>NC_089493.1:234206743-234831743 GCF_036850765.1 Saccopteryx bilineata | reverse complement strand
CATAGAGACATCCTCACTGCCTGGGGCCAACTCATTCCAACTGAGACATGGCTGCAAGAGGGAAAGAAAGAGAGAGAGAAGAGAGGGGTGGAGGGGTGGAGAAGCAGATGGGTGTTTCTCCTGTGTGCCCTGACCGGGAATTGAACCCAGGACATCCACACACTGGGCTGATGCTGTACCAGTGAGCCAACCAGTCAGGGCCTCCAATTTAATTTCTTATTATGTTTTCTCTTGCTCTTTATGAAAACTACAACAGACTTTTTTTTTTAAGTGCCATGCTTTCTACTGGTACATTTAATTATTATGCATCCTTTATATTTCAGTTTGGTCATCACTTTCACAAGGTCAAGTCACACTATTTTTTATATAGTTTTTTACTAAATACCCATCATTATAGAAGCATTGTATTTATTTCATGAATATCTAATTTTAATATAATGTAAGCTCCAGAAAGACAGTAACTTTCTTTCTCCCTCTCTTACTTTCAGTGATTCATGCAGTGTCTGACACATAGCACTCATTAATTGGGGAATGAATAAATGGATGAGGAAATTAATGAATTTAGTTAAAAATGTTTCTGCTGTGGCTGGATAGTTCAGTTGTTTAGAGTTCTCCCAAAGAGCAGAGGTTGCCGATTCAATCCCCAGGCAGGGTCCATATAGGTACAGATAGATGTTCATGTGTGTCTCTCTCCCCCTTCCTCTCTTGCTAAAATCAATAGCTACACATTTAAAAATAAGAAATGTTTAAACTATAATCACAAAATATGTTAACTACTAGATTAACAACAATACAATTTAGATTTATAAGTAAATGGTGATTATTCTGCCTCATGCAAATATATAGGTTGTCAAAGTTTAGTATATTTAAGAATCAGCTGGTTAGTGTGTTAAAATTTAAATTCCTGATTCATAGTCCCTGAGAAAGTGGTAAGGAAGTAATGGGAGAGCGCCCATGCGACTACAATTTTAGTAAGCACCCAAAGTGATTTAAATGCACAGATTCATGGAATTCACTTTGAGAAATACCAACTATTGAATTTTACTCACCCATTTTAAGTACCAAATTATTTTATCTATGCCACTTGTAATATTTCTACTTATCTATTGAAATACACTAAGAAAATATAAATTTATTTTTATATTGGCCTAAGGAAATTATAAATAGCAAAATATGTGCTGAAAACCTGTAACAATAACAGAGAGTTATTGTTTTGTTGTTATTGAATATACAGTCTCAACTACATTTCCTACTCTAAAGGCCTCTATGGCATTTCTTGGAGCAGTCGGTATGTATGTCACTCGTAAATAATAAAGTGGGAAGAAATAACTCTAATTAAGTAATTTTTTGGTCTCTAAAGAGAACCACCAGAAAATCAAGATGATAAAAAGAATTACTGGATAACTTCCTTTCATTTGCTCATTTGAATCTTTTATGTCTTTTCCTTTGTGGTGATTTTAAGTAGTAAAACTGAAGGTAGGAAGTTAATAATTTAATGACCAGAATATAAATAATGAATTAGGGAACTGATTCCTGTAACTTCCATATGTTTTTGAGGAGATATATATGTGCACAGAAGTCAAAGGCAGGCAAACATACTCTTTTAATTATTATTATTTTTAAAGAAAAATCCTTAGAATAGGTGTTTTATTCTCTATACTAATTTAATAGGACTAGCTCATAATATTTTACCTGCTTCTTTTCCTCTAGCCAAATGAGCCCAAACACTTGCCACTTAAAAAAAAGGATATTAATTGCTTTTAAAAAGGTAATACTTTTCATACAGGAATACAACACTTTTTATCAAAGATGATACACCATATATGGTGGCAATAGTAGGCACTCAATATATCTTTTTTATTTTTTTCTGTCAAGGAGTTCTCAGATAGGCTGGCATATCTATGCCAGAATGAAACCAAGAAATGGACAGAGTGGCTAAGGACTGGCCGGTCAGATGACAAGTCAGTTCCTTAGCTGCTGAGAGCTCTTAGTGCAAGTTAATTCTCTAAGATGATATAATACTTTCTGTAAAAATAGACTTTCATGACAAATAGGCTTACAGAGATAACATGATGAGACTGTTTTAAATTGTTAGTAAATTAAAGCATATAATAATATTATTACCACAGAAGGCATCAAGCAAGGATCAAATAGTATTATCAGTTGTTACCTGTACTTTGGGTCCTACCTACATACTTGTTATCATCACAAATGGGAGTGGATGGTAGCAACATGAAATTTAAAAAATTAAAATGTATTGGTTTATGGGAAAACTCATATTTGCTCACTACTTTCTGCTTGAGAATTTGGACAGTTTCTTGATTATCAAGGGAAGTCAGACAGACTGCCTAAAAGTTTATAATGGTTAATTCTAATTTCTCTGTGGTTTCTGTGTTTGCACATGTGTGCACATGTCCATGGGTATATATATGCACAATTTGTGTGCATTGGCATGTACTGTTTTTGTCAAGGACTTTGTGAAATACTACAAGTAAAAAGACTGATATTTTCTTTCCCTTTTCCTTTTTCTCATAACATCAAGGTAATGATGAGATAGATATTTCTCTTATGTGAAATAAATACTAGGGGGAGAAATTATTAGTTTTTCTTATTTAGGCTCTGCATTGAATTAATTCAAGCTACTCGATAACATGTAAAATCATCATATTTTGAAAATTATTTTCACTCTTAGCTTTGCAAATGTCATTACCCAGAATTCAGTTTATGATGATCCTTCATACTATAGAACCACTGGAGTCAGACCTTTAAGAATTCATCATATTCTTGCTCAGAATTATCCACCAGTTAGCCCTGACTCTTAATAATGGAAACTATATTACATAAGACAAGTAAGTTTTTTAGATTTGTGCATATTTGTCCACCATCCTCTTGTTAAAAAAATGTTTTTGTTTTGCTGTCTAGAACTATGACATCCCTAAATAAGTTAGCTTGCCACTGTTCAAGGGTGTCATTACAGGATATGAAATTCCTGGTCCAGAGCCCGATTCCCATGGGACAGCGTGAGTGAGCTAGATTGAGCTCCACAACCAGTTGATTGTATTAATGAAGAGAAGTCCTGCTGTTAGGCTGAATCTTTTATAATTGATAGTAAACATATAATTGACACTCTCACTTTGAAAGGAGATACTATATCTTTTGCAACTATTTTCTGTATAAAAGTACTTGGAAAAGATAGTCTAGAACAAATGTTCAATTGGTGCCTCACTCACAATGCATGTACAAACATGAGGGATCCAGGAGAATCATTTCCCAAAGTTTACTTCCTATTTTTCCCCTCTCAGAAACAGAAATTAGTTTTTTATTTGGAAGCTCTTAAAATAGAGCCTTTGTCAAAAGTTCCTGAATATGAATGCTGAGAATGCCTAAATAAAAGCCAGGTTCATGTTTTTTAAATGACAACTACATTACAGTGTTTTTCAGGTTGTTAGCATATGGAACTTTTAAGAATATTAAGTGTGTGCAATAAGATAATCTTAGGAAATGATAAGATAAGCCCTATGAGGCAAAATACTTGTTTTTAAAACTTATTACATCATTATATAATTTCTCAAAAGAGACAGCACTGACTTGTTGAATAGTTCTGTGGGAGAAAGAAAGAAATATATTAATTTTTAGAGTTAACTATCTCTGTGTATGCATGAGTCATTAGACTACAACAAAACTACCTGCTAGAAAATATGAAATAACATAGCATACAAAATAGTAATTGTTCTGAATTCAATTTTTATGTCTAAACATCATCTATATTATTTAACTGATGCGATAGGAAGGGATAGAGCCAAGAAGGAAGGCATTGCTATCATTGACTTTTATTTAGCAAATATTTATTGAGAACCTACTGTGGAGTGGGAATTATACATGAAGCTAGTAAAAAAAAAGGGCAGATTCATCTGGAAAATAAAGAAGCATAAACCTCCAGGTATCTTACCTGCTTGGGACACTCACTTGTCCAGGATCCTATCCACAGTCCTGGAATAGGTTCGGCAATGAGTTCATTTGCTCGTCTCATTTAGGGAGAATTTGCAGAGGTGAGATGGATTGCTTTTTCAATTCTGATCTCCACTCAGTAGGGACTGCTGTCTTTTACCCATTCTGATTTTCTAAGCCCGTCATGCTTCTCCTGATTACTGGCATGAATTAGGAATATTCTAGGATGTAACACAAAACTTGAAGTCATTCACTGACACATACACAGTTATTGCTAGCTTTCCTTGTATCGAAATAACTTCTTGGATAAGTTATCTTCTAACCTGTATCAACTATCCACAATTCATGCCACAAAAATTCAATGCCAGAGGAATTATCCTGAGAAGGATGCATTTTATGGTACCTTACGTATGTGCTCAGTAACAGACAAACATGATTATAAATATAATGGACATGACAAAGTGTGGTAACTGCTGGGGGGAGCCTTTCTGGGGGGAGGTAGATTAGGGTGTAGGGGAATAAATGGTGATGGATGGAGACTTGACTTGTGTGAATGCACAATACAGTGTACAGATGATATTTTATAAAACGCTGTACCTGAAATTGTTAACTAGTGTCACACCAAAAAAATTCAATAAAAGGAAAAAATACTTTTAAAAAAATAGAAAAGGAAAAAAATATGTTTAATTTTTTTTCTTTTTGTGGTGCTCTGGTATTTGTCACCTTTTTAAAATTTGAAAGGTTTATATTTATTTTTACTCATAACTCCATATTTATTCTACATAAACATGAATCTGACCTTGCTAGAGATACAATCATGAGGCAAAAAGTCATGCTTCTTGTCAACCTGGAGCTTAGAGACTAATAGACAATGTAGATATAATAAAATATTCACACAACTTCACTTAAACTTTTAGCAGTAATAAATGCAAACAGATGAGTGTTCCATAGTGAAATGAGCACATTCATTGCAGGATCCTTCTTTGGCTGCGGGTGAGATATGTCTTCCATTTACAATACTGTTTGAAGAGCTATCTGAATTGGGTACCCATCTGAATTAACAGAAATAACAGATAATAGTGGGCTGAATTAACAGATAACAGATAATAGAAAGCCTCTCTCAAAGGGCTTTTCTGAAGCCCACTCCCCTAACCAATTACATGCTCAGACTTCACTACCCATTAAGTCAATCAAACAAGCAAGCAAGCAAACAAACAAACATATTGCCTCCCTACCTGTACACCTCTTTTCCCATGTAGAGAAAATTAAAAAGGTAAGAACTATTGACTAATCTAGCAGGTAAGACTGGCTAAAGATCGTACTTTCAAAATTAATCAATGTGCCTTAAAAGAGATATCTATAGAATACATTTGGGCACACTTCATGTTGAACAAGTCTTTTGTAGTAATTCTAAGAAAAATAATATACATATATAAATTTACTTACACTGGGAAAAAAAAACAGTTCACCCATTTTTCTCAATCTCCTACTTCCTCCTTCCTTCCCATCTCTGGCAACCTACCATTTTTTCTCTAAATTTTTCAGTTTTTTTCTAAAAATTAATTAATTTATTTTCTATTCACATATAATAATGATCATAAAGTATTTGTCCTTCTCTGACTTATTTCACTTTGCATAATGCCATTGAGGTTCATTTATAGTGTCACAAATGGCAATACAGATCAATCATATTTTATCATATGTATATACTATAATTTCATTTTTTGTGACAGAGACAGAGAGAGGGACAGATAGGGACAGACAGGCAGGAAGAGAGAGAGATGAGAAGCATCAATTCTTCATTGCGGCTCCTTAATCTCCTTAGTTGTTGATTGATTGGTTTCTCATATGTGCCTTGACTGGGGGGCTACAGCAGAGCGAGTGACCCCCTTGCTCAAACCAGTGATATTGGCTCAAGCCAGTGACCTTGGGGTCATGTCTATGATCCCACGCTCAAGCCAGCGACCCCGTGCTCAAGCTGGTGAGCCCATGGTCAAGCTATATGAACCCATGCTCAAGCTGGCAATCTTGGGGTTTTGAACTTGGGCCCTCTGCGTTCCAGTTTGATGCTCTATCCACTGCATCACGTTCGGGTCAGGCTATAATTTCTCTATTAATAGTGCATGGATACCTAGGTTGTTTCTTTATCTTTGTTTTGTAAATAATGCTACAATGAACAGAAGCAGGCATATATGTTTTAGAATTAGTGCTTTTGTTATCTTCAGATAAATACCCAGAAGTAGAATTATTGAATATTATGGTAATTCTATTTTTAATTATTGAGGAACCTCCATACTATTCTCAATAGTTGCTGTACCAATTTACATTCCTACCAACAGTGTACAAGAGCTCCTCTTTCTCTACATTCTCACCAACATTTATTATTTTTGTCCTTTTTTAAATAATAACCAACCTAACAGGTATGTGTTGTTTTGATTTACATATTCTTGATCACTAATGACATAGAGCGTCTATCTTTTCATGTACCTGTTGGCGTCTATATGTTGTCATTAGAAAAACATTTCTATTCAGATGTTCTTCCGATTTTTTAAATCTAATTGTTCTTTTTTTATTGATTTGTATGAGTATTTTATATAATTTGGATAATAGCTTTTTATCAGATACATGATTTGCAAATATTTCCCCTATTCAGCAATTTGTATTTTTCTTTTTTTAAAATTTTTATTTGGTTGATGGTTTTCTTTGTTGAGCAAAAGTTTATTTTTAATTTAATGTAAACCCACTTACTTATTTTTGTTTTTGTTCTTTTGCTTTCTATGTCCGATTTAACAAAATCATCAGCAATATCTGTGTCGAGTTTACAGCCTGTGTGCTCTTCTCATAGTTACATGGCATCAGATCTGAAATTCAAGTCTGTCCTCATTTTGAGTTGGTTTTCATATGTGGTGTAAAATGTTGGTCCCATTTCATTATTTTGCTTGTGGTTATCTAATTTTGCCAATATCATTTACAGAATAGATGGTCCTTTCACTATTGTATATTATTGGCTTTTTTTTTGGTCAAATTAATTGACTATATATGCAGGACTTTCCTTCTGGGCTCTCTGCTCTTCCTATTCCATTTATCTATATCTGTGATCTTCAACCTTTCCTTTTTTCTCATGATGCATATAAACTAATTACTATGGAGAAGGAGGGGTACTGACCTCTTCTCTTTTTGTAACTGATTTATTTGTGTCATGAGATAAAAACAGTTGTATTTAGTCAGGGGCACTGACTCTTTTTCCTGAGTACCTGCTTTAACAAGAGTTATCATCATAGATGGGTGTTAAATTTTGTCAAGTGTTTTTTCTGAATCTTTTGAAATGATCATATAAATTTTATCCTTCATTTTGTCAATGTGGTGTATCACATTGACTGATTTGTGGATGATGAACCATCCTTGCATCCCTGGAATAAAACCCACTTGATTGTGGTATATGAACCTTAAATGAATTGTACTTGTATGACAATTACTACACAAATGATGTACTTTTGGCAAACTTTTATATTTCCCTTTTTGATGTTCAAATATTTACATATGATTTTGTAATATGTTTTTATCCTTAAAAAAATTTTGGCAGAAGTAATACCACTGCTATTTATTTTATAGCTAAACACTTGTTCTTAAAGAAATTAGTGTGGAGTGGGGTTTTCTTGTTGGCATGGAGCTAGTTAGTTAAGAAAGGGAGTAAAATGAACTGAACATGAAGCATGATTGACTAGGAAATGACAACATTCAAACCCAGGCTCCCCAGGGTAAAGCCGCATCTTCTATGGAGGGGACTTACTATCCAAAGGAAGCAGAAAAAAATCGGCTTTCCAGTTTCCCCAGGTATAACAGGCCAGTAGTTGGTTTATTGGGGGAACAATAAAACAGTGGGAGAAATTCCTTTGTCAGTAGAAACCACGATGGTGCACATGATGTAAGAATTCTAGAAATTAGATGACAAGCAGAATTTTGAGTCATTTGCAGTAGGAGCCAAAATGGAGACATAAAGTTGCAGAGTCTAGCCTGAAAAAAATATGGGGGAGAAATCATTTTGGATAGGGTCATGAAACCCAGAAGTCTAGGAAGGGTATTAGAAGGGAGAGAGGCTCAGCATAAGCCTGGGAAAACCTAGGAAGTAGATTGGATAGTTTGAAAGAAAGCCTGCTGGTTTCTGATAACCAAGAAAACATATTGAGAGTTATCAAGGACCTCTGGAAAGTTGCTACTAGACCCTGCTTACCCTCTACATCCCTGAGGATGAATTATTTCCCTTCTCTCCAATAAATTTTCCCACTAAACTTAAATTTCTCTCTCCTATGTGCACTGTGAAATTCCTTTCTTGTGACACCACAAGAACCCATTTTCACTGGCAACATTCCTGTTTTTTGGCAGTTTCTTAAGGAAAATGGAAGGAATCACTTTGAGATATCAATAGAGACTTGTATAAAATAAATTTAATAAACATAAGGCTTAGTAAATTACAGAAGAGAAGGAATTGCTTATGATATGTTTATATTTTATCCACTAATGTACATACTCGTGGCTTTTATAGCTCAAAAGGAACAGGAAATATACACATACAACTATGTTTTATGTGGTTATGTGGTCATGTGAGTTATGGATTAGGAAATACATGTTGTAAAATAAAATGTTTTATGATTACACAGAAAATAAATTATGTTGCAAAACTTAATTCCATCCCATGTTGGGGAAACTATTCAGAGGAAATATGCATTTGAGTATAATAATGCCATATAACTGATGATAAATTATTTAGAGATGGCAAAAACTGTCACCCATCAAGGGTTTCATTAATTAAAGGTATCAATCTATCATTTGTTCATGTAAAATTCTAATTTGGCAGTTTTATCTAAATAAACATCTTAGTTCAACAAAGAAAGGGTCAAAAGGCTGATACAAGGAAGAGTAGTGTCTTTGCCAAATGTGCCATTATACAATAGGAGTGTTCTATGGTTACTTTGAGTCTAAATCAAGGGTCCCCAAACTTTTTACACAGGGGTCCAGTTCACTGTCCCGCAGACCATTGGAGGGCCAGACTATAAAAAAACCTATGAACAAATCCCTATGTACACTGCACATATCTTATTTTAAAGTAAAAAGAACAAAACAAAATGAGAACAAATACAATATTTAAAATAAAGAACAAGTAAATTTAAATCAACAAACTGACCAGTATTTCAATGGGAACTATGGGCCTGCTTTTGGCTAATGAGATGGTCAATGTGCTCCTCTCACTGACCACCAATGAAAGAGGTGCCCCTTCTGGAAGTGCAGCAGGGGCCAGATAAATGGCCTCAGGGGGCCGTATGCGATTCTCAAGCCATAGTTTGGGGACCCCTGGTCTAAATTCTGCTATTAAAAAAGAAGCTAAGCTTTTCACTCCTTGATTACAAACATTACTCCATGCACTTTGAATTCAAAATATAAAATAAAGTTTAAGCTCTAAGTACCTATAGACTGATTTTGTTTTAAGATTTTTCTCCCTGAATGAAATGGGGAATACTTTCTCTTGCTTTTCTTTTTCACAAATCAGCTTTTTGTTCTTTGAGGCCAGCCTGTGTAGTTTTGGATACCAATTCTCACACTTACTACCACTCTAAATGTGGGTGTATTCCTAAAGTTTATATGTCTCTGTTTTTTTTGACTAATAAATAAAAACAGAATATTGACATCATAAGTTGCTATAATTATGAAGTGAATTAACCTGCAAAATGTGTTGAAGAGTGAGTGCCTATCAAATTCTCAGCCAATATTTGTTATTATTGCCCCTAAGTACCCATATTCCAGAACTTTCTTTGTCTTTTAAATGTCATTAAAAGCACATTTTTTAAAAAAATTTAAGTACATTTGCTTTTGAGATATAAAAATCTCTAGTTCTTACAGAAATTATCACACAAACCACATTTCATTTCATCACTTATAACACATTTTTTAGAGAAATAAAAAAATTCATTTAAGAATTATAATTATTATACTAATACTTTCAATATATAATATTATCTGGTATGTTAGTTAAGGAATTGAAAGTACTTTTATAAATGATTATTCATATAAAATTTATGGTGACTTTTTTATCTATGCCCCTAACAATTATTTTAATGATGAAAATTTTCATAAGTATATGAGACTATTCATAATTTCATAAATCAATATACTAATTAGTAGTAGCTTTATGTCTATCAAATGTAAACTAAATTTTTGTGTGGCCACTATATAAATAAAATAAGACAGCCATAGGTCTTAGGCTTACATTCCGGTGAGAGAAATTCAGACAATAAAAATATTAATAAATGAAGTTTTAGATAATGATATGTGCTATAAAATAAATAAGCTGGGTAACATAATAAAAAGTAACAGAGGAAGAAGTGCAGAGAGAAGTTGCTTTAGGTATGGTGTTCAGAGAAAGCCGTTCCAGAGACCTGAAAGATAGAAAGCCAGCTTTGGGAAGATCTAGTACAAGGACAAGAAGCATATTTGAGGGACACAATAAGGCCAGTGGGAATAAAATGTAATGAGTGAGTGGGAGAGAGAATGGAAGAGATCAGAGATGTGGGCATTAGTTAGAGAATATAGTACCTTGGAAAACAGAATGTAATTTGTTATATTCTGGTTATAATCAGAAGCTACTGGAGAGTTCTAAGAAGAGGAATGTGTCTTGAGATTTATGCAATCTGCAGTTAGAAACAACAAAATATCAAAAATTCTGTGACAGCCCAGTTTACTAAAGTACCATCTGCCAAACTGTAATATATTTATCATTTTAATGAGCACTAATTATTATAAAGGTGTTATGCATTCAGATGTTATCTTGTAAATCATTGGGTTTTTATACCATCGACAACATTTGGACTCAGAGGTACGGGTGTAGGGAATAAAACTTTAATTTTTTAAAATTAATTTTTAGAGAAGAGAGAGTGAGAGAGAGAGAGAGAGAGAGAGAGAGAGAGAGAGAGAGAAAGGGGAGGGAAGAGCAGGAAGCATCAACTTCCATATGTGCCTTGAACAGGCAAGCCCAGGGTTTTGAACCGGCGACCTCAGCATTTCCAGGTTGACGCTTTATCCACTGCGTCACCACAGGTCAGGCAGGAATAAAACTTTAGTAGAAGACACCGCGTACATCTCTCATAGGGCACTGTTCATAATTAGTCATGCAACTATTCACGTAGGTATGATCAAGTTGCTTCTTTCTAGGCCTGAAAGTTTCAGTGGAAGCTAGTAGTATTTATTAACTAATAAATTAACATCACAGTGCTTAAAATAACAACTATTTTTATTTAATTCCACTATAATTTTAGCCCAGCCTGTCTGTGTACCTTGCTGTAATCCTCTGACATGGAGCCAGTTTACAAACTGAATGCTAAGATTGTTTTGCCATCTTGGCAAATCATTTTATTTCTTTCCTCTTGTTTAGTAGAAATAACCAAAAGATTCCCTTTTACTGTAAAAATTAAAAATGAACAGTAGAAATTGCACAGAAACTTAATCCTTGAAAGTATTTTAGATAGGAAAGACAGAATCATCTCTTTTCACAAGAAAAGCAATTCCTCCTTCAAATGATCTAATTCCCTTAAAGTTCCTTTCTTTTTTCCTTCTTTTTTTTCATATAAATTTATTAATTTACCAAGTCATGTATATATATATTTTTATTTAACAGGATGACATTGGTCAATCAGAGTATATAGATTTAGAGAAAACATCTCCACATTGTTAGGACAGTCGATTATGCTGTATACCCATCACCCAAAGTCAAATTATCTTCTATCACTCTATATTTTGTTTCTCTTTAAGCCCCTCCCCTTCCCATATCCCCCTCCCTCTTTACCCCATTCTTCCCCCTGGTAACTACTGCACCCCTGTCTATGTCCAAGAGTCTCAAGTTTGTGCCCCAACTATATATGGAATCATACAGTTCTTAGCTTCTTCTGATTTACTTATTTCACTCAGTATAATGTTATCAAGGTCCATCCATGTTTTCCTAAGTGATACTATGTCATCATTTCTTATGGCTGAGTAGTATTCCATAGTACAGGGGTCCCCAAACTTTTTACACAGGGGGCCAGTTCACTGTCCCTCAGACTATTGGAGGGCTGGACTATAAAAAAACCTATGAACAAATCCCTATGTACACTGCACATATCTTATTTTAAAGTAAAAAAACAAAACGGGAACAAATACAATATTTAAAATAAAAAACAAGTAAATTTAAATCAAGAAACTGACCAGTATTTCAATGGGGACTATGGGCCTGCTTTTGGCTAATGAGATGGTCAATGTGCTCCTTTCATTGACCACCAATGAAAGAGGTGCCCCTTCTGGAAGTGCAGCGGGGGCCGGATAAATGGCCTCAGGGGGCCGCATGTGGCCCGTGGGCTGTAGTTTGGGGACCCCTGCCATAGTATATATGTACCACATCTTCTTTATGCAATCCTCTGTTGAAGGGCATTTTAGCTGTTTCCATGTCTTGGCCACTGTGAACAATGCTGTGATGAACATGGGGCTGCTTGTGTCTTTATGTAACCATGTTTTCACTTTTGTGTGTATATACCCAGTAGAGGGATAGCTGAGTCATATGGTAGTTTTATTCATAACTTTTTCTTTCTTTCATTTCTTTTTTTGTATTTTTCAAAAGTTGGAAACAGGGAGGCAGTCAGACAGACTCCCGCATGTGTCCGACTGGGATCCACCCGGCATGCCCACCAGGGGGCGATGCTGTGCCCATCTGGGGTGTTGCTCTGTTGCAACCAGAGCCATTCTAGCACCTGAGGCAGAGGCCACAGAGCCATCCTCAGCACCCGGGCCAACTTTGCTCCAATGGAGCCTTGGCTGCAGGAGGGGAAGAGAGAGACAGAGAGAAGGGAGAGGGGGAGGGGTGGAGAAGCAGATGGGCACTTCTCCTGTGTGCCCTGGCCAGGAATCGAACCCGGGACTACTGCATGCCAGGCCAACACTCTACCACTGAGCCAACCGGCCAGGACTATTCTTCACTCTTTGAGGAACCACCATACTTTATTCCATAATGGTTGCACTAATTTACATTCCCACCAACAGTGAATGAGGGTTCCTTTTTCTCCACAGCCTCTCCAACACTTGTTATTACCTGTCTTGTTGATAATAGCTAATCTAACAGGTGTGAGGTGGTATCTCAGTGTAGTTTTGATTTGCATTACTCAAATAGTTAGTGATGAGCATTTTTTTATATATCTGTTGGCCGTTTGTATTTCTTCTTTGGAGAAGTGTCTGTTCATGTCCTCTTCCCACTCTTCCCTTTTTTTTTTTTTTTTTTTTTTACAGAGACAGAGAAAGAGAGAGAGTCAGAGAGAGGGATAGATAGGGACAGACAGACAGGAACAGAGAGAGAGAGAGTCAGAGAGAGGGATAGATAGGGACAGACAGACAGGAACAGAGAGAGATGAGAAGCATCAATCATTAGTTTTTTCTTGTGACACCTTAGTTATTCATTGATTGCTTTCTTATATGTACCTTGACCATGGGCCTTCAGCAGACCAAGTAACCCATCGCTCAAGCCAGCAATCTTGGGTCCACACTGATGATCTTTGCTCAAATCAGATGAGCTCGCACTCAAGCTGGCAACCTCGGGGTCTTGAACCTGCATCTTCCGCATCCCAGTCTCATGCTTTATCCACTGCACCACCGCCTGCTCAGGCTTCCCATTATTTTTTATTGGATTGTTTGTTTGTTGCTGAGTTTTGTGAGTTCTTCATAAATATTTTGGATATTAGTACCTTATCTGAGCTGTTGTTTGAGAATATCATCTCCCATTTAATTGTTGCCTATTTATTTTGTTGTCAGTTTCTTTGGCTGTGCAGAAGCTTCTTAGTCTGATGTAGTCCCATTCATTTATTTTTGCTTTTATTTCTCTTGCCTTTGGGGTCAAATTCATAAAATGTTCTTTATGGCCAAGGTCCATGAGTTTAGTACCTATGTTTTCTATATAATTTATTGTTTCAGATCTTATATTTAGTTATTTGATTGATTTTGAATTAATTTTTGTGCAAGAGATAAACTTGCACATGGCTTTAAAATTTTCCCAGCACCATCTATTAAAGAGGCTTTTTTTTCTTCATTGATTTTTTTTGGCTCCTTTATCAAAGATGATTTGACCATATGTATGTGGTTTTATTTCTGGGTTCTCTATTCTGTTCCATTAGTCTGTGTGTCTATTTTTCTGCCAGTACCATGCTATTTTGATTATCGTGGCTCTGTAGTATAATTTGAAGTCAGGTATTGTAATGCCTCCAGCTTCGTTTATTTTCTTTAGGATTACTTTGGTTATTCGAGGTTTTTAATGGTTCCATATAAACCTGATAATTTTTTGTTCAATTTCTTTAAAAAATGACATTGGAATTTTGATGAGAATTGCATTAAACTTGCATATTGCTTTGGGTAGTATGGCCATTTTAACTATATTTATTCTTCCTATCCATGAACAAGGAATATTTTTCCATTTCATTATGTCATTTTCAATTTCCTTTAATAATGCTTTGTAGTTTTCAGTATATAGGTCCTTTACATTCTTTGTTATGTTCACTCCTAGGTATTTTATTTTTTTTGTTGCTACTGTAAAAGGGATTTATTTTTTTTAGATCTTTTTCTGAGGTTTCATTTTTTGGCATATAAGAAAGCAATGGACTTCTGTATATTAATTTTGTATCCTGCAACCTTACTGTATTGTTTTATTGTTTCTAATAGCTTTTCTTTGGAGTTTGGGTTTTCTATATACAGGATCATGTCATTTGCAAACAGTGAAACCTTTACTTCTTCCTCCCAATATGAATGCCTTTTATTTCTCTCTCTTGTCTGATTGCTCTGGCTGAAACTTCCAGCACTATGTTGAATTGGAGGTGAAAGAGTGGGCAACCTTTTCTGGTTCCTGATTTTAAAGGAAATGTTTTAGTTTTCTACCATTTAATATGATGTTAGCTAATGGTTTGTCATAAATGGCCTTTATTATGTTGAGGTATTTTTCTTCTATACCTATTTTGTTGAGTGTTTTAAAAACAAATGGATGTTGTATTCTATCGAATGCCTTTTCTGAATCTATTGATAGGATCATGTGGGGTTTTTTTTGTTTTGTTTTGTTGATATGGTGTATTATATTAATTGTTTTGCATATGTTGAACCATGCTTGTGTTTCTGGGATGAATCTCACTTGATCATGATGAATTAATTTTTTGATGTGTTGTTGTATTCAATTTGCTAGTATTTTGTTTAGGATTTTTGCATCTGTATTCATTAGAGATATTGGTCTGTAGTTTTTCTTTTTTTGTGTTGTAGCTACCAGCTTTGGTATAAGGATCTTATTGGCATCATAAAATGTGTTTGGAAGTATTGCTTCTTCAATTTTTTGGAAGGCTTTGAGAAGTATAGAACCAATTCTTCTTTGAATGTTTGGTAGAATTTACTAGTATATCCTTCTGGCCCCAGACTTTTATTATTGGGGAGGTTTTAGATAGTTGTTTCTATTTCCTCCCTGCTTATCAGTCTATTTAGGCTTTCTACTTCTTTATAAATTTTATTTTTATTTTATTTATTCATTTTTAGAGAGGAGAGAGAGAGAGAGAGACAGAAAGGGAGAGAGAGGAGAGAAAGAAGGGGGGAGGAGCTGGAAGCATCAACTCTCATATGTGCCTTGACCAGGTAAGCCCAGGGTTTTGAACCAGCGACCTCAGCATTTCCAGGTCAACACTTTATCCACCGCGCCACCACAGGCCAGGCAAGGCTTTCTACTTCTTTGTGATTCAGTCCAGGAAGATTGTAATGTTCTAGGAATTTATCCATTTCTTCTAGATTGTTGAATTTGGTGGCATATAGTTTTTCATACTGTTCTACAATAATTCTTTGTATATATATGATATCTGTGGAGATTTCTCCTCTTTCAACTTGGATTTTGTTTATATGAGTCTTTTTTCTTAATGAGTCTTGCCAAGGGTTTGTCAATTTTATTGATCTATTCAAAGAACCAGCTCTTTGTTGTATTTTTTTCTATAGCTTTTCTGTTCTCTCATTTATTTCTTCTTTAATTTTTATTATTTCTTTTCTTCTGCTTGTTTTGGTTTGCCTTTGTTCTTCTTTTTCTAGTTCCTTAAAATGTGATGTTAGGTTGTTTGCTTGGGCTATCTCTTGCTTTTTCACATAAGTATGTAATGATATGAACTTTTCTCATTGCTGCTTTTGTTGCATCCCAGAGATTCTGATATGTTGTGTTGTCATTTTCATTTATCTGTATATATCTTTTGATCTCTTTTTTTATTTCTTCTTTGGCCCATTTATTTTTTAGAGGTATGTTGTTTAATTTCCACATTTCTGTGGGTTTGTTTGCTTCTTTTTTGCAATTTTATTCTAGTTTCAAAGTCTTATGGTCAGAGAATATGCTTGCTATAATTTCAATATTTCTGAATTTGTTGGTGTTGGTTTTGTGGCCCAGCATATGGTCTATTCTTGAGAATGTTTTATGTATACTGGAGAAAAATGTATACTCTGATGTTTTGGGATGAAATGACCTGTAGATATCTATTATGTCTACTTGTTCTAGTGTTTCATTTAAGGCCGATATTTTTTTATTGATTTTCTGTTTGGATGAATGATCTAAAGCCACCAATGGTGTATTGAGGTCTCCAGGTATGATTATATATTTTTTGTTTTGCACTTTTAGATTAGTGTTTAGTTGTCTTATATATTTTGGAGCTCCTTGGTTTGGGTATATATTAAGGAGTGTTATGTGTTCTTGATATACTGTCCCCTTTATCATTATGAAATGTCCATCCTTGTTTCTGGTTTTCTTTGTTGTCTTTTAGTCAGCATTGTCAGATATGAGTATAGCTACTCTTGCTTTTCTTTGGATATTATGTGCTTGGAGAATTGTTTTCCAACCTTTTACTTTGAATCTATTTTTATCCTTGTAGCTTAGATTTGTCTCTTGAAGGCAGTATACTGTTGAGTTATGTTTCTTGATCCAATCTGCTACTATATATACTTCATTATTGGTGAGTTCAATCCATTTACATTGAGTGTAATTATTGACAAATGAGGTTTTCCTATTGGCATTTTATATACTGCTTTCTGATAGATTTGTGTCTTGTTTGGTTCTTCTTTTTTGTTTTTCTGACATTCCTTTTTGTTTGGTGGTGTTCCATACTTCTACCTTCTGTTTCTTTCATTTTTAAGCTATGTGTTTCAGTAGTGGCATTTTCAGGAATGGTTACCATTAGGTTATTAGAAGAAAATTTATATTTCTTAGAATCCATTATCTCATGACTGCTTCTGCACTCTATACTCCTTTGTTGCTGCTGATCTTTATCAGCTCCCCTTTTGTGTTATTGTTGTCACAGATTATCCTTGTTTTTATTGTGGTTTTGTTAAAAAAAATTTTACTTGTAATTTTGTCTTGTTTTGTTCTTTGTATTTGTTTGGATAACCACTTTAGTATTTCCTGTAGTGGAGGTTTTCTGTTGATAAATTCCCTCAGCTTCTATATATCTGTAAATGTTTTCATTTTCCCTTCATATTTGAAGGACAGCTTTTATGGATATAGCATTCTTGCTGGTAGTTCCTCTCTTTCAGTACTTTGAATGTTGGGGTCCACTTTGTTCTGGCTTATAGAGTTTCTGCTGAGAAATCTGATGATAGACTAATGGGCCTTCCTTTACATGTTATATTGTTCTTTTCTCTAGCTGCCTTGAGGATTCTTTCTTTGTCATTGATTTGTGATAATTTCATTACGATATGCCTTGGAGTAGGTTTGTTTGTGTTGAGGTAACTCTCATTCTATTTGCTTTTTGGATTCAAAGCTCTAAGTCTTTCCACAGACTTGGGAAGTTCTCATCGATTATTTATTTCAATATGTTCTACATTCTCTTTTTCCTTTCTTCCTCTTCTAATATACCCATATTCTTATATTGCTCTTTTTGAATGAGTCAGACAATTCTTGTTGGGCTATCTCATTTTTTTTTTTAATTCATGAGCCTCTCTCTTCTTCTGTTTGTAGTATTTCTAGTTGCCTGCTTTCAATGTCGTTGATTCTCTCCTCTATTTGGCTTGTTCTATTGGCTAAACTTGTTACCTCATTTTTCAGTTCATGTATTGAGTTTTTCATCTTTGTTTGGTTCTTTTTTATAGTTTCAATTTCCTGATGAAGTACTCTTTTTGTTCATTAAGTTGTTTTTTGAGCTCACTAAATTGCCTTTCAGTGTTTTCTTGTATCTTATTGAGTATTTTTAGAGCTTCACTTTTGAATTCTCTGTCATTAAGCTCCAAGGTTTCCATGTAATTCAGATTTTTTCCTGGGGATTTTTCATCATCTATCTGAGCTGTGTCTCTGTCCTGTATATCAATATTTGATTTTTTTTCCTTGTTGGCATTTGTGGGTGATATTAATAACCCCAATAAAAGATAATTATTCCTTTTTCTGGCAGGGTGTGCTGCACTACATGATTTGCCTTTGCAAGATACTTGGGTGATCTGTTAAGGCCTAGCTATTGCCTTTGTAATGATGAAGTCAGAGTCTTCATGTTGTTAAGAGGGGCTTATTGCTAGGGCTTTGCAACTTTATGATACTGGCACTGGCTGACCAGCAGTCCTTCAGGGCCCTCCCCCATGTTCCCACAGAGCAGGGGATCTAGTCTCTGGGTGCCCCGCTACAGGAGAGAGCAGCCTGGAGACCTAGAGGAGGGGATATCACCACCACAGCTGTTTTCACAGCAAAGGGAGCAATGAGGAACCGGGAAGCTGTGGTGACAGAGTCCAGTCCCTCCTCCAATACCACTCTAAACTCTCCTAGCACAGTCCTGGGCTGGGCCAGGGGTGTGCACCACAAACCAGTGTTCCTGAGTTTGGGCAGAGATCACAGTTCAGGGGCTTCCTGACCACACACACACTGAACTCCTTCTGGCAAGCTGGTGCCCAAGCTTCAGAGCTGGTAGGGCACAGATTTCAGATCCCAGATCAAGCACATCTGGCACCACAAGGCTAACTTGTGCCAGTTGGGCAGGCAGATAAAGCACTCCCCGGTTTCCTGTGGGCCGATCTCCACAAGCTATTCGCCTGCAGTTCTTGAGAGCTTGTCACTGGCTTTGTGTGTGCCTGTACCAGTAATAGATCAGCCCTGCAGTCATGGGTACAGCAGATGCCAGGAAGCGGCCCTGCTCCCAGGTTATAGCCCCTTGCTCTGCTCCTTCCCCCCAGACTCTCCTCCAGGTCTGAGACAAAGCCTGTGCAAACAGAGCCTCCCTCCCTCAGGTCCGTGAGGAAGGAGAAAGACTCAGTCCTCTGGTATTATTTTTCTTCTGTGTTTTGGCCCAACTTCTTGTGCGATCGTACCTATGTCTATCCAGTGTGTGTATGTTTCAGGTTCATCTGGGGTTTTTCTCTGCATATAGTTGTAGAATTTATTGAAATATCAAGGGCAGAGATGAAGAGTATATCTCACAATTCCATTTCTCTGACTTCCTAAAGTTCCTTTCAATATACTCTCTGAGAAACATCAATTGCAATAAAAAGCTTTTATTTTCAAAAAGCCCTATTTCATATTTTTTAAGTGGATAACAACACTCACAACACTGATACTATACAGAAGAAGAAACTTCATTATAAAAGACACAAATGTTTTTAATCCAAGTATCTTCCACTGAATCATTTACAGAATTGGGAGAATGGCTTGGGAATTGACTGCTTTGAGCTAATTGAACATAGCAAAAAAGGGGCCAAAACAACCTTCTGATGGAGCATTAAAATGTGTCAAAAGAATAGTTAAATTTCAAACAGTAACAAAGAAGTTTTTAAACCTTGAGACCAAATGGGGAGATCTGTAATTTAAAAATAAGTATCTATTGATATTACTGCTAATTATACAAAGGTTATCTGACTAGAGAGGAAAAGTAAAGTGGGAAAAATAATTCCTCTGTTCTGTTGTATTGGGAGTAGGGTAGGGCCTGGTTAACTGATGATATTATCCCTTTAAATATTATGGATATAAATTTGTTTTGATACAGATTTACTTGGTAATAAATAATGGCAATATACATCCACAACCACACACAGATAAAAAGTCAGTCATGATGTTTTAACAACTTCAACAAGTATGTCTCAAGTATAAAAAATGACTACTTTTACTTGCTTTAATTGATTATTGTGTACAGGGAGCTAAACCAACAATCCATACTTTATTTTACCTATTTAGAATGGAGATAAGGATATTTGCTTTTCTGTGAGGTTTAACATCAGGACAAAAGATGTTTCTACAAATAGTAAACATGAAAACAACAAATGAGATATTTAACTCAAAATAATGTGTAAATACAATTGCATCTCAGTTTATAAGAACATGTAACTTTTAATTATAGAAAATAATAACATTCTGGGTTTCATTAGTGTCTTCATAAAAAAAAATCTAAGAAGATATCTGGCTTTCATTCTCCATTTTAGTTTTTATACTATATTGGTTTTAAAATGTTGCATTTTTATTGGCTTTAATGATATTTCATTTATGGTATGGCCATGGGAAGAACTTTGTTTGGTTTTCTTATACCAAATTTCTAAATGAAAATCAAACTCCAACTAAAATATGAAAAAATGCTCATCTTCATTAGCTATTCAAGAAATGCAAATCAAAACTACAATGAGATACCACCTCACACCTGTTAGATTGGCTATTATCAACAAGACTGGTAATAACAAGTGTTGAAGAGGCTGTAGAGAAAAAAATCCCTTACTCACTGCTGGTTTGAATGTATATTATATTAGTACAACCATTATGGAAGAAAGTATGATGGTTCCTCAAAAAATTAAGAATGGGACTACCATATGACTCAGCAATCCCTCTACTGGGTATCTACCTCCAAAACTAAAAAACATTGGTGCATAAAGACAGATACACCCCAATTTCCATCACAGCATTATTTACAGTGGCCAAGACATGGATGCAACCAAGTGTCTCTTGATAGAGGATTAGATAAAGAAGATGTGGTGCATATATACAATGAGACAATACTCATTCATAAGAAATGATGACATATTGCCATTTATAACAACATGGATGGACCTTGAGAACATTATACGAGTGAAATATGTAAGTCAGAAAAAGCTAAGAACTGTATGATTTCACACATAGGTGGGATATAAACTGAGACTTATGGACATAAATAAAAATGAAGTGGTTACCAGGGGAAAGGGAATGTGGGAGATGGGGAAAGGGATGTGTAGGAATGGGTTAGAGAGATGGCGATGAGTGTAAAGAGGAACAAATATAAGGTGAAAAAAAATGAAATGACATTGGATGATAGGTATACAAAATAATGAACAGTTCAAATGCTATAGAAATGTTCACTTGAAACCTATGTACTCATTGATCATTGTCACCCTGTTAAGTTAATTTTCTAAATAAAATTTAAAAATTAAAAATAATCAAACTCAATATGATGTATTAAATAGCTTTCCTTAGGAATGGGACATATGGACTGGTCACCTATTTGTTCAGGTAGAAGGGAAAACTCCATGATAACTACAATACCATGAAATCCATGAGAGCAGAAAATGTCCTCACACAGAGCCTTGCTCATGTTAATCATTGAATGCTATTTACTGAACTGAGTCTTACAGAAAATAGAGGTCTATTCATGGAAGGTTGTTGATTAACACCTATTACTACACAAATGTTTGTTTCCACACAGTTGTACACAAGTGAGTGATATTAAAAAAATTAAAATATAAAATTTGTACAAAATTCACATGAGAGATCTTTTACTAAAGTGTATTCTTTTGCATAAAAATTGGTTATGTGGTTATATTTAAACTATACTTTAAATAAGTTGTTTTGGATAAATAAAGCAAATGAAAGCAAGAATATACCTATAGTCAATGTCACTTGATTAAATACAGAATAGCTTTTTTATCATTTTCCTCTCATTTATATTTTTATCATTGTTCCTTCTACATAGTGACACTGGAAGTTTTATATTAGTACATATGATATATATGTAATGTAACTTGAGATAAATGGTCTTGAATCAGAGCTATATTAATGTGGCTTGAGAATTGTCTGTTTTGCCTATAGTAAAATTAACAAGTTAAAATTGTGTCACTTGTATCAATATTTAGTAATTCTTTTTAATTTTCAAGTTTAAAATGTTGAAATTATTAAATAAATACAATGTACATTATTTTTTAATTATGCATACACTAGTCAAGGTTGAGAATTAAGTAGTATTAGATCATATATATATATCATATATATATGACTTTAGAAATGTCTAGTGCTTTCTATTTTTTGCTAAACATGTGTTTTAAGGGTACACTTTTTCAGTGTATATAGGTCATTCCCTCATTATATGCAATTTTATAGAATATGATTATATTAAAATTTTCTACTCTGTATACCTGATATATTTTAATGTAATAAACTATACATCGTAACCAAGTACCATAAACTTGTATATGCTGTGAATTTCTACTAGTGGCTGTATGGGAGAACAGACTGTCTGAAAAACTCTTCCATTTAACATAAATAAACCATAAATGAGAGTAATATGCTATAAAATGGACAAGATAATTTGGGAAATATTAAACAGAGCTGGTTAGAATGACTGCTGTCAAAATTGGAAATAAATCACAATGAATTAGTTAATAGCTGATTTGATCAAATTGTAGTTTGTATACATAAAAAAGAACTAAATGGATAGGTAATTCTCAGTAACAATTTGCTATTAAAATAACAATAATAATCATGTGTTATCCTAGATCATTGTGGAGATATCACATTTCCTGATATCAGTTTATACTACAAGGCCATTATAATAAAAATAGCTTCGTACTGGTATAAGAACAGGCATACAGATCAATGGAACAGAACAGAGAATCCAAAAATAAACCCACGCCTTTATGGTCAATTGATATTTGACAAAAGAGGTAAAAGCATATAATGGAGTAAAGAAAGTCTCTTTAACAAATGGTGTTGGGAAAACTAGACAGCTACTTGCAAAAAAATGAAACTAGACCACCAACTAACATCATTCACACACAAAAAAACTCAAAAGAATAGAAGACTTAAATGTAAGTCACAAAACCATAAACATCTTGGAAGAATAAACATAGGCAATAAACTCTCTGATATCTCTCATAACAATATTTTTGCCAATTTATCTCCACAGGCAAGTGAAATAAAGGACAATACAAACAAATGGAACTGTATCAAACTAAAAAGCTTTTATGCAGCAAAGGACACTATTAACAAAATAAAAAGACAACTCACACAAAGGGAGAACATATTCACCAATATGTCTGGTATGAGGTTAATAACTAAAATTTATCAAGAACTTCTAAAACTCAACAATGAGTAAAGGAACTAAATAGACACTTCTCCAAAGAGGACATACAGATGCCCAATAGGCATGTGAAAAAATGTTGAATGTCACTAATCATCAGAGAAATGCAAATTAAAACCACAATGAGATACCACTTCACACTTAACAGAATGACTTTCATTAACAAATCAACACGCATTAAGGTCTGGCGAGGATGTGGAGAAAAGGAAACCCTCTTGCACTGCTGGTGAGACTGCAGACTGGTGCAGCCACTCTGGAAAACAGTATGGAGTTTCCTCAAAAAATTAAAGATGAAACTGCCTTTTGACCCAGCTATCCCAGTTTTAGAAATATATCTTAAGAATACCTAATCACTGATTCAAAAGAAGAAATGCACCCCCCATGTTTACTGCAACATTGTTTACAATAGCCAAGATCTGGAAACAGCCTAAGTGTCCATCAGTGGACGAATGAATTAAAAAGCAGTGGTACATATACACAGTGGAATGTTATGTGGCTGTGAAAAATAAGGAAATCTTACCTTTGGTAATGGCATAGATTGACCTGGAGATTATTCTGCTAAGTGAAACAAACCAGGGAGCGAAAGACAAATAAATAATTTCACTTATATGTGGAATCTAATGAACTGAGGAATGGAATAGAGGAAAGGCAGTGTCACGGGGAGCAGAGGGACAGCTGTCAGAGGGAAGGGGAATGAAGGGATGGGATCAGAGAAGGTGAAGGAATTAATGAAATTAAATATACATAACACAGAGATACAGATAACAGGACAGCAAATCCTAGAGAGAAGGAAGGGAGTTAGGGAGTAGGGGACAAAGAGTATAATGGGGACATCAGGGGTAGTGGTGAGGGTGTTATATTCAGTGGGACACTTGAATCCATGTAAATACAATATATTAAAATTAATTTAAAAAAGGAAAAAATATGAAATGCATTGAAATGATAATATTAATCATAATTTTAAACACTATATGGAAAAATTATAGAAGCAAATTAGTAAAATGAACTCTGGATAAAAGAGAACATAAACTGTATGTTCAAGGATAAGGAAATATGTGTGTCAGATATATCTGCAGAAGCAAATTTGAAAAAGAGAAAACAATATATATCTTAAAAATGTTCTGCATTAGAACACAAATTTTTTCCTATTTATCTGTATATTGCACAGTATTGTCAGTACTCATTAAGGTTTCACAATATTTTAGAACAAAGCAAAGGGATTATGTTGTTAAAATTATTGATTTTTAAATTATTTTTGTGAATGCTTTATTGAATCACCATTAACTGTTTTTCAGTACTAAAATGATAAAATTTTGTCACTAATGGCAGGCAAGAACCCAAAACTAAAGAAGCATTGTTCAGCCCACTAATATAGCATAGTTTGCTAGGAGAGAAAAAAGTGAGCTACTGGAAAACATTATTTATTTAATAGCAGAGTTATAGCAATAACATCAAGTCAGTACTCTGTCAAGGGAAAATGCTCATATCTATTTCGATACTATGGAAAGATATAAAATATTTATTCCTAGCACTTGATAATACAAAAAATTCCATATTAGTTATTTTGTGGATCTTGCTACATTGTGTGGTCAAGGATCTGTTTAATATCTTATAGAATAAGAAACTATATTTTCTGAAATAAAAATCACTCTTTTTACTATTGAGGAACAAATATTTAGTTGTTTTAATGCACAAATTCTAATATGAATGGTTTGAATTTATTTATTTGTTTATTTATTTATTTATTTATTTATTTATTTATGACAGAGACAGCAAGAGAGAGACAGAAAGAGGGACAGATAGGGACAGACAGACAGGAAGAGAGAGAGAAAAGAAGCATCAATTCTTCATTGCAACACCTTTAGTGGTGCCTTGACTAGAGGACTACAGCAGATTGAGTGACCCTTTGCTCAAGCCAGTGACCATGGGTTTAAGCTGGTGAGTTATGCTTAAAACAGATATGAGCCGACACTCAAACCAACAACCTTGGGGTTTCGAACCTGGGTCCTCTGCGTCCCAGTCCAACACTCTAGCTACTGCACCACTGCCTGGTCAGGCTATTCTTTCTTTCTTTCCTTTAGATATTACATTGCTTCTACATTATTGTGTATATTTTTAAAAAATCTAAATATGCCACAGAATGGCTCTCTTCACTTTATAAATATCAATCAAGATTGATAAAATATACCTGACCAGGCAGTGGCACAGTGGACAGATTGTCAGACTGAGATGTGGCAGACCCAGGTTTGAAACCCTGATGTCACTGGCTTGAGTCCTGGCTCACCAGCTTGAGACTGGGGTCGCTGGTTTGAGCGTGGGATCATAGACATGACCCCATCATCGCTGGCATGAGCCCAAAGGTGCTGGCTTGAGCAAAGGGACACTCGCTCTGCTGTAGTCCCCGGTCAAGGCACAAATGAGAAAGCAATCAATGAACAAGCAATAAATAAACAACCAAGGTGCCGCAGCAAAGAATTGATGCTTCTCATCTCTCTCCCTTCCTGTCTGTCTGTCTCTATCTGTCCCTCTCTCTCTGTCCCTGTCAAAAAAAAAAAAAAAAAAGATTGATAAAATCTTCATTAGGCATGCTAATTGAAATACTCAACATTTAAAATTCTGAATCTGATATACATATAGTGCTATATTATTATATAAAATTATCAAAGATTTTCAGTTATCTCCTTATATTTTCAGATATCTCCTTATATTCTGAGACATATCAAATACTGCATTCCTATTCATATGGTAAGGCCACCAAGCACTTGTTGCCATTCCTCAACCTGTAGCTGTGTGTTGGGAGTTTTAAATAATTATAAATAGAGTAAGAAAAGAAATTCATTGCATAAAAGTTTGGACTCAATTTCACTGTGTCTATCACCAAGGCTCAAAGGGATTCTTTAGTGTCATTGAGTAAACCACAAAATCCCTTCCAAAGATATTAAATCATTAGTTTTATTATTATTGTCATATTAACATAAATTATTTTTATTAATTTTAATGGGGTGACATTAATAAATCAGGGTACATATGTTCAGAGAAAACATCTCCAGGTTATTTTGACATTTAATTATGTTGCATACCCATCACTCAAAGTCAAATTGTCTTCCGTCACCTTCTATTGGTTTTCTTTGTGCCCTTCCCCTCCCCCCCTTCCTCTCCTCCCTCCCCCCCCTTGTAACCACCATACTCTTTTCCATGTGTCTTAGTCTCATTTTTATGTCCCACCTATGTATGGAATCATGCAGTTCTTAGTTTTTCCTGATTTACTTATTTCACTCCGTATAATGTTATCAAGACCCATCCATTTTGTTATAAATGATCCGATGTCATCATTTCTTATGGCTGAGTATTCCATAGTATATATGTACCACATCTTCTTTATCCAGTCATCTATTGAAGGGCTTTTTGGTTAAATATACCTACAATGAGGTCGAGTTCTAATTCCACATTGAAGAACATTATATTGGCCTCAGTTGACAAAATTTGAGAAACACTGACTTAAGTGAACTGATAAAAAATAAATATATAAATTTGTTTATATCATAGTATTTTATTAAAAGTGGAATATTTGTGATTTATATACTTTTCATCCCATAATTATATCATTAGACTTTGTCATTAAGGTTAATTCTTTTTGCTTTAAATATAAGTTATTTGTTTATAATATGCCTACATACAAATATAGAGCATTATATCAGATAGTTGACTTTTCTAGCTAAATTAACTCACATAATTACTAACATACAGTTTCCAAGAAATTCTAACCTTTGCCTGTATCTTTAAAATATCCAATTTATTTAAAGAATAAAGGAATTTAAATCAATATTATTAATATTATATGGTTTACATATAATAATAAATTCAAATAACATATAACTCTATGTGAACAAGAATATATATAGCTATATTCTATAAATTATGTGCATTTTAATATTTTAATAAATATTTTGATAAAATATTGATATCTGCAAGAGAATAAGTAGAATAAATGTCAAAGTTAAAGCTTTGTCATTCAACATCTTTCCATTCTTTATATATTTTTCTGTGTATAGTCACTATAAAAAGACAGAGCCAGATGTTATTTCTGTATATTGTATTCATTTTATTTTGTTAATAGTAACACATCTTTTAGATAAAGTATTTTTCATCAATAAGCTTTGAGCAAGACAAGGAAGTTACATGAAATTGTCATTTCCACAGTAAGAACCAAAAATAACTCGAATAAGCTAGAAGACTATAGTTTTGCTATACTCATTCTAAAATTGATGACACACACCCACACAAGTTAAAAACAAGCACATTACAGAAAGCCTCAGGTTCTGCTCAGGAGAGAACAGAGACAGTTGCCATCCCTGGCAATTGATGAAGAGACATCAGTTAGAATTTAGCAAATAGTTAACGTGGTATGTGGGTTGGTGTGGCAGATTAGAATTCAGAGCATATTTTAAAAGAACAAATTACATCCATATTCATTCCTTACTTGCTGTTATTTATTGTAGGTGGTGGTGAAGTACTGTGAGAAATTAAGCTATGCAAATATTCTAGTCAGTCAAGGTAAGAGAGCAAAGTGCAACGCCTTGGGTACGCTGGGCTTTCACAAACGAAAGACTGAGGGAGGGTAAGAGAACTAAGAGACATGCTCCTAAAGGATGGTGTGCACCCTAAACTCATACAGTGTTGTAGATTAATTATATCTAAATAAAACTGAGAGAAAAAAATTCACACAGGTCCGGGCTGCAGTCTCACAAGAGCTCAGAAAGTGGCAACTGGACTGAAAGAAATGGACTCAGATGCAGAAAGGAGAGAGCAGAACTGGAGGTCATACTTTCCCAGAAAGCGAACAACCTGGCAGTGATGCTCTGAAGAAGCGTGACATTTTTTCACATACTTGGAAACTAGAAATTTTACTGTGAAATAAGAAAGATGTTTGGAATCTCTCCAGCATTTAGATCCCTGGTCCTGGTTATATACTCAAAATGTTGGAAAACAACTATAATCTGAACCATATTTGTTGCTCTGCAATAAATCTCAGACCCAGATTAAATGTAAATTAGATTGAATCAGTCCTTTTTTGAGATAACAAGAAAAGAGATCTGCAGGTTTTTAGACATTAATATTTACTTAAATCTCCACTATTATTTAATATAACATTTTTAAGAAAAATATAAGATATATTACAAAAATGAAGAAAATATGATCCTAGTTCAGAAAGGAAAAATTTAACACAAACAGTCTCAGAGATGTTTGAAATGTCAGAACTATCAAATAGGGACTTTCAAACAATTCTGGGTAAATAATCAAATTATGTGTTTGAAAATACGAAAAAATGTGTTGAGATGCAAAATTTTAGCAGATATATGCACATTATAAACATGATCTGAATGGAATCCTAGAAATGGTAAATATATCAGAAGTGAAGAAGTTATTGGGCTAAAATGAAGACTAAACTTAGCTGAAGAAAAAATGAGTGACTTTGGAGACAGGAAATAGAAAATATTGAAATAAAGAAAAAATAACAGGAGATAGTATAAAAGTATACCAGAAAGTCTGAGATCCTTGGGACATATCAAACAGTTTAAAACACTACAATTTAACTTCCAAAAGGAGAAAAGAAAAGTGTGGGAGCAAATAAATTATTGTAAAGAAAATGTCTGGGAACTTCCAGAATTGATAAAAGATGAAAACAGATGTAATGAACACAATAAATTTCAAGTACAGTTAATAAAAAGAATAAACGCAGAGGCATATTATACTCAAACAAGTGAAAACTAAAGGAAAAAGTTATATATTATATGTTGTCAAAGAAAAATATATATTAGAGGAATAAAGATACAAATATTTTCTGTTTTAGAAATAAAGTGTGAATATAACCAAATGACAATATTAAGTTGTTGAAAAAACTCACATTAGATAAAAATGTTTTAAAAATGGTGAATGAAAAATAATATAATACCATCAAATAACTTTAAATTCTTAAAAGTTTATTTAAAAACTAACTATAAATTCTAAAATTTACATAAAAATGTAAATGATTTATAAAAACCAAAAGATTTTTCAATAGATTTAACAAAGTCGGAGAACATATACTATCTGACTTTCCTAATTACTATAAAGTTGAAGTCATCAAAATGTCTTACTCGCATAAGGAAACAAAACAGTCAAACAAAATGAGTCTAAAAATATGCCATATTTTTATGACCAACTGCCTTTCAATCAAGGTGTCATTTCAATTCAATAGAAAAACAATTCTTTTAAAAACATTGCTGGAAAAATTAGAATTCTATATGAAAAAAATAATTTCAAACAGTTTCTCATTCCATACACAAAATTAATTTAAGTTAAAGTATAAGCTGAACTATACCCCCAGAACCTCAAACATCTACAAAAATAATTTTAAAAAACCACACAGTATAGGAACTTAGCATAGGGAAATATTTTTCAAACAGGAGGCAAAATTTTTTCTACTATAAAAGGAAAAAAATATAAATTGAACTTTATTAAAACTGCTCTCTAAAAGACATCATTAAGACAATAAGTAATTGGACTACACATTGGAAAAATGTTTATTACAAAAAATGTGTACCAAGAATATATAAGAACTTCAACAAATAAATAATGAAAAGACAAATGGCCCAATTGAATGTGGCCAAAAATTTTAGTGAATATTCAGATGAAAAGATAACAACACTATTATTTTCAAGGAAATCCAAGTTATATTAAAAATAGACCATTTTATACTAGCAGAGTGGCTAATTAAGAAAAATATTTATAATACCAAATGTTGGTATAAATGTGAAGCAACGAGAATTCTCATATAGTGACAGTGGGTATATAATCTCTTTAAAACAGTGTTTAGCAGCCTCTAATAAAGTTAAACATATATCCACCCTATGCCTGAAGACTACTACTAGGTATTCATCATGACCACCACCAATAAAAATATATATCCACAAAAAGACTCATGCAAGAATCTTCATGGTAACCTTTATCCATAATAGCCAAAACTGAAAACATCTGACAGGTCTGTCAACAAAAGAATAGACAGAAGTGTAATGGCAGATTTATACAATGGAATACTACTCAGTAATAACAAAATAACAATAGGGAACTACCAGTGCATGCAATAACAACATGATTGCATTTCAAACACTATGTTTAATGACAGTAGCCAAAATTACAAAAAATGTACATAAAATGTAATTCTAGTTATAAAGTATAAGAACAGATAAAATACATCTACAGTATTAGAAGTAAGAAAATTTTAAATTTGATGAAATGGAAAGGAAATTTATTGGAAAAAATACATGAGGAAAATTTCTGGGGTGATAGAAATTTTTAATTTTGATTTGGACAGTTTTATAGCTATAAAAATTTGACAAAACTCTTTAAACTGAACTTCCTGTTTCTGTGTTATTTTATTTTATGGTAATGATAATCAGTAAATATATATATATATATATATATCACATTTGGAAATATATGCTAAATTATATAATGTTTTAAATATAATTTAAATAATATCTGATTTCTTTATAATATAAACAATTTTGTCTCAACCAGGAAAGAGATTTTTCTCTAAGTCTTCTGGATGTACTAATATTTTAAATTTAATTTATTATTTTTTATGCTCAATTATTGCAAGAAACAGGAGAAACCTGAGTAACTGAATCCTAAAGAATTCTTATCACTGTAACTAATTTACTTATTTTATTGATTTTAGATAGAGACAGGAAAAGAGAAAGAGAGGAAGTAGAGAGATGAGAAGCATCAACTTATAGTTGCATCAGTTTAACAGTTCACTGACTGCTTTTCATATGTGTCTTGACTGGGGGGCTCAAGATGAACCAGTGACCCCTTACTCAAGCCAGTAACCTGGGCTTCAAGCCAGCAATCTTTGGGTTCAAGCCAATGACGTTGGGGTCATGTTGATGATTCTGCACTCAAGCAAGCAACCCAGTGCTCAAGCTAATGACTTTGGGATTTCAAACTGGGGACCTTATCATCCCAGGTAGATGCTCTATCTATTGTGCCACCACCAGTCAGGTTCAGTGTTATTTTAAAAGAGAAGAGTATAGGATAAAATGGTAAAATTTTTCATATTTCAGCAATTTTTTTATTTGATTGAATTTGTTTTAATATGAATAGCACATTTATCAATATTATTTGAATCTATTTTGTACATGTCATTTAGTCATATAAGTTTATTCACTTATTCTATATTTACTTAGAATATGACAAAGATAAACATATTTCCTTAAGGGAAAGCACTTATTTGTTCATTAAATACACAATTATTGGTCAACTGTACTCTTTAGGCCTTTGGAAACCTCATATGATATGTTTCACAGAATAAAAAAAAATGAAAATATTGAGTTGAAATGTTAGCAATGTTTCCTTTGCTTTATATTTATTTCTTTAAAAAAATATCTGAATTAAAGTAAGAAATGAGGAGAATTATTAAATTGTAGATCTGAAAAAAAGGAAATGGAATTCAAAGTGTAAAGAAACAAGAGTTAGTAAACACAAATTAGAAGCAAGGAAGTTAAGAATGTGAGCATAGCCTGACCAAGTGGTTGCGCAGGGGAGAGAGCATTGGACTGGGACACAGAACACCCAGGTTCAAAACCCCAATGTCTCCGGCTTGAGTGTGAGCTCATCCAGCTTGAGCACAGGCTCACCAGCTTGAATGAGGGGTCACTGGCTTGAGTGTGGGATCATAGATTTGACCTCATGGTCGCTGGCTTGAGCCCAAAGGTCACTGGCTTGAAGCCCAAGGTCGCTGGCTTGAGCCTAAGGTCACTGGCTGGAACAAGGGGTCACTTGCTCTGCTATAGCCCCCCAGTCAAGGCATATATGAGAAAGCAATTACTGAATAACCAAGGAGAAGCAATGAAAAATTGATGCTTCTCATCTCTCTCATTCCTGTTTCTCTTTATATGTCCTTCTCTCTGTCTCTCTCTCTCTGACTCTCTGTCTCTGTCAAAAAAAATAATGTGAGCATATTGTGTACTGGTAATATTAGCCCTATCAAAAAGTATACACTTAAGCATCTGTTTTCTCTGGAAAGTAAGAGGAAGTATAATTACCTAGTATAGATGAAGCTCTGGAATGGAAATATCTCCTCCATTTCTTTCTCATATACACACGGTCAATTCACAAAATGAAGTTTTCTAAAGCAGACATTGGTAGAAAGCTTTTAGTTCTTCATAGCCTGTTAAACTGAGAAAAATTAATAATTTTTCATTTTTGAGAACTACCAGAAAATTATAATTCTTATACAATATTAAGCTAAAAAATGATAAATAACTAGAAATTTGTAAATCTTTATTTCCATGAAAGTCATTATAACTATTAAAATACAATGAGAAGATTAACTCAATAAATATAAATTAAGAGATTTCCAAAGATAAATTAATATAATTTTTCTTTATAAAAATTAACTTTAGTGTAGTTCAGATTGATTAAACAGTTGTTTTAACTGATAGGTTTTTTTTGTTGTTGTTGTTTTTTGTATTTTTCTGAAGTTGGAAATGGGGAGGCAGTCAGACAGACTTCCACATGCGCCCGACTGGGATCCACCTAGCATTCCCACCAAGGGGCGATGCTCTGCCCATCTGGGGCATTGCTCTGTTGCAACCAGAGCCATTCTAGTGCCTGAGGCAGAGGCCATGGAGTCATCCTCAGCGCCCAGGGCCAACTTTGCTCCAATGGAGCCTTGGCTGCAGGAGGAGAAGAGAGAGACAGAGAGGAAGGAAAGGGGGAGGGGTGGAGAAGCAGATGGGCGCTTCTCCTGTGTGCCCTGGCTGGGAATCGAACCCGGGACTTCTGCACGCCAGGCCGATGCTCTACCACTGAGCCAACTGGCCAGGGCTTAACTGAGAGTTTTGTTCAAACATTATCCTTGACATCTGTTATCTTATTCAATAAACTTTGCATGTCTGATAATTGGTTGAATATGTATTGATTGACCTAGGAAATCATAATTGGGAAAAGTTATAATATCCCAGTACTGTATAGAAATACCTATGCTCATTTTTTCCATCTACAGAAAATTATATATACTATATACATATGTATATTGATGCATTGAGAATTATGTTTAAAGTTTATGTAGAATTATAGCAATGTGAGATGTGTTTAAAAGTTTTAGTTGTCTATGCATATTATAGAATATTTACTAAGACCTATGAATGGTCTCAGCAAGAGAATTTAAATGAATGAAATTATTTGATTTTACTGATTCTGTATTATTTGTTTCAAGATAATTTTTATTTTTTCTAATGGTTCTATTTTCCTGATAACCTAGACTCAGATTAGATTAAGGGAAGGAAGTAATTCTTCAATTTAAAAAGTTAAGTGTACTTACCCTATATTTGAAAATACTAAGAGTACTTAAAAATAAAATTGTAGAATCTGTAGAAATAGAAAATGAAAGTAGAGACTTTCATGAAAGTACAGAGACTTGAGAACAACCAAGATTATTACAGGTGAACAAATTCTTATTATATTCTCATTTTAAGAAAGAAAGAATTGATAAGCTCAATAAACACATGCTTAAAATATTCTAGACTAAATAATTAAACATGTGAGCTGAGGAAACTAAAAAATTATATAAATATGAATTTATTAAAAATTAATATCAGCATAGTAATTAATAATTTTTCAAAGATAGAAGTTACTTTAATCCCTAAAAATTACTGGTCATTTTACTTCTGTATAATTTCCGAATAAGGAATCTGTAACCCACTTTAGAAAGAACAAATGTTCTTTCTATGCAGCAATTATTGAGAGACAGATTTTAGTTCAAATTAAGGGAGAGCTTATAAAGAACTAGGGCTGTCCTATGAAATAAATCCCCTATACTAAAGACTAAAAGTCTATATTCTAGAGATTTGATGCTAATCTCCCAGAGCATTTTGATGATTCCTATGAACAGTTTCTCATATGATGTGGCATATATACAACAGTATATTCACAAGATGATTTTAGGTGGTACATAAAAAACAATCGGGTTAATATGTATTCATAAGAACAATGAACATATTCAGTCTATTTTCAAGGATGTTATTTTCTGGATGAGGCTAAAACAGTAATTATAAACTTTATTAGGTTTACATGGATACTAGTTTAATAATAATGAAATTATTAGATGATATAGAAAGTGAGAGTAATAAGATAAATGTGGAGAATATGCTAAATTCTGTGAGTACTTGAGGACTTGCTAACTCCTAAATCTTTCTTCTTTTATACTGTAATTTATCATTTAATGAAGGTTCTCTAACTCTCCTCATATTTTATCTAATCAGTGTTTTCTCCTTCCTTCTGAACAGTATCTAGTATCATTTGATTATGTATAGTCAAAAAGTTTTACATTTTTCCAGATGTTTTCTTGTTTTGAAAAATATTTAATTTTACTATTTTATAAAGAACCAATTTGATATAATTCATGGTTTAAATGGAATGTTATGTTTCAAAAAGTTCTCATATCACTCAATTTTCTGAAAAATGTGTCCCCATAGCAATCAAACTTTAAAAATCACAAAACAGATATAATACTGTTCTGTCCTAAAAATCCCATTTGTACACATTGGCAGAGGTTTTATAGTTTGAATATAGTTTAAATAATAAAATCATCATTCTTATATGAATTCAGATCCAAAGAGATAAAAATGTTGGCAGAATATTTTAAACTTTTGATTGTCTTAAAAATGACTGATGACACATGAATTCAAAATTACACATACAAATATATTGTGTTCCTACAGTTTAATTTTAAATTGATTACTTATAACTCAGAATATATAATTCAAGCTCTTGCCTGGTGGCTCAGTTGGTTAGTGCATTGTCCCAATTTGCCAAGGTTGTGAGTTTAATCCCTGATCAGGACATACAGGGATTAACCAATTAATGCTAAGTAAGTGGAATAACAAACCTGTGTTTCTTACCCTCTCTTCTCTCTCTCTCTCTCTCTCTCTCTCTCTCTCTCTCTCTCAAATCAATCAATAAATTTTAAAAACATTAGAGGTAGAACATATACTTTAATTCTTTATTAAATCTGCTCGGTTCTCAGTTTAGTCCTTAAATACCTACAAATTCTAATGTAGCAAAATAAAATGCTAGTTCTGCTGCCTAAATTCTGAATCCTAGGATGAGAAGATAAAGAATATCAAAGAGGACAAAACACAAATTTCTAAATTTTTCCTGAGGATAGTTAAATATTAAAACAAAATTACAGTATTATTTGTTGCTATTATTATTGGTATCTGTAGTTCTCCCTTTCAGTACCCTTGTCATACCCAGTTTCTCTTCTCCAAGATGTATTGTTTTACTCTTCCCTAAAGCACCTACTCTGTAGTCTCCAGGTTATTCCATTCCATCCACCTGCTTCAAAGTGTTTCATAATACAAAGTCATTGTCCTTCCACATGATCAAAGTTTCTCTTTATCAATGACCAGAAATTTAGCTATATTTTAGTAAGAATATAATATATCTGTTTAATGCTAATACAGTATATAATTATTTCTCCCTGAAACCCTAACCATAACCATGTTTTAAAAGGTGACTTTTAAAAAAAATTTATAGTAATTGTATCTATAGGCAGTCCTCTCTGAAAATTAGCTCTTGAATTTATCTCCACCAAGGCTGATTATATCTGGGTTAGTATGAATATTATTTATTTTATTATTATTTGAGTTTCTTCCATTTTTCCACCTCTAAATTTATAAGATGACCAAAATCCAAGTTTTATTTCTCTCCCACAAAAACTTCTGTGGCCAAAGTTGTGGCTTGGGAAGGGTCAGAGGGAAATAGGGCCAAGAAAAAGGGTGTAGGAGAAGCAATGTCAGTCAATAAGTAAAAATGTTAGCAATAGAAATCATTGTGAAATAGTGTATTAGTCATAGTTCTCCAGAGATATAGAAACATTAAAGTGTGTGTGTGTGTGTGTGTTTGAGAGAGAGGGAGAGAGAGCGACAGAGACCTGAGAGAATTGGCTTATGTATTTGTGGGGCTTGGCAAGTCTGAAAGGCAGGCTGAGAACCATTCTAGCTGGGGTCTGAAGGCTGTGTGTAGGCAGAATTTCTTCATTCTTGAGGAACCTGTCTTTTTCTCTTAAAGCTTGGATGAGGTTAGAGGTTATAGAGGTTAATTTGACCTAGTCAAAGACTACTGCCTTAAATGTTAATCTCATCTAAAATATACTTTCACAGCAATATCTAGATCTGTTCTTGACCAAACAAGTGGGTATCTTAGTCTAGCTAAAATGACACATAAAATTAACCATCTCAGACTCCCTGCCAGGATTTTAAAAATGGTGTTTTGTGTTTGCATAGGGGCATATTTACAGTTAAATTTTATCAAGTAAAAAAATAGGAGACAGAAAATAAACCAATTTCCTTTTTGAAATTTAGTACTAGTTATTTTTAATTATTAATAAATGGCCTATGCTATTTATATTTTTAATGACTTGTTATTTAATAATTACAAACTCTTAACCTGTGAATTTGATAGGGATTATATCCATTGTTTCCTTAAAAAATATATAGAATATATATATTTACATAAATGTTAGAGGTTGAAAACATTGTGCTTTCTAAAGTGAATCTAATGGTTACTTCATCCAAATATGTGAATGCAAGGGTAGAAACTATTTATATTTTTTAAGTAGATAAAATTTAAAGCAATTATTATACATTTTCAAAAAAATTCATTCTGGGATCTAAATTCTCACTTTAATTAATCTGGCAGTATACTTAATTTATATAAGATATATGTATTTTTTTACCTAGAGTATTGCAGATATTACCATCATCACTTCATTTTTTCAACAATAAAAGATGATATTTTAGGTTTAAACACACACATACGTTTAAAAATCTAAACAATGAAACAAAACCATGCCAGAAGCTGTTACTCACTGATATAATAAACACAAACACAGTCCTACATTAGTAAAATAAATAGTGCCATTTTATGTTTAATAAAGTCTCTTTCTTTAACTTATTATAATTTAAAAAACAAATTTTAAATGAAATACTTTTATCTCTGTATCTATGGCAGTATAAATCGCTTCTTTATGTTATTATAATGGTGAGTAATGATAAAGTCACATACACACATAATGAATATAAATGAAAAGTAATAGTTAGCTAAATAATGTGGGCCACCTAGATGTGTGAAACACTAATTTAGAAATTTCTAGCAACCATAAGAATTACCAATGAGAAATAACCTAGAGCAAGAAAGAATCAGTTTGATGAATTGGGCTATATTAAAGAAGTTCTGAGACTTTTTCTTTTTTCAACTCTAGCAATAAAATAGACAAAACTTTCATGTAAGAAAGTAATATTTCACCTTTAGAAAATGAAAACTTGGAACCTTTTCCTTAAGGGAAGAACTTTGCATTTAAACCATTGGCTCTTTAGGGACATTTTCAGAATGAAAAAAAAAATCACAATATTCATTTTACTTGGAGCATTAAAGAAGATAAAACACATGGGGCTCCTGGTATTCCTCTCATTTAAGTTCAGTGTCACAATGATTTGATAGGGCCTGAACATTCATTTAGAAAGATATGCCAAGTAATTAAAAATATTGCAGGTAAGTTGAACATTTGACCTATTTGCTTATTTTAATCTCTGCCTTGGGATCACTCCTATTCCACATTGTAGGCTATTCCACAGAAGTTATAGGCCATGCATATATTTTAGTATGATGAATGTTGGTATTAAAAGGCTATAGTATGTCCCATCTGAGGGAACACTTTATACCTATGTGGAAACTGTGAGATTAAGGGTTACTGCAGCAGCCTAAGGAATCAAGAAAAGTCATACTCTAATGTAATGAATATTCAGAAAGAACAATATACAAATGTACGTTTGTATCAATATCTTTAAAATAGCATTATAATATATATTCTAAAAATATGTTTTCATTTTGATGACATTTGCTCAACTTTATGCATTGATTCACTCATTCATTTATTTATGTATTCCTTTATTTATTCAACACATATTTATTGAGCAGCAATTATGTTTCCAGGAACACTTCTAAGTCCTGGAACACGGCCATGAATAAAACAAACAAGAATCCCCAATCCCTGTTTAGTGAAAGGAGATAAAAAATAAGCCAAGTAAATAAATAATATATATGGTTTTTTAGGTGATTAACAATAAAGCATGATGGTTTTGCAGGAAACAAAGGAAGCGACTCCCAAAGGACAAAGACTTTGCTCAGACAAGTGCTGGAGGAAGGCGGGTGTAGTAGCCCGCAGAGCAGTGTGACCCAGAAAAGGCAACAAAACACGAGTTCTCCAAAGTTAGTTTTTCTCAGTCTTATATACCTTTTCAGCTTTCGCTTTCATGTGACACGTGCCTGATTTTTTTTTTTTACTTCTTCTTTTGCAGACCTACTTGACTTTTGTGTGTCCAGGAAGGGAGGGGGTATGAGAGGAGGTTTGAACTGTTTGTCCTTGACTGTTCACATATTCCGTTTTTCTTGCCTGTGTTGCCAGTTATTTCAGGGAGCTGAGAAAGGGCTGCACACCTGGGGTTTGTTACTTTTTCAAACTAACTCCGACAGCCCTTCGAGTCCTTCCTCCTTCATTCCCCTCTTTGAGATTCCAGAAGTCTCTTTCATACTGGTGTCTCAGGTTTTTTTTATCTGGACTCTGAGGAAAATCTTGGTAGTGATAAGTAAAAATGAGCCATTTCTTCTGCTATATAACTTCTTTTTCCAACTGAAGGACCTACACGCTCTGGTTGAATGACTTATAGTTATACATGTATTAAACCTTAGTGTAACCTGACCAGGGTTCCCCTTGACCCTCGTTTGGGCTATGTTGGTCCATTTATTTACTTTCCCTACTATGCTACTGTTATTTTACTTTAAACACTATTGAGGTGGTGGTGAAGGGGTCTATAGGGTCATAACAGATATAGGGCTGGTTATTTTCTGGGTCACACATTGAATATTGGCTTTGATTATATGTACAGGTCTCTCTCTGAGTTTCTTTACATTCGCAGAAACTACAGAATAGTAGGGTAGTGGAAAAGCTCTAACTCTCTTTGGTAATGTGCACACATAATTCACTGTCCTGTGTCCTGATTTTCCTCCCTTCCCACAGTCTGACTATAAGAAGCTATATGACAAGGTTCCTCAGGCTTCAAGCATTTGTTGACCAGCCAGCTTCTGGTTTGTGGATAGAGCAGGGTATGTCATCTTTAATGTTAGCATACAAGGGTTGGTGGGTATGTCTCTGCTGTCCACAAGGGTGTTCCCATAGGGGCCGTAGGCCTCACCTGGCTATGGTGAATCCAGATGGGTATGTCTTCTTCGTTGGCAGCTGTAAGAGTGGTTATAATTGTGGTGTAAGGTCCTTTCCACTTGGGCCGGAGGGGAGCTGGATTCCATTCTTTGACCCACACTTGGTCTCTTGGGGAAAAAGAATGAACAGGAGCAAACAGGCTGATCGGAGCCTTTTCTAACACCCAGTTGGAAATGGTTTGGCCACTTTACCCAAAGCCTCTAACTGCCTGTGTAGCTCTGTCTCTCCTAGCTCCCATGGGAGTCCCTGACAAGCTATGAAATATTGGGGGAGGTTTATTATATGATACTTCATAAGGTGCATATCCAGTGTTTCTGAATGGGTATACCAGATTTTAAACAACATTAAAGGTAGGACTTGTACCCATTTAAGACCTGTTTCCTGACATAAATTGTTAAGCCCTAACTTTAAGGTTTTATTCAGGTGTTTCACCTTCGCCGAACTCTGAGGCTTGTATCCCACATGAAGTTTCCAAGTGATGTTTGAGGCTTGAGCCATCTCTTGTACTACTTAGTCACAGAAGCAGGGCCATTGTCAGAACCTATCTGAGTGGCAGTCCAAACTTTGGAATGACTTTTCTAAGCAATGTCTTTTTATATCTCTGGCGTTTTCAGTTTGGCTAGGATAGTTTTCTACCCATTCTGAGTAGGTGCATACTAGCACCAGCAAGTACCAGCAGCCTTGGCTTTTGGGCACATTGGTGAAATCCACCTACACGTCTTCAAAGAGGGCTTCCCTGTAAGACTGGATACCAGGGGGCACTGGGGGTCCTTGTCTTGCATTGTTCCATAGGCAGGTTGGGCGCTGACTTCTTTGGCCAGAGTTGCTAGGAGAGGGATGTAGAAATATCTCCCTAGCAGCTTTTCTGGTTTTGTTTGTTTTTTGTTTTTGTTTCTGTCCTCAGTGAGTAGCAGTATGCAGAGCCAGGACTCCTGCTGGTCCTAAAAGGTGGGGAACTACATACAACTCTACTATCTGGCAGTTGCATTCAGCCATCCTTTAGTTCTTTTGCCTCCCCTCCTTTTTTTTATCTACCTTTTCTCTCCTTCAGAATATTTGGGCGCAAGGTTCAGGGCCCACAGGATGAGAGAGGCCACAGTGGCCTTGTGATAGGGCAGAGTAGGGGCCCTCTGTGCCTCAGCATCTGTTCTGGCATTTTGGGGGCCTCTATTTTTCCCCTTTCTGATGTCCTCGAGACTGAATTATTGCTACCTGCTTTGGCTTCCGGACTGCTTTCAGCAGCTGTAGAATTTCTCCTGGGTATTTAAGATCTTCCTTCTGCAGTCAGGTGCCTTCTTTCCTTGTATATTGCCTCATATACTTGGACAGTAAGAAAGGCAAAATGGGAGTCAGTAAAGATGTTTGCTCTTTTCCCTTCACTGAGCTCTAAGGCTTGAGTCAGGGCATCAGTTTTGCTCATTGGCAGAGGTGCCTTGGGGTAGAGGCAGCAGCTCTACAGTCTCTGTTAAAGTTACTACTGCACACCCTGTCTCTTTTCTCCCCTTGAGTTGACGAAGCAGCTTCCTAGTCTGGTCTCTTATGGGCTAGTCTAACAAGTCTGCTGGCTTGTACCAAGCGTTTCTGTAAAACTGTGTTGTGGGGATTTTTTTCCCATACAGGGAGTAGCATAGCTGGATTTAAAGTGGTACACACTTTTATTACTAGTCTCAGATTAACACACCTTCTTTCAGAGATGTACAGCACAAAGGGTTTTGTTAGATCAGGAAGGCCTAGTACTGGGGCAACCTGTAATTTCTTTTTGAGAGTCTGAAAAGTACCATCCTAATAAGGCCCCACACCATTGGTTCTTTTTCTCTCTCCTTTGGGACCTCATAGAGGGGTTTGGCCAGTACTGCAAAGCTGGCGATCCACAAATGGCAGAATCTTACTGCATCCAGGGACTTTCTGACCTGTCTCCTAGTGGTGGGACACTTGCTGCTCTGGCATATTGCCAGCATTGTCCCAAACGGCCTTGGCTGTCACCAGCCATTTATACCACAACTGGTGCTAATCAGCTTTCAAGGGCCAGTCCTCGGTCCCATGCATCAGGGCAGCATTTCCTCTCTCCGTCCTACGTTGCAGCTGCAGCTTCTCTTCGTGCTCACTCATATCGGGGAGGACTGACCTTGGTGGCTCATATTTACATTGCCCAGGCACTGTTTTAAGTCTTATTTTTTTTTTTGCAAAGTCTCGGCCACTTTGTCCTTTGATGTTAGTGGCTCTCTGGACTAACTTTCGTAAACCTTGAAGGAGGGCCTCCCTGTATTTCATGAGCTGCCACAGGCCTTCCTTGTCATTTGTGTCCCACTTAGGACTTTTTTCCTGACAACTGAGCCTATGAATATTCCTGGGGGTTTAGATGTTCCTCAGGGGCATTCTCCTCTAGCCACTTAGTCACTGCCTGCATGACTCATTGCCTCTCCTCTATGTTGAAAAGAGTGAAGAGTAACTGATGGCAATCCACCCACACAGGATTGTGAGTTTGAAATATAGATTGCATGGGATCTGTCAAGGCCTGAGGCTTTTCTGTATAAGAGAGAGTATGGTGCTTCTAATTGAGGAGATTCATGGTGGTAAAAGGCTGGTACACTATCACTTGCCATTCCACCAAGCACCGCTCCCTGTCTATAATCATGTTTCTCATTTCTCTCAGAGGCATCTGCACACTGGGCACTGTCCTTGAGCGTAACCTCCCAACCAAGGTGGGAAAGCTTGGGCCTGGCTCTGACAGGGCAGTGGGAAGTATCTCTGGCTCAGGCGAGCTTATGCTGGAGCTCAATAGGCCTGGCAATGGTGGGCTAGGTATGAAAGGGTTAAGCCTTGCCGGTAAGTAAAGAGGTGGGGCCAAGGTTCTTGTTTCTTTAGCTTTACTAGAGGCTAAGATTTCTGGTATGGGCAGCAGGAGCTCCTTGGTGTAGGACTCAGGGGTAGTCAACCTTTTTATACCTACCGCCCACTTTTGTATCTCTGTTAGTAGTAAAATTTTCTAACTGCCCACCAGTTCCATACTAATTTATAAAGATTTATAAAGTAGGGAAGAAACTTTATCAAATTTATAAAGCAGAGTTACAGCAAGTTAAAGCATATAATAATAATTACTTATCAAGTACTTTATGTCGGATTTTTGCTAAGTTTGGCAGAATAAATCTTTATAAAACAACTTACTATAGTTAAATCTATCTTTTTATTTATACTTTGATTGCTCCGCTACCACCCACCATGAAAGCTGGAACGCCCACCAGTGGGCGGTAGGGACCAGGTTGACTACCACTGGGTTAAGTGGAACATTTTCCTGCCTTTGCTACTAGTACAGTGGATGCCTGGCCTCTAAACCAAGGCAGAAGTTGCAAAACTAGAGTAAGCCAAGTGCCTATATAAGGAAACTGGTTGGGTGGCCTGGATCTCTAGTGACTACCTGCTACACTTTCTGTACAATGGACCTATGTAAGCTCCCTTCCACCAGCCACCTAAGCCCAAACATGGGCTATTTAAATTCACACAAGGATCTCAATTTCCCTGGGGACATGATGATTCTATAGTCCCCAAGGACCCTTTCTTAAAATTCTTGATCATTGTGGTCAAGGGAGCGGGTTTTCCGTGAGAACCCCCCATACCTCCCATGACAGACAACAGTCACACATAGGAAGGGATTGGGGAAAGGTAGAGGAAATTTGGAGGGACGCCACTCACTTTGGCCATCACCAGACACTCCCCTCACAGAGCTGTCAGTCTTTCTTGGCTTATGGCAGGCTCGTGTAAACTGTCAGCATGCAATTCTGCCTCTCAGCTGTAAAAGGCGCACTACGAAGCTGTGGTTCAGAACTCAGCACTCGTTTCAGCTCTGTGGGAGAGTTGGAACCCTTTCCCATGCTCTGTCTCATTTATTCTGCACCCACTCTTTCACACAATCTCCCACCACCTGTGGAGGGTGACGAATCACCACTCCTAACCTGTCCTGTGCAGAGTGATCAGTCACCACATCTAACCCATGGGGGGGGGGGCGGGTCTTCACTACTTCGGAGGGTGATCAGGCCTTCTTTCTGTCCAATGGGGCAGGACCTCAGCTAGCTGTCCTTGCCCGGTATGCCTTACCGTGCCTCACATGCACCCCGGTTTTCTTATTCCTCCATTGTCTGATCCTTGCTGGGACCGCCAGAGGGGACCCCCCTTTCCGTGCTGCGGAAGCATCCACACAGGGAAATACCCAGCGCACGCTCATTGGGCAGCATCTGCAGGGCGGCTCCAGCTCGGGGGCTCCCCAGTGGAGGTTCCCGAAGTCCGCTAATTGCAGGCATTGTTCTTCCTTGCTTCCCGGCCAATGCACCAGAAATCTGTTGCAGGAAACAAAGTGTCTGCTGGAGGTCAAAGATGCTCAGACCAAAGTGCTGGAGGAAGGGGGGTGTACTAGCCGGTGGAGCAGTGTTACCCAAAAAAGGCAACACAATATGAGCTCCCTGAAGGTAGTTTTTCTGAGTCTTATATACCTTACAGCTTTAGCTTTCACGTGACAAGTGCCTGATTTCTTTGACTTCTTTGTCTGCAGACCTACGTGACTTTTGTGTTTCTCAGGGAGGGGAGGGGGTATGAGAGGAGGTTCGAACCGTTTGTCCTTGACTGTTCACATATTCGGTTTTTCTTGCCTGTGTTGCAAGTTATTTCAGAGAGCTGGTAAAGGGCTGCACAGCTGGGGTTTGTTACTTTTCAAACTAACTCAGTCAGCCCTTTGAGTCTTTCCTCCCTAAATGATGGATGGATATGGAGATGTCATTTTAGTAATCGTAGTTGTGGAAGGCCTCAGTAAACAAACAACCGTTTGAGAAATTTCCAAAGGATAAACAGAGAGCCAAGTGTTGATACCTGGGAGAAAAAAAAATTCCTGGAAGGGAGGAAGCACACACAAAGGCTCTAACATGAGAATATGATCACCGCGTTCAGTAAACAACGAGAGATTCTAATGTTGGAGTGAAGCAAATAAATTCAGAGAAGGGGCTAGACTTTCCAGGATTTTGTAGGTTTTGGCTGTTCAGAGCTTACCTTGTTATTGGAAGACATTGGAGGACTTGACTGTGGATAACATGATGTGACTCGGATTATTTTTTTTAAGTGAGAAGAGGGGACATAGAGAGAATCCTGCATGTGCCCCAACCAGAATCCACCCTAAAACCCGTGTCTGGGGCTGATGTTGGAATCAACCAAGTTATCCTCAGCTCCTGAGGCTGATGCAAAGCAGATGGTCACTTCTCATGTGTGTCCTGACTGGGGATTGAACTTGGGACGTCCATATGCCATGCCAACTGATCCAACCAGCCACGGCTAACGTTGGTTTTAATAGTGACATCTGACCACTGTGTTGCAAATCTGACCACTGTGTGTGGTCAAGGAACAAACCATTTATAGGAATTAAAGAACTTTCCCAGTAATTCAGGTGAGAAATGACAGTGGCAGATTGGCTGCTGAAATATATTTAGATACTACATGAATTTTAACTGTAGAGCAAGTAGAATCTAGACACAGGAGGGTTTCCTGGTCCTCCCTCATGGGCAGAAGTTTTTCCCTACTAGCTAGGGTTGACAGATAAAATACAGAGCTCACTGTTAAATTTGAATTTCACATAACTGATAAATCATTCTTTAGTAGAAATATGTGCTATAGAACATACTTTCCATGCAAGTATGTCTGTGTAATATAAGGATAAGATAAGGATAGACTTATTATATGTATATATATATATTAGATTTTAATTTAATATATATATTAGATTTAAATTTAATTGATAGTCTTATATTTTTATTAGCTGAATTCAGCAACTGTACGCCTATCCTTTCCCAAGCTGCACTGAACCTTTACCTGCATCCTATTGGTGAGAGTGTTCTTATATCACCCCAGATGCATTTTTTTTTCCTAACAAATTCAAACCGCACAACCCGCACCCAGGCAATGAATTTTGCCTGATTCCTGGGAGTTAGAGAATATACTGTCCTTCACTGGTAGTCTAAGATTTTTGCTTCAATGAGAAAAGGAAATAGGCATGGATTTTGCTTTTCTTTAGAAGTAGCTAATCATCTCCTGTGTCCTGCATCATGGAGAATGGCTGTCTTTGGTTCTGCCTTGCCCACAGTCCTTCTTATGAGCATTCTTTGAAGGCTGTAAATTTACCTTGTGTGTGGGGTCTCAGCTTTCTAAAACTGTTATCTTGTTGCATATTTGGCCTTTAAGAATAGCTTAACATTCTCTGGGGTTTGATTTATTTAATTGCCTTGTGGCATCCTAGTCCTAATAGGTTAAGAAAACATGACTTTTCCAGATTACTTGTACTTTTCTCATTGTTAGGATGGAAGCAATATCCTTTTGTAACTTTTGCACACTCGGTGGAATAAGACTTAAAAGCTTAAAACAAAATTTAGATGTATCACACTGCTTTTTTTTTTCTCTCTCTCTCTACCACCCAGGAAGACTCAAGATAGAAGTATTGACATTTTCACAGCCACCAAAAAAAAATCGTTGGAAGTGTCAATAAAGTGCTGAAATTTATGCCTGACCACTGTGGTGGTGCAGTGGATAGGCTTCAGCCTGGGACCCAGGGGACCCAGGTGTGAAACCCCGAGGTTGCCGGCTTGAGCACAGGGCTCACCAGCTTGAGGACAGGCTCACTGGCTTGAGCCAGGATTTAGTGGCTCTGCTTGAGCCCCCCCCCCCCCCCCCCCGTCAAGGCACATATGAGAAAACAATCAATGAACAATTAAGGTAACAACAAAGAATTGATGCTTCTCATCTCTCTGCCTTCCTGTCTGTCCCTATCTGTCCCTATCTTTCTCTGTCTCTCTTTCTCTCTGTCTCTGTCAAAAAAAGAAAAAGCTGAAATTTATAGAATTCTATTTTAGGCAAGTAAACAAATAAAAAAAGAGTGGTTCTTAAGCCAATACATTACCTAAGCCTTCATTTTTTCTTGCTTTAAGTCTGCTATTACTAGAAATGCTCATGTAAACATGTTACATGTATCCAGAATAATAATATGATATTTACATTCTTACAGCTCTTAATCTTTACCTACCAATTTTTTTATTTACTGCATATTGAGTCTTTTCATGAAGTATTTTTAAATTGTCTAGTTTTTCCCAGACATCTACCTCAATGTTATTTTCAATACAATTCTTCTCTTTCAAAGGAAGAGGCCATTGGGCCTAGGCTCCCTGTTTCACCACACTTAAAGTAAGTAGGAGTTTACCCTTGCCTTCACACATTATAACTTCCTTTTCTCCTGACTCAAAAGAAGAATCTTCATTTTTAAAATCAAAATTTTCTGCTACTTTGGCACATTCTTAGATTTAACAAATTAATATTTCTCTTTATATGTGATTAATCTATTTTCTTATAACTGAGAGCCCAATTTCTTCATCCAATCCTTATAACATATTCTGTCTTTCATTTTACTTATCATAAGCTATAATCACCCAATATATTGTTGCTATAATTATTTGTGTGTGTGTGTGTGTGTGTGTGTGTGTGACAGAGATAGAGAGAGGGACAAATAGGGACAGATAGACAGGAAGGGAGAGAGATGAGAAGCATGAATTCTTTGTTGCAGCACCTTAGTTGTTCATTGATTGCTTTCTTATATGTGCCTTGATGGGGGGCTACAGCAGAACAAGTGACCCCTTGCTTGAGCCAGCGACCTCGAAATCAACCTGGTGAGCTTTGCTCAAACCAGATGAGTCCGCGCTCAAGCTGACAGCCTCTGAGTCTCCAACCTGGGTTCTCCTCATCCCAGTGCTACGTTCTATCCACTGTGCCACCACCTGGTCAGGCTGTTGCTATAATTATTTTGAATAAGTGGCTCTGTTATATCAATTAAGAATGGGAAAATTAAAGGATTTTATTTTACTATTCTAACAAGGCAGATTTACCAACAACAAACTCGCTCAGCTTTTGTTTGTATGAAAACGTTTTTATTCTTCAGTTTTTAGAATAATTGGAATGGACAAAGAATTCTAAGTCTTTGTTGGTGTGTGTTTTTTTCAATAATTTAACATTTTTATTCCACAGTCTACTTGCACCTATAATGTTTAAAGAGAGTAGAATGTAATTTTTATCTTTGTTCTTCTATAAAGAATTCATATTTTTTCTTTGACTTCTTTTAAAATTTCTTTCTTTGTTTTGTTTACCTGGAATTTGACTATGATATGGCTAAGTGTAGATTTTTTTTAAAGTATAATTCTATTCTTTTAAAAAACAGTTTCTCTTTGTTTTTCTGTTTGGGAGGTTTCTATTCATACATCTTCAATTTCACTGATTCTTTTCTCAGCTATACTCATCAAAGGTATACTTTCTTTTATGGAATCTTTCACTTCTTACATTTTCTTTTGATCTTTTCCTAGAGTTTCCATCTTTTTGCTTATATTATTTTTATTATCTTGCATATTGTTAATTTTTTTTATTTAAACCCTTAGCGTACTCATTATAATCATTTTAAAATTTCTGTCTGATAATCCCCAAATCTTGTCCTTATCTGATTCAGGATGTTTGTTTTGCATTTTTTTCCATGGCCTGTAATTTTTGTTGGCAGCTGAACATGGTGTATCAGGAAATAAGGACTGTGGTAAATAGACCTTTGTAAGAGGTGATATGTTTATCTGGATATGGTCACCTTCATTTAATATTTGCTGCAGCAGAAAAGGTCCAAGGCATCAATTTCCTCTGTGCCCTTATTTTTAAATGTCTCCACTATTGTCTTTGGGTTTTCCTAGAAACTTCTTAAATAGAGTCTGTTTTAAAGCTCTCTCAGTTTTAACACATTGTTATTATAGTAGATGTTAATGTGGTTGTAAGATATTTGGGAGTCGAGGCATTCTACAAATTTATGATTAATTGTTCATTTTTGAAGTGCAGCAGTGTCCCTGGGTTGTGACTATTAGAAGCATTTCTTAGTTTCTCTGTCAGTCCTGAAGGTTCCTCGATGCTGGAGTTGTTTAACTTCTCTTCCCCTACGTGGTATAAGGCTCTGGAAAACTCTTTTGTCTCAAGAACAATTTGTTATGAAAAAAATAATGGTGTGGGCATATGTCAAATTGTTATTTTTGTGCCCTTCTTCACCACTAGAAGTAGCAGGTGGTTTTTATCTGATCTTCATCAAGAGAACCTGGTAGGGCATTCAGAGCTAAAACTCATAAAAGTTCAGAAGCCTTTCCAGAAACTGGACCCCTTCTACCCCACCAGGAGTTTTTCACTCTACAGCTAGTCCACATTCAGTTTACAATCATTTGTCCTACATGCAACTTGTTCCTGTGACCTCTATTCCCTGTAAACTGATTCTCTGTATTTTTCTGTCTACAGTTTTTAGGGCAGCAGTTTGCTAGGTGACCTCAGTTCTCTGGTGGGTATAACAAAAGTTTTAATTATAAATTTGTTTAGTTTCGTGTATGTTTTGAAATGATGGCTTCCAAGACCTTTATAGACCAGAGCAGAAATTGAAATGATCTCTTAGAGTTTTAAAATGTACTTTTCTGAAATGATTATATATTGCATAGTATAATATATTTTTGAATATATCACACTTTGTGCCACACACCTCAATTAATTGCTATATATATAGATAATGGTACTTTTTTTTAATCTTATTACTCCTTAATAAATAAGTCCTGAAGCTGCAACCATGTGTTATTAACATAAGAATTTTAATCTGTGTACTTTTTGCAGCAGGGGATTGTCAGAGACAAACACCAATTGTCCAGGAATGGAAATGTTTAAGCATCAAATTTTAAATTTTCATACTTATTTTTTTGTTGTTCATAGGTAATTTCAGATATTTAAATTCATCTTAAGGTGGTTTTTTTTTTTCCTTATATAAGAAGCAGGGAGGTAGAGAGACAGACGCCCATATGTACTCCGACCAGGATCCACCAAGCAAACTCCCTATGGGGCAATGCTCTGCCCATCTGAGGCTGTTGCTTGGCAACTATGCTATTTTAGACCCTGAAGCAAGGTCATGGAGCCATCATCAGCACCTGAAGCCAACTTGTTCAAACAATTTGAGCCATGGCTGGGGAGGGGAATAGAGAGAGAAAAAGAAGGAGTGAAGGGGAGGGGTGGAGAAGTAGATGGTCACTTCTGTTTGCCCTGACCAGGAATCAAACCTGGAACATCCATAGGCCAGTCCAAAGCTCTACCACGGAGCAAATTGGCCAGGGCTAAATTAATCATAAGTTAAAAACATGATTCAAGCTTTCAGTACTAAATAGGTTCTTTTTTTATTTTTTTATTAATTTTTAATTTATTGTGTTAACATACATTCAAGTGTCCCACTCAATATAACACCCTCACCCTCCCTTGTTCCCCATTACCCCTCTTTCTCCTATTCTCCCTAACTCCCACCCCCTTCCCTTTGTAATTTGCTGTCTTGTTATCTGTATCTATCTGTTACATATATATAATTTTTCTTATACCTTCCCTTTCTCTGATCCCATTCTGTCATCCCCCTTCCCTCTGATAGCTGTCCCTCTGCTCCCTGTGACCCTGATTCTGCCTCCATTTCATTCTTCAGTTTACTTTGTTCATTAGATTCCACATCTAAATGAGATTATATGATATTCTCTGCCTGGTTTATTTCACTTAGCAGAATAATCTCCAGGTCCATCCATGCTGTCACAAGAGGTAAGATTTCCAACTTTTTCATGACCCCATAGTATTCCATTGTGTATATGTACCACTGCTTTTTAATCCACTCGTCCACTGACAGACACTTGGGCTGTTTCCAGATCTTGGCTATTGTAAACAATGATGCAATAAACATTGGAGTGATATCTTTTTTTGAATCAGTGATTTGGTATTCTTAGGATATATTCCTAAAAGAGGGATAGCTGGGTATTCTTAGGATATATTCCTAAAAGAGGGATAGCTGGGTTAAAAGGCAGTTCTTTTTTTAAATTTTGAGGAAACTCCATACTGTTTTCCACAGTGGCTGCCCAAGTCTGCATTCCCACCAGCAGTGCAGGAAGATTCCCTTTCCTCCACATCCTCGCCACCATTTATTATGTGTTGTTTTGTTAATGAGTGCTATTCTGACTGGTGTGAGGTGGTATCTCATTGTGGTTTTAATTTGTATTTCTCTGATGATTAGTGAGGTTGAACATTTTTTCATATGCCTATTGCCCATCGGTATATCCTCTTTGGAAAGGGTTTATTCAGTTCTTTTGCACATTTTTTAATTGGATTGTTTACCTCCTTGATGTTGAGTTTTAGAAGTTCTTTATAAATTTTGGTTATTAACCCTTTATCAGATGTATTGGCAAATATGTTCTCCCATTGTGTGGGTTGTCTTTTTATTTTGTTCATGGTATTTTTGCTGTGCAAAAGCTTTTTAGTTTGATATGGACCCAATTGTTTATCTTGTCCATTATTTCACTTGTCCCTGGGATAAATTGACAAAAATATTACTATGATAGAAATTGGAGAATTTATTGCCTATGTTTTCTTCCAAGATTTTTATGGTTTCATGACTTACATTTAAGTCTTTTATCCATTTTGATTTTATTTTTATGAATGGTGTAAGTTGGTGGTCTAGTTTCATTTTTTGCATCTACCTGTCCAATTTTCACAACACCATTTTTTAAAGAGACTGTGTTTACTCCATTGTATGCTCTTATCTCCTTTGTCAAATATCAATTGACTATAAAAGTGTGGGTTTATTTCTGGGTTCTCTGTTCTGTTCCATTGATCTGTATGCCTGTTGTTATGCCAGTACCAAGCTGTTCTGATTACTATGGCCTGTAGTATAACTTCATATCAGGAAATGTGATACCTCCCACTTTATTCTTCCTTTTTAAGATTGCTGAGGCTATTCGTGTTCTTTTTAGGTTCCATATAAATTTTTAGAATATTTGTCCTATAACTTTGAACTATGCCATTGGTATTTTAATAGGAATTGAATTGAATCTATAGATTGCTTTGGCTAATATAGACATTTTAATGGTGTTTATTCTTCCTATCCATAAAAACGGTATATGCTTCCACTTGTTTGTATTTTCCTTGATTTCTTTTTCCAATGTCTTATAATTTTGAGTACAAATATTTTACCTCCGTGATTAAATTCAGTCCTAAGTACTTTTTTTTTTTTTAATATTTATTTTTATTTTATTTATTCATTTTAGAAAGGAGAGAGAGAGGGAGAGAGAGAGAAACAGAGAGAGAGAAGGGAGGGGCAGGAAGCATCAACTCCCATATGTGCCTTGACCAGGCAAGCCCAGAGTTTCGAACCGCCGACCTCAGCATTTCCAGGTCGACGCTTTATCCACTGCGCCACCACAGGTCAGGCACTTTATTTTTTTTTGTTGTTGTAATAGTGATGCAGATTGTTTTCTTAAATTCTCTTCCAGACAGTTTATTGTTGGTGTATAAAAATTCCACTGATTTCTGAATATTAATTTTATATCCTGCTACTTTACTGAATTCATTTATCAGGTCTCATAGTTTTTTGACTGCGACTTTAGGGTTTTCTGTGTACAGTATCATGTCATCAGTAAATAATGATAGTTTTACTTCTTCTTCCAATTTGGATGCCTTTTGTTTCTTCTTCTTGTCTGATTGCTGTGGCTAGCACTTTCAGAAATATGTTGAATTAACATGGTGAAAGGTGGCACTCCTGCCTTGTTCCTGATCTTAATGTGATTGCTGTTAAATTTTGTCCATTGAGTATGATGTTGACTGTTAGTTTGTCATAGATGTCCTTTATTATGTTAGGTATGTTCCTTGTATTACCTCATCGCTGAGAGTTTTGAGCATAAATGTGTGCTGGATTTTATGAAATGCTTTTTCTTCATCTATTGACATAATCATGTGATTTTTATCCTTCCTTTTCTTTTTTATGTGATGAATCACATAAACTGATTTGCAAATATTGTACCAGCCTTGCCTCCCTGGAATAAATCCCACTTGATCATGATGTATGACTCTTTTAATGTGTTGATGAATCTGGTTTGCTAATATTTTGTTGAAAATTTTAGCATCTATGTTCATCAGGGATATTGGCTTATAGGTTTCTCTCTTTTTAGTGTCTTTACCTGGTTTTGAAATGAGGACAATGCTTGCCTCATAAAAGGAGGTTGGAAGTCTTCCCTGCTCTTGAATTTTTTCAAATACATTTAGAAGATTGGTGTTAGTTCTTCTTTGAATATTTGGAAATATTCACTTGTGAAGCCATTCGGTCCAGAACTTTTGTTTGTTGCAGTTTTTTTTGATAATTGTTTCAATTGTTTTAATCAGTCTGTTCAGGTTTCTGATTCTTCCAAATTGAGTCTTGGAAGATTGTATGTTTCTAGGAATTTATTCATTTCACCTAGGTTGTCCAATTTTGGGGCATGTCAATCTTCATAGTGTTTTTTTACAATCCTTTGTATTTATGTGGTGTCAGTTGTTACTCTTCCATTTTTGTTTCTAATTTTATTTATTTTAGTCCTCTCTCTTTTATCCTTCATGAGTCTAGTTAAAGTTTTGTCAATCTTGTTTACCTTTTCAAATAACCAGCTGTTGATTTGTTTGATCTTTTGTACTTTTTTTTTTAGCTCTATGTCATTTATTTCCACTCTGATCTTTATTATTTCCCTCCTTCAACTTACTCTGGGCTTTTATTTTTTTAAAATTTATTCATTTTAGAAAGGAGAGAGAGAGGGAGAGGAGAGAGAGAGACAGAGAGAGAGAGAAGGGGGGAGTAGCAAGAAGCATCAACTCCCATATGTGCCTTGACCAGGCAAGCCCAGGGTTTCGAACAGGTGACCTCAGCATTTCCAGGTCGACGCTTTATCCACTGCACCACCACAGGTCAGGCCTTACTCTAGGCTTTGTCTGTTGTTCTTTTTCTAGTTCTTTTAGATGCAGGCTTAAGTTATTTATTTGAGGTTTGTTCTTGCTTCTTAAGATATGCCTGTAATGCTATGAACTTCCCTCTCAGGACTGCTTTTGCTGTGTCTCTTAATTTTGAGTTGTTGTATGTTCATTTTCATTTGTTTCAAGGGAATTTTTTAATTTTTTCCTTGATCTCATTGTTAATCCATTTGTTATTTTATAACATGTTATTTAGCATCCAAGTGTTTGAATGTTCTTCAGTTTTTCTATTGTAGCTGATATCTAGTTTCATGCCATTGTGATCAGAAAAGATGCTTGATATGATTTTATTCTTCTTAAATTTATTGAGATTTCTTTTGTGTCCCAACATCTATCTGGTCCATCCTAGAAAATGTACCATGAGTGCCTGACCTGTGGTGGCGCAGTGGATAAAGTGTCGACCTGGAGATGCTGAGGTTGCCGGTTCGAAACCCTGGGCTTGCCTGGTCAAGGCACATATGGGAGTTGATGCTTCTTGCTCCTCCCCCCTTCTCTCTCTGTCTCTCTCCTCTCTCTCCCTCTCTCCTTTCTAAAAAATGAATAAATAAAAAATTAAAAAAAAAGAAGAAAATGTACCATGAGCAGTTGAAAAGAATGTATATTCTGCTGCTTTGGGTGAAAGATTTTGAAGATATCTATTAAATCCAGTTGATCTAGTATGACATTTAAGATCACTGTTTCTTTGTTAATTTTCTATCTGGAGGATTTATCCATTGATGTTATCAGGATATTAAAATCACCTACTATTATAGTATTACTGTTGATCTCGCCCTCTATGTCCATCAAAATCTGCTTTATACATTTAGGTGCTCCTGTATTAGGCGCATAAATATTTACAATGGTTATATTCTCCTGTTGGATTGCTCCCTTTATAACTATGTAGTGACCTTCTTTTTCCCTTATTATAGCCGCTTTTGTTTTTTGGGATTTTTTGTTTGTTTTTTTTCAATAATTTTATTTTTTTAATGGGGCAACATCAATAAATCAGGATACATATATTCAAAGATAACAAGTCCAGGTTATCTTGTCATTCAATTATGTTGCATGCTCATCACCCAAAGTCAGATTGTCCTCTGTCAACTTCTATCTAGTTTTCTTTGTGCCCCTCCTCCTCCCCCTTTTCTTCTCCCTCTCCCCCCTCCCCCTGTAACCACGACACTCTTATCAATGTCTCTTAGTTTCACTTTTATGTCCCATCTACAAATGGAATAATGCAGTTCCTGTTTTTTTCTGATTTACTTATTTCACTTCGTATAATGTTATCAAGATCCCACCATTTTGCTGTAAATGATCCGATGTCATCATTTCTTATGGCTGAGTAGTATTCCATAGTGTATATGTGCCACATCTTCTTTATCCAGTCATCTATTGACGGGCTTTTTGGTTGTTTCCATGTCCTGACCACTATGAACAATGCTACAATGAACATGGGGCTGCATGTGTCTTTATGTATCAATGTTTCTGAGTTTTTTTTAAAGTCTATTTTGTCAGATGTAAGTATTGCTACCTCAGGTTTTTTTTCATTTCCATTTGCATGAAATACTTTTTCCTTCTCTTCACTTTCAGTCTACGTGTATCTTTTGTTCTGAACTGGATCTCTTGTAGACAGCATATGTACAGGTCTTGTTTTCTTATCCATGAATCTACCCTATATCTTTTAATTGGAGTGTTTAATTCATTAACATTTAAGGTTATTATTGATATGTATTTCTTTATTACCATTTTATTATTTAAATCTATAATCCTCTTTTTCTCGATTTCCTTTTTCCTTTGCTCTTTTTACAGCAGGCCCCTTAACATTTTTTGAAGTACTGGTTTTGTTATAATGAATTCCTTAAGTTTTATTTTTTGTTTTTTTGTCTGGGGAGCTTTTTTTATTTCTTCACCAATTTTAAACAATAGTTTTGCTCTATAAAGTAGTCTTGGTTGTAGGTTCTTGTTTTGCATCACTTTGAATATTTCTTGTCAGTCTTTTCTGGCCTCAAGTATTCCCATTGGGAAGTTTGTTGTCATCCTTATGGGGGCTCTTCTGTGAGTAATTAAGATCTTTTCTCTTGTAGGTTTTAGTATTCTTTCTTTGTCTCTTCACTTTGGCACTTTAATTATGATGGGTCTTGGTGTAGGCCTTCGTGGGTTCCTCTTTAATGGGATACTCTGTGCTTTTTGAACTTGTGTGACTTTTTCCTTCATCAGTTTGGAAAATTTTCAGCTAAGATTTTTTCAAATAGGTGCTCTATCCCTTGTTCATTTTCTTCTTCTTCCAGGACCTCTATGATGCAGATGTTGTTTCTCTTCATGTTATCACAGAGCTCTCTTAGATTTTTTTTCAGTCTTTTTGAGCCTTTTTTCTTTTTGCTGGTCTGCTTCCAAGATTTTATCTTGTCCTCTAAATCTCTGATTCTGTCCTCTGCTTCTTCCAGCCTGCTGTTGATTCCTTCTAGTGCAGACTTCATTTCTGATATTGTATTTGTCATTTCTGACTGGTTCTTTTTTATGGTTTCAATGTCCTTTTTGATGCTCGGTATTGCTTTATGTGGGTGCTCATTATGTCCATCTATTATTGCTCTAATATCCTTGAGCATCCTAAAAATCATTATTTTAAACTCAGCATCTGGTAGTTTGGTTACTTCCATCTCATTTAGTTCCTTTTCTGGGGATTTCTTTTGTTGATTCATTTGGTTCACATTTCTCTGTCTGCTCATTTTGTCTGTGTATTAGGTAACACTGTCTGACTTTGAAGTTTTTGTGCTGTCTTTATGAAGAAGATGGGATCGGTGGCACTGACCTCCAGGCCACCTGTTTTCCTTGTTCTAGGAATGCTTTTTGAGGGTACTATTTTCCCTCTTGTTGTAAGTGAGTATTAAATGCAATTGGTTCTTTTGTGGGCACGTTTATCCCTTGAGGCTGGCTGGCTCTAAGAGTCATCTTGATCATGAGTATTATACACTGTGTGATATCTGTCCTGTTGGGTGTATTTATTCTCCACAGTGTCTGGTGCCTGCTGGACTCCTCCTTTGGGTGTGCTGCTTGTGTAGGTAGCTGACTCTAGGGTTGGTTCTGTCTGCCACCCACTACCAGTAGCGTTGGCTCTAGTTCTCTTTGAATTGGCATCAGCTGTTGTTTGTAACCTGCTGTGGGCTACCTGTCTGTAGTTAATGCACTTTTCACTGTTTGTTTCTGCATTTTCTGTGCCTGGGTACTGTGGGAGGGGCCAACCATTATATAAGGATCAGATTTCTCCTGCTTAGAGATGACAGCAGTTCTGTAAAAGCCCTAAGCTCTGTAAGATTTTTCTCCATTTTTCAGCTGCTCCTCCTCCTTTTCCAGCTGCCTGGTCTTCCCACAGAGTCTTCTGTAGTAAGACTGTAGTGAATATTCAGATTGGCCTCACCCAATGAACCCCTTTACAGGTTGTGCACTTATTGGGTTAGGACAACTGAGGTTGTGAATACAATTTTGTGGGATTCCTTACTTCAGGGGTCTCTTGGTCAGGAGCTTTGTATGCGGTATGTGGCCCCTATTCAAGAGCTTAATCCCTCAGCCACTGCTAGATACTCTAATTTATTTTTTCTCCAACAAGGTGAACTGCAGGTTCAGACCGAGTGTGGCCAACAATCCTCTCTTCAGAAGTTCATTCAGCTAGTGAGACCCTGATCTCAGGGAGGAAGACTGAGAGAGTCTTCTCTTAGGGCTGGCTGTGTGCCCTGCACTGAAGGTGGCTAAGCCCCTCGACCAGATTCAACAATAGACTTACAGGAACCCACACATTAAATGTACATACTCCAAGCTTCTCTACCTTCCCCCTGTGGAATCTAGCCCAGTAGGGTAGGATATCCAGCACCAAGGCTGGCTGACTATGAAGCTCCACCCCATCCAATGCATGTGAGCCACTATGCTGGTGCTAATCACAGAAAGTGGAACTCACTTCACCTGGGTCAGGTGTGAGGAGTTTTCTTTAGAACATCACTCTAGCAAGGACTGTTAAGTCCTGAACCAATGTTTTCCACAGCTGGCCCCTCAATGTGCCAGCCCTGGGCTCGCATGGCAGGAACTCAGTGCAGACCAGTGGGAGACACTGCTTGTAACTGGCCCTTAGCAACCTCTTTAGAGCTATAAGTAATCCAGAGTTTGTGGCTGTTTCTGCTGGACCCAGGTGTACTTGGAAATACTAAGCTGCACTCCTAGGTTGGCTTTTACAAACATTAGGTTGGGGGAAAGTTCACTTAAAGGGCCAAGTTTCCCTGTGTCCTGCCTCTTGCAGCCTCTGTCTGTTGGCTGTTTGTTGAGCTCAGTGCAGAAAAAACCTCTGCAGAAATTCAGGGATTAGGAAAGGTGGTGGGTATGGCTCTGCCCCTGGGCCCCAGGTATCTGTCTGTTTAGACTTTTATCACAGACCTCTGTAGGATGTGGCTCCAGGAGTCTAGTGGGTGTGGCTCTGAGACCCAGAGGTGTGGTCTGCCTGCTTTCTGGACATTTTTCACTGAGTCTCCCATTAGGCAGAAGCACCAGTTATAGACTCCAGAGAGTGCAGAGGGGAGCTCAGGTCTCAACACCACAAAGCTGAGCCATTGATGAGCTCCATCCTTCCTGGCCTCTCAGAATGACCCATCACCATGACTGGGGTAGGAGAGACTTCCGAGGGTGGAGTAGCTGCTTTTCCCCAGGCTGACACTGCACAAATGGAATGCTCTGCCCAAGAAAAATGGTGACTGCAATACCAGGGAATAACTGAGCACGGGGGTTCTGGTGTCCTTCTCCCACAGTGTCTCTCCCTGGGCCTCCAAACTTTACACTCTCCGCATGCAGCTCCACTCCTCTCAGCTCCCCCTCCACAGCACTCTCCTGGTAAGTGACTGTGAATGAGGTTTTCTGCGTGTGCCCTTTAAGATGGATTCTGCATCTCAGAAAGCTCAGTGTCTTTCTCTCAGACACTCTGCTCTTTTCCCTGCCAAATGCTGTGTGGGCACCTCTTCTAGTCTCTGTAGCTCTAGGCTAGGGCCCTGGGTCTGGAGCAACACTCAGGGCAACACTCCCTGTAGTAGGTACCTCTGGACCCTTGCTGCCACTTGCTCCTGGGATCTGAGCAGCCCTTTTCACATCTCTGCCTACCGTCTCATTGTGGCTTCTTCTGCGATCCTTGGTTATAGAGTCTTCTTTTAGTCCAAAGTTGGTTTTTCAAGATTATTGTTTTTAAATTAAGTTGTAATCCAATTTGGTCCTGGGAGGTGTCAGTTGGAATGTCTGCCTACAGCGTCGCCATCTTGGAATCCTCTACTAAGAACATTCTTATTGTCATAGAGTGTCTATTATGTAAAAATTTCCCTTAGTTTCTTAACAGATATTTAATATCAGCAATGTTTAATAACTATGCTATTTTCCTTAACTTGATCTTTGCCACTTTTTAAACCAAATCTACCTTAACAGGTAGGATTTTAGAAGATTTTTCCTTAAGAATCATTTCAAGCTATTTAAGCTGCCATCAGCTCATGATTTATCATTTTCAATAAACTTTCTAAAGCAAAAGATTAATTTCCCTGGACCCTCTTTATCCACGAGGTAAAAGTATAATGTTTAATGGAGAATGGGTCATTGTAAACCTGCTATCTTCCTAGTGTGTTTATGAATAAATAGATATAAGTTCAGGGAATGGAGGAATGCTAGAGCAAAATATAAAGTATTCTCAATTTTTAAAATTTGTTGCTAAATATTTTTTTAAAAAAACTAATACATATCAATACAAATAGAATTACCTTTACCACATTAAAGTGAACACATTAAATAACATATGTCTTCCAAGGCAGCTTATAGCCAAATAGTTGCATTGAATTGCCTACATGCTTTGTGATCGTTATCTAAAACTCATCTAAAATGAGAAATTCCACTGTCCTGGCAAAACTACTTTAAATGGTGACCCAGAAATATTGGAGTATGGCATTATTAGGGACACTTGAATCAGTAAGTCAACTTTTAACAATTTCTCAACATTGTAATGGGAAGAAAGTAAAAGAAAACACATTTACTCCTACTTCCATTACGTATATAAATGTCACTACTCAGAATCCAGTGATTTCATACCACACCAAGTTATTATTTGTGAGACTCTCGAGCCTAAAGTGTGGATTAACATAAAATACTTTCAACAGAATAAAAAATGAACTGAGAAGCTGAAAAGAGGTGTAAGAAATGTTGGCCCAAAAAATCATAAATAAGGATACTCTTTCTTAAGATCACACTTTTTCTCAAAGTTTCTAATAAGACCTGATATAACTTATTTATGACAAAACAATATACATTCTGTGTTAAGGCACAGAATATCTTGTCATGTGCCATTAATCAAACATAAGTCATCCATCCACAAGCTTTTCTTTTTTTTCTTTTTTTTCTTTTTTTTTTTTTACAGGGACAGAGAGAGCGTCAGAGAGAGGTTTAGATAGGGACAGACAGACAGGAACAGAGAGAGATGAGAAGCATCAATCATCAGTTTTTCATTGTGACACCTTAGTTGTTAAGCTTTTCTTAATGATAATTAAAAACGATGCTATCTGACATGTGTCACCCATTATTTAATTTTACTGAGAGTGACCATATAATTTATTGTTCTAATGGGACACATTTTTGAATAAAAGAAGGTGCTTACTGAACAGGAAGGATGTTGAGACAAGAAACAGGCTTAAATTGAGTTTCTTTCAGACTAGTCAAAGAAAAAAAAAGATATATTTGGTAAAGAATTTAAAATTTTCAGGTCTTATGGTAATATGACTAATTTTTCTTCAGCCAAAAGAGAACTGTTCCAGAATTATCAATGTTTTCTATGATAGAATGTGTATGCCAGTAAAATACAAAATACTTTTTAAACAAATAAACATAAAATCTATCTTTTTAAGGTCTATATTTAAAATAATAAGAAAATTGTCATTTTAAGAAGAAATTGCTGATAAAGCAAAAACATTTTAAAAACACATGTTTGAAAATATATCTAACATTAATGGGGTTTTTTTTGTTGTTGTTTTCAATGGTATTTTGAAAAATATCATTATCTGCAGACTTTTACAAATTAGAAACTCATATCCAGTTGCTAACAATTTTCAAAAGTAAGATTTAATAGGATATAAATCCAAATAACCATGTTTTTCTATATATTTTATTTATCTACTTTTAATTAATAGACCTTTTGTACCACTAAAGGGTTACAAAAAATTTAGCAGAAAATACAAATAATTCCCATATATATCCTCACACCAACCTTGTTTCTCTTATTAATTCACGGTACTAGTGTGGTATACTTGTTACATTTGATAAGCAAAACTTGATATATTAACTAAAGTCCATAATTACATTAAGGTTTGCCCTCAGTGTTTTATAGTCTGTGGGTATTGATAAATGTATGACATATTCATCATTACAGTATCATGCCTCACCTAAAAATCTGTGGAAATCAGTAAGGTTGTAGTTTATCCTAACAACATTATCAATCAATCGAATATAATTGGCATCTATAGACTAATTTATCTAACAACAGCAGAATCACATATTTTACAAAATTACATGGAACATTCAATAAGAGAAACCACATTCTGGGCTATAAACATACCTTAATGTATTGAAAAGAATATTAATCAAACAACATCTACTCTCAGACAACAATGGATTAAATGAGAAATCAGTAATTGAACAAGGTAAAGGTTGACAGATAAGTGGTGATGAAGGATGCTTGACTTAGGATGGTGAGCTTACAATAGAGTTTACACATGTTATAAGTTGTACAATTGAAATTCATATGTTATTAACCAATATTACCTCAAAAAATTTAATAAAAGATAACTGCAAAATTTCAAAAACACACAGTGATTAAACAGCACACAACTAAATAATGCTTAGGTCAAAGAAGACATATCAAGAAAAAATTAACAATATTTTGAAGTAAGTCAAAATGAAAACATAACAAACTTTTGGGGATTCAGTGAAAACAATACATGGAGTAAAATTTATATCTTTACATATGTATATTAGAAAAGAAGAAACATTCAAAATTAATCATCTAAATTTCCACCTTAATAAACTCAAAAACAAGAGTAAATTAAGTCCCTCCCTTTCTGTCTGTCTGTCCCTCTCTCTGTATCTGTCACAAAAAAAGACTAAATTAATTCCAAAGTAAGCAGAATAAAATAAATAATAAATATTAGAGCAGAAATCAGTAAAATTAATAACAGGAAATCAATAGAGAAACTCAACAAAACCAAAAGCTGGTAGTTTAAACACATCAATAAAACTGATCAGCCTCAAGTTAAAGAGATTGGACAAAAATGACTAATTCTGAAATAAAAGAGGGCATCATTACAAATCCCACAAAAATTAAAAAGGTAACTTAAAAAAACTATAAATAATTTTATACTTATAATTTTGATAAACTGGCCTGGGCAAAGCTCAGAGAATTTTTAGGGCAGTGAAAATAATTTGTACAGTTTTATAATGGTGAATATATGTCATTATACATTTTTCCAAACCCACCTTAGGGTAAACTATGGATTTAGGGTGATAATGATGTCTCAATGTAAGTTCACTGTTGGTAAAAAAAAAAAAAAGAGAGAGAGAAAAAAAAGTCCTGTTTTGGTGTGTGATATTGAAAATGGAGGAGGCTATACATATGTGCAAATATATACATAGTATATGAGAAATCTCTGTATTGATCTCTCAATTTTGTTGTAAACCTAAGACTTCTCTAAAAAAATAAAAAAAAGAAACCTTTAAAAAATACACTCTGTTCTACATTTTTATACCTCCCTACATCCCCCAAGTCTCTGGCAACTGTTAGTGTTTGCACCATCTCCACAGTTTTATCTTTTCCAGGTCTTATAATTGAAATAGTATACTAGAAAACATTTTTAGGTTGTTGTGTTTTTTTGTTTGTTTGTTTGGTTTTTTACTTAGCAACATGTCTTTAAAGTTCCTCCATATCTTTTGTTTGAGAATTCATTTATCATTGAATAATATTCTACTGCATACGTGTACCATAGTTGTTTATTTATTTATTTTTATTTTATTTTATTTTATTTTGTATTTTTCTGAAGCTGGAAACAGGGAGAGACATCAGAGTGACTCCCGCATGCGCCCGACGGGGATCCACCCGACACGCCCACCAGGGGTGACGCTCTGCCCACCAGGGGGCGATGCTCTGCCCCTCCGGGGCGTCGCTCCGCTGCGACCAGAGCCACTCCAGCGCCTGGGCAGAGGCCAAGGAGCCATCCCCTTCGCCTGGGCCATCTTTGCTCCAATGGAGCCTCCGCTGCGGAAGGGAAAGAGAGAGACAGAGAGGAAGGAGAGGGGGAGGGGTGGAGAAGCAGATGGGCACTTCTCCTGTGTGCCCTGGCCGGGAATCGAACCCGGGACTTCTGCACACCAGGCCGACGCTCTACCACTGAGCCAACCAACCAGGGCCCATAGTTGTTTATTTTTAATCAAATTACCTTTTGTGTGTGTGTGTGTGTGTGTGTGTTTTTCTTAAGTGAGAAATGGGGAGGTAGAGAGACAGACTTCCCTCATCCGACCTACTGGGATTCACCCAGAAAACCCACTAGGGAGCGATACTGTGCCCATTTGTGGCTATTGCTCTGTCACAACCCAAGCTATTTTAGCACCTGAGGTGAGGCCATGGTGTCATCCTCAGCGCCTGGGCCAACTTGCTCCAGTAGAGCCTTGGCTGCAGGTGGGGAAAAAGAGATAGAGAGAAAGGAGAGGGGAATGGGGTGGAGAAGCATATGGGTATTTCTCTTGTGTACCCTGACTGGAATTGAACCCTCAACATTCACACGCTGGGCCGTTGCTCTACCACTGAGCCAACTGGCCAGGGCTTTCAGTTATGTATTGATATACATCTTATATGCTTGCATGTTTTAGCAATTATGAAAAAATTGCTATAAGCATTGATGTACAGGTTTTGTTTATTCATAAGTTTTCAACCCCTTTGGGTAAACAGTGCCATAGACAGATCATATGGTAAAGTATGTTTGGTTTTGTAAGAAACTACCAAACTGATCTAACTGGCTATGCTATTTTGCACTCTCATCAATATGAATGAGATTTCCTGTTGGTTCACAGCTTTATAAATAACAATGCAAATATTTCACATGTAAAATCTTCATTATATCCACTTTCAAAAATTAGAAACCCATATCTAAACCCACATCTAAAATCTTTAATAACATCACAAAGAGTTTTAACAGTTATGAATCTACATAACTAATATTTTTAAAAGTGAAATTTTCAAAAGTTTCTAATAGCAATTTAATGTTCTCAAGAAAAGTAGACTTTACTAGTCAATTTAAAGATTAAAACACAACTGAAAAAAGTAATTCTATGCCTTACTAATGGATAGATTTAAAAATATATTCATAAATTTTAGTGAGCAAAGCTTTTAAACAATTTGCTCTGTTTTGATCTACATGTTTGTTAACTATATTTTCAGTTATAACAGTTATTATAATTAATATGTAGAACTAGTTCAGATTACAACCTTAATATATTGTATAAAAAATGAAAAAACATATTTTGTTTTTTGAGGAAACTCCATACTGTTTTCTGTGGTGGCTGCACCAGTCAGCATTCCCACCAGCAGTGCAGAAGGGTTCCCTTTATTACCCATCTCCACCAACACTTGTTATTTATTGGTTTATTAATGGTAGCTATTCTGACAGGTGTGAGGTGATATTTCATGGTGGCTTTAATTTGCATTTCTCTAACAACTAGTGATGTGCATTTTTCATATGTGTATTGGCCATCTATATAACCTCTTTGGAAAAATGTTTATTCAGGTACTCTGTCATTTTTAAGTTGGAATGTTATTTTGTTGATATTGAGTTATATGAGATCTTTATATAATATACTAACTTTGTATATTAACCCATATCAGATGTCTAATTGGCGAATATGTTCTCTTATCAATGGATTGGCTCTTTATTTTTTATGGTTTCCTTTGCTGTGCAAAACTGTTTAGTTTGATGTAGTCCCACTTGTTTGTTTTTCTTTTGTTTCCTTTGACAAGAAGATACATCAGAAAAAAATTATTACTAAGAGACATGCCAAGGATATTACTGCCTATATTGTCTTTTAGGAATTTTAGTTCATTGCAGCATTATTTACAGTAACGAAGATGTGAAAGCAACCCAAGTGCCCATCAATAGACAAGTGGATAAAAATGCTGTGGCATATACAGCTTTAAAAAAGAGTGCAATCTTACCACTTGTGACAACATGGATAGACCTAGGGGATATTATGCTAAGTGAAATAAGTCAGTCAGAGAAAGACAAGTACCATATGATTTCACTTATATGTAGAATCCAAAGCATAATATGAAGAAGCAAAACAGAAGCAAACTCATAGATACAAAAAAAACAGCCTAATGATGCCAGAGGGGAGGGGCAATGTGTGACTAGGTGAAAAATGTTAAGGGAGTGGATAGTACAGATTAGTAATTACAAAATAGTCTTGGTAATATAAAGTATAGCATAAGAAATATAGTCAATTAATATTGTGATAACTAATTATGATGCCAGATGGGTACTGGAAATTTGAGGGGAACATTTTGTAAAGTATATGATTGTCTAATCACTATGCTGTACACCTGAAACTAATACAAAATAATATTGAATGCAAAGTATAATTTAAAAAGTAAAAAAACAGGGTTTTTAAAATAATGAAACATTTATTCCATTACAAATATTGATCAATTTATGACCTATGCAACTTACAACCATTTGACTTTATGACCATTGTTAGCCACGACTGCTCCACGTCTGGCAGCGCAACCATTGCCCAGCTGGGTGTAGGACAGTGTGTACCAGCTTCCGGCAGCATTACCATCTCCATGTGCACCATTTCAACTGTTATCCCAGACTCGGTACAGCAATTTGTGTTTTGTGTCTTGGATATTTTTTCATCAAACCCCTCCCAAGATGCCTACCAAGAGGAAATTGTCTTTGCAAATATTAAACCAGTTGTACTGGTAATGCAGTGTTTTACTTAAAGCTGACAAATGTTAAAATAAGAAGCAAAATGGTGTAGGATGATACAAATGGCATAAAATGAACAAAGAAAATTATGATATATAACAATAATGAAAGAAAATTATGATAAAATATGACTTAAAGATTTTTATAACAGCATTTCACAGTACTGTACATATAGCCTACTCAACTTACGCTAAATCGTGTTATGACCAGTTTGTCGGAACCAATCGTGGTCGTAAGTCGAGCACAAGCTGTATTATAACTTAATATCAATTATATTATTAATATTTTGAGTGAGAGCCCATAAATATTTTAGTAATAAGAAGAAAATAATGTCTAATACATTTTTCAAATGGCTTATCATAATTTATTTTATATTATAATGAATAGCTTTTTTGTTTGTTTTGAAGTTAACTAAATCAAAAGAACAGATTAATACAAGGTTGTTGCTGGTTTCTCTTTTACATAAAGATTACATCACATTTATTGCATCTTTGCATTATTATTTAAAATTTTTATTGTGTTTTATAAGATATTTGAGGCAGATAGATTCAAAATAAGATTTTTTTTTGTTAAGTAAATTTTTAATAATGTTAATGATTTTTGAAAACTATATTTGTAAATGTGGTATTTTGTTTATCTCTTCACAATGGAAAATTTATATAGAGTTCTTGAAGAGGATCCAAACTAAATTAACATGGTATATAATTAAAAGTCTGAGAAACCTTATTATGAAAGAATAAGGACACGGAATAGAAAGAAGTGATGACTTAATTGTAGTTGGCAAATTTCATAAGAGACATTGAATTAAACTCACTCGGCTTCTGTCTTTTCCTTCTGAAGACCAGATTGAGGTTTTTTATTTTTGTCTTTTTGTTATCGTTGTTTTTTTAAACATTTTATTTGCTGATTTTAGAGAGAGGAGAGAAAGAGAAAGGGTGGGGGGCAGGGAGGATCAGGAAGCATCAACTCATAGTAGTTGCTTCTCATATGTACCTTGACCCAGCAAGCCCAGGGTTTCGAACTGGTGATCTCAGTGTTCCAGGTTGACACTTTATCTATGGCGCCACCACAGGTCAGGCAAATATGGTTTTAATTTGATAATTCTAATGTCCAGAGTCATGTTGTCTCTATAGATTATGGGTCACTATCTTATGATTTCTCATAAAAACTGCATTTTTACATAAACTGGAAAAACACTTCTGACTGAATATAGAAAACAAAGCCAGGTGCTCTTGCTTCTTTTTGGACTGATACTACCAAAGTGAATTGTTTTCTCCCCAATGATCACCCCCTATACATCTTTACCACTACCACCTCATTCCTGTCCTCAGTTGCTTGAAGAAGTGTCTCAAACTTTTTTTTGTAATAGACTGTCATGACAGCTAGCTGTTGACTAGATTAGAATGTCAGTTTCCAAGCTGAAGACCAAATTTCCCAACAGTATAGAAGTTAAACTAATATAATTCATGCTAACTTATGTGTTGTCCCAATTCCTCTAAACATTAGGGTTTGAACAATAATTTATTTTTTCTTTCAAAAACATTCTCCAAAGTAAGACATAAGATATAACTGCATATTGGTGGTGGAATTAAGAAAAACATTTCAATTTTTCTCCAGCTCTATGCTTATTCTCATAACTAAAAAACAAGCATTGTAAAAGGTTGAACTACCTTTTGTAGTACTATTTTAAAATTTCCCTTCCAATGTGAACTTTCCGCAGTAGTATTTTTAAAGTATTCTGGTGCTGTGAAGAATATTTGATTATGTGATTATCTTTTATGATGTGTGTAGTTAATTGTCCTTACGTCAAATGTAAATGATTTTGAACAATAAAAGTGAATGAATAATGTTCTGGCTGTGAGCAACAGATGTCATGTGGATTTAGGTTTCTTAGTCATTTATAAATATTTCTTTTCAAGTCTAAAAAAGCAATTAGTTAAGATTACAGACTAATAGCTGTTGAAATCTGGGTTTAAGAATGAAAAGTCATGAATCACAGAACTGCAGAACACTACTTAGAAAAAAATTTCATTATATTCATGTTCTGAAAAATATCAAAATACAATTTTTGTAAAATATAGAAAGCCTAGTTATAATTCTCTGGAAAGATTTATGTCATTCCTATGTAAAGAAGTTACTTTCTCTGCTTCTAACCAATACCTTAATATGACTTTATACACAATAGACATCTTTTGTTTATTGAATTGTATAGGTAAGAGAAAAATAATAAAGGTGTATATTTTTAGTTCGGTGAGCATTTTGTATTAGCTGACAATAACAGGCATTCATTCCCTCTTTATTTGAAAATAGAACATATTTTATTGGTGATCAACTACTCCCCTACTGTCAGCCCACATAATTTAGGTAAGGTGATTGCAATTCTGGATCCAGGGAAAGTGAAGTGATACTGATCCATCCAACAAGAACATTACATGCCTCATTCAGCCTAGTTTGGCTCAGAAATGGTAACATGATTCAGGCAGTGCCAAACTCATGGAACTTTTGCTTGAGTAATTAGGAGACAGACAGACACTCTTTTTTCATTGGAATTACTGAAGTGACTAGAAAAGCTTGGAGCTCAGGGAATCACTAAGAAGAGTTATTCTGCTTAGGAGAGAAGCCAAAAGAGAAGGAAACAGAGCTGTGAGGCAGAGAAAGATGAATATTGATGAAGTCATTTGAGCTGCTGGATTCAGCCACGGGTGATAATTCTTCCCCTAATTTGTGACAAAGATTCTCTTTTTGACTAAACTCTAGCCTGCTTCCCCTGATCCCTTTCTTGACTAGGCCTCAACCTTGGTTTATAAAGACTTGAACAAACATGAACACTTTAGCAGCTCAGGGTTGTATCCCAGGGATGAGCCTAGTTCCCCTTAAAGTATCTGCTAAGGAAATACAAGGCTACTCAAATAATTTACTGTTTATTCCAGCCAACACCTAAAGATAGGGTCCCTATCTCATCGTCTCTGTGGGAGAGTAGGAGCCTAGCTTTAATAAGCACCAGTTAGCAAACACAGGTGGGTTTTATATTTCACTTTCCTGAATCCATTAAGCCCTGTTCACCTCATTCCCTATTCCCTCCCCCTCCCCCCTTTTAAACCCCAGTTACCTCTGTACTAATAAAAAAGAATTCAGTGGCCCTGGCCGGTTGGCTCAGTGGTAGAGCGTCGGCCTGGTGTGCGGAAGTCCCGGGTTCGATTCCCAGCCAGGGCACACAGGAGAGGTGCCCATCTGCTTCTCCACCCTTCCCCCTCTCCTTCCTCTCTGTCTCTCTGTTCCCCTCCTGCAGCTGAGGCTCCATTGGAGCAAAGGATGGCCCAGGCACTGGGGATGGCTCCATGGCCTCTGCCCCAGGCGCTAGAGTGGCTCTGGTGCGACAGAGCGAGGCCCTGGATGGGCAGAGCATCCCCCCTGGTGGGCGTTCCGGGTGGATCCCTGTCGGGCACATGCGGGAGTCTGTCTGACTGCCTCCCCATTTCCAGCTTCAGAAAAATACAAAAAAAAAAAAAGAATTCAGTTAGCACTGCACTCTCCCTGACTGCAATAGCATGTTACTGATTAAAATCTGTTCTTACTGCTTTAACTAGTGTTTGGCTTTGTTTATCTTTGACATTTGTTGTTTTGGGAGTCAAAAACCTGACATATAGCAAATTGAGTTGTTTCTCCATAAGTTTCAACAACGAAGTCTCCTAATTATTATATTCCATACTATTGCCTGGAGTTTGAGTCCTGCTTTCCCTGTAATGATGTTCATGTTTTGTAAAGATGATTACAAAGTTATTAATGTTCGGCAGTTCCACAAAGCTTCCTCTTCATCTTTAGGAAGAAACAAGCAAGGGCGAAGCTTGTTTGATAGTTAGGTTGAGATGGTTTAAATTGGAGAGAATCTCTAAGAGATAGAAAGGAGCTTATGACAGAATAAAATATTTTCTAAGACACAAACTATTGACAGCTAGGAGTTTTCACAATCATAATTTTTTCAATGAAGTTCTACTCTTATTATTAGATATTTCCCATTTAATGAAAACTTTAAGTTTCTTCTTTCATTTCTTTCTCTCTTTCTCTCTTCCTCAATCACTCTCCCTCCCTCCCTCCTTCCTTCCCTCCTTCCCTACTCCCTTCCTCCATCCCTCCCCTTCCTTCCTTCCTTCCTTCCTTCCTTCCTTCCTTCCTTCCTTCCTTCCTTCCTTCCTTCCTTCCTTCTTTCCTTTCTTCTATTTTTCTTTTCTTTCTTCCATTATATATCCACAGGTTAACTCCAAAAGGTAAAAATGTCTAAGTACAAATACAAAGGAAAAATTATGTGCTTCAGAGTAATGTTGAACTATGGTAAATTAAATGAATTTATACTAACTCATTTAACTCTATGGTTTGAAAAAGCCAGTAAGAACTCTTTTCTAATTCAAATATGATCCTTATCAAAATATTATGTTTAGTGAGGTTTTAACTGTGGAAAAAAGAAAAAAATCATAGTTAGCAAGAGAGACAAGGAGAGGAATGGTATATAATCTAGAAAGTGTGAATTCAAGATACTTAATGAAGAATGAAGATGCTGGAAAGGCAACATGATAGAATGATATTGAAGAAGAGACAATTAGACATTTTTTTATATCAGTGGAAAAATGAAAGACATAAAATTGTTTTTTAATTGAAGGAAAAGTAAGAAAGGACTTATAGACTGTTAAATGAGTAAGGGCATGCAATCTGAATTGGTAAGAGAAATGTAAACTATCTTTTCTTCCTAGAGATTATTAGAAGAAAAAGGCTTTATTGAAAGTTGGACTCAGTGTATTCAGTCGCTATCTGGAGCATAAAAAACACAGATAAAGCAGATGGTCCTTCTCAACTCTGACAATATTCTTAATGTGTTGATTATGTGATTCTCATATTTGAAATGAAACACAATTTAGTCTTAACTATTACCAATACTGAAACATCTTTTGCAATCAGTATTTTTGAAGTATAATAGTTTAAATGTAGCTATTGATTTATAGGTATAATTAACTTTAAAGAAATAATCAAATAGTCAATGACCTAATACAGAAACTGTATCATCACAATAGGAGTCTCTGTTTCTATGAAAATTATGTGTTAAAATAATAATCTTAATCTTCAGATAACTGGTGGTTTCCAAAAGCAAGGAGAGATTTGTGTAAAACAGAAATAACTAGTGAGTTATCAATGCAGATGCCTGGTTCTCTCCCCAGAGATTTTTTATTTAATTGGTCAGAAATTAAGATCGATTATTAGATTTAAGAAGACAATCTCCTTAGATGGGTTTAATTTGCATCTAATTTTAAAATTATTCTTTTGAGAGCCCAGGCCGGGGCAGGTTTCTAGGCATTGGGTTGGGGGCGAGGCGCATTTGTACACTGTCTTCCAATGTAGCTGCTTGACACTCTGGAATTAAAGACTGAATGGTGGTAACGTACGTATTCCGTTAAAGCAAAAAACTCTCCAATGAACTAAATACACTTTTTATTGGAACTTAATATTTATAATATTTACGTAGCAAAATTGTGAACAACTTTTTAATGAACTTTGGAAGGAAACTTCAACCATTGTGAGTTATGACACGTGTTGTACATTATTAATGTAATGTAACAGAAACATCCCGTAAATGGAAACTATTTTAAATACATTACTCAGCTTAAAGTATGTTTCAAATTCTTATATAAATTACTATAATTGGGAAAAGTATAAATTATGTTAAATGGAATCCACTTGTATATTTATAGAAAAATACTCAATAGTAATTTTTTTGTGTGGAGGAAAGATGTGAGGTTGTTTTCAGATTTGTCTATGAGTCTGGGAATTATAGCTAGGTATGTTTGCATGATGCAGCTTATAAGATTTTATTTCACATGTACTTGTAGAGAATTCAAATTGCCTATAAGATATTTAAACTTACAAATTTTTCTCTTTTAACTATATTTTATATTCTCTGAGAAAATTATATTTACTGTCACACACTTCTTAATTTTGTAGAACCTTTGAAGAAATACTATCCTAAAATCATCACCTTATCAAATATGTTATTAAAGGATATTTTAATAAGTATATATTATTTATTAATAAGTTAGTATCTGGAACCTTCATGTGGATATTAAAACATTATTAAAAATATATATTAAAAAATTATATGCATACATACAACATAGTAATAAAGAATATTGCTGAATTCAAAGTCTTTAGTTATGGGTAAAGACTACATATATAGAAGTGGAACTGCTGACTCAAGGTGTATGTATTATTTTAATTTGGGAGAATAGTACTAAGTTATCTTGTCTAAATTTTAAACATTCTATCCCAAAATATATTAAATAATCCCCCACCTCTTGATAGCATAGACATTAATCTGATAGATAGAATTAATATTTTACTATATATTGTAGTATGTTCTTTTTTTTAATTTTTTAAAATTTATTTATTCATTTTTTTATTTTTTTTATTTTATTTCATTTATTCATTTTAGAGAGGAGAGAGAGGGGAAGAGAGAAAGAGAGAGACAGAGAGAGGAGAGAGAGACAGGGGGGAGGAGCTGGAAGCATCAACTCCCATATGTGCCTTGACCAGGCAAGCCCAGGATTTCGAACCGGCGACCTCAGCATTTCCAGGTTGACGCTTTATCCACTGCACCACCACAGGTCAGGCCTATTTCTAATTTTTTTGTAGGCTTGTTTATTATGTAATTTACCATTTTTTTGTAATAGGATAGTTTTATCACACTGATTTATATGAAGGCTTTGCATTTTTTTCTTAAAAGTGTTTGTAGTTGTTGATCTCTGTGGGTGTGTATGCATATATGCATATATTTGCATATTACAAATTTGTTTTTTCTGGTTCACTGACTTTGAACTCCCTGGCATTTTGAGAAATGGAAATTTTAAAATATTATTTAATCAAAGTTATTAATCATGTATATTGTAGTCTTTAAATTCTCTGTCTTTGTTAGAAAAGCCTTCTTCATCCTGAGTTCATGGTTATTATAATCTCCCTTGTTTTTATTTAGTATTTTTATGGTCAATTTTTTAAAATTTTTCCTGGTTTACATTAAAATATAACACTCAGCAAGGGAGAGATTAGAAATAGAGAGATAGAAAGAACTGGAGATGATAGATAGATGATAGATAGATAGATAGATAGATAAAATACAAAACTAAGTATCTTATATAATTGCAACCTAAATAAAAACAAAGAATGTTACTAGAATCTCGGGAGTTTTTCTGGGGGTGGAGTAAACAAAACAAAACAAAACAAAACAAAAAAAACACAAATTGGGTGGCTAACTCTAAGAGGATTTAAACTCTCACAGTGCAATAGGCCATAACTACAAAATTTGTCAACTGGGTTGATTTCTTCCTTTTGGGAAAGTCTTGATGAAGCTATCTAATTTTCCTTTTTCTTTGGGAAGTACTGAATCAGTTGTATGCACTAGATATAAAATTAATCAAAGTTTCTATTTCTTTATTTTACAATTTTGATAATTTGTGTTTATTTAGGAATTTGTCCATTTAAAGTAAATACCCAAGTGTATAGACATAAATATTACTATATCATCTTATTACTTCATTTTAATATGTGTGGGGTCTGACATAGGGTCCCATTTTTCTATCTCTTCCAAGTACCCAAGTTTGGACTTTATAGATGCTCTCTGCATTGTGTTTGTTTTCTACTTAACTATTTTCTCCTATATTCTGTACTCTTGCCTTCCTTTAAGTTTCTCTAGACTTAATCTGCTGCTCTTGGTCTAATTTATAAATAATAAAATGTACCAAAATACATTTCCTTGACGACATGGTTTTATTTCTTTTCATTTGCTTTTATATGTAATTTTTTTCATTATTCTTCAGACTAAATTAGTTTTTAGTTTTTATTGTATTTGTTCTTTGACCATGGTTTATTTAGAGTTACTTCTGTATTCTCAAATATAAAACTTTTTATATTTGTTGTTTTAATCAATTTTTGTTAACTAAATTACATATTTTAGATTAGTGTTTAATCTTTGTGTTGTATAGTTCTAAGGTTTTTACACATGTATAATATTATGTACCCACTATTATGGTATCAAACAATTATTTCTCCATACTAAGCATTCTCTGTACCTTAATTTATTCCTCCTCCCCTCTTCCCAGCTGCTGTCATCCACTGATCTTCTTCCATCAATAGTTTTGCTTTTACGAGACTAAGAGACATGGACAAGAGAGTGGTGGTTACCAGGGGTGGGGGGAGGGAGGACACAGGAGGGAGGGAGGGAGAGAGTTAGGGGGAGGGGGAGGGGCACAGAGAAAACTAGACAGAGGGTGACGGAGGACAATCTGACTCTGGGTGAGGGGTATGCAACATAATTTAATGACAAGATAACCTAGACATGTTTTCTTTGAATATATGTACCCTGAATTATTAATGTCATCCCATCAACATTAATAAAAATTTATAATAAAAAAAAAAAAAGAGAGAGAAGGGGGAGATGTAGGAAGAGGCCAGAGCATTTATCTAGCATCTGTGGCTGATGCAATGCTGTGAGAACACTCCAGCACCTGAAACTCTCCTCGGGACACCCAGGAAGGAGCTCGCCCGCTGTAAGGAAGTAACTCAGTGCCAACCAGGCAGCTCCCTGACCTTTTTAGCCATTGGTTTTGAAGAACACGCTGTAACACCCTATAGGCTGAACCTGTGTATTTAAGCTAGTTTGCTTCCTGAATAAAGTGGATCTGCGTCACTGAACCTGGTTAAAAAAAAAAAAAATAGTTTTGCTTTTAGAGAATATACAATAGTTGGAATCGTGCAAGATGTAGCCTTTTTAGACTGGGTGTGTTTTCTCTTATATTTTCTTCTAGTTTAATAGTATTATGTTTTAAATTTAGGGCTGTCATCCACTTTGAGTTATTTTTTTGTGAAAGTTTTAAGGTCTAGGTACAAATTTATTTTATTTATTATTATTACTTTACATACAATAAAGTAATATTATTATTACATTACATACAATTGCCCATTTGTTCTAGCACCATTTGTTGAAAAGACTTTCTTTTCTTCATTAAATTCTATTTGCTCCTTTGTTAATGATCGGTTGTCTATATTTGTGTGAATTCATCTATTTCCCTGTAAAGCCAGTGGCTGCAGCCATGGTCATGCAGGTTCACATTGGGTTCGGGCAGACAGTAAAGGAACTGTGGAGCCAGAAAATAGTGAGCCATTCCATTAAAGTCTTTAAGGGCAGATGAACAAACAGGCAGGGAAGACCACTTCCCTCTCACTCAGGGCTCCCAAGACCCCACTCATCCTCTGGACTCTCCCTTCAGACTCCTAGGCCCCCCAACAGCTTCAGCAGTCCTCAAACAGGCCAGACTGAAATCCCAGGGCTCCCAAGCCCTCAATACTCTCTCGCCCTCTGCAAAACACACTGGGGAAAAAACAAACCTTCTCTAGCAAACAACAGCAAACAATGGTCCCTCCCAAGCAGGAAGGCAATCTGCAATGTGCAATCTGCAGCTCTGAGGGTAATCACCCACAGCCTTCCCCAGACTACACACACATGGCGCTACCCCATGCTAATACACCAACTTAAGCAAAATGTAAGCAAGCAAACCTGTTATAAATTTGTTTGCCCATTGTTTCCCTTGTAATTCTATCAGTTTTGTCTCCAATATTTGACATTTTCCTGTTAGGCACATACAAATTAGGGATTGTTATATCTTCTTGGATAATTGACATGTTATCATTACTTAATGTCTCTCTTCATCACTGACAATCTTTCTTTCTCTGAGATTCATTTTGTTGAAAATTATTACACCTACTCCAACTTTCCTTGGATTAGTGTTAGCCTAGTATAAGAGTCTTCATTCCTTTACCTTAATCTATCTGGGTTATTATATATAAAGAGCATATTTGATAGATGATATACAGTTGAATCTTCTTTAATCCAATAGTTTAGTTTCTTTATTTTGATTGGTATATTTATACCATTTCCATTTCAATTGATTATTGCTATAACTGGACTAATGTCTACCAACATGTCTGTTTTCTGTTCATTGTACTTATTCTTAGCTTCTTTTGTCATCTTTTTCTGCCTCTCTAGTTTTTTGAGTATTTTACATAATTTTATATATTCTCCTCTTTCAGTATATAAATATATTTATTTAAATTGTTAAGTGATTTTCCAATTGTAATATATATTTATATATAATTGTCATACTTATTTACAACTAATCCGAATCTATTTTCAAAAAACACTGTACTATTTAATGAATAGTGCAGGCATATTATAACATTATGTCCCTAATTACTTCTGAACTTTGGGTATACCATCACTGTTATTCATTTTATTTATTCACAAACCACAACCTTAAAATGCATTATTGGTGTTATTGTTTTTAAAAAAGAGCTATCTATTTTAAAAAAATTATTGATTTGAGAAAGGGAGGAATGGAAAAGAAGGGGGAAGAGAAAGAGAGTGAGAAGCATCAACTCACCATTCAACTTAGTTCCATTTAGTTCTGTATTCATTGATTGTTTCTCATAAGTGCCATGACCTGGGATTGAGCCTACAACCTTGGCATGCTGGGATGATGCTTTATCCACTGAGCCACTGGGACAAGGCCAAACAGTTATTTATTAATACAATTAAGAATAAGGAATATATATATATATATATATATTTTAGTTTGGTATTTCTTTTCTAATGTTCTTGCTTATTTTATGTCAATATGAGACTCTGACCTAATAGCAATTTCATTTCCTCTGAAATGACATTGCCTGCAGAGAAAGTTTACTAGTAACAAATTACCTAAGTTTTTGTTTTTCGAGGACATTATTTTTTTCACTTTTAAATGATAATTTCACTGGAAGCAGAACCCTGGGTTGCTGTTATTATTATTATTATTTTGTTTCTTGCTGGCATTTTTCAGGCATTAATTTATGACTTTAATGTTATTAATTATTAAAATAGAAGTGATCTATGAAAAAGAGCTCTGATAACCATGTTGATTCAAACTACTTTAATACCAGAAATTTTTAACAACATTGTATATTGTATCTTTGTAACAAAACAAACAAAAACACATAATTTCAGAGTTTTAGTTTTTTGTTTGATTGTTTTACTTTACTTGATAAATGACTCTGCTCCATTTTTCTGGTCTCCATTCAAATGTCACCTTTTCAGTGAAGTCTTACCTGACTGTATGACCAACCCCACCACTTGTTATCATATTGTACTTTTACACTGATTTTCTAGAACTTATCTGAAGTCGTTTATTAGATTTCACTCATTTCATTACTTTTATATTCTCTTCACAATGAGTTGAAAAGTACATTTGAAGGTACACAGTAAATGTGCCATTAGATATGTGATGAATGAAAGAATGTATAAGTGGATATGACATTTTGTATATCAAGGATTTAGTTTACTGAAAAAATGTATTGAAACAATAGCTTATTGGCATAGTTCACATTACTTGTATGTTCCTAGGTGCAAGTAAAACACCCAGTAAAATGTTGTTTAATAGAGATAGAAAGAATATTGATTGTCACTGTAGATAGGATTTTCTATGTATACACTCCTTTTTTTAATAAGCAAAGTCCATTTGTAGCAGAGATTTTTGTATGCATTCAGAGCATTAATAATGTGATACTAGTTCTTTAAATTATTTTTCTATCTTTTGGTTGTTTTTTTTTTCTTATTTTTCAAGCGAGAGAAGGATATAGAGAGATAGACTCTCACATGTGCCCTGACCAGGATTAACTGGGAAATCCCAGTCTGGGGCCAATGCTCTGCCCATCTTGGACCATGTTTGCAACTGCACTATTTTTAGCACCTGATGGGAGGCTCCATGGAGTCATCCTTAGCGCCTGGCCCAATGCCCTTGAACCTATGAAGCCCTGGCTGTAGGAGGGGAAGAGAAAGAAAGAGGAGAGGAAGGGTAGAGAAGCAGATGGTCGCTTCTCCTGTGTGCCCTGATTGGGAATCAAACCAGGGACATCCACATGCTGACCAATGCCAACCAGCCAGGGCCTAAATTATTTTTCTAAACACCGATCTGAGTTTTAATTAGTAAGTACTTCTTATTTCAATTTGTAAATACAATCTTCTGAAATATGATCTTGTTAAAACTTTAGTTTTTAATATTTGCTGCTTTTTAATTTTGTTTTTGTTTTAGTGTTCTCAGGCAACATGAGTTCTCTGCATGCTGAATGAGCTCAGAAGCATAATTTGTTTTTAGATGACCTTTCTTTTCTCTTTAGAAGAATCAATGTCCTGCTCTTTTACTATTTGTGAAGTTTTTCACATTATTGTATGTATGTTGTTAAAAAATACAACAAAAGGAAGGTCCCTCAAAGGGCTAGAAAAGAAAAATTGAAAGCTTTAAAGCATCAGGGTAAAATGCATATTTCATGTCATGGTGGTAAGTGCTGCATTATGTTAGCAATTTCTCTATAGAATCAGTGACTTTTCTGTCCTTTATTGAATTTCTAATATCATAAGAAAGTTACTAATGTGATAAAAGTCTTAAAGTATTACTGACTTTCTATCATGCTCTTGAAGTGAATTTTTATAGTATTAGCAAAAACAGAGTTTTATAATACCATATAAACTGACCAAAATGAAAATAAAAAAGCTAAAGAAAATCAATAATACAGTATATTCAGCTGATCTATTTGAAGCTTCTCATATTTCATCTTTCTCTTTTAGTGGCTCCTGCTCATTGATAAGACTGGAAGGAGCAAAATTCCAGCTTCCTCTGAAACAACATCTAGTTCTCAATAGATTGTCTTGCTAAGCACAGACTCTAAAAATGGCTAGTAGTATTATTCACAGAAAAATAAAAAGAAAACAGAGTACTTGCAATGCAATAAATGTTACTGCTAGCTTTATAAACCTTCAGCAAAATATGGCCTAGTGAGTGAATCACCCATAGTTGTCTTTCTAGAAATTTTGTTTGTTTGTTTTAGGTCTTATACATATGGAATGTTTTAGGGTAATACTCAGACTGTCATGTATTAGGGAAGTTAATTTTATTTTCTGTAAATAGCATATTAAATATAAGAACTAAGAATAAATAAGAAAAATATTTACTTTTCTTCAGTCTTAGATAGACAAAGTAATTGTTATTGTTCACTACTCACTCAATTTTACTAATGTAAATTCATTACAGCCATTTGTAGTTGAAACACAACATAAACTGACCACAGAAATACAATTTAAAAATGCACACAGCCTGACCTGTGGTGGCGCAGTGGATAAAGCGTTGACCTGGAAATGCTGAGGTCGCCGGTTCGAAACCCTGGGTTTGCCTGGTCAAGGCACATATGGGAGTTGATGCTTCCAGCTCCTCCCCCCTTCTCTCTCTCTCTGTCTCTCTCTCTTCTCTAAAAATGAATAAATAAAAAAAAAAATTAAAAAAATGCACACATACTCAAAACTGATTTCACAGATTGACTTTTCCTTAGCAGAAATATTATTTGAAAAATTAAATTCTTAAAAATTTGATTGCTTATTGAGGATTTTTATATTCTCTTGTTAAATAGTTCCCTTGGGTTATTGATTAGTGCTTCTTGCCCAAATATATTTTTGTGTACTTCATGCATAATTAAATGTCGAAAAGTACTCTGGAAGATAAAATTTAAAGAGTTAAGAATTAAAATATTTGGTTCCATAAATTTGAGGGAAAAAATCACAAATATTATTCATACTCCCATATTTTTTCTGTATTAGACTACAAAATGAAAATTTATTATTTTATTAAAATAACTAAAAATAGCTAGCTATTTTTAAACAATTGGTTATCTCATATTTCTTCCCCACTAGCTACAAAACATCAGATTAATTTTTAATTTTTTATGAAATTATTCTTAATTATATTTATTCATAATTTGTGTTTATTCTCTTTGTACTATAGCCTCTTTAATTTAAAAAATTATATTAGAACTTTATATGTTCCCACAATTCTTTAGTTTTTGGTAGTTTGTGTTTGATTAAGAGAATGAAGGCAGTGAAGATCCCCAAAATGTACATTATACCAAATCTTACACATCATTCCACTCTAACCATCTCTGAGTGCCTTTATACCTTCATATAGTACTTACAATCTGCCTAATATCATAGTTCTGTATACATTTGTTTAATTTACTAGAGTGTAAGCCTTATGTGAGAATGAATGTAATTTTCTATAAATAGCATATAAAATGTCATGTCTGCAGCCGTGACATATATATCATTATCCACTGTGACCCAGGAAATATAGAACTGATATAAAATATCTTTAAAAAGCAGTTGGAGCCTGACCAGGCGGTGGCACAGTGGATAGAGCGCTGGACTGGGATGCGGAGGACCCAGGTTCGAGACTCCAAGGTTGCCAGCTTGAGCGTGAGCTCATCTGGTTTGAGCAAAAGCTCACCAGCTTGGACCCAAGGTCGCTGACTCGAGCAAGGGGTTACTGGGTCTGCTGAAGGCCCGCGGTCAAGGCACATATGAGAAAGCAATAAATGAACAACTAAGCTGTCGCAATGTGCAATGAAAAATTAATGATCGATGCTTCTCATCTCTCTGTTCCTGTCTGTCTGTCCCTGTCTATCCCTCTCTCTGACTCTCTCTCTGTCTCTGTAAAAAAAAGAAAAGGAATTGGAATTAATCCAATCATTTATTGCCTGAGATCACTCTTTCTCCCAAAAATTGATGTCTTATTAAATTTAGTCTTTCATAGTTTTATTCATAGATTTTTTTATTCAATCTAATAAAAGTATTAGTGGAACATAGATATACTATTACAAATATTAAATTATAAATAATATGTAAATTACTTCCAGAACCTCGGTAACATACTTATATTTTAACAAGTCAGATTTATTGTTTGATGTAACAACAACAAAAGACACTTCCTGGAAAACCATAATATGTCTCAGTAAGTGCACATTTGATCATTTGAAGGGATTTTTAAAGAAGTGGATAACTTATTCAGGATTTATGTTGTTAAGAATTGAGATAAATCTATGATTATTTTTATTTATTTAATTTATTGTTTTTAAATTATTTTTAATCTTCTGTGTTGGAAGAAAAGAATCAACAGAGGGTAAAATATAACTTATAAATAAGCAGCAGCAGGAGATGTTATTTTGTGACCTGACAGTGTTTCTCTTTTGCTTGTGTTCAGACATGATTGCACAATGGTCTAGAGTTTGTTTTGATCCATCATGGTCAGAGTGGCCTTATCTAATGTTGATGCTCTTTGAACTTGTATGTTTTCAAGAGGAGAACACTCAAACCTAGCTATGAGTGCCAGGCTGGTTCTTAGTAACACTAAACCTACCTGATATTACCAAGACAGTTCTTGGATAACAGAGATTACTATTCTCTTTCTTCACAATAAACATATTATTTTAATATGCAAGGTGGGGCAAAGGTTAGTTTACAGTTATTCACATGAAAAACAATATAATAATTAATAAATAATAATACAAGCATAAACTCTGTTGCACATAATCACCACAGTAAACCAATTTTTGCCCAACCCTGTATGTACTAGCAAACAAAATGTTCATTAAATCTATTTAGACTTTTTATAATAAAATAAGTGTTGGAGAGAATGCCTTAAGAAGTTTTATAGAATTATTTTTTTCTTCAAAATGATTACTCAATTACAAAAAAGTGACTTAACAAATTATAGAAATAGAGAACCAAATATGTATGAATATTTTGTATTGGACCTTAATCATCATGCATGTAAAACTAATTTTATTTTCTATTTCACCAACATTATGTCATTGTTTCTAACAAAAAATGCTAACATATATAAAAACAGCTTTCCATGTTTTAAGTGAAGCTGATTTACAGTCTTTAACATCATTCCATGAGTTGATGCTAGACACTTTGGGCACCTGGAAGCTTATTTAGAATATTTTTTCAATTGAATATTCCAGAGAAAAACTAGCTCTTAATTTCATTGTTATTCTAATCAACTGTCGCTCCTCTCAGAAAAACTCATTATAGATAGGGAATAAAAATATCGTGAGCTTGTAATTGTCAATTCAAATATTATTAGTTGTGTTTATTATAAGCAAATGTTTAACAAACCAAATTCAGAACACAGACTGCTACGTGGCAGTTTGACAGTCTCTGCATGAATGGTCCATCATTGCAGTTATGCTTTAGAAAAAATAATTTAAAGCTTCATGAATGTGAGATTTAAAACCATATTCCTAGAGTTCTCAGTGAAGGACCTCTTAACTAATTTAATAAAAATGCTCATTCTTATGGGCTGAGGAATAGAGTCTCAATAATTGATAAGAGACTGCCTAAAGGCAGAAGAAAAGGTTGAGCCTTAGTAAGATTGTCGTTTCCACAACGTTAACCTCACAACAACATCAGAGAATTAATACTAATTTTACTTGCTTCATAAATTTAGAAGAAATCTGAGCCATTGTGCAGCAGGGTAAAAGGCTGTTACCATACAGTCTGATGCTCGGAAGTGTAGACTCAATCTCAGCAAAGATGTAGGCTTGTCAGTTTTTTGTCATCCTTCCTGCAGACATCCCACCAATATTGTCATCCTTCCTCCCACCCCCCAATATTACCAAGTAGGACTGAAACAGTAGTGTTCAAACTGAAGAGAGGGTTTACGACTAATATTGAATGGAAAAAGTTAATTGGCTATTTTTTATGTAAGGGCACTGCTGCAATCACTAACTGTATTCCAGTCACAGAAGTTGCCACGTGTCTAGAACATGATGATATAGACCCTATTACCTTATAGGAGATAACAATGGCAGTAATTTGCCTCTCCACCTGCACTAATCTGTCACTGACTCTTAAAGCCACTTATTCTAGGAAGACAACACCAAAATTAACTGAAAAGTGAAGAATGAAATATAACCAGCAGAGAAAGATTTTAGGGAAGAGCTGCCCAGCAACAAAATCAGTTTGATATATTACATTACAAATTGTTTTGTATGTCATAAATATTACTTATATTTTATATACTGGGTGAAGATAAAGCTTTCCTTCAATCCATGCAAACTAATGGGGAAATTGTTTCAAATAATAAAACATTTGAAATTATTTTAATTTTATTTCTTTTAAGAAACTTTCAGATTTGCAGGTAATGTAAACTTTCTGATTACTCAGGCTTACTTTATGTTAAACCATACAAACAAACAAAAAGCAAACTAAAGCATTAACATTGAACAGTATTAGACCATATCTCTCTATTTTATCACCCTAGGAAATTTTTAGAAATTATTAGGTGTTATTTTTCTCATATTAATTAATTTGAAAGTGAATTTCTTACTAGTTTAAAGACAAAAAACTTACTAATTTATATGTTGATCTATTTAAGCCTTGTGAGAGATACTATATTTATTTATCCTTTTATAGATAAGAAAACTCATTTATAAGAATGGTTAAATTACTTGCCAGAGATTATAACTAGTACTTGAACATGATTCATGTTTTTAAACTACGTAAAACCCTAGTAAAAATAATATAAAAAATGTAGTCACTGATTAACAGAGAATAATTATATAGTTAATTCCTCTAAAAATTTATATATAATTTAAATTCTCAGTTTACACAGGATAATTATTTAGTTAATCTCACTAACACTAACAAATGTTTATAATAGTATAGGTTGGAAAAGTATTCAATCAAAGTGAATTATGGAGGACTTCACAAATTAGTCTAGGTATTCTTTAATTTATTTGGTTGAAGGTAAAGGATAGTGCTAATAAATGATAGATTAATAGGAGTTTAGCATGTAGTAGTGTTTATTAACAATAAAATCATGGTAGTTTTCTATTTTTATGTGCTATGATACATAAAGGCCAAATGAAAAATAAAGATTATATTTAAAATTAATTTGAATTCAATATAGTTGTTTATTTCTGGGGATACAAAAACAACAACAACAATAACATATAAACCTTATTTTTCTCTCCTTTTGATTTTCTTAAAAAGCATATACTTTCACCCTAAAAAAATAAAAGTAAAAGTTGACTTTACTTACTACAACCGAGCCCCTGTATTTCATAAGACATGCTTTGTGATTCCATGTTTTCTTGATCCTCTCAATATAAACCTCAAGATTGTCATAAATCTTAAAATTATTTTCAGAGTAGACGTAACTAAGCTATGATCTTACTTCTTTAAAAGTGGTGTATATGGCCTGACCTGTGGTGGCGCAGTGGATAAAGCGTCGACCTGGGAATGCTGAGGTTGCCAGTTCGAAACCCTGGGCTTGCCTGGTCAAGGCACATATGGGAGTTGATGCTTCCAGCTCCTCCCCACCTTCTCTCTCTCTGTCTCTCTCTCCTCTCTCTCCCTCTCTGTCTCTCTCTCTCCCTTTCTCTCTCCTCTCTAAAATGAATAAATAAAATTAAAAAAAAAAATTAAAAAAAAAAAAAGTGGTGTATGATTCTCAAAGAGGAGACATTTCTTCTTAGGATTTAGCAAAGTTATCATATTCATTTTCAACAAGAATATTAATTACCATTGAAGCTTGAAATCCAAATATTTCTTGGCTAAATAATTTTTTTTGGTAAATTGACAATGATAGAGAGGCAAGAGAAAAAGAACTTTTAAGAACAAGATTATATAATCTTATTATTCTTTAACAAAGAATTAAAAAATACAAAGAGAAAATCTGGTATTTTCTTATCAGATTTATATATTTTACACTGCTTTAGTGGTTGACAAATGCTTAGAAAATATTTCTGTAGAAAATTTGTTTTCAATCCTCAAATTTAAATTTGACATTTAAGCTATTATTACAATTCTCACCATTGATGTATGTCATTAGTTATTTTTTTAAATTTACTGTAGCTTCATGTGTATGAGAACACACTGTTAAACTGAAAATATCAAATTTACAATTATTTCATCTCATCAGCTGAACTATTTGAAGCAAAACTTCTTGTCAACAGTATGTGATACATAAATCTGATGAAAGTATTTTTCAGTTAAATTACTATGGGATTATAGGTTTCAATTTAACATGAAAAATTAATTCAATGTTTCCTAAACTTCTGGTTTTATTCAAGACATTGTTTTGGTTTTCATTTGAGAAGTGAAACTTAGTAATTATTATTTTTTTAAAATAATTTTATTTTTTTAATGGGGCAACATCAATAAATCAGGATACATATATTCAAAGACGACAAGTCCAGGTTATCTTGTCATTCAATTATGTTGCATTCCCATCACCCAAAGTCAGATTGTCCTCTGTCACCTTCTATCTAGTTTTCTTTGTGCCCCTCCTCCAACCCCTTTCCCTCTCCCTTTTCCCCCTCCCCCCGTAACCACCACACTCTTATCAATGTCTCTTAGTTTCACTTTTATGTCCCACCTACATATGGAATAATGCAGTTCCTGTTTTTTTCTGATTTACTTATTTCACTTCGTATAATGTTATCAAGATCCCACCATTTTGCTGTAAATGATCCGATGTCATCATTTCTTATGGCTGAGGAGTATTCCATAGTGTATATGTGCCACATCTTCTTTATCTAGTCATCTATTGACGGGCTTTTTGGTTGTTTCCATGTCCTGGCCACTGTGAACAATGCTGCAATGAACAGCTCAGATAAGGGCCTAATATCCAAAATATACAAAGAACTCATAAAACTCAACAACAAACAAACAGTAATTATTTTTTTGAGGAAATATTTTTGGAAGCAAATATAAAAATAGCCTCTGGAAATGAACATACAAAAGCAACTTTAACAGCAACAGAAAAGATATACTGCTTGATATTATGGCCAGTCACAGTCATTCTTAAGGGAACTTCTTATATATTGAAAAAGAAAAATAACTGCTATATAATAAATTATCTCAGATTTAAATAAGTGTCTTTTTGGTCAATTTATAGTAAGTATGTAGTGAATACATAGTGTTAGTATTTGCATTATTAACTTGATAGTATTATGTTGTATCATTATGCCAAAGAAATGATACAACGCTGATTAAAGTTTCTAAAGTACATGAAGAGCTTTTTTCATTAGGTCAGACATATTTTGAACAGATATGTTCAAGGTTTTGAGATACACTTAGCATCTGAGGATACTTTGCTAGTCAGACTGTTCTCTTTCTACTAGAAAAGTTTAGTCTATTACTGAGGATTCAATGTGAGGAGTAAACTCAGATCTCCCATGTCAAGAAGAGATTAAACTTTAACCAAAGGAATAATAGTTTCGCATAAATGTAAAAGAATATTCAACTGTCTTAATAAAGTAATATGGTAGCAATAATAGCTGTTTATCCAATCAAATCAGTTGCTTAAAGCTGTATGTGTCTATCGTAGGGAAAAAATAGGGTGCATGTGGTATGTGTGTATATGTGTAAGTTATTTGTGACCCAGGTAAGCAATTCTAAACAATGCTTTTAAAGTCATTACATAAACAAAGAGAAATGCCCCACTTAGTTAAATTTTTAAATTTATATTTTTGTTTGAAGGGTAGATTACATTTGACATGTTTAGAACTGAAGGTTCAGTCTGGCACAGTCTAATTCTTTCATTTTTCAATTCCATTAAAATTTATATTAACTATCTTTTAAATATCACTATAGATAAGTGTAAGAGATGGATTTCTTTAAAGAATCATTTGTGGCCCTGGCCGGTTGGCTCAGCGGTAGAGCTTTGGCCTGGCGTGCGGGGAATCCGGGTTCGATTCCCGGCCAGGGCACATAGGAGAGGCGCCCATTTGCTTCTCCACCCCACCCCCTCCTTCCTCTCTGTCTCTCTCTCTCTTCCCCTCCTGCAGCCAGGGCTCCATTGGAGCAAAGATGGCCCGGGCACTGGGGATGACTCCTTGGCCTCTGCCCCAGGCGCTAGAGTGGCTCTGGTTGCAACAGAGCATCGCCCCCTGATGGGCAGAGCATCGCCCCTGGTGGGCGTGCCGGGTGGATCCCGGTCGGGCGCATGCGGGAGTCTGTCTGACTGTCTCTCCATATTTCCAGCTTCAGAAAAGTACAAAAAAAAAAAAAAGAATCATTTGTGAAGTAACATGAAATATTGAATGCAACAACAAAAAAGCATAATTGTATTCTTATGAGAATAAACACCAAGTTTAATTTAACTGGAAAGTTAAGAATCACAAGGAAATTAATGCTCTACTATATATATAAAATCTTCACCAAAGTGCCTATATAGGAGATTTGCTTTTGAACAAATTGTAGAGGAACAGATTTCTTCAGAAGGTATTAATTGACCTGACAAAAATCCTGGGAGGATCTTTTGAAATTCAGTAATAAAGGAAAAACCTTTTTTTTTTATTCCCCAGAAATGAGGCTTTGAACAGTGGCAAAAACTGCTTTTGCTTACTATACCAGAAAATGTATACCTTGTTTTATATATTCAATATATAAAAACCTTATATATTGAAAGATAAAAGTGATTGTGCAATACTTCTACATTTCAACATAAGCATTACTATTTGTATGTATGAGTATCTAACAGTATCTGTATATTTAGGTATATGTGTGTGTACATGCATTTGTGTGTGTGTGTTTATACATATATATGTATTGTACATATATATTCCTGTTTCTTTGTAGAACTCAAGATGAGACATAAATTTTTCTCCTGATAGTAAAATACTTGCTATTAGTAGATAAAAGACTAAATATTCTGATGCTTGCACAAAAGAAAGCTAAAAGCTAATCTCCAAAATTTGAAATCTGTAAAGATCCTTAAATAACTTTTAAAACATTCCTTTTTTTGGCCTGACCTGTGGTGGCGCAGTGGATAAAACGTCAACCTGGAAATGCTGAGGTTGCCGGTTCAAAACCCTGGGCTTGCCTGGTCAAGGCACATATGGGAGTTGATGCTTCTTGCTCCTCCCCTTTCTCTCTCTCTCTCCCCTCTCTATAATGAATAAATAAAATCTTAAAAAAATAAAAAAAAATAAAACATTCCTTTTTTTAATTTTACTTCATATTTTTCTCATGACTTATATTAAGTTAATAACTTTCTGTTTACTATTTATACTTGCAACATCTTGATGACCTCTTGTAGTTTTATTTGATACAAGTATTAGTCAATTAAAAAGTACTTCTTAATTAAAATAAAATTTATAAAAGTGATTTAAAAAAAATGAGAAACAGACTCAGACTTAAACTACCATGTGTCTGTGAAGTCATGGTGCACTTTTGACTGGTCACAGGAAAGTATCAAAAGATGATAGAAATGTGAAATCTGCACCAAATATAAGGAAAACTCTCCCAGTTTCATATCTATTCAGTGCAATTCGATGTGGGCTCATGCACAGATATTTTAGGGCTCCTTAGGTAGCTATCCCGTATAGCTTCTACAGACTCGTCACTGACTGATGGCCTACCAGAACGGGGTTTATCCACCAAACTGCAGGTTTCCTTCAACTGCTTATCCCACCAAGTAATGTTATTCCTACGTGGTGGCAATTCATTATAAACGCACCGACATTCACGTTGCACTTTGGTCACAGATTCAAATTTAGCGAGCCACAGAACACACTGAACTTTCCTCTGTACCATCCACATCTTGACTGGCATGGCCGAACGTCATCATCTGCACATGAGCACATGCTGCCACATCATCCTGCAGCAACTGGGAGGGTTTTCCTTTTATTTGGTGCAGATTTCACTTTCTATCATCTTTTGTTGCTTTCCTATGACCGGTGAAAAGTGCACCATGACTTTACGGACACACTGTATTATTAGGTATTTAGGATATTATGTAGCTATCTTAGAAATTGAAAATATAAGTGAGTATTTGAAATAATACTAATAAAACACTATATAAATATTAAATTTTATTATTTTTACATTATGTAATAGTACTTTAAAACTACTGAAGATGAAGAATATTAGCAAACAAAATTATGAAAATACTTAAAAAGCAGGCATCTCAGCAGTATGTGTTGAATTCTCTCTTCAGTTTTCTATCATACCTATTTTGAATATTACTTTATTACCTTGAGCTTTAAACAGAGAGTTTTCAGACTTTAATTTATTTAAAACATTTAAAATTTGTGTGAATTTGTATGTATATGTGGGCATCAAAACTATTTAAATATTCTTTTCATTTTTTAGCAGTTTTCTGTTTAATCTAGTTGCCATGTGCTAATATTTCAAATTAGCAGCTTTATAAGATTTTCCTTCATTATGGTTTCATAGGAAAACTGTATTAAATAACTTCAGAATATTAATGAAACAAACTTATTATATGGTCATAAATGAAATTTTGATATTTTTGTAGATATTAAATTCAAGAAGAGAAAGTAACCTGTCTGAGAAAATTAAATTAGAGAAAGAGATGACAAGTTAATATTCTGTTACTTAATGAAAATAACATTTAAAATAATATATGTTAGCTCTGGCTGGTTGGCTCAGTGGTAGAGTGTCAGCCTGGTGTGCAGGAGTCCTGGGTTCAATTCCCGGCCAGGGCACACAGGAGAAGCGTCCATCTGCTTCTCCACCCCTCCCCCTCTCCTTCCTCTCTGTCTCTCTCTTCCCCTCCCGCAGCCAAGGCTCCATTGGAGCAAAGTTGGACCAGGAGCTGAGGATGACTTTGTGGCCTCTGCTTCAGGAGCTAGAATGGCTTTGCTTGCAATAGAGTGACGCCCCAGATGGGCAGAGCATCGCCCCCTGATGGACGTGCCAGTGGATCCCAGTCAGGCACATGCAGGAGTCTGTCTGATTGTCTCCTTGTTTCCAACTTCAGAAAATAAATAAATAAATAAATAAATAAATAAAATAATATATGTTCCTGAGTTTTTAGTGATTCTTACTATTTTTTTTTGCATGAAATGGGCCTTGTAAACCATGAACCTATTGAACAATTTACCAAAAAGACAATATATTTTACATGTTTTTGTAATGCGTTGTCATTTAAAAAACCAAACTCTACAAAAATAAGACAGAGCTTCATGCTTTTGAAGTATTTATGATGCAAACATTTACTCACAGAGTATCTTTTTCTCATAAGCATCAGTATATTTCATAAGATTTCAGTACTTGAACTTTGAACTTAAAATGGATAATTCTTCAAATTTTATAATTCTTAATCTACACTGGATTAACAGACCTAAACTTTCCAAAAAATCACTAAGGTCCTAATACTCTCAGAACTTCCATGCAACACTAAAAATATTCATAAATTAGAAGCCAATATTTTTCTCAATGTTTGATGAAGACTTCATTACCATTCAAATGCCATAATGTCAATTAGATGTAATACCTAAAAACTATTTATATAATAAAATACTTATTTTGAATAAAATTTGAATATATTTTAAAATTTATTTTCTCATTGTTGAGTTATAATTATGTCTAAAAAGTAACAGTAGGTTTTTAAGCTTTTCTATTTGTTCATAATGGATATTCATTACTAACATTATGTAAGCAGTATTTCTTAATTCTGAATATGGATACAATTAAGGCACAAACATCTAACAAGAAATTATGAAAGGTATATCAAATTGATTACATTTTACAATCAAGAAATCAGTTAACTTTTATGACTAATAGAATATATATTGTCCTGGCCAGTTGGCTCAGTGGTAGAGTGTCAGCCTGATATGTGCTTGTCCCAGGTTCAATGCTCAGTCAGGGCACACAGAAGAAGTGGCCATATGCTTCTCCACCCTTCTCCCTTTTGTCTCTCTTTCCCTCCTGAAGCCATGGCTTAATTGGAGCTAATTGGCCTTAGGTGCTGAGGATGGTTCCATGGCCTCTACATCAGGTGCTAAAAAAATAGTTCCAGTTGCAACGGATCATTGGCCCCAGATGGGCAGAGCATTGCCCTCTTGTGGCCTTGCTGAGTAGACCCTGGTTGGGGCATATGTGGGAGTCTTTCTCTCTACCTCCCCTCCTCTCACTAAAAAAAAATATATATATATATATATATATATATATATATCAATAATGCTAAACACTTTATAAATCCATTATGTGAATAGATTGCTCAGATTTCTTTATTAGAAAATGAAGCAAACTGAGAAAATTTTAATATGTTAATACTAAATTAACTTAGCTCACCGAATAAAATGTTATTATGAAACTATTTTTTACTTTACAAATATTTGAAAGATTAAAGTACAAATTAATAGTAAGTCATCTTTTTTATAACTAGGCAAATGGTACTTGAAATAGTTATATAGAGAAAAATGAATTTGGTGTACAACCAGAGTTGTATGAACGTACTGCTATTATTTTAGCTCACTATGTTCCAAATTTAAGAGTAAGGCTCTGGTCCTTTTAAAAATTTTTACAATCCAACCTTATTCATTTACTAGAAAAATTATTTTGCCACCGATAGATACATACAAATTATTTTTTGCATAATATTTTTAAATTGTGTGACTATTTTACATACTCTTTTAAAATAAAGTAAAAATGGTAAATTTCCTAAAAAGTACTTGAAAATTTAAACTTAAGTTAAATACTAAATATTAAATATTGCATTAAAATGGTTTTTATTTTGCTTTGCTTTGCCATTGTAAATTGAAATTTTTATTTTATGGTTTTAAAACCTTCCATATGTATTATCTACCATGCTTTTTAACAACTTGAAATGTATTTTTAGGTTTATTATCACTAGCAAAACATGCTATTCTGTCAAAAATGCTTAGTGTCTTGATATCGTGTTGTGGAAATTCTCAGTCATAATTGTTTCAAATAGTGTTCTATTTTTACTTTTTTTCTTATTTTTAAATTTCAATTGTATATTTATTATTCTTTTTGTAGTTGTCCCACAATTCTTGAATATTCTGTTCTTTTTTTCCCTTGAGTTTATTTTTTATAGCAGTTTTAAGCATACAATGAAATTTAAAGGAAAGTACAGCCATATCTGCTGTGCTGGAAGCATGCTTCTCCCACCCCTGTGCATACGTTCTTCCATTGTCAACATCATACACCAGAACGTACATTTTTTACCAAGGATAAGTCAATGTTGACACTTCATAATCACCCAAACCCATAGTTTAGCTTAGGGTTCATTACTGGTGGTGTACGTTGCATGGGTTGGAAAAAATATATAATGACATATATTCATCATTATAACATCATGCATAGTATTTTTATTGCTCTGTGCCATGCCTCTTTGTCTCTAAAATTTTGCCCTTTTTAGGAAATCATATAAGTAGCTTTTCCAGATTGGCTTCCTTCACTTAATAATATACATCTAAGTTTCCCCCATGTTTTTTTTATGATTTGATAGCTTACTTCTTTTTGACAGTGAATGATATTTCACTGTCTGTATGTATTTCATTTTATCCATTCAACTACTGAAGAGCATCTTGGTTGTTTTCAACTTTTGGCAATTATGAATAAAGTTGCTATGCACAAACGTACAAAATTTTGTATAGACATAAGTTTTCAACTCCTTCTGGTAAAATGTCAAGGACCAATTGTTAGATCATACGATAGGAATATGCTTACTTTGTAAGAAGATGCCAAACTGTCTTCCAATGGGGAGGCAACAATTTCCTTTTACCCAGCAATGAATGGGAGTTTCTGTTGTTCCCCATCCACACCAACATTAGGTGTTGGAAAAATGCCTGATTTTGGCCATTCTAATAGATGTACAGTGATATCTTATTGTCATTTTAATTTGTGTTTTCATAATGATATACAATGTGAAGCATATTTTTATATGATTTTTCAGGGGGTCATCTACTTCTTTAGTAAGGTGTCTGTTAAAGATTTTGGCTCATACTTATAGGCATATTTTTTAACTGTTGAATTTTTAAGAGTTCTTTGTATATTTTGGACAATTCAGATGTGTGTTTTGAAGATGTTTTCTCCCAGTGTGTGCTTTGTCTTCTGATTCTCTGACATTGTCTTTCAAAAAAAATTAATTTTAATAAAGTCCAGATTATCAATTGTTTCTTCTCATGGTCAAGTCTTTGTTGTTGTCTCTAAAAAGCATTTTCATACCTAAGGTCATCTAGGTTTTTCCTATGTTATCTTCTAGAAGTCTTATAATTTGGCATTTTCATTTAGGCTGATAGTCTATTTTAGTTTACATTTTTGTGAAGGTTGTAAAATCTGTGTCTGAATTAATTTTTTTTTTTTTGCACGTGGAGATTCAGTAGTGCCAGGGCTATTTGTTGAAAATACTCTCCTTGCTTGATTATATTGCCTTTGCTCCTTTGTCAAAGACCAGTTCGTTATATTTATGGAAACCTATTTCTGGAACCCTTATTCTCTTCTGTTTATCCATTCTTTAGCTTATACCACACTTTCTTGTATACTATAACTTTATAATGTCTAGAATTAAAATAAAGGCAATCCTCCAAAGTGTTTTTTTTTTCCTTTGAATATTTTGTGATATCAGCTCTTCTGGGTTTTTTGACTCTTCATATAAACTTTGGAATCAATTTAAAGATACCAACAAAATTAAATTTTGGAACTTAGGGGGCTGTATTATCCTATAGGTCAGGTTGAATCTTTCTATTTGTAAACATGATATATTTCTCCATGTATTTAGTTTTTAGTTTTTCTCATATAGATTTTATAAGTATTTAGTTAGATTTATACTGAAGTATATTATTTTAGTGGACACTAAGATAAATGGTTGTGTCTTTATTTCAAATTCTATGTTGTAATTACTAGTATATAGGAAAGCAATTGAATTTTGTACCTCATATCCTGCTACCTTGCTTTAGTCACTTATTAGTTGCAGAATATCTATTTTTGTCAATTTTATTAGATATGCCAAATAGATAATCATGTCATCTGTGAAAAAGACATTTTTATGGCCCTGGCCCATTGGTTCAGTGGTAGAGCGTCAACCCGATGTGCAGAAGTCCTGAGTTCAATTCCTAACCAGGGCACACAGGAGAGGCAACAATCTACTTCCTCCACCCTTCCCCATGTCATTTCTGTCTGTCTCTCTCTACCCTTTCTCCATTGGAGCAAAGTTACCCCAGACACTGAGGATGGATCCATGGCCTCCGCTTCAGGTGTTGAAATGCCTCTGCTTGCAACAGAACAATGCCCCAGATGGACAGAGAATCGCCCCCTAGTGGGCTTCCCAGGTGGATCCTAGTCGGGCGCATGTGGGAGTCTGCCTCTCCATTTCACACTTCAGAAAAATACAAAAAGAATAAAAAGACATTTTTATTTCTTTATTCCCAATCTGTTTACCTGTTATGACAAATAAGCAAATTCACCAAAGTTGCAGGTCAACATACAAAAATAAGTTGTCTTTTTATACACTAACAAAGAACAATTTGAAAATAAAATGAACAAAACAATTTCACTTATGATAGTACCAGAAAGAATAAAGTAATATGGATAATATTATCCATATTAAAGTAATAAATTTAAGGAGGTGTGTGATTTGTATACTAAAAACTGCAAGAAATTATTAAAAGAAATTAAAGGTGACCTAAAAAAAAAGAAATGCCCTCCATGTTCATGTATTTAAAGATTTTATATTGTTATTAATACAATGCTCTACAATGCAATTCCTATCAAAATTCCAACTGTATTTCAAGAGATGTAGAACAGTTAAAGTAAACTTGTAAAAGAATAAAGTTGGATGATTAATACTCTCCAATTTCAAAATTAATGCAAACTTCAATATTCAAAATAATGTAATACTGGCATAAGCATAGTCATATAGACTAATAAAATAGACATAAGAGTCTAAAAATAAACCTATACATCTTTGGTGCATTGATTTTTTAGAAAGATGCCAAGGCCATTCATAGAATCTTAGATTAACTGTAAAGAAATATGATTACAAATGCAAAAGTATGAAGTTGGATATGATAAATCTTCATGACTTTGGAATTAACAGTGGAATTTCAGATACAACACCAAAAGCCTAAGCTACAACAACAAAAAAGATAAATTTGACTTCATTTTTTAAAAATTGTACATCAATGTACAATATGAAGAAAATGAAAACCAAAATATTTGCAAATTACTATATAACAGCATATCTAAGAAAAGTTTAATAAACAGAATATATATAAAAAATCACTTTTAACTTAATAATAAAAAAATGACACAATTAAAAATGGAAAAATTATTTAAATAGATATTTTTTCTAAAGAATATATAGAAGTGATCAATAAATGCAAAAACATTCCTTTATTTGAAAAAAACTTTATTTTCAACATCATTACTCATGAGGAAAATGCAAGTAAAAACCATGATGAGATTCTACTTCATACTGACTAGGATGGCTATAATAATTTTTAAAAATAAAACAAAACAAATATTGTGTGTTAACAAAGATGTAAAGAAACTTGAACTCTCATACTTGGATGGTAGAAATGAAAGATAGTTCAGTGACTGTGGAAAACAGTTTGACTGTTCTTTAAAAAGTTAAACATAGAGTTACCATGTGAGCAGCATTTTCACTCACATAATTTAACCCAAGAGAGCTGAAAATGTGTATTAATGTTCTTATCATTACTATTCACAATAGCTAAAAGGTGGAAACCACTCAAATGTCTTTCAGAAAATGAATGGAAACACAATATGTGGAATATCTATAAAATGGAACATTATTCATCCATAAAAATAACTGATACTGATATATACTATAACATGATAAACCTTGAGAACATTATGCTGAGTAAAAGAAGTAAGCCACTCAAGGCTACGTATTATATGATTCCATCTATATAAAATGTTTGGAATAATCAAATACATATAAACAGAAAACAGCTTAATGGATTCAGGCACTGGGAGGAAAGGATAATGTAGAATGACTGGTTAATGGGTAAGCGGTCTGTTTTGTAGACAAAGAAAATACTGTGGAATCCAATAGTGTTGGCAGTAGCACAATATTGTGAATATCTTAAAAGCCAATTGTACATTCTAAAATAGTGAATTTTATGTTATGGTGATTTAACTCAAAATAAACATGCATAGGTTTTAATACATAAAGAAAATAAAATCTCATTTGTTTGAAAAAGAACAGTATTAAAATTGAGGTCTTATAGGCTGGAAATAACCTGGATTTTAAAAAATTAATGGACAAAAACCATCAGAAATAAAAACAAATACAGGCCAGACAAAAGAGGCTTTAGTTTAAAGGACTGTTGCAATAAGGAGAATATTCCAACTACAAAATTTAAACAGTAAAATACAGATAGAAAGATCTGGTTGTTAGTGTAGTGGTGTAAGCAAGTGGTGATACTGAGTTAATAAACACGGAATGCTTTTCTTTGAGGACAGTCGATTCTTGGCAGAGCTATTAAGAAGGTCTCTCGGTCCTTCAATGCTTGAATGAGCCAAAATAGGAAGGTTTTTGGGGAAGAGAGAATCTCGAGTCAAGTCTGGTCAAGTTCATGGATTTTTTTTCCAGATTTGTCCAACTTTAGTATTGCAGGGGAAATAACTAACGAATAAAAGGGATTATCTGCAATTTAATTTACTTGTAAATGCCTAAAACAGAACAGAAATATATTTACAACTTCTTTGATATAGTATGTTCCAGTAGAGGCTCTATGCAGGAATATATTGTTAAGCTGTTATTTGCTACGGCAGCTAAAGTCCCTAAATTTATACTTCTTTAAGAAAGACTGTATAGTTTATGTAGCTCACTAATTGAAGGAGACCTTTCTTCCTAAGTTATTTCAAATTAATGAGGCTAGCTAAATGCGCTGGAAAGGACCAGAAAATAATCAAAAGCTAGATAGCAGTTGAGATTAGTGGAGTTCACACATGTGCTAATGATAAATAAGATTGCAGATGTTCACAGAGTTTGCTAGAAAATGATAAGGACTTCAAAATAAATCCTTTAAGCGTGATTTTATGGACATTCCTTAAGCTGTATTTATCAGCCAACCTGTTAATAGTACGCAGAAAGATGTTCCTCACGGCGATGGAGGCAGAATTCCTGTAACTACAGCAGCATGGGCTTCAGGCTTCTCCTTTCATGGCCTTGTCCAAGACCCAGGAAGGAGCCCTACCAAAGGGGGCATATTTTTGAAAATGTCATTGAAGTAAGATATTTTAAACATAACCATTTAAAACCATTGTTTCTTTCCGCTCTGATTTACCCCTCACTTTCACTTCCCGTTATGTCATGGTGGTGCTGATGGTGCCTTGATAATTTTTTGGATCCAGCTAAAGGAAAGTTGATTTTGGAATTCATTTAGTTTGAGTTTCAAAGGATATAATTATGTGTCTCACATATACTTATATCTATATTATTGTTATCAGCCCAATGTGGGAATGAGTTTTAGAAATACTTCCACTGCTACTCGTGGTGCTGACAGCACGGCATTGCATTGCGTCCCAAAGGGCGAGTGGTGTTGTGGAATGGCTCTGTCCCATGCTGCCTGGCACAGGAAGTGTGGGAGAGTAGAGGGGAACTGAATGGAGCCAGAAACTTGATTATGCAAAATACTTTGTCACACTTATTAGGTAAAATTTGATTCTTATCAATACCTATTCAATACAGAAGTTCCTTCCTGCATGGTATATGAGTGTAAATGCTCCATATGATTTTTGATTGGAACATTAACTATTCATAAGGCACAAACCTGAATCTATACTTAAAAATAGTGATATGTCTTTGTTATCACATATATTAGGCACACCAACTGTTGAAAATAACAATAATAAAATTACATGTTTTGTTTATGCTAGAGAAAAGATCGAGTCATCTTTTTATATATTTTCTAAGTAGAAAGAAGATTGTGAAATGTTATATTAAGAATCAATCAAAGATCATATGACAAAAAATTTAGGAGATTATATTTTAGTAGTATAAAAGAAAGTTAATTCTTATAAATATTATGGTATTTATTAATATTATGTTATGATTTTAATTTGTCTCCTTATGGCAGACTGAATGGTCCTCAAAGATACCTGGGTCAAAATTCCTGAGACTTGTGACTATTATATGTCAAAAGAGACTTTTCAGATTGTGACTAAGTTAAGGATCTTCTGATTAATAGACTATCCTGGATTATGAGGTCAAACGTAGATGCAATCATGAGTGCACTTAAAAGGAGAGGCAGAGGGAAATTTGACATAGGAACAGAAGTCAGTGTGAGGACTCAAACAAGTTTCCATGCTGTTGGCTTTGAGGATAAAGAAGAGGCCATAATCAAGGGCTATAAGAATGCAATTCAAGAAGCTGGAAAAGGTAAAGAAACAGATTTCTCTCTAGAACTTTCAGAGGTATCAAGACCTTGCTGACACTTGATTTTAGCATGAAACTGACTATGGACTTCTGGCCTCCAGAACTGTAAAAGAATGAATTAGTATTGCTTTTAGCCACCCAAGTTGTGGTAATTTGTAACAGCAGCAATTGAAAGCTAACACACACCTTTTTAAATATTTATTATATCTTGAGATTAAATGTTCTCTTTTAAAATAAACACTCTTGATCCAAGTGAACACAACTAATTATGTATACTTTTTCCTTAAAAACGGCCTGATAGCCCTGACTGGATAACCCAGTTGGTTAGAGCATTGTCCCAAAGTGTAGAGGTTGCTGGTTCGATCCCTGGTCAGGGCACATACAGGAACAGATCAATGTTCCTCTCTCTCTCTCTCTCTCTCTCTCTCTCTCTCTCTCTCTTTCTCTCTTGCTAAAATCAATAAATAAAAAAATTAAAAAGTGACTTTAAAATTGTTTTCCATCTTATCAAAAGCTAGCTCCAACTTAATAATATACATCCATATTCATTGGCACTAATAAAATCATTAATGTAAATATATATATAAGTGACTTTTCAATGTCAAATGCTGTGCTAGTCATGATGAACACCCATAACTTAGATTAAATGTCTAGTTTGTTAAGTCTTGCAGAGGATTCCAGGGCCACAGTTTGATCTGATAAACAGATGATTGCAGCATTTGTTGGCCCCATACTAACCTGGGCAAGCTACTCAACTACTTTTAGGATTGATCTTCTTAAACATGAAGATGAAGACATTAAAAAAAATTAATTGCCTGACCAGGCAGTGGTACATTGGATAGAGCATTAGACTGGGATGCAGCGGACCCAGGTTTGAAACCCTGAGGTCACCGGCTTGAGCTCAAGGCCGCTTGTTTGAACAAGGGGTCAATCAGTCTGCTGTAGCTCCCTGGTCAAGGCACATATGAGAAAGCAATCAATGAACAACTAAGGTGCTGCAACGAGGAACTGATGCTTCTCATCTCTCTCCCTTTCTGTCTCTCTGTCCCTATCTATCTCTCTTTGTCTCTGTCACACACACAAAAAAGAAAATTAACATTTTACCTTCTGTAATTGCACTAAATATTTCTTTGTTATTTTTAGATTCCTGAAAATACAGGATTGTAAAAAAAAGTGTCATATTAACAGTTATTTAGAGAGTTATTTTTTAAACACAAGATACCATATTGTTCCTTATAAGACATCAGAGAATTTAAAGGAAATGATACTTATAAAATAATCTGAAATCTTTGGAATGTTAATTCAAATTTAACAAGGGATTTTATAGGTAAAGAAAGGTGTGAAAAATATATTTATTTCTAAAAAGAAAAAAATACCTTTATTTTTTTGCCCTCTTATTATGTGTTGAATTTTTTGTCAAGATATTTCTTTTAAAATATATATAGTAGAAAAAATAATCTATCATAATCACTCTCTCACTCTATTGCTCTCTGTATCTCTTTCTTTCTTTCTTTCTCTCTGTTATTCTATAGAAAAATATAGAAACAAGACTCCTTTTTTTTATAAATTTTTATTAATGTTAATGGGGTGACATCAATAAATCAGGGTACATATATTCAAAGAAAACATGTCCAGATTATCTTGTCATTCACTTATGTTGCATACCCATCACCCAAAATCAGATTGTCCTCCGTCACCTTTTATCTAGTTTTTTTGTGCCCCTCCCCCTCTCCTCCTTCCCTCCCACACCCCCCCTCCCCCCCACCCCTGGTAATCACCACACTCTTGTACATTTTTCTTAGTCTTGTTTTTATGTCCCACCAATGTATTGAATCATGTAGTTCTTGGTTTTTTCTGATTTACTAATTTCACTCCGTATAATGTTATCAAGATCCCACCATTTTGTTGTAAATGATCCAATGTCATCATTTCTTATGGCTGAGTAATATTCCATAGTGTATATGTGCTACATCTTCTTTATCCAGTATTCTATTGAAGAGCTTTTTGGTTGAGAAACAAGACCCCTTATAAAAATAATGCACAATAGTAATGGCACAATTTTTAGTTGTCACTGTTTAGAATTTCTATTTTACTATGCAGTGAGGGCATCTTCACATTTTCTTTATATAAAGAAAATAAATTGATACCAATGACATAACAGGATAATGTTTCTAAAATTAGTTCTAATTTTTTTTATGGGAAGTGCACTAATAAACAAATTTAAATAAGCTCTGTTATAATTGCTTTATCTGATTGTCCCTTCCAATGGGGTAGTAAGGGTAAAAGTGTGATTTGGTGATTTTAAAAATTATTACTGTGAAATTATTTAGCAAAAATATTTATATATGTATATATATATATGCATGCTGTGTGTACTTGTGTATGTTTGTTTAAACACATATACAAACATATATATAATTAACGTAGAAATTATTTTAGGACAAGAGCTGTTGATATGTTAATTTGAATTCACCTCCTTCCTTATCTTTATTCATTATAAATATTTCAATGTCTGAACTGATAGAAAACATTGTTATTTAAAATATTACAAATTTTGTTATTGTGTTAAGGGTAATATTGACATGCTTTTGCTTTGTAATAGGGAAATATCTGTTGATTTAACAAATTGCAAAAATTCCCCCCCTTTTTTTGTAATTTTCCAAAGATTGACACACTTTTGCTTTGTAATAGGGAAATATCTGTTGATTTAAAGAATTGCAAAAATTCCCCCCCCTTTTTTTTTGTAATTTTCCAAAGTTAGAAGCAGGGAGGCAGAGAGACAGACTCTTGCATGTGCCTGACCAGGATCCACCTGGCATGCTCACCAGGGGGCAATGCTCTGCCCATCAGGGGCATTGCTCTGTTGTGGCTGGAGCCATTCTAGCACCTGAGGTGGAGGCTATGGAGCCGTCCTCAGCACCCTGTCCAACTTTGCTCCAATGGAGCCTTGGCTGTGGGAAGGGAAGAGAGAGAGAGGAAGGAGAGGAGGAAGGGTGGAGAAGCAGATGAGCATTTCTCCTGTGTGCCCTGGCTGGGAATCAAACTGGAACTTCCACATGTTGGGCCATTGCTCAACCGCTGAGCCAACTGGCTGGGGCCCCAAAACATTCCCGTTTTAAAGCATTTTATGAGAATAATCTGAAACAATAAGAAACAACATGAATAAATTTCAGAAAAGAAGTCAAACATAAAAGAGAAGTATTCTATTGAAACAGAGTACAAAAGACAGCAAAACCAATTTATGGTGTCAAAACTCAAGACATTAGAAATCAAGGCTAACGGTGCTATTGAGCGAGGAAAGTAAGGGAGTCTGAGGTAGTTTTACTACTATACATGTGCTGCTTACAAGTAGTAAAGTTCACTTGCAAAAAATGTATCAGGATTTACACTTATGAGTATTTTATTGCACATATATTTTACTTCAATAAAAAAAATTTAAAATGTTTATATTCCCTAAATCAATTCCCTTTTTCAATAAAATATGAGACTTATGAAAACCCCTAAGGAAATAAAAAGCTCATGTTTTTCATTGCTATCTCTTTTATTTCCGACTTACTCTATGTATTTGGCTATATTTCTATACTCAAATCCTCCAAACATCATAATGACACAATGTAAAAGTTCAACCCATTTCAAATTTGAAGAAAGAAAACTCCTAAACAAATGACTCTTCCCCTAAGATTTCATCTTATATTGAAGTTACAGGTTGACATTTTTACTGGAAGTTAACAAATGGTGAGAACCTCATATATGTAAAGTAAATTAAGAAATTCTGGTTGTATGTCAAACTTGACATTACTCAAATGTGTTTCCTAGATTGTATCATGAGATTTAATATGACTCTATCTGGGCTTTTATTTGTTTTTCTTCACACTGGAAACATGTATTGTTAATTTAAAAATACTGAGCTCAGGAAGCCCCTGTAAGAACATCCTCTAACTTCTACCAAACGATTTTTTATATTTTTTTGTCCAGTTGTGAGAATATCTATGTATGCTTTTAATTGCTTAATATTTTAATTTTTAGAAAAGAATGCAATTATGCAGGTGAGACATAGGGAAGGTTGCAAACACATATACCTATTACATCAATTTACAAATCTTTTTTTTTTATGTTCTACAATGTTCCAAACTTTTAAATGATGGAAGATTATCACCTACATTAATATATAACAGTAAAACACTTTAGTTTCCAGAGTGGAAAAATTTGTATCAGTACTCAATTACTCAGTTCAGAAGATTTGGCTGGCCTCAGCAATTCTTCCCAACCAAGCTAATATGACAGTTTCCACCCTCCCATTTTGGCTCTGGTGAATTTTGGGGAATTGCCCCTTTTCCAGATGTAATAGGAATATGTTCACTCCACCTTTGGAATTAAATATTTGTGATCTCTTTGACCTTTGATTAATTCCTGATGACAGCCAGGTGACCTGAGAGGTTAATGTACTAAATGATGCAACTGCCTAAATGACTGAGCATGCTGGAATTCTAGTGCCAACATTCTTAGCACTTTATTATCCCCACCCTCACCCTCACCCTCACCTGAGTGTTGATCATTCTCACTGAGATTTACAAGCTGTGTAATATACTGTTTTTTTTTTTGAAAAACATCTTTCTATTAGTAAGTTAAATTCTAGATCTAGAAAAGGGAATTTCTTCAACAATTTCTGTCATTCTTTAATGCATTTCCTTACTTTGAAATATTACTTCCTTTATGTAGTATCTTTTTTATTGCAATATTCTTCTTCAAATCTTTCCTTTCTGGTTAATCTCAGATGGTTGGTCAAAAGCACTACAATTTGCTAGTTTGTCCCACTATTTAGCCTTTACATTATGGAAACATAGATGAAGGCTCATGGAAGGTGAATCAAATTTATCCTTTTAGGATAGACTAATATAAATAATTACATCTTCATTTTTACTCCCATAACAATTGGAATTTTTTTCTAGGGCAGCTGTGATAATTTTTATTTTCAAGGAAAGAAAATGAACATTACATAACTCAAGTGTTCTCTGATCTCTTTTATTCCAGTGGGTGGTATTATTTTTACCATATTATTATAAAATAGTGTGTATAGCTAACTATCCCATCTTGAGAGTTCCTTAAGGTATTTGACTTAGTTTTGTTGGGCATTAACATATAACATAGGGTGTGGCACATAACATGTATTTATGATTTAGTTCTAAGTATACTTAGAACTAAAAATAGAGATAGTTAAAGGCACCAACTAGTAAGAGGTGGAAACATCAAATTTGGCCATCCACTGTAAGGTTTCAGCTCTTTTCACTTAAAAACTGTGGCTGCCTAACCTGATAATTAGGAAACAAGTCAATTAGTTAAGGCCTATGCACTAATGACAAACGCTCTATACAACCAAGATAGCCAGATGATACTAGAAATGAGATAAAAAACAGAGGTTCCTTGTAAAAAAGTTTGTTTTGTCTTAATTTTTACTTCCCAGTTGAGCATATTATCGAATCCATCTCACCACTATAATTTTTCTTAGTGGAATACACTCAGAATTCTTCCTAGTGTTTTTACGTTTTTAGATTTAAGCTTCATTGTATTTTAAACTTTCAGAAAATGTGTCAAGGAGAAATATTCTTTTTTTTTTAATAAATTTTTATTAATGTTAATGGGATGACATTAATAAATCAGGGTACATATATTCATTTATTTTATTTTATTTTTTTAAAGAGTTTTTTTTTTAAGACTTTATTCATTATAGAGAGGAGAGAGAGAGAGAGAGAGAGAGAGAGAGAGAGAGAGAGAGAGAGAAAGGGGGGAGGAGCAGGAAGCATCAACTCCCATATGTGCCTTGACCAGGCAAGCCCAGTATTTTGAACTGGCAACCTCAGTGTTTCCAGGTTGACGCTTTATCCACTGCGCCACCACAGGTCAGGCCAGGGTACATATATTCAAAGAAAACATGTCTAGGTTATCTTGTCATTAAATTATGTTGCATACCCCTCGCCCAGAGTCAGATTGTCCTCCGTCACCCTCTATCTAGTTCTCTGTGCCCTTCCCCCTCCCCCTAACTCTCTCCCTCCCTCCCTTCTGTGTCCTCCCTCCTCCCACCCCTGGTAACCACCACACTCTTGTCCATGTCTCTTAGTCTCGTTTTTATGTTCCACCAATGTATGGAATCATGTAGTTCTTGTTTTTTTCTGATTTACTTATTTCACTCCGTATAATGTTATCAAGATCCCATCATTTTGCTGTAAATCAGGGGTCTCAAACTCGCAGCCCACGGGCCGCATGTGGCCCACGGAACAATTTTGTGTGGCCTGCAGACTAATCCACGAAGTTCAAAATATTTTGGATAAAATTAAGTAAGCCTAGGGGCCTACTTGTATTTTTCATTTCTCTAGCATCCTAGCTAGATATTAGCTTAGTTAACAGCAGTTGTGATGCGAACTACAGTTTCTGGTCGTTTTGTGACACTGAGTAAACTGCATGTACGATTGTGCTTGTTGTACTGATTTTTTTGTTTGTTTGTTTTCAAATGCAGTGAGAAAAGTGTTGCGTAATAGTTGCCTTTTGTAGACCTAGTGTGGCCCGCCGAACGGCTGTGATCTTGCTCTGTGGCCCACATGCTGAGTTGAGTTTGAGAACACTGCTGTAAATGATCTGATGTCATCATTTCTTATGGCTGAGTAGTATTCCATAGTGTATATGTGCCACATCTTCTTTATCCAGTCTTCTATTGAAGGGCTTTTTGGTTGTTTCCATGTGTTGGTCACTGTGAACACTGCTGCAATGAACATGGGGCTACATGTGTCTTTACATATCAATATTTCTGAAGTTTTGGGGTATATACCCAGTAGAGGGATTGCTGGGTCATAAGGTAGTTCTATTTTCAGTTTTTTGAGGAACCACCATACTTTCCTCCATAATGGTTGTACTACTTTACATTCCCACCAACAGTGGATGAGAGTTCCCTTTTCTCCGCAACCTCTCCAACATTTGCTATTACCCGTCTTGTTGATAATAGCTAATCTAACAGGGGTGAGGTGGTATCTCATTGCAGTTTTGATTTGCATTTCTCTAATAACTAATGAAGCTGAGCATCTTTTCATATATCTGTTGGCCATTTGTATTTCTTCCTGGGAGAAGTGTCTGTTCATGTCCTCTTCCCATTTTTTTATTGGATTGTTTATTTGTTTGTTGTTGAGTTTTATGAGTTCTTTGTAAATTTTGGATATTAGGCCCTTATCTGAGCTGTTGTTTGAAAATAACATTTCCCATTTAGTTGGCTGTCTGTTTATTTTGCTATCAGTTTCTCTTGCTGAGCAAAAACTTTTTATTCTGATGTAGTCCCATTCATTTATCTTTGCCTTCACTTCTCTTGCCATTGGAGTCAAGTTCATAAAATGTTCTTTAAAACCCAGGTCCATGATTTTAGTACCTATGTCTTCTTCTATGTACTTTATTGTCTCAGGTCTTATATTTAGGTCTTTGATCCATTTTGAATTAATTTTAGTACACGGGGACAGGCTGTAGTCGAGTTTCATTCTTTTGCATGATCTTATCAATAGATGCAGAAAAGGCTTTTGATAAAATACAACACAATTTTATGTTTAAGACTCTCAACAAAATGGGTATAGAAGGAAAATATCTCAACATGATAAAGGCCATATATGATAAACCATCAGACAACATCATATTAAATGACATAAAACTGAGGACTTTACACCTTAAATCAGGAACAAGACAGGGTTGTCCACTCTCTCCACTCTTATTTAACGTGGTGCTAGAAGTTCTGGCCAGAGCAATCAGACAAGAGAAAGAAATAAAAGGCATCCATATCGGAAAAGAAGAAGTAAAGGTATCACTTTTTGCTGATGATATGATCCTATACATCGAAAACCCGAAGGACTCCACAAAAAGATTACTAGAAACAATAAACCAATACAGTAAGGTCACAGGATACAAAATTAACATACAAAAGTCCATAGCCTTTCTATATGCCAACAATGAAATATTAGAAAACGAACTCAAAAAAATAATCCCCTTCATGATTGCAACAAAAATAAAATAAAATACCTAGGAATAAACATAACAAAGAATGTAAAGGACCTATATAACAAAAACTACAAGGCATTATTAAGAGAAATAAAAAAAGACACAATGAGATGGAAAAATATTCCTTGTTCTTGGATAGGAAGAATAAATATAATTAAAATGGCCATATTACCCAAAGCAATATATAAATTTAATACAATTCCCATCAAAATTCCTATGACATTTTTTAAAGAAATGGAACGAAAAATCATCAGATTTATATGGAACTATAAAAAACCCCGAATAGCCAAAGCAATTCTAAGGAAAAAGAATGAAGCTGGGGGCATTACAATACCTGACTTTAAACTATATTATAGGGCCACAATAATCAAAACAGCATGGTATTGGCAGAAAAATAGACATTCAGATCAATGGAACAGAATAGAAAGCCCAGAAATAAAACCACATATATATGGTCAAATAATCTTTGATAAAGGGGCCAACAACACACAATGGAGAAAAGAAAGCCTCTTCAACAAATGGTGTTGGAAATATTCTTTTTAACATCAAAAATGAATGATGCATACCAGCTAACTTGTAAGAATGTGGGAGTGAAAGTTTGCATGGCCGGAAAAGAAGCTCAAAGTGAATTCATAAATAAGTGCCTTAATAATACCTACTTGTGAAGATAATTAAATGAGTAAACTAATTCTATTCCCCAATAAATAAAAAAAAGAAATAAAATGAGGTAAAACAATTGTAGACTAGCTTGGAAGAATAAATGTGTTGGTTGAATGGACTTTGAGATTGATGCTGAATTCATAAGAATTATATTTTATTTCTCCATTCAAAACAAGAATGATATTAAAAGGATAGAGTTTTGCTCCTAAATTCATGAACTTTTTAAATAATGTGTTTTCAACCTGAATGTATTTTGGAACTGTGTTGCAGTATCACATATATGCATTTTATCCTGAAAATCTTTCAATAATTTCTTGAGTCAAGGAACCTAGATCCTCAAGTTTTAAAAAGCACTGAAATCTGCAAGTTATACTACAGAAAGTGCAAATGTGTGGAACCAAAGGATACTATATTACAAATATGAATCTGGTGCTTTTTATTAAAAAAACAAAGAGGCGAGAAAGAAAAGATAGTGGTTGTATCTGATCAAGCCTATTTGATCAAGGTTATTTTCTATATTTTTACAAACAGGGGGCTGAAGACAACCTTGGAAGGCCATAGGGTCCATTCAGCCCTCTGCCTTAAGGCAAAAGTACATTATTGAGACAGATGAGAATCAATACTGTTTGTTTAGACAACCCCAGAGAAGATCACCTCTAGCCTCCTTTATAACCTTTGAATCCTTTTCTATTTAAAATGGTTGAAATCTATATAGTTTTCTGAAGCCTTGAGGTTCCTTTAGGAGAATTAAACAGTAAGCTTCTGAAACAGATCAACCTCTCTTTAAGGAGATATTGATCACACTATAGAGATTACTTGAAAGTATTCAACTAGGAAAGGCCTATGTAATTTAAATTTTAAAGAGAAAGAAAAAACCCCCAAATAATTAACATACTTAAATAAAAACTGCTAAAATAACATTACTTCAATAATGGCTTCTTCATTTAGTAGAAAAACCCCACTATCTAATGCTTGGTTAAAAAAAAGTAATAATAATAATAATTAATAATAATAATGATGATGTAAGGTTATAATTCTGCTGATGTTTTAGGTTGGGTAGTATTTTGAAAGAAAGAAGACTAATCATTTCTTACTCCAACAAAGCCCTTTGCCATGTAGGATAGGTCAGGGCAGAAAGCTGTTTAACTAAAGCAGGTAAAATGTTAAAAAAATAACATCAACAAAAGCAAATAATATATAATTGTTATTTATAAAAGCTTGAAGACTACAAACATATTTAAGGTGCTCATATTTACATTGAATTCTAATTGATAATGAATTATTCTGAGATCTTGAGGTAAGATTATCTTCATGCCCAATATGTCATACAAATTTAACTTCAAAATCAATAAATCTTTACTTCTTATTTTACTTTTTTTCAAAGTTGTGGCACTGTCATTCTAATTTTAATTCTATATGTACCCTTCCCCTCTACCTATGGTACTTTCTCTCTCACAAGACTCTCAAATGTTGAGACTTCCTGTTTTACAGTGTACATATTTGGCAACTGAATGATGTAATCAATGTATTGTATAATTTAAATGTCATGTTTTGCAATATTTTTTGTTGTTATAATGGGCTTACTTCAGATATTTATAACACAACCCATAGATTTAGCATGTAGAATCCTCTAATTCATTTAAAGTTTACAGATGTTTTCATTGCTCTTGATATTTTTATATATATTTTCTTTAATTTATGGTATTTTTAAATCCCATTTTACTTGAATAAGTTTGTCTTTGGTTTTTTTTTTTATAATGACAACATTCAAACATAGTAATAAAAATAGAGAAAAAAGTATAAAATATAAAGTAAAAAGATTATAAAAAACCTCACATACCCATCTTCCATCATTAACCTCAATAATGATCAACATATATTTAATTTTCCCTCTCTTTTTCTCTCTATCCAGCATAATGTTAAAGCAAATTTGGGGTATTTTGTTATCTATTCTGTAATTAATCAGAAATTTTTAAATTTCAAGAAGGTTAATCACTCAAGTTTCTAAATGATCTTTCCATAAAAATTTAATATTCCTTAAATAACTCAGCTTCATCTTGAAAACATGGTATTATTAAAATTGACTATGTGATCATAGCAAGGAGTAAACATCAATAAGGTACCTAGAAACTCTGAGAGGTAGATGTGTCATGATCATATTTAGTGCAATTAGATTGGAAATGTAGATGGAATTTATATGCCAAAGATATCGATTAAGCAAGTAAGAATGTCATTTAGCTGTGATGTTGGGATTTATTGTGTTCACATTGCATTAATGTCTTTGAGATAAAAATTAATAAGGAATTATTTTTTGATAAAACCTTAGTATACATGTATGTGTATAAATTTGGAGAAATCCCCAGCAATTCATCAGCAAGGAACAGAGGAAGAAAATAAAAATTTTATGGCATAGGAAAATTAATGTAGAGTAGTTTTCAAAAATTACCCCAGAGAGAAAACAAAGAATTTAAAAAATTTAAATATAAATATTTGTGGTAGCGCAGTAGATAGAGTGTCTGACTGGGACATAGAGGACCCTAGTTTGAAACCCCAAGTCACGAGCTTGAGCATGGGCTCATCCAGTTTGAGCACAGGCTCACCAGATTGAGCAGAGGGTCACTGGCTTGAAGCCCAAGGTTGCTGCCTTGTGCCTAAGATCACTGGCTTGAGCAAGGGGTCACTCGCTCTGCTGGAGCCATCCCTCCACACCCGATCCCCATCAAGGTGCATATGAGAAAGCAATCAATGAACAACTAAGGAGCTGCAACAAAGAATTGATGCTTCTCATCCTCTTCCTTCCTGTTTGTCTGTCTCTATCTGTCTCGCTCTCAGTCTTCATAAAAAAAATAAAGATAAAAATTTGTTTACATAATAACCGTAATGACAAAAAACTAAAATAGAAAAAAAGCTAAATTATACAATATAGTTTGAATATTAGAGCCAACATAAAACAATTTTTTAAAAAACAGTGATTTGGGAAAGTCTCTAGTAAATTGTTGAAAATTAATTATTCCCCATCTTCTGTAAGCATATACCCTAGTTTTGCAATTGTTCCTCTTGTTTTTGCTTTGACACAGCTCTACCTGGACAACTGTACCATCTTTCACCACATCCAGTGATGCTCAGATGTAATGAGGGAGTTGTGTCCATAAATCCTAGGCTCAGAATAGTGGAATCTCCTCCAGGGGTTATATATACTGCTCACAAAAATTAGGGGATATTTCAGTATGAATATGAAGTGATAAAAAAAGAAACATTTGATTTTTTGTATTAAACAAGAACATCAGAAAAGCAAACAATTCAAAGAAAGTTGTTTGATTATGCAAAGTAGATGCAAAACCAACTTTTATTTCATTGGTGAAAATGTACTAATCAAAAGCTGAAAGTACTGGAGTATCTGCATATTCCCCGATGCCCTAATTTTTGTGAGCAGTTGTAGTTAGATACGCAAACCTCAGTGTCATTGTATAAAGGGGCTGTTCTAATACCTATGTGGAAGAATGTAGATCAAGTCCTAATTAATAGAACTTTCTCAATGTGTAGTGGACATAAGTAGCAATATATTTAATTATTTTAGTAGAATTTCACTCATATGCATATTACCAAATAACTAGAATAAGGATTTTCAGTATAGCCATATTACAAACAGAGATGTTTATGCTGGAGCTGGTATTGGGACAAACTCACCAGGTGTTCTCAATTTTAATGCTTAAAATGTCTAAAGATATTCTAAATAAAATTATCTATGGATATATGCTGGTTTTTAGGAAAGTGAGCCATGTTGTGACCAAGCTTTCTTTTCAAAAGAAATTATAGAAAATGCTCTGGCATGTTAAAGCAAGAGTATCTATCCTAAAGCTCATGGATTTCTCTAAACCTTTTGAGAGCCATCTTTCTCCACTTATTTTTGTTGTTGTTGTTGTTTATTCTGGAAGATAAAATCTCTCCCAGTAAGGCCCTCTTTTGAGGATTTTAAGGGAAATCCAAGGGGGACATTAAATTAAATGCCTCTTTAAATAGTGTCCATTTTCCTTTCTTATCTTTCATTCTGTTTCACATGTTGATGTTAGAGTTTTGGAAGAGATAAGGTGCTCCTGGGTAAAAAACTAAATTTCTTATGAAAAGATGTGACCTTAATGTTATCATTGTCATCTTTTGGCCAACACTTTGATTTAAAGGGCTTATCTCAACCCTAATTTTAATTTAAGAAAGATAAAGTTTTTCATAAAAAATAGTAATTACTACTTAATTAGAACAAGCTCTAATCTAGATAATATATACAATATATAAAAAATACATATTGAATGCAAGTGTGTATATACACACAAATTAATAACACTTCAAAATTATAATTATCCTATTTTCTAGGTAAAATACTAAAGTTTAGGAAATTAAGTAACTTACTCAAAACCATGACCCATTTAAGTGGTAGATTCAGATTAATAAAATCTTACTTACTTAACTCACTGTCCAAATTTTCTTCTCTCAGTAGTATAATCAGGATTGGACTAAAGTTTAGAAAAAAAGAAATTTATAATTTTAGAGTTATCTATTACATTTCTAATTTTGCTTCTCTTAAAAGGTGTGAAAGAAACAATAGAGTCTACAATGTAGGAAACTTAGTCTATCATCTTGTTATAACAGGACATTTCTGTAATGCTAATATTCAAAAAATATACTAGTGTGCTTGGCCACAAGAAAATAAACAAGCAAACAAAACAAAAGAAGAAACATACACACATGAAAAACAGCAAAACCTTCATTAACTAAATTTAGAATGAGCTAATTAACTGAGTCTCTTTCAGTAATTAAAGCAAATTTGAAAAAGAATCCAAGATGGTAGCAGAGTAGGTGATATGTGCACTCATCTCCTCACAGGACCAAACTGGAATTACTAAATTGTATTACAATTGTGGTATTAACTAAATTGTAGAACAATCATCCTGAATAACCAACCAATTAAAGACTAGCTAAAGCAGAGTTTATAACGAGAGATTTGGAGAAGAAGCACATGCAGATTGGTAAGACAGGCAGAGATATGAAAAGTTTTCACAGCTCTGAGGGTTCTCCTGAAGAATTGTCAGTTCTAAACCCTAAGCCAGGCACCGTAACCCAGAGTGCCAATCAAGGAAGGGTTACCCACATAACACCTGGCTATGAAAAGCAGCAAGGTTTCTGTCCATTCAGGAGAGACAAGAGTCTACTAGAGAGACAGGTGTCATCTTAAAGGGCCAACACACCAAATTTTGTTCACAGCCATTCATCCTGGGCTCCAGCAGAGGAAGAGCAGAGTGAGATAGAGTTGTGTGAAGAGAGTCTAGGGTTTGTATTTCTGGGGAGAGCAGCAGGGTGACAGGCACCAGGATCCCTGTGCTGATTTATTCTACCATTCACAGATACCATCTTTCTGGGGTAGAGCAATACCCTTCATGTGGTATGAGCCTGGGAGAAAGCAAGACCCCACCCTCTAAATTCACTTTTGTCTCAATCTGCGGACCTTATGCCCTGCTGAGGAGTCAGCTGTCTTGACCAGGGTATAGAGGTCTGGGAAGACTTGGGGTGTTAGTGACTGAGTTAAGTGGCTTTGAGGTGGGGATCATTCCCACCACTTTTCTGTGAACCTAACTAGTGCTTATCCCTCATGAGAGATTTAGTAAAACTCTCCAGGCTTCTGGCAGACCCAACCTTTGGGCTCCAATGCACCAACTGCTCATATCCTAGAGGCTCTGTGTTGTCAAAGTCATGAAAAAATTCAGAAGAGATTGAGATATGTGGCTTTGAGTCAAGGATGTGCAGAAAAGTGAAATCTTGTGCACTGCTGGTGGGAATCCAGATTGGTGCAGGCACTGTGGAAAGCAGTATTGAGTTACTTCAAAAAATTAAAAATACAACTACCTTATAACCCAGTGATTCCACTTCTAGAAGGGAATTTATAGAAATCTTAAACACTAATTTGAAAGAATTTATGTGCCCCTATGTTCATTGCAATAGTATTTACAATAGCCAAGATTTGGAAGCAGCCCAAGTACCCATAATAGATGAGCGGATTAAAAAGCTATGGTACATTTAAACAATAAATATTACTCAGCCATAAAAAAAAAATCTTACCATTTACAACAACATGAATAGACCTGGAGAGCATTATGCTAAGTGAAATAAGCCAGTCAGAGAAAGACAAGTACCATATGATTTCACTCATATGCGGAACCTAATGAACAAAATGAACTAACAAAATAGAAACACACTCATTGATACAGAGAAGAAACTCAAAGTTGTCAGAGGGGAGGTAGATTGCAGGGCAGGGTAAAAATGTTGAAGTGATTAAGCAAAAAAAAATTAAAATGAAAAAAACTCATAGACACAGACAACATATTACTGAGAGAAAAGGGGAGGTGAGGAGAGGTAAAAGAAGGTACCGTATTTTTCGCTCCATAAGACGCACCTGATCATAAGATGCACCTAGGGTTTTAAGGAGGAAAATAAGAAAAAATATATTCTGAACCAAATGGTGTGTTAAAATATTTTAATAATATTTATTTCAACAATGTTAACTCAATAATACTTCAACAGTGTAAACTCAACAGCAGTATTAACACCCATTAGCACTGTTATTAACAAATGAGAAGAGACTTTAATGTTCAAATACTATTCTAAAATAGTTGTCTGGGAACTGCAGGAACTCATCATAGCTAGTGTCAGAATTTAAGAAGCTCAGTTGCTCACAATCACTGGTATCACTTTCTTCGCTATTTTTATATATGATACCGTCTTCAGTGCCATCTAAGGCATTGCTAATGCCACATTTTTTGAATGACCATACCAGAGTTTCATTCTTCACTGACTGCCATGATGTTTTCACCCATTCTCAAACTTGAATGATAGTGGGTCTCTTCATTCGCCCAGTTGGTGTTAGATCGTGATTACCAGCAACCATCTATTTGTTCTACTTTTCTCTCATAAAGACTTTAAACGGTTTGTTGATGGAAACATTGAGAGGTTGCAACTGGCTGGTAAGAGCCCCGAGGAATTACAGCTAGATAAGTTTTCACTTCTTTAAAGTTGTCTTTTGTGTGTGTGGTTTTGCTAATATGTGCTCTAAACTGGTCAAGCACTAATAGGGCAGATTTTTTCAGAAGCCCTCTAGGACATTTGAACCAAACTTTTTCAATCCACACTCTCATTCCATTTTTGTCTTTCCATCCTTTTTCATGAATCCCCCTGCTGCTGCACTAGGGAAAGTCCAGTTATTTTTTACTCTAATGTCACTACATAGGTAAACTACCTGGATTACAGCTGAAATAAACTGATGGAGATAAGCAGCATAGCCTGCTCGGTAGCCGCTTTGCCTGTGCTCGCCCTGGCTTCCCAGCTCACTGCACGAGCCTCACACCCTTGGCCCCTCCCCTATCTGCCAGCCAGCCAATAAAATGCTATTAGGCTGGCAACAAGTGATGTCAGCACTTCACACAGAGCTCCAACAGCTGCAGCACAGACCTCCACTGTTGCAGTACGCCTTTCACATCTGCCTTCAAACATGCCAGATGAATGGCCCACACAGGGTCGCTCGCCATCCCTCCTGTGCTGCATGCAACTGTGGAAACCGGAACCAGGAGATCACTCAGCAGATGCCGGGGTTCTGCACCTCGCCCTGGCAGGTATAATTATACTCCTGCTGGCTCTCATTCTACATATATTTACTGGTACAGTGCCCCACAGCAGCTAAAAAAAAATGAACATTCACTCCATAAGATGCACAGGCATTTTCCCTCCACTTTTGGGGTAAAAAAAAAGTGCATCTTATGGAGCAAAAAATATAGTATACTCATATAAATGGAGATGGAAGATTTGACTTGTGGTGAACACATAATACAATCTATGTACGATGTATTATAGACTTATATACTTGAAACCTTTATAATTTTATTAACCTATGTCAACCCAGTGAATACAATAAAAAGAAAAAAATAAATAAAACCAAAGCAGAGGATGCAAAGTATAGCATAGGAAATATAGTAGTTATTAATATTGTAATAACAATGTAATTACAGGTGGGTGCAGTACTCATCCAGGGAATCACTTGGTTAGTTGTATGAATGTCTAACAGCTATGCTGTACCCCTAAACTAATACAATATTAAGTGTCAACTGTAATTAAAACATTTTTAAAAGTGGATAGATTACTTGATCAAATTATTTGTTATGAAGAATCTTTGTTATATGGAAAGGAGAAATCCAGTTAGAGCCTTCACTCCCAGCCAATACTGATAATCTGCTAGTGCACATCAGTATTGCTGTAGAATTAAAATATCTGAATCTTTTCATGCCAGTGTTTATATAGATTCTGTCTTGAGTTTGCTGAGGCTAGATTCTACCTACATTCTTCTCTATTGGCCCTTTTTGTAGCTAGCAACTAAAGAACTGATAAATATATTGCTGTAGCAGGGTTCATCAGCATCTGTTATACCTTATTCTCCTGTATATTCTTATTGACCCATTCCCAGGCACATTGAAAGTTATGTGAATGAAAAGTCCTTGGTGTTGTCAACATGGATCATGTATTTCAGGAGAAAGAAGAAGTTTAAAAAAATAAAATACTTAACTTATAGTTGATAAGATGAGGCTATCTAAACACAAAAGCAATAGAAGTAATTTCTTTTTTTTTTTTAATTTCATTGGTCAACAAAAGTACATAGATTTTGGGCAAACATCTCCACATCATTTGGACATTGATTATGTTGAATATCCATCACCCAAAGTCATATCACCCTTCATTCTCTTATATATTTTTTCTCTTTATACATGCCCCCTAAGCCCCTTCACCTTCCTTCTCCTTCCATCTCCCTCCCGCTGGTAACTACTGCACTTTTATGTATGTCTACCAGTCTCAATTTTGCATTCCACCTATGTGTGGAGTCATTCAGTTTTAGCTTTTTCTGATTTACTTACTTCACTCAGTATAATGTTATCAAAATCCACCCATGTTGTCATAAATGATACTATGTCATCGTTTCTTTTTCTAAAAAAAAAAAGAGAAAAAGAGAAGTTAATGTACATAAGTACAAATCAAAAAGAAATATACCTGACCAGGCAGTGGTGCAGTGGATAGAGCATTAGACTGGGATGCAGAAGACCCAGGTTCGAAAGCCCAAGATCACCAGATTGAACATGGGCTCATCTGGTTTGAGCAAGGCTGATCAGCTTAAGCCCAAGGTAGCTGGCTTGAGCAAGGGGTCACTTGGTCTGCAGTAGTCCCCCGGTCAAGGAACATATGAGAAAGCAATCAATGAACAACTAAGGTGCCACAATGAAGAATTGATGCTTCTCATCTCTCTCCTTTCCTGTCTGTCCCTACCTGTCTCTCTCTCTGTCTCTGTTATAAAAAAAAAAAGAAAAAAGATGACAAATGTAGCTATATTTTTAATATTAGGATTTTTGTTCATAAGCAGTGATCATAAAGAGGGTGTAGATATAAGCCACAAATTTAAAGAAGGTATAAAATTTAACAAAAAGTTTCATATCTAGAACATGAGAAGTAAAAAAATCAATTACAATTGACATACAATATTATATTAGTTTCAGGTGCACAACATAGTGATTAGACATTTATATAACTTAGAAAGTGATCACCCCAATAAGTCTAGCACCCATCTGATACCAGCAATTAAAGAAATTTCAAAGAAGTCAATTGCTTTTACAATTTTTTAAATAAGTCTTACTTACAGAACTAAAAAATTAAAAATTTAATAACATTGAGAGATATATAAAACAAATATGACAGAAAAGGCATGAATATATAAATTTGATAGCTTTAAATACAAAAGTAATTGAACACCCAAATAGGTAAAAAATGAAAAAATTGCAGTTTACTGAAAAACCCAAATAAGCAAAAACAGGATAATGTATCTTTGTAATTTATCAAGGAAATTAAAATTATTAAGACAGTAATATTATTTTCAACTAGATGTTCACATATCCAATCTTTTAAATAATAAAATCTTCCAACTTGAAATGTTTCAACTACTTTTCTTACAAGTAAAATGAAATATACCACCCATAGCTACTTAATGCCTCTTCACAGTGACATTCAGATATTAATATCATTTATATGTATATATTTCTAATTATTGAGTACTTGTTACATAATTAATGTTGTACTTTATAAATCATTTGAAATGTTACTATCTATATGATCTACAGATTGTAAAAGTGAATTAATTAAAAAACTTCAATTTCTATACAAGATATGGTTCTTACTTTTCAAAATCAAGATGTATGTTTCAAGCTTAATTTGACATTGATGATGATTATATTAAGTATGGTTAGAATATTTTTATTCTGTGATTCCAATATTATGTTTAAATTATGTTACACCAACTTTATTTTTGCAAATATGTTCTGTTAGCTTACATCTTTTTGGAAAAATATATTATACAATTAAGTAAATAATTAGAATAAGTTAGAAATAGTTTGTCTTTAATTTTTAAAGGACATTTAGGTGGTCAAAACAGTTTTTGCTTTTAGGTTATTTTCTACTAGTTTTTAATGAAGTCTTCGTAAGAGGAAGGAATTTATGCCATATCTGTTCCATAAAGTGTCACTGTACAAACATGCAATTTTAAAATTATATTTGCATTTTTTTAGTAATAGAGATGTGAATCATTCATTTTGAACCACAATTAATATACTTAAAAGCCCCCTTTTTAAAGAATTAAGCTTCTAAAAAGACTATTAATGGAATATGCATCCCTTTATAATTAACCAAACCTACAACAAATTAAAGTGTTGATTATGAAGGCAAAAATAACAGTAACCTATAATTATAATCAAGAATAGCAGCAACTGAAAACCATAACCAACCATGATAGATTTATTTTTTCTTTTCTTTTTTTTTTTTTTTTTTTTGTATTTCTCCAAAGTGAGAAGCTGGGGAGGAGGCAGGCAGACAGACTATCACATATGCCCTTCCAGGATGGACCCGGCATGCCTGTTGGGGAGTGATGCTCCACCCTCCTAGGGCATTGCTCTGCTGCAACCAGAGCCATTCTAGTGCCTGAAGCAGAGGCCATGGAGCCATCTTCAGCACTTGGGCCAACCTTGCTCCAATGGAGCTTTGGCTGCAGGAGGAGAAGAGAGAGATAGAGAGAAAGGAGAAGGGAAAGGATGCAGAAGCAGATGGGCATTTCTCCTGAGTGCCCTGGCAGGAAATCAAATCCAGGATTTCCACATGCCAGGCTGATGCTCTACTGCTGAGCCAACCGGCCAAGGCTAGATTTCTTAGTTAAATCCAAAATAAACCATAAAATGCACTCATAATGTATTCTTTCTTCATTTTCATAGGTCTTAATCACTTATTTAATAGTTTACTAGTTGCTTATAACATAAAAACAAAATTAACAAGTTTTCTGTCATATTTTCTACAAAAATATAAAGAAAAAGAACTTGAAGAAATTTCGTCTTAGTAACACCCAGTGGAAGAAGAGCACTTGGTATTCCAACTAGGATCATACCATAAAAATAACGGCTATAAGAGAGAGCTAACAGACCAGGTAACAAAACAAAACATGATATATGGCACATGGTATAAACTTAAAGAATTTCCCCTATTATTATTATTATTGAAAATAGCACTATAATTATTTCCTTTCATTGCATGAAAAAATCACAGAAAACTGCTTAGAGATTTTATATTAAAGTATTGAATTCATCTTCTTGCTCACTCCAAAATCTTTTTATTTAAGTATCATGCCACATTAGAGAATTGATATATTTTATAAATTGGTTTGACTCCATCCTTGCTTTGAATTAGAGTTCATTAAAGAGATGTTATTGTGTTTCTTCAGTGAGATAAAGATGCTAATTATTCATAGAATTGTTGAATGTTCCAAAAGCATTTCTCATGGTTTTAGATGGGTCTATGAACAAAATTTAGAGCACAGATATGACAGCTAGATATAAATTAAGATTATCACTTTTTCTTATTTTCATTCATTCACTTGCATACATATATACTCACATGTTCTTAAATATTTTGATAAAATTTTATATCAAGTCTAAAAAATAAAAGTAACTAAATCTAATCCTATAATAAAAATCGCAAATGACCCTGACCAGGCAGTGGTGCAGTGGATAGAGTGTTGGACTAGGACACAGAGGACCCAGGTTTGAAACCCCAAGGTTGCCAGCTTGAACATGGGCTCATCTGGTTTGAGCAAGGCTCACCAGCTTGAGCCCCAGGTCACTGGCTTGAGCAAGGAATCAGTTTGCAGTAGCCCTTCTCTCAAGGCACATATGAGAAAGCAATCAGTGAGAAACTAAGGTGCCATAACGAAGAATTGATGCTTCTCATCTCTCTCTCTTCCTGCCTGTCATCTCTATCTGTCCCTCTCTCTGTCTCTGTCACAAAAAAATAACCTCAAGTGAAATATTAATTTCTCATAGAATGAAATTAAATGTGTATACAATACTTCCCTGTCCAAGCAATATACAAGGCTGGGAAAAAGTAAATTTACAGCTGTTTGTATAGAAAGTAGTACAATAATTATTAAATAATAATACAAAAATAAACTCTGTTTTGAATATTTGTAATTGTAACCTACTTTTGCCCACCCCTGTATTTATTAGCACATGTTTTCTTGTAGGTCCATAAGGTACATGTTTTCAAAATCACTCTTAGCATTTAGTTTGGGGAAAGCTTTGTATTCGTGTAGGAATAATCAGTGAAGAAAGAACTGTTAGCATAGTCCTTTGTATATGCTAGACTTTTTACACACCAATGAAGAATTGAATGATCTGGGTGGCTAGAAGAGTAAGTATACAAATTTGTAAGAATATTTATAAGAAAAGACCACCTTTCTTTGGAAAAAGGTAACCACATTTTTTTAACATACAGACTATATTATATGTGTGTGTGTGTGTGTGTGTGTAAATTTCAGATGATATGATCCTGTGTATAGAAAACCCCTAAGACTCCACCGAAAAACTATTAGAAACAATAAACTAATACAGTAAAGTTGCAGGATACAAAATCAATAAACAAAAGTCTATTGCTTTCCTATATGCCAATTATAAAACTTCAGAAAATAAACCCAAAGACATTGTTATGTAAAGATACATGCACTTCCATGTTCATTGCAGCACTATTCACAATGGCCAAGACATGGAAACAACCAAAATGTCCCTTGATAGAGGATTGGATAAAGAAGTTGTGGTATATATATACAGTAGAATACTACTCAGCCATAAGAAATTATGACATCTTGCCATTTATGACAACATGTATGGACCTTGAAAATGTTATACTGAGTGAAATAAGTATTTCAGAAAAAACTATGAACTATATGATTTTACACATAGATGGGATATAAAACTGAAACTCATGGACGTAGATAAAAGTGAAGTGGTTGCCAGAGGAAGGTTGTTGTGGGGGAGGGGTTGGGGAAGGGGTATAAAGAGGGACAAGCATATGGTGACAAAGAGTGACTTTACTTTGGGTGACAATCAACAGTTCAAATGCTATAGAGATGTTTATCTTAAACCTCTGTACTCTTACTGTCAATATCACCCTGTTAAATTTAATTTCCTAAATAAAAAATAAACAAATAACATTGGTAATTAAAGGTTTTTTGCCAACAATATCTTTTATTATTAGAATGAAAAACAAATTATTCAGTTATATTTTGTTTATAGCCAACCCTCATGCATCACTTAGTTTATTGCAAATTTAACTAGAAAATAACATAATTTAAAAAATAATAGAGAAATAAAAATAAAAATATAAAACAGGGTGGATTTTATAAAATTACATAACTTCTTTCAACTTCTGAGAAATTGCATTTGTTTTCTAACTTATGGATAATGCAAATGAATACTATGTATAAACATAGTATTAGTGATCACTTATTCCAGCTGTTTCCAAATTATGGTCAAATGATGAACTGCTACAGGATTGTCTAAGGTACCACATCAAAACAACAACAACAACAACAACAAACCCGCAAAGATTAATAAGCTTCAATTATGGAGAATGCTTAATAGTTATAAATTGGTATCTTGAAATATATTATGGTTAAATAATATATGATTATATATATATTTTTTACTTATCTATTCATCCATCAACCAACACTTAAGGTTGTTCCCATATATTGGCTATAGTGGCTAATGCTGCAATGAACATCGTAGTACATATATTGCCTTAAAATATTGATTTTATTTCTTTTGAATATATAACCAGAAGTGAGATTTCTGATCATAGGCTATTTTAATTTTTTAATTTTTTTTAAGGAACACTCTTATTTGTACTGGTTGCTTCAATTTACAATTTCACCAACAGGGACAAGGATTCAATTTCTACATGTCCTCACCACCACTCATAACCTCGTGTTTTTTTATAATAACCAGGTATAGAGTGAAATCTCAATAAGTTTTTATTTGTATTTCCTTGATAATTAGTGATGTTGAGCATCTTTTCATGAACCTGTTGGCCATTTGCATGTTTTCTTTGAAAACAAGTCTATTCAGGTCTTTTCCCAAATTTTTAATCAATTTCTTTTTTTCTTATTGAGTTGTATGAGTTCAAAAAGGAGTGTTTCTTCTCAACAACAAACAAACAAACAATTCAATAAAAAAATGGGAAGAGGACATGAACAGACACTTCTCCCAGGAAGAAATACAAATGGCCAACAGATATATGAAAAGATGCTCATCTTCTTTAGTTATTAGAGAAATGCAAATCAAAACTGCAATGAGATACAACCTCACACCTGTTCGATTAGCTATTATTAACAAGACAGGTAATAGCAAATGTTGGAGAGGCTGTGGAGAAAAAGGAACCCTCATCCACTGTTGGTGGGAATGTAAAGTAGTACAACCATTATGGAAGAAAGTATGGTGGTTCCTCAAAAAACTGAAAATAGAACTACCTTATGACCCAGCAATCCCTCTACTGGGTATATACCCCCAAAACTCAGAAACATTGATACATAAAGACATATGCAGCCCCATGTTCATTGCAGCATTGTTCACAGTGGCCAGGACATGGAAACATCCAAAAAGCTTGTCAATAGATGACTGGATAAAGAAGATGTGGCACATATATACTATGGAATGCTACTCAGCCATAAGAAATGATGACATCAGATCATTTACAGCAAAATGGTGGGATCTTGATAACATTATACGAAGCGAAATAAGTAAATCAGAAAAAACCAGGAACTGCATTATTCCATATGTAGGTGGGACATAAAAGTGAAACTAAGAGACATTGATAAAAGTGTGGTGGTTACGGGGGGGGAGCGGGGAGAGGGAGAGGGAAAGGGGGAGGGGGAGGGGCACAAAGAAAACTAGATAGAAGGTGACAGAAGACAATCTGACTTTGGGTGATGGGCATGCAACATAATTGAACAACAAGATAACCTGGACTTGTTATCTTTGAATATATGTATCCTGATTTATTGATGTTGCCCCATTAAAAAAATAAAATTGAAAAAAAAAAAGGAGTGTTTCTTATTTTATTCCTATTCCTGTTGCTGAGGGCAGAGAATGTTAAACAAATTAATTGATATTCAAATTGAATTAAATTGCTATTTCAAAGATATTACTATGGAAAGAAATTGAATCTACTACAACTACAACATGCATTTGCAGTTAGCATTTCAGAATGTTAATGGTGTGGTGTGTGAAGTGTGGGGAATTAGATGAAGTAAGCAGAAAGTATGTTATGTTTGAAAGACCTGAAGTGACAGGTCTTTATTTAGCAAAGTTTCTCTTCTTGAAAATCATTAATTTAAAAGCATATGCTTTATTTTGCAATCATATCAAAATAGGCCATACAAATATAGGTTCTTACACTTATCTACCTAATTTAATCAAAGCTAAAGATATTTTTGTTTTGCTCTTTATTCCAGAAACTTAGTGCTCCTCCAGTTTAAGGATTTCTTTCTAAAATGATCAAATTGAACTCTTATAAAGCTTTCAAGTGTTTCTTCTCTGTATACTAGAAATCATGTGCTTAGATATTGTGTTTCTCTCAATTGAGAAATACTAATGCCTTGAATGGTCTTTGTCCAGCTATTGTCTTCTCAGAGACCTTTCTCTTTCCACTGTATATACTCTTCTTGGTAATCTCATCAACTCCCTTAGTGCATTTTAGTTGATAAAATTAATGGCTGTAACTGTACCTTAAATATTTCCTAAACTTTAGACATATTCCTTAAACTGAATTTTATATAGCTCAATTTATATATCCCAGAGGAGCTTCTAACTCAATCTGTTTGAAACTACATTCATCATCTTTCTTCTATGAGAAATTGCTTTTGAATTTCTCTTTTTAAAATTTTTAGTTAGGAAATTAAATTTAATAGGGTGACATTGGTCAATAAGAGCACATAGGTTTCAGGTGACTATTTCTATAGCATTTCAATAGTTGATTATGTTGTATACCCATCACCCAAAGTCAAATCATTTTTTGTCACCATATATTTGTTCCTCTTTACTGCCTTCCCCCACCCTTCCCCCATATTTTCCTCCCCCTGATAACCACTTCACTTTTATTCACTAGTACTATAATACATCTTACTGATTAAAACAAAGATACAATCTTTCCTAGAATTACTAATTACTATTTCCAGTGAAGACTCATATATTATGCCACCACCTTAACCTTAAATTTCTTCTTTGACCTGAGGACAAATCCAACACCAAAACAGGACTAGTGACATCTTTTATGAATCTAATCTTGCCTATTCTTTCCATTTTTTCTTCTAGATATGTGCACAACATTTTCTCTTCTCAGAAAATTCCACCTTCCCTTCCCTCCTGATTGATCTCTTCTCCTTAGTTCTCTGCAACCTTTAGCAGTCGTATCAGCTACAGTTCACTCTAGTCATATTCCCTTGTTTACAAATGTCTAGATTAGGTGTCTACTGAGTATTCTGAACATATTTGTTAGTAATTGACAGTTTATTGGTCAGGATCCTAATCTTTGTTTAAATAAGGCATGTTTCATAAATTAGTCATACTCTAAATGTGATTTATGGCCTGTTGCTTGTCCACACATTTTTTACTAATATAAGATAAAAAAAAGTAAAAAAAATAAAAGTATGTATTTAGGTACTTTTGTAAAGCAATTTGGTAAAGCAATTATATGCTTAGTAGATGTGATAATAACTAATTTGACCATGTATGCCTATTTCATTTCTCTGGTAATTCATTATCACTGTGTCATGCAAAAATATCACTAAGTGACTGGGAATCCCTGCAAAACTCAAAGCAGGACTTTACTCACAGTAGTTACAATCTTCACTGATTTTTTAAATAAATGAAAATACTAATTAATTTATCCATATATGCAAATATGGATAATTTCTCATTAATATGGTAACTAATACATTAGAGAAATATCAAATCTTGAAAAGCAACAAGTATTCTGAAACAGAAAATTTATGAAAAACCTCCTTGTTGATATTGGAGAAGCTAACAACTTCCTCAGTTGCAAACATTACTTTCCAAATATTTATCTTAAATTGAATCAGATTTTGCTAATTCCTTCAAACACCTCTTTTCCTAAAAAAGTTATAATCTGCAAGATTTTTGATTCATCAGTTGTTTATCAGAAATTATTACAAACTGAGGAACACTAGACACTTTAACTGACAAAATTATACTCTCTGTCTTCAAAATAGGTAAAGGAAGAGCCCAGATATGTTTTACAACTTCTGTGAGTTTTTCTCCTCTAACATCTAATTTTCTGTAGAATTCCTTTGTATTCTAAACTCTTCCCTTCTCCTATATTTGATTTTTTACTTGACTCAAACAGAATTTCAGAAGTAAATTCCTTGAACAATACTTTTATAAGAAATTAGTGGGTGTGTCCATGAAGATGAACAGTTTACAAATTAACTTTTCATGTTAACGCTGCACTGCATTAGGTAGTTCTCTGTTCGGACCCCAACTTTAGGACTGAGGCACTTGTGTATTTCCTGATGTTGTGCCCTGTCTCAAGTGACCAGTCCTGTTGCTTTAATTTGAAATAACTGTAAGTCCTACCTTGATTCCTTACATCTCATGGTAAAGGCTAAGATCTTTATTGTAATTTTTTTGCATTTCTATTTCTCCTCTCCTCAAACTTGCTTTCTCCTTCCCATTCAGGAATAGTTCCTGAAAACACTCTCTAATAAACCACACAAATATTTATGTTCATCTCAGATTCTATTTTCTAAGGGAAACCAAATTTTATTTTTTTATTTTTTATTTTTTTGTATTTCTCTGAAGTTGGAAACGGGGAGGCAGTCAGACAGACTCCCACATGCACCCGACCGGGATCCACCTGGCATGCCCACCAGGGGGCGATGCTCTGCCCATCTTGAGGCGTTGCTCTGCCGCAGTCAGAGCCATTCCAGCACCTGAGGCAGAGGCCACAGAGCCATCCTCAGCACCTGGGCAATCGCTGCTCCAGTGGAGCCTTGGCTGTGGGAGGGGAAGAGAGAGACAGAGAGGAAGGAGAGGGGGAGGGGTGGAGAAGTAGATGGGTACTTCTCCTGTGTGCCCTGGCCGGGAATTGAACCCAGAACTCCCATATGCCAGGCCGACGCTCTACCACTGAGCCAACTGGCCAGGGCCAGAAACCAACTTTTAGAATGAGCAAAACATTGTACTGGGATCATGTCTTATAGGGAAAGTCAAAAGATATATACACTGAAATAAATTTAAAAAAATTGTAAAACTCAACACCAGGAAGGTAAACAATCCTATCAAAAAACGGGCAAAAGAAATGAATAGACAGTTCTCCAAAGAGGACATACAGATGGCCAATAGGCATATGAGAAAAATGTCCAACATCACTAATCATTAGAGAAATGCAAATTAAAACCACAATGAGATACCACCTCACACCTGTCAGAATGGTGCTCATCAGCAAAACAACTCAGAATAAGTGCTGGCGAGGGTGTGGAGAAAAGGGAACCCTCCTGTATGCACTGCTGGTGGGAATGCAGACTGGTGCAGCCACTGTAGGAAACAGTATGGAGATTTCTCAAAAAATTAAAAATGGAACTGCCTTTTGACCCAGCTATCCCACTTTTAGCAATATATTCTAAGAATACCAAGTAACTGATTCAAAAGAAAAAATGCCTCCCTATGTTTATTGCAGCATTGTTCACAATAGCCAAGATCTGGAAACAGTCCAAGTGTTAGTCAGTGGACGAGTGGATTAAAAAGCTGTGGTACATATACACAATAGAATACTATGGGGCCACGAAAAAGAAGGAAATCTTACCTTTTGCTACAACATGGATGGACCTGGAAACTATTATGCTTAGTGAATAAGCCAGGCAGAGATAGAAAAAAATATCATAATATCATATGACCTTATTCATTTGAGGCATCTAATGAACAATGTGAACTGAGGAACAGAATAAAGGCAAAGGCGGGATCAAAAGGATCAGAGGAAAAGGGGATGAGAGGATGGGATCAGAGAAGGGAAAAAGGTTAGTGAAATTATATATACATAACAGCGTTATAGAGAGCAGGACAGCAAATCCTTGAGGGAAGGGGAGAAGGCAGTGGGGGGAGAGGGCAAGCAGGGTGTAGAGGGGAATACGACGGTGGGGGGAGATATATTTGGTGGGACACTTAAACCTATGTAAACACAATAAGTTAAACTCAATAAAAATTAAAAAAAAATGGTAGAAGTCACAGAGTACAAACATATTAATTAGTCTCAATAGAATATACAGATGACATATTATAAAATTGTCCATCTGAAACTTAATGTTAACAAATGTTACCCCAACAAATTTAATTTGAAAATTTATATTCACTCTACTTACAAAGTATTAAAATGTAAATAGGATCTCTGTGGCTAACAGCACAACAGTGACTATCTGGAGCAGTGGTTCTGGAACTTCATTATACAAAAGAATCATGCTGAAAACTTACAACAAATTCAGTTGGTTTTAGGAAGTACCCAAAATTTTTGTTTTACCAAGGAACATAGAGATTCCAGCCAGAGAATATATATCAACATGCTTCTGAGAAGAACTAATCATATCAATATAGGTGAAGTCCATTAATATTTTAATTGCTGAAGCAAAGGAGGAAACAAAGTTAAAAAAAAAAAAGCAGAAAGCAAGAAATATATTTGCCTGATTTACTTTGTTATTTACCCACACCCTTTTCAAGTTCAGCATATTCAAAATCTACTTTTAGTCATCCATTTTAGTCATCTAAACTGCTTCCAGTTTCTTTATTCAGTGTCTCAAGTGGCCAAAAGAATTATGTTCCTGAAACTTCTGAATATCTCATTTCTTTAGCTAAGAAATAAGATTTTTTAGTATATTGTAACAGTCTCTCTGTAAACTTTATCTTACCAAGTTTTCTACCTCCATCTTACATCAATTTCTCATAACATATTCAATGCTCTGTTTATGCCAGGGGTCCCCAAACTTTTTACACAGGGGACCAGTTCACTGTCTCTCAGACCGTTGGAGGGCCGGACTATAAAAAAAACTATGAACAAATTCCTATGCACACTGCACATATCTTATTTTAAATTAAAAAACAAAATGGGAACAAATACAATATTTAAAATAAAGAACAAGTAAATTTAAATCAACAAACTGACCAATATTTCAATGGGAACTATGCTCCTCTCACTGACCACCAATGAAAGAGGTACCCTTCCAGAAGTGCGGCGGGGGCCAGATAAATGGCCTCAGGGGGCCGCATGTGGCTCGAGGGCCGTAGTTTGGGGACCCCTGGTTTATGCAATGGTATCTTGCAAACTGCCATGGGTAGATATAATACAGGTATTTAAATTAAATAAAAAAAATTTTAAAAATTTAACCGATTTATTTATATAAATACAATAACAGATCATTACAGATTAAAATAAACATGTTACATGTTAAGCGTAACCATATTTCAAAAAAAATTATTTAAAAAATTTGCATAGATTTTACTGATCTCTTCCATGTCTAGTTTTAAGAGAACAAGTAGATTTTGGGGGGGGGGGTTCTACGTCCAATTTATTGGGATATTTTCTTCTGGTTGAAGTATGTAATAAAAATGTAGTCTCACATACATACATAACTAGAAAAGTAAATAATATTTAACAATCTCTTAGGATAATCATGGAAATTCTTCTTTGATATTACACTCAAATTTCCCAAGTACTTGTTTCTTAAAGACTGGCTACAATATGGAATCAAAAACTTTGTGAATGTACTTTCCATATTCAGGTACATTAAAATTCATTGGCTTAATTTATACTTAGAATAGGTTATTTAAGACCAAATTATGCATTACTCCTTCAGAAAATATTGGCTCATTAATTTATACAACTTGTAAAAAATTAGATGATATTTATTACAAAATGGTGGCAGCTAAAGTTTTTCCAATAATTTTAATATTTTTGTAGGGGCTAATATGTACCATTGGAAATAATGTCATCTTTTTATCCCCTTTATACGGCTGGCTACTATAGTCATCTTCAAGAAATCTTCTTCCAAATGCCCAACTCTGAATATTTATGATTTTTGATCAACCAACCTTTTGGATGAAAATAATTTTTAATGAGAAAAGTTACTAGTTCAGCCTAACACGCAATCATGACATCCCCCTCCACCATACAACAATTATACTTTGATATGAAGTGTTTTATGCATACTTCCCAGTTTATCACACACAAACTTGTATTCAAGAATCCAGATTGAATCTGCCTCATTGAAGTTATTCATGCCTAAATAGAAGGAGTGAAGACTACAATGACTACTAATACAATTTTATTCCACTGCCTTGATTCATGATATCTTGATTCATGTTAAGATATCATGCAATTTTATCCCCAGTGCCTTGACAAGCTATATTGAAACCTGAGACAAAATTTTAAAAATGTGTGTTTATAAATTTTATGTGTTTTTATATATTTAATGTAATTATATACTTTATGTATTTTTAATGATTTATATTTTCTCATAATATTAGTGCAGTTTAAAAATATTAAAATATTGATATTTTCTCAAGCCTCAGTGAGACTCAGCATAACATTGGTCTTTATTGAAATTTTTATTATGTTCAACACAGATTTTTGCATAAATTGTGAGTTTTAAGATATTGCACTAAAATATTATCTTGTTTACTGAGTGTTTTGATGTTCCCCTAATTTTTGCACCAAGCCTACTTTATCACTTACCACACACTAATCTCTACCCTATTGATGCAAAATCAAAACAATGAATAAGAAATACGACATCATAGTAGTGTTGAAAAAATAGCTTTGACTTCATAGACCTCCTGACAGTGTCTCAGTGACTGTATTTGAATAACAGTTTAAAAACACTATATCAGACCTGAACAGGTGGTGACGCAGTGGATGGAGTGTTGGACTGGGACACAGAGGACCCATGTTGGAGACCCCGAGGTCACCTGTTTGAGTGCAGACTCATCCAACTTGAGCACAGGCTCACTGGCTAGAGTGTGGGGTCACTGGCTTGAGTGTGGGATCATAGAAATGACCCTATGGTCGCTGGCTTGAGCCTTGGTCGTTGATTTGAAGCCCAAAGTTGCTGGCTTGACCCCAAGGCTGCTGGCTTGAGCAAGGGGTCACTCAGTCTGCTGTAACCCCCCAGTCAAGGGACATATGAAAAAGCAATCAATAAACAACTAAAGTGCTGCAACAAAGAATCGGTGCTTCTCATCTCTCTCCCTACCTGTCTGTCTATCCCTGTCTGTCCCTCTCTCTGTTTCTGTCTCTCACAAAAAAAGAACACGAAACAACAAAAAAAATACTACTTCAGGGTAAAATATTCTAAAACTCATTTTAAAAATAACTTTAATTCTAAAAATTTATTCACCCTTCCAACCCTACACAAAAAAAATAGAATAAAACACATTGGCTTTCAAAATTGTTACTATTCAGTATAAGGAGTTATATTAAATCTTTAAAGGTACAGATGTTTAAAAGAATTGTTACAAGGGACATTAAATGGGTATATTGAACAAGATAGGAAAACACTCTCAACATGGAAAAATTCTTTCTGTTTCCATGTCCTATACTAAAGTAAATGAAATCTGTTAGCCTATATTAGTGACATGTAACTCAGTAAAAGCTTTTTTTCTGAGTGACTCTTTGAATATTGGCCATGGCATCAATGGTTATGTATCAGGTGATTGTGAAACTGTTCAAACTAAAAATTTCTGTTGGTCATTATTATTAATATTAGAGTGAGGCATTGTTAATTATTTCCAAGATAATAAACTCCTGGAAATTATAACCATAGTTTTTATACCTGAGAGTTCCTACACCATTAAGTATCATAATATAAATATAAATGTTTATTAAATTGAATTGACTGCATAAGCTGAAAGTCTGTTAGCATGGGTAATATGATTTTATTTTCAAACCATAAGCAAATAAAATTCATTAAACTACAAAAAACAATCTATCTTTCATGTTATAAAGAACTCACATGAAAATTTAAGAACTTGCAAAATTATCTTCAAAAATGTATCATGATTAAGAAAAAAGAACAATAAAACAAATTTATATAGACACAGAATCAATATCCCTTAACATTCACTTAAGTTGATGAATATTTTATGTGAATAAATTGTATTATTACTGCCTTTTAAAAAAATGGCTTGCATGAATTTAATTTTAAAATAAAGTAATTAAAGATAGTTCTTAAAATTCTGAAAAATTTTCATTACAGATATTTGGTTAAATATTAATCCTTTATTCCTATCAGAAAAGAAAAAAATCATTATGTTATGATTTATCTCTTGTTATATACAATAGCTTTGTGAATTACCTCAAATTTAAAATGTGAGTTAGGCCACAATGCCAAAGTAGCTATCATTTTTTTTTTTGCTTAATTAAAGTTAAAATTTAAGTTTCTATCAGAGTGATATTTAGGCTGTTTATTAAGTGAGAAATATCAGTAAAATCAGTGCAAGAATCTAGGAATCATATGACTGTAACATATAATATAAACAAGAATGAGCATTCATGAGATATCATATGTGTTCAATTGACCATAAAAGCAGGAGAGCATTAAATCAATACTAATAAAGAGTAGGAATGAACAGTTTTAAGCACTCTGTGATTAACAATGATGACAACAACAAAATTATGACTTTATTCTAGAAAATTTTTTCTAGTATTTTATTTCATACCTCCTACCTCAAGAGGTAACACTCTTACTGCTAGATGGGGACAAAATAACTGAGAGCTTCACCTAAACTAGAAAGCCAGAGGATTTTAAAACTGGCATTTTATTTCATAGTGCATTTTATATGGACTCACTGCATTGCTTAGTAAGGAAAATTCTTTTAGTTAACAAAATGACTTAAACAGAAAGGTTCAAAAACTGGGCATTTTAAAGTGTTTCTACTTTCTTTTTTTTCAATTTTATAATTATATTTAGACAATTAATTTTAGTGGGGTGACATTGATCAACTAGAGTACATAGATTTAGAGAAAACATCTCCAGATCATTCTGACATTTGATTATGTTGTATACCCATCACCCAAAGTCAAATTGTCCTCTGTCACCTCTTATTTGGTTTTCTTTATGCCCCTCCACTCCCCATCCCTTCTTTCTCCTCCCTTCCCCTCCCCCTGTTAATCACTACACTCTAATCTATGTCCATGAGTCTCAATTTTGTGCCCCAACTATGTATGGAATCATACAGTTCTTAGTTTTTTCTGATTTACTTATTTCACTCAGTATAATGTTATCAAGGTCCATCCATGTTGTCATAAATGATCCCATGTTATCATTTCTTATGGCTGAGTAGTGTTCCATAGTATATATGAACCACATCTTCTTTGTCCAATCTTGTTGAAGAGCTTTTTGGTTGTTTCCAGGTCTTGGCCACCGTGAACAATGCTGTGATGAACTTTGGGCTGCATGTGTCTTTATGTATTAATGTTTCTGAGTTTTGAGGGTATATACCCAGTAGAGGGATTGCTGGTTCATAAATTACATAGAGGAAAACATAGGTACTAAACTCATGGACCTTGGCCATGAAGAACATTTTATGAATTTGACTCCAAAGGCAAGGGAAGTGAAGACTAAGATAAATGAATGGGACTACATCAGTCTAAGTAGGGAGTTTTTGCATAGCAAAAGAAACTGACAACAAAACAGACAGACATCCAACTAAATGGGAGTCGATATTCTCAAACAACAGCTCAGAAAAGGGGCTAATATCGAAAATATACAAAGAACTCACAAAATTCAACAACAAACAAGCAAGCAATTCAATTAAAAATGGGAAGAGGATATGAACAGATATTTCTCCCAAGAAGAAATACAAAAGGCCAATAGATATATGAAAAGTTGCTCATCTTCACTATTAGAAAAATGCAAATCAAAACTACAATGAGACACCACCTCACACCTGTTAGATTAGCTATTATCAACAAGACAGATAATAACAAGTGTTGGAGAGGCTGTGGAGAAAAAGGAACCCTCATTCATTGTTGGTGGGAATGTAAAGTAGTACAACCATTATGGAAGAAAGTATGGTGGTTCCTGTTTCTACTTAAGTGTGAACTAAACCAGGGTTAGGGTGCAATGCAAGTTCTACTTTAACAAGATAAATGCAATCAATTTAATTAACTCTTCTTGAAGACAAGGATGAGGCAAAAGAAATTATTTGCTCATTATGCTAATTTGAGATTATTATACTAAGTGAAATAAGCCAAGCAGAGAAAGAAAAATATCATATGATCTCACATATATGTGGAATCTAATGAACAAAGTGAACTGAGGAATGGAATGGAGGAAGAGGCGGGGTCACAGGGACCAGAGGGACAGCAGACAGAGGGAAGGGGGATGAGGGGATGGGATCAGGGAAGGTAAAGGGATTAGTGAAACTATATATACATAACACAGAGATATAGATAACAGGACAGCAAATCCTAGAGAGAAGGAGGGAGGGAGTTAGGGGGAGGGGGACATAGGGGGTATAAAAGGGACACAGGGGTGGGAGGTGAGGAAGTTATATTCAGTGAGACACTTGAATCCATGTAAACACAATAAATTAAAAATTAATAAAAAATAAAAAAGGGAATATAAAGTTTGTGAAAACAAAACTGATTAAAGCATAACCAGTTTGTCTAGTTAGAGTTGTGAAACACAAAATTCACACATAATGTGCAAGTTATGGATATTGATTAGAGATTACACATCAGCATTTTTTTTTGCATAGGGTGAATATGGTTTTTCATATTTACCTATGATTGTTTGACATATTAAACTCATATGAGAAATAGAACTCAAGAAGAGAGAGATCACTGAGTAAGCCAGAAGGAAACTCTTAATGTTCCATTGCAATTAAGCAGCACATAAACTAAGGCATACAGAAAAAAAGTTCTAATGGCCTTCTTTTATGAAACTGCTAAGAATTCCAGTTGAAACAGTGTTCACAATATATAATGCTGGCTTGACAACAAAGAAAAATGTTCTCAACAGCTTTTTTCCATTAACTAGTCAGTGAGAGCTTGCAGGGATATAAGAGTTTAGTCATCATGTACCAGCTCTTTCTGACCCACCCTGTATCCTTTGTGAAGCCTGGAGAGTGTTCTTGCACTCGCAGTTTCAACTGTTGACAAAAGTCCTAGTAAATGAGTAAATATGCATGACACTGAAATCTGAGCTGCTGAAAAGAAATAGAAAGTTTATTTTCGAATGAGTTTTAAATATACATCAACCTCTTTCCAGAGAGTCAAGGGATCAAATGGACTAAAATTTGCAATCAATTTTATGTGAAATAATATGCTGTATTAGAATGAAATGACTATATTTTCCAAACATTTTATATGATGAAATATATAGAACTGATGAAAACTCTAAAAATTTGTAAGCTTAAAAAAATAGTTTGATGTAAATATTATGTATTTATTAAGCATATTCAGTACGCCCCACTGGCATTTTACCAGATCTGTATCATGTAACTTAAAAAAAATATTTTTTAAAAGGGCAGATAGAAAATAGTTGACATTTTGTGCCATTTTAGTGAGCTCTTAGGATTCTGCTTAACTATGTGTTTCCCTGTGAGGTTTTATTTAACACATATACACAGAATCAGTTACATTCTATATGAAGTTAAAATGTTTTTTTCTTTAATTGTAAACTCTTTTGGAAGACCAATGGTGTGTTGAATTCCAAAATAGTAAATAGTATTGGTAAAAATAAATAACACTGTGTCAGTATTGGTTGGATTTATTTATATCCTTGAATGTTATAAGTACTAAAGTCACTCATTTTTTTCAGATAATGTGATATGGTGAATAGAAGCATGGAACTTAAAGTCAAAAGACATAAATTTGAGTTCTGAAATGAATACTTATCATCCTTTAGGTATTAAATAATGTATTATTTCCCTGACCATGTTTTCACATCATTAAAATAGATTAACCTGACTCTTTCTATCTAACTTACAGTGTTTTATGGAGACAGCATATCCCAGAATATAGTCTGCTAGCTCCCTACACTGGAGTCATTTAGCTACCTATTAAACAAATATTTTATGGAACTCAGAGGTGACATATGTAATTAAAATCTAAAAGTACACACCAAAAACCTGTACTCCAGCTAAAATTTGAATTGTGATTTGCAAAATAATTTCTAAGAAATAACATTTTATACAATTTAATAGTTTCTATATATTGTTTGTATTTTTATGTAATAAAAATGTTTTGTGTATGCTTTTAGAGCTCTAATTTCCCTCCAAAAGTAGTACTTACTAAAATAATTAGACATTGCTATCTCTAGAGCAAAAACAATACACTTGAATTTGATTTCTAGCTAAATAAAGAGTATCCTTACTCCATTTTCATTACTATTATTGTTCTTAAAATTGTCATTTGGCTTTGTTGCATGAATCTTGAAAATTAAATATTTTTATATTAAAGCCACTCAATAGCATCTTGGCTTTAAGATAAGTGCTAGAAAATGTGGACCCAGAACCAGCACTGTCATCATCATTACCTGGGAACTTGTTAGAATCAGAGAATCTGGAGTTGCATCCTGGGAGCCTGTGCTCCCATAATAATTGAACTAAGGATTAGTGCTGTAGGATGATTTGACTTATTCCCTTGGATAGTACTACACTGAGCCTGATTGATCTTCAGTGGGAAAATGAACCACACGCTATTTAACACTGGTTCACACATTGTATTTATCTTTTCTTAAGTCAGGATAATTGTGATAAAACAGTACTGTTTTTCACAACTATCCTTTTCAGGCCACTCCATTTATGTCTCCTCAAAGAAAGCCCAGAGAGTTCTCTAATCTTCCTATTTAGGGCTAAACTTTATGTCAACTCCTGATATACCTACAGAATAAATTTTCTGGCAGGATATATCTGGTTCTTTTGGAGAAATGCTTGATCTTTTCTCTATACAGTACTTAATTGTACCAAAAGATTAGCTATCTTTTCTCTTCTATTGAAAACAGATAAGGGAGCTGACTGGAGTATATTTTTAGCTGAAAGCCCACAGTGGAATGAAAGTTATGCTAATGGTATGCTGAGAATCCTATTCTGACACCATTTGAACTCTACATCTAAAACATATAAAACAAATTCTGTATGGACAATTTTTATTCGGTCTCTTTTAATCACAATTTGAAGAGATAATATATGAGACACTAATTTTACCTGTTTATTTTACAGTTTATGAGAGGAAGACATCTATGCCATTAAGAATATCTGTGAAAGAAAAATATTTTGATTTTTTTTAAATCAGGAATCACTTAGTGCTGGTGCTTCTAACACTGGTTTTATTTAGTGTACTGAAAAGGCTTCCGCTGAAATGTGAAAGTATCCATTTTTCTTTTTTTTTTTCATCTGCCACTAGATCTGCTGTTTTAAAATCTCCTTTTCTTCCTGGGTCATGCTACAGAATACCTGCCTATTCTTCTGATCACCGCCGCCTACTTGGATTCTTTCTAATAGGCTTGGCTGGGAATTCAGGGAGACTTCCTAGTTTTCATTACTCTCACAAACATTACCAGTAGCTATGGAATGTCCAAAGCTGCATAGTTAATGTAGGATAATACGGATCCATAAAATGTGGTACTTCTGGGATGAGTTCAGCAGACTAGGATGCTTTTTTCTATTCTAAACCACAATTTTATGAGAACCAACTCATTTCATAAATGTTAACATCTTCATATCTTAATTATACTCTGGATGTCCAAAATCATTTGAAAAAGAACACTATCAACATTGGAAAAAAGAAAATATTTTACTTAGTGTAAACTGTATGATTCATAAATTTTACATTCAAAATTGAAAAAAATAAAAATGTTAAAAAAATCAAAAGCAGGCAAAAAGACATATTGAATTTAACTACAAATTCCAGAATAAAATAAATTTGTTTTAAGTGATATATTGTTATAGCTATGTGAGTGAAATACTAATAAAATCCAGATATAATTTTTTGTTCTTAATATAGTTACAGATTTGAGATTAAATGTATATGTATATAACACAAAATAAATTATAATGAGAAAAAGACAAAGTTGTGTTAGGTGCTAATTTCAAGGCACTTTGCTGAGTTCACACTTCTCTTCTGAACTAGCACTTTATTATTGTTCTGCCAAATAGAAGTCACTTGGTTTACTAAACTAGGCATACAAATAGTGTTACTTATTTGCATCTCATTTCCCTAATTTCTTTGCCATCAAATTTAATCTTGGATTTTAAAATTTTACATGTATTTCTATATAATAGCATTGCTGAAGATCAATTTCTTGTGATTTCTACTTAGAAAATTCTAATTAGGATAGAAGAAGGGGAATTAACATGTATTGATTACATATTGAGTGCCAATCAACATGTATAGATTATTTAATTATTCTAGCTAAACAGCACATACTCATAAATTTACATCAGGAGATTGAGATTTTCTCCTAAGTAGCTGAGACTCCGGGCAATTGAAAAACTTGTTGAAAATGTCAGAACTATCAGAATTGAAGCCAGAATTTTAATATAAGCCTTATGCTCTTTCTTATACATCTGTTACCTGTTTCAAGTAAACACTAATGTGCTGAATAAAAGGAACAAAATTTCACATCATTGAATAGGTAGTTGGATACAAATATTTACTTGATGGTGTTAAACTTACTTTTATAGTTTGAACTGGTCTTTTTGGGCCAAGTTAACATTAATGCATTTGTTGAAGTAAAATGGAGACATATGAAAGGAGAGGTGGATGGCTCTGCCTTATTAATTTTATAAAAGGAAGTCACAGAGCTTTGATTCCATGTCAAATTGTTTTGGCAGATTTTTTTAGATGCTTAACGATATATACTTAATTTCTCTTATAAAGCATGAGAACTATGATTAAAGCACAAAATGTACAACCTAACTCATGAATTTTCACTTTCAGCGTGCATTATACTCTCCTGCTTAACAGTTAAAGTGTTCAATTAATATAACCTGCATTTAAAAAGATAGACCTTGGGATTAATAGAGAGTTCACATTTCACTTTAATTTAATTATCTGAGAGAAAAAGTCATTTTTATAAGGATATCACTAAAATTCAGTTAGATTGCATTTATCAAATACACAATACATGTGTGTTTTGTATATTAAGAACGAGTGATGAATTCTACAATCTTTTTTTTCTTTTTGACAGAGAAAGAGACACAGAGAGAGAGTCAGAGAGAGGGACAGACAGACAGGAAGTGAGAGAGATGAGAAGTGTCATTTCTTTGTTGCAACTCCTTAGTTGTTCAGTGATTGCTTTCTCATATGTGCCTTGACTGGGGCAGAGGAGGGGGGTGGGCTACAAGCAGACTGAGTGACCCCTTGCTCAAGCCAGTGACGTTGAGCTTCAAGCCAGTGACCTTTGGGCTCAAACCGGCAACCATGAGGTCATGTTTATGATCCCACACTCAAGCCAGTGACCCCACTCTCAAGCTGGTGAACTCAAGCTCAAGCCAGATGAGCCCAAGCTCAAGCTGGTGACGTCAGGGTTTCTAACCTGTGTCTTCCTCATACCAGTCCGATGCTTTATATACTGAGCCACGTCCAGGTCAGATGAATTTTACAATCTTGAACATACGTTTAGTCAGAATAATGTAACAACAGCCAGAATTTTCTATTTGTTCAGATCATCTAGTTCTGAATAAAGTCACAACAAAATAGATAGGACAATAATGCAATTTTGGTTGGGAATTTCCTAAGAAATAACTGTTTTCTTCTGAGACTATATTTGGTGACCTATTTTTGTTTTGGATGCCAGATGTATGTGCAGCTTCTCTCTGTATGCTCAATTGTTACAAGTGCATGGAATCCAGAAACTTATCGTACCAAGAAAGTGCTGTAGTCCCCTGAACACTGAAAGTCAGCTGGAGATGAGTGCATCTTGACAAATGTTCTAGAAGGATTTTTATTTTTGACTCTTCTACCATTCTGGTGTAAACAACTTTTTGGTGAACTTAGTTCCATGGTATGGATGCAAATGAGTTCCTCCTATTTAAGTTCCAGATAATGGACACATGAGCCAGCTTGTGTCTATATTCTGTTAAAAAATTAAAAATGAGGAAGGAAGGGAGGAAGGAAGGAAGGAAGGAAGGAAGGAAGGAAGGAAGGAAGGAAGGAAGGAAGGAAGGAAGGAAGGAAGGAGGGAAAAGTAAAAGAGAGAGAGAGAGAATGGAAAAGAAAGAATAATATAGGTCATTTGATCAGTTCAGATAACTGGAAAATTTGTGCCTTGACATATGTTGCTAAACACTGATTTCTTTTTTAAATTTATTTATTTATTTTATTTATTCATTTTTAGAGAGGAAAGGGAGAGACAGAGAGAGAGAGAGAGAAAGAGAGAGAGGAGAGACAGAGAGAGAAGGGGGGAGGAGCTGGAAGCATCAACTCCCATATGTGCCTTGACCAGGCAAGCCCAGGATTTCGAACTGGCGACCTCAGCATTTCCAGGTCGACGCTTTATCCACTGCGCCACCACAGGTCAGGCGCTAAACACTGATTTTTAGCAGCAGTACCACAAACCTCTTGTACTTTAAATTCAAAATATTTTTTATCTATTATAATACATTTTATCCTACTTTAATTTTATTCTCATTCTTTGCTGACTTCTTATTTTATAAACATATATAATTCTAATACAACTTTGTCTCAGATTTATATTTTTTTAAGTTTTGGGTCTTTCTAAGCATTGAGAATCTTTCAGTAAGCAACTAGAAGTATGAAGGATCAAAATGTCAACATTTTTTCCCCAAACAATGCCAGGCAGTTGAACCCACATGCTCACATTCTTACACAGATCACCTATCTAAATGTCAATGAATTTTAGCAAAAGCTATACTTCACATTTAACAGGTGAAACTTATCTTAGGATAAGCAGAGTGATTCACATGCATTATCCATTTGTAATACTTAAAAAATATAGTATATCATCTCATGCAGTCATCTAAGGCATGTCTTGCTGCTCTAGTACAAAGGAAAGATATGTATCTATACACATTAGAAAGTGTTATCATTGATTAAGTTGGGTTACAAATAAAAGCAATAGCAATTTGATGACACACTAATTTTTTTCTAATTAGGATACTATTTAATAACGTTCCACATTCATATGAAGCACAAAACTTTTGAAAAACGTATTTTCTGCAGTTGCTTTTATCTAATACAACACAAGCCTTATGTCTTTCACTCATACATTTTCTTTTTGCAGTGGTACCCAACAGTAGTAACAAGGAGTAGATCTCTCTGAGTATAAAATTTATACTATTAACAACTAAATTTTGGTGCCTCATAGTAGCACATATACATATAAAGAGTATATGATACATTTAATTACATTGGATTCTTATGACTAGTCTTTTTGTGCATTGCCAATCACTGGTTTTATAAAATGGATGCTAACTCAAGTAGTAATATACCAATTATCTGATGGAGAGAAAGCAATGTTGTAGGAATATATTGCCATGATGGTGCTGCATAACATTACCACCTAAAAATTTATTGGCTTAAACAGTAAACATTTATCATTTTGCCCACAAGCTTATAGACTTGCTGTGTGGTATATCTAGATGTTTCTCACCCGTGCATCTACAGTTTAGCAATTAAGATTTGCTGACCTTCATTAAGCTATTTCCCATTTTGGGGGTTTCAGATAGGACAACTAGACTGACATAGATCTTCTCCATATGTCCTCTCTGGCACTGTAGACCAAGTAAGAGTCCAAAAGAAGAAAGAGAAGTAAGAAAACAATAAAGACCACTAGACCCAGATTCGATACTGGGATGTTATTATTTTCATCACAGTAAGTCAAAAGTTTATCTCACAGTAACTGTGTAGAGAATTAGACTCTGATAGAGTCAATTCAACTGTAATCAGAAACATAGAAAATTGGCTATTTTTTCAACAAATATACCAGAAGGAATCCTACATATGTTTTAAAAGATATAAACAATATTTCCTATAAATATTCAGTCTTCATTTCTAACTTTACAGTTTAGTATTCCATTTTCAGTAGACTGGGAAATTACTTAAAATTAATTCCAGCTCAATGAAAAATTACAACTGCAGTCTTTTATTCCAAAAATAGAATATATGCTAATGTCACAAGGTGAGCAAGATTAATGTTAAATCTCTATGTTTCACTAAATCAAACACTAAACTGTATGCATAACCACTGGTCTCCTGAAAGAGTGAACTCAGCAACTTCATTTAATACTCCAGGAATCTCTCTTCAGAACACACTTCAATGTAGCAAAACATTGTTTCTAATTAAGTAAATTTCAGGTTCACGTGCTGCCCACATCATCATTACAACTCCTGTTGGCATCAGCAGGAATTCTGTGTGCCGCATATGGTCCTAATAGATAACAATATTTTTTTGAATAATTATTTTAACTCCCAAACAATAGAGCCCTTCTAAGTATAATTTTGCTTTTTGCTTCATCTATCACTTTTTTAAGGCTTTGAGATTTATTAGGAAAAACTATGTAAGAAATTTTAAAAGCCCTTTAATTTAAACAAGATAATTTTTAATGCTCATATATTTTAAAATAAAATCATATTATACAAAGTAATATTTGATAAAACATTTGCAATAATGCTTTAAATTTTAACTTTCTCTGATTTATTATTCTTACACCTGCCTAATATATGAAGAAAAAAGGTATAACTTAATTTATAAATATTGTTTTCAAGTTTTATTTGATGATGAAATGAACAGATATTTACATGCTGAACAATTTATGATTTGTTTTACTAAAATAAGTTTATGGGCTAACATTATCCAAGAATATACCAAAAGATACAGTTCAAGAATGCAAACATTAGAGTCTGCTAGAGATAGGTATTATTTTAACCTCTTTATTATAGTGATTTGAATAACTGTAGGCTTTCAAAGTCATAGGTTTTTTACTTGCAAAATAGGAATCAATGGTTCTATAAGTATAATAGATGACATGAGGATAACTTCATGTATAAAAAAGTTTTACTTCGTGTCTGACAGAAAAAAAAAACCCAAATAATTAGACAATAATGTATACTAAGTAAACCAAAACTTTGGTGCTTTATGTTTATTTTTGTCATAATTGGTGATAAACTTTTCATTTACTTACGTTCTCCTTCGTATTTTCCTTCTTCTTTTAAGTTTTCTTCTTTTTAGTATTAATATCAATATTAGAGAATGTGATTACTGCAGAGGTAATAAAACTATGTTGATTCACTGCTTATTATTTTATAATATTTTCCTTCAACTACACAAGCATCATAGTAATATATAAATTTACAGATCTAGTTAGCATTGTGTTTGCAAACTTATGACGCTTTATTCTATCCCTCCACTAGGGTTATATATCTTGCACGTAAAGCTTTTCATAAATCATAGGCATCAACTCACTCCAGAAAATCACATTAATACCTAGTAAGAAATTTACTATCATTTTTGCAAATCACAAGAACACTTTAGTGAGGTGGGAAATGAAGATGACATTTAAGGCTGACTTCCTGTTAGGTCTTCTTCAGTAAAATATTGGCCTTCTGAAAACTATGTAATATGGGGTTCATGATAGTAGAGAGGGCAGCAAGTGAGTTAATTAAGTGTATAAAGTAACTCTTCTTTCTTCAAAACAAAATCTATATAAAGACATATAAGAAATAATTCTGTTAAATATATTTTTATATGGCCCTTAAAACAGTAAATTTGTCTAAAATATATTTTTAAACAATCACATATGAAATGTCTCAGAATCACTTAGGGAAAAAGAAGACTTTCATTATCTACACTTGTCAGTTTTCTCTCTCAGGATGTGTAATTTAAAATATATGTTTCTACACATTGTATGGGAAAAATTCATAAATATCAAATATCTCTACAGACTGAATCCAGATAAGTAGGTAAATAATAGTCATCTTGGACATGGAGAAAAGGGTGACTCATAAAAGTAAATTTTTAATTAGTATAATATGATTATTAGAGTATTTAAAGTTTATTTGATATATTTTTATAAGATTTTATTTATTGATTTTAGAGAAAGGAGAGAGAAAGTAGGGGAGGCACAAGGAGCATAAACTCATAGTAGTTGCTTCTCACATGTGCCTTGACAGGGTAAGCCTTGGGTTTAGAACTGACAACCTCACCACTCCAAGTTGATCCTTTATCCACTGCGCCCCTGCAGGTCAGACAAGTTTGATTGATATTTGAGTTTAATTAATTGGCTTCTTAAAGTTACCATGGAAATAAAATTAACAACAGTTTATTTTTCTAGCTTTATTTATATATGTCAATTGGAAATTTATTCTTTACCATTTGACAAGTTCACAATGATATCTAGAAGCAGTTATGGTGTGGATATCTCCATGGGCATTTGTACAAGAGGGTGGGAAGAAAAAGAGCGGGAAAAGATATAAAGGATAGGATGTACCAGTTCTGAATTCAGAGAGGTGAAATACTGCAGAGATTTAAGATGCTCATCCTCATAGTACCCTATGTATGCCTAAAGATTTGTATTTCTTAAAACACAAAAGTACCTGGGAAACAAAAGCTTCCATCTATAGTTCTGAAAATCACCAATATTTTTTAGAGTGACTATTAATCTTGTATCACATTATAAATTTCCCTCTGGGAGCATGAGGTCAAAACTTTTTATAGTTCTTTTAAAAATACTATTGTTCCTTTAAAAATACTAAGTTATAACTGGAAGAATTTTAAAATTAATGTCAAGACTTTTGTTGTGTTTATTATGAAGCTTTAAAGTATATAGATGTGTATTTATATACCACATAATTACAGATCCCCTCCTACAGCTAATCATGCATGCATATCTATTATACTCAGCACTTTCATTCCTTAATCAAGCATTCTGTGATTATGCAAATTTAAAAGGTAATGAGGTACACCCTATAACATAGAGCAAATCAGAGTTGTTAAATGAATGAAATTCTGAAAAATGAGAAAATTGATTCTTTTGGTCCTGAAAATCTTAGATAATTTTTATAACTAGTGGATTAGTCACATAGAAGAAATGGCACACACACACACACACACACACACACACATATATATATATAGTATTTTCTCCTTTCATTTATTTGGTTATCTTTCTTCATTGTCTGTGACTAAATATTCCCAAAATTTCTTGTCACATCTAGCAATCAGAAAAATTATAAAGCAGGTGAAAGAGGGCTTCAATCCAAATACACACTTGTCATATATATTGCCTACTGCTACTTCAGAATTTGTTTTTAAGAAATCACTTTCCATAGAGTTGTGACACTTTCAAAAGTCAGTGATATTTTAAGTTTTGGTATTTTCTCTGCTAGGGTATGATTGGCAGCAGAAGATTCTATAAACATCAAGCAAGTAATTGTCTTTTTATAATTTGCTATTTCTTACAGTGCTTTATTCCTTTCATGTAACTTTGTTTTAAACATTGCAGTGGACTATGAGCCGGTCATTTACAAGTTCAACTGCATTTTTGTTTATAGTTTTATTTTTTTCCCCTTTAGACAGGAATTCATGGCATGGGAGGAGTTGGAACAAAATGCTACTGTGTTATATTATCCAGATATCTCTGTTAAGGGTGGGTCAGTAAATATTTCATATTCAAAACCAGTAACACATTATAATATAAACATTATTTTCTATAAGACATAAGAAGAGTGAGGTAATCTGATTACCTCACTCCTCTTATGTGATCTTGCGCTTAGAAGAAGGGAAAACCTGCAGCTATCATTGAGAAGATCAATGTTTCAGAAGATAAAATCAGATTCTCTCAAAATTCTGTTACAGTGGCTTGAGGATGATTATTGGAAAAGCTAATATTAAAAGATTTTTTAAATGTGAGAGCCATATTTGTTTCAAGTGTTAAGTATAAGAACAATATCCAATTACTAATTTTCATGAGCCTCATTTGTTAAGTTGCATTCTTTCAAATATTTTATACCTGTTTATCTTTGCATCAGATATTTGAAGAGTCCCACAGTGTTTTACTTTTCTAAAATTCTTACTCTTTTTCTTTTTCTTCAATTGTCTCTGCATCTCTTTGTTGTTAGAAAGTTTATGTCTCAGAATCCTTCTGATTATTACTACAAAAGTCCATGAAACTTTATCATGAGATAGTATTTACAGATTTTTCATGAAGAAACTTTTTACTCCAAATGTTTCTTCCCGTTCAGTAAACTGTAGTTACCCCACCCTTTTGGGGATATAGTGAATAGAACATAGAGTGAAAAAAATTCAAAGTGATGAAGAAATGTTTTACTTGTAGTAGATACTGGATTTGAAATAAAACACTTTCAAGATATAGATATAAATATATTAGATGTCCAAAAGCTCAATTTGGAATATTTAACCAGGCTGTATATTTCCATAGTCTAGATTATTGGAGGATAAATTTGGTTTGAATAAACTTTAAGTTAGGGAATGATAATATAGGTTAAGCCTGGGGCATGAAGGCCATGGCAACATGTTGATAATTCTAGATATGTTGAGGGGAAATCCAATATCAGATGTCTTATTCTTTCCTTACAATTTAAAGGCCTAGTAGAGGACTATTTACATCAAAATGGGGAAATAACAGGTTGTAGTCTATTAACAAATAAATACTCAAACTGGTCTAAATTTTAAAACAGACGTAAGTCTCTATCTACCAGTAAAGATTATTATAAAATGAAAAAAATTGAATACTTTATTATAAATATAGTTATTGAGCAAATGCATATTATATGCAAAAAAACAAAAACAAAGTGTCACGGAACTTACTTCTAGAGAGAGTAGGGAGCTAAGACAGTTTTCAGATATCAACAGAATTAAGTGCTTCTTTCCTAAATTCAAATTGTTATAGAATATTAATGTTACTTTTCTGTACATCTGAGTAGTGAATGTACATTTATAATGTAAGTTTAGAACTTAATCATATATTTTTTAGACTTTTACAGAGTTTAGTTATTTCAATTCTTTTTTTTATTAATTTTAATAGGGTGACATTGATAAGTCAGGATACATATCAGGGTGATGGAAAACAATTTGACTTTGGGTGATGGGTATGCAACATAATCAAATGTCAAAATAACCTGGAGATGTTTTCTCTGAACATATGTACCCTGATTTATCAGTGTCACCCTATTTCAATTCTTAATAAAATGTTAGACTTTAGAGAATTGAAAAAAGGCTCAGAAGAAGAAACAAGTGTATTGTTTTTAAAAGAATTACTACTGCCAGTTATTTGTCAGAATCAACTTTTTTCTTTTTCCTCATTAGCAACAATGGTTTTCACATGACCCTGGTTTTTTCTGTGTTCTGGAGGTACCAAGAGAAATAATTTGTGTATTCTATTGCAACTTAAGGAAACAGTCCTGCATATTTTTGATAGAAAAAGAGAAGGCTCAGATAGTCGATAGATAAGATTGATAAATGAATGATAGATAGATAGATATCATTTAGTTATCTTAATAACACTTTTTCAAAAGTAGATTCAACATTTATCTATTTAATTGGTATTAACTCTTATAGATCCTGGACACTTACAGGTGCTCATCTTGTTTTAAATGTATTAAATTATCATTAATTATTAGATGCATTATTAGATGCTTGGTTTATAATGCTTACTTAGTGATTATTGTGCATGCATATTTTCATTTTAGCTGCACATTCCCTCAAGAAATATAACTAACATTATGAAAATGATTGTTCTTTTAAAAAACAGGAGAAGGACCTTGTTGATCAGTAGCTCATTTGGTCCTAAAGTTGAATCTCTTGTTCTATTAAAAAGAGCAATGAGATCATTAGAAATGAAGAAGGAAACATGCTAAGAAATTGTGGGAGAGTGCTAAAGATACACTTTTTTCTATTTTGCAATTTTGCCCAGGGCTTGCTTTGTTTTCCAGTTATGATTTATGTCTGTGGGAGATCCCTGAGCACTTACATGATTTCAAATTATCTTCCTCCTTTCTGGAAAGATTTAAGTACATTTGAACAGCTGTCATTGATACAAAGTTTTGTTTAGCATGGAAGTACTCCAGAATTTTCAGTTCATACTTAGGAGACTACTTGTCACCTAATGGTATTGTACATGACATTTCTGTGGAAAAAATATTACAATATTTAACCATCTGCAAATATGTATGAAACAAGGAAAGTGAAGACACAGAACAATATTTTAGTTGCCATTTTCTTCCTTAGAATAAGTGCAAGTTTATCTTTCCTGTCTCTTCCACACAGTAGGCCACTGCTGCTAAATGCCAGCACTATCATCTATATCATGTTATCCAAGACTTAACCTTTATCATAAATGAGCCAAGTAAGAAAATGCCTTATCAACTAACAATAATTTATGTCCTGCCCACCTCCAAGATGAACACTTGGAGTAAAAGCAGACTTTCTTTTTATCAAATAAAGAAACAGAATTAAAAAATAAAATAAAACAGTGCTTTGAACAGCTTAGATCCAGTTGGGAGAAATAGTTGGGAGAGAAGTTGCCAAGAAAATTTGTTTTAGTCTTTATGAATAAGTGTTTATAAAGAGGAAGCATAGCTGATAACTAGTGAAAGAGCTAGATAAGACATTACTCACTAAACTTCCAGTTAGTAAAAAATATGTAGAATTATAAAATAAAACTTATTGTATGAATTTAAAATAGCATGAAAGGGAAAAACTGTTATCAGATTTACTTACAAATCTGAGACTAGTTTGCATGGAGCATTTCTAAGTTTGGAATAAACATCACTAATATCATTATTATTAATAAAAATTTTATTAAGATACTAACTACAAAATGTCTATGACTGCACTGTGTTAAAAAGAACAAAGAGATACTATCCTTTACAATATAAAGCAAGATTCCCGAAAAAATATGAAAGGTGTATATAGAATAATTTCATAATGATGTACAAGTGAAGAAGGAAATATTATTGGATAAATATTAATATATAACCATATATGCAATGTAATAACAGAAATAAACATTTGTTTTGCTCTATCATTTGCAAAAATAATTCAAAGTGACTTTGAGACAAGTTGATTAGGGAAAAATAGTTTATTGATTGAAATATTTGATTTTTTTTTAATTTTTTATTATTATTGTTTTATTTATTCATTTAGAGAGGAGAGAGACAGAGAGAGAGGAGACACAGAGAGAGAGAACAGGGGGAGGAGCTGGAAGCATCAACTCCCATATGTGCCTTGACCAGTCAAGCCCAGGGTTTTGAACTGGCGACCTCAGCATTTCCAGGTCGACGCTTTATCCACTGCGCCACCACAGGTTAGGCGAAATATTTGATTTTTGACATTTATAAAAGCATTTGGTATTGGCAAGGTAAAGAAGAACAATCATGTGATCATATTAATTGACACAGAGAAAACATTTTTTGTAATCCATTAAAATGCCCTATTGATATTATACTTAATAGTGACAATATGATTGTTTCGCTCTTAGTATTGGAAGCAAGTCTTTTTTTAATATGACACTACAAAGATTTAGCAACTGTAATAAGTCAAGAAAAATAGAGGCATATAGACTTAAAAGGAGAAAATAAAGCTCTCTTTATTTGCACATGGCATGCTTTTGTATGTTGAATAGCCCAAAGAATCTAAAAAACATTTATAGAGCTAATAAGTAAGCATATCAAAGTTGCATGATACAAGATTGTAATGAGGGATCTGAGTCAATTTATTTATTTATGCATGTATGTGTATATATATATGTATGTATTATGTATTTATTTATTTGTTTATTTTTAGAAAAAAAGAGAGATAAAAACATGTTTTGCCACTTACCAATGCATTCAGTGGCTGATTCTTGTATGTGCCCCAAATGGGATTGAACTAGCAACCTTGGTGTATTAGGAGAACACTTTAACCAACTGAGCTACCTGGCCAGAGCATGACTCTACTTTTGAAATTTGGCTATGGTAGTTTTTAAGCCTCATTTTGCCCCTTTTCCTCTTCTGACCCACATCTGGACAAACTGAGTTAAAAGACTGCATTGTCCTTTAGAGTATGTAGGAAATTCAAACCATGCGGCCCCTTTTACTACACATAAACATTTACCCTGATCCTAGCACCTACCATAATATACACCAAGGCCAATCTTTCCTTGATCTCTCAAGCCATTATAGACCTATTTAAGAGATCTTTTTTAATCCCTTAGAGATTTCAATAATATAAGTAATAAACCTTTTAATACCCTCTTGGTAAATGTGTGGTATCAATCAATCCGAACAATTGAACCAAACTTTGTGTGGGACCCATCTGTTTCTGCAGACAACCATTAAAACAACCAACATAGTTTTTAAAAAGTCCATTTTATTTCTATATACTAACAATGAATATGTGAAATCCAAAATTAAAAACACAAAGCTATTCACAACTATACCAGAGAAAATGAAATACAGAATATATTCTTTTTTTTTTTTTTTTTTTGTATTTTTCTGAAGCTGGAAACAGGGAGAGACAGTCAGACAGACTCCCGCATGCACCCGACCGGGATCCACCCGGCACGCCCCAGAATATATTCTTAAAAAAACAAGAAGAGGCGGGTATGCTTAAAATTAGAAAAGACCTAAATTACTAGTCATACCATGTTCATGGAGGAGAAAACACAAGATAAGTAATGTCATTTATTTTCCCAAACATATCTATGAATTTTTGTTTAAGATTTTATTTATTCATTTTAGAGACAGGAGAGAGAGAAGGGGGGAGGAGCAGGAAGCATTTACTCCTACATGTGCTTTAACCAGGCAAGCCCAGGGTTTCAAACCAGTGACCTCAGCATTCTAGGTCAAACCTAGTCACTGTGCCACCACAGATCAAGTCCAAATAGATCTATAGGTTTAATACAAATAATATCAAAATTCTTGCAAACTGGAAAAGCTACAACAATCTTGATAAAGAATGAACCAGGAACAGTTCCTCTGCTGACTATTAACTTTTACTATATAGCTACAGTAAGCAAGAGAGTTACTGTAGGGGAAGTGATAAATGCATAGGCAAATGAAAGAAGATATATAACCACACAAATACTCCCAACTGATTTTTGACAAGGTGATGAAACAGTTCAACAATGTAAAGATAGCTTATTCAATAAATGATGGTGGAAAAGAGAGCTTCAACCTAAATGTCACACTTTATTAAAAAATGGATCATTGATATAGTTGGTAAAACATAAAGCTGTACTATTTTTAGGGAGAGAAAGGGAGAATATAATGTATATCTGGGGACTATGACTAGGCTAAGTTCATATTCTTGACATAAAAGCACAATTATAAAATAAAAACAAATAAGTTGTATCTCTACAAAATTAAAAACATTTTCTCTGCAATGGCCCATGGGAACATACTACAAAATAATAGCAAACAAACAAACAATGACACAAACAATAACCCTAATGACCTAATTAAAAATCGGTAAAGGACTTGAATGGTTATTTCTCCAAAGATATACAAGTGGTCATCAGGTATATAAGAATATGCTTAGTATCATTAATTATCAGCAACTGCAAATCAAAATTAGATACCACTTTAAAACTGTTAGAGTGTCTCTTATGGAAGATAAAAATGATAAGTTAGCAAGGTTGTGGACGAAGAAGAACACTTGAACATTGTTGGTAGGAATGTAAAATGGCATAGTAGCTATGAAAAACTGTATGGAAATTCCTTATAAAATTAAAAGCAGACTTACCTTATTATCTAGCAATCCCACTTCTTGGTATATATATCCAAAATATTAAATTAAGATCTTGAAGAAATATCTCTATTAAAGTATTTTTAACAATAGCTAAGATATAGAAACTACTTAAGTAACTATTAACAGAGATACGGATAAAGAAAATATGACATATAGTACATAAAATATGATATTATCCAGCCTTAATAAAGAATGAAATTCTGCCATTTGAAACCAAATTAATGAATATGAGTGACAATATTTTAAGAGAAAATAGTTAATCACAGAAGTAAAAATACTGTACGATGTCACCTCTATGAGATATCTAAATTAATCAAACTCATAGAAACAGAGAATATAATAGTGGTTGCAAAGGGTTGGGAATGGATTAAACAGAGTTATTCTTGCCTGACCAGGCAGTGGCACAGTGGATGGAGTGTCAGACTGGGATGCGGAGGACCCAGGTTCGAAACCCCGAGGTTGTCAGCTTGAGTGTGAGCTCATCTGGTATGAACAGAGCTCACCAGCTTGGACCCAAGGTCACTGGTTTGAGCAAGGGGTTACTCAGTCTGCTGAAGGCCCACGGGTCAAGGCACATATGAGAAAGCAGTCAATGAACAACTAAGGTGTCGCAATGAAAAACTGATAATTGATGCTTCTCATCTCTCTCTGTTCCTGTCTGTCTGTACCTATCTATCCCTCTCTCTGACTCTCTCTCTGTCTCTGTAAACAAATACAATAAAATAAAATTATTAAACAGAGTAATTCTTCCATGGACATAAAGTTTTATTATGCTAAATAAGTGAGTTTTAGAGATATGTTATAGAACATAGTTAATAATAAAGTATTGAACACTTCAAAATTTGTTCCTGATCACACAAACACAGACACCTACAAAATGAAGGGATTAAGCAAAGAAAAACATTTATAGACACATAATAGTGTAGAGATTGAAGGAGGAAAAGGTTGGGGGGCATTGGGGCAGGTGAGAAAGGGTAGAGGAAGATAGATGGTAATGGAAGGAGACTTAACTTGGGGTGGTGAGCATACATTGCAATACATAAATAATGTATTATAGAATCATACACCTGAAACATGTATAATTTTATTAACCAAAGCCACCATAATAAATACACTAACAATTAGAACAAGCAAAAAGGGATATACAAACACCTTTGGGAAGTGTTGAATATGTCTATTACACTGTGATGATAGTATCACAGGTGTTTACATATGTCCAGACTTATGAAATTGTACACGTTCAATATATTATACCTCAGTTAAGCTGCTAAAATTTAAAAGCCCTTGTAGGGAAGATGAAAAGGTTAGCTACATTCTGGGAGGAAATATTTAAGAACTATGTACATGTGCACCATAAGATTAATATCTATAACACAAAAAGAACTCTCAAAATTCAACAGTAGAAAATAAATAAAAATGCAATTTGGAAATACACAGACATGAAAAAGATATTTAGTGTAAGTAGCCACCAGGGAAAGGAAAATTAAAATCATGCAGTATCAATAAATACATCCCAGAATAACTTTTAAAAAATAGTCATAACGGCCCTGGCCGGTTGGCTCAGCGGTAGAGCGTCAGCCTGGCGTGCGGGGGACCCGGGTTCGATTCCCGGCCAGGGCACATAGGAGAAGCGCCCATTTGCTCTCCACCCCCGCCCCCCCTCCTTCCTCTCTGTCTCTCTCTTCCCCTCCCGCAGCCAAGGCTCCATTGGAGCAAAGATGGCCCGGGCGCTGGGGATGGCTCTTTGGCCTCTGCCCCAGGCGCTAGAGTGGCTCTGGTCGCGGCAGAGCGACGCCCCAGAGGGGCAGAGCATCGCCCCCTGGTGGGCAGAGCTTCGCCCCTGGTGGGCGTGCCGGGTGGATCCCAGTCGGGCGCCCGGTCGGGCGCATGCGGGAGTCTATCTGACTGTCTCTCCCCATTTCCAGCTTCAGAAAAATACAAAAAAAATAAAAAATAGTCATAACAATAAATACTTGTGATAACATGGAGCAATTAGATCATTCATATATAGCTCATGAGACTCTAAATGGTATGGTCAATCTGTAAAACAGTTTGTCACTTTTTTACAAGACTGAATATGCAACTAACATACAACACAATAACTGCACTCTTGAGTATTTACCTCCAAAAAATAAAATTTATATTCACACAAAAACTGACACACAAAATGTCCATGAAGCTTTCATTTGTAATAGCCAAAAAACTATAGGCCCTGGCCAGTTGGCTCAGTAGTAGAGCATCAGCATGGGATGTAGAAATCCCAGATGTGATTCTCTGTCAGAGCATAGAGGAGAAGCAACCATCTGCTTCTCCACCCCTTCCCTTTCTCCATTCTCCTTTTCTCTCTCTCTCTCTCTCTCTCTCTCTCTCTCTCTCTCTCCACCTCCCCACACCCTCATCCATGGCTTGAATGGTTTGAGCAAGTTGTCCCCAGTGCTGAGGATGGCATCATGGCCTCACCTCAGGTGCTAAAATAGCTCATTTGCTGAACAACAGAGCAGTGGCCCCAGATGGGCAAAGCATTCCCTGGTACGGGGCTTTCTGGGTGGATCCTGAACAAGGCACATACAGGAGTCTGTCTGTCTGCCTACCAGCCTTTCATTTAATTAAGAAAAAAACAACTATAATATTTCCAATTGTTTTTCAAAAGATGAATAAATAAACTTTTATGTGTATTTGGATATAGTCCCTTGCTATATCGTGGTTCATTTTTAGCGGTCTCACTGTATCATGGATTTTAAAATTGTATATATCTAATTTTGTATCACAGATTTTTTTGCTATATCATGGGATTTTGAAGTATATAGGTATTTTTATATATTTTTGCAGTAAAATAAGCATTTTCTAGCCTAAAAATTTGAAAACAATATAAAACATTAAAACATATTAAAAGAATATTAAATTGAAATAAAATATGTAGCATACAGCAGATGAGTAAACAAAGACTTGCATGTATGAATATTGATTGGAGCACCTGATGAAGTGGCACCTTCAGAAGAGCTATAATGCTCTTCTTGGTTCTGCAGTACCCTCATCTCATCATCATCACCTTCATCATCATCAGTTCTGCACAGCTAATTCATTATCATCTTCATCATTCAAATTGTAGTATATTCACTGGCAAGTACCCATACAGAATTTTATATGTTGTTAAAATTACATAGGTTTAAGAGTGTAGAAAGTGTTTAAGAGCATGAAAAGTGTTTATAAGAATGTGGGGAAGGTTAATAACAGTGTGGGAAAGGTTTATAAGAGTGTAGGGAGGGTTTATAAAGCCTTAAAATATATATAAATAATAAAACAAATATAAGGTTGCTAATTTGCATATTTCCACCTATTGCAGGGGGTTCTGGAACCTAACACCCCCCCCCTATGATAGATGAGGGACCACTGTATGTACATGCACCATGTAATACAATTCAGTGATAAAAATAATGAAGTAAACATAGGAAATAACTTGGATGAATCTCTAGGGAATTATACTTAGTAAAAAATACCAATCTCAAATGAAATATATACTGTGTAATTTCACTTATATATACATTTGAAACAAAATCCTTTCAAAAATGAAGATAAGTTAGTGGTTGCAGTTGGTAGGAACAGACAGGAGAGTCATAGGTATGATTTAAAAGAAAGTCATTCAAGAAAGCCTTGTGATTTTGAACTTAAAACTGGACAAATCTAAATAGGATTGAAAAATTGTATCAAGATAAATATCCTCTTTTTAATATTATACTATAGTTTTTTTCAAAATATCGCCATTGAAATAACAAAATAAAATGTCCATAGGTTCTCCATTTCTTATAACTGCATGTAAATGTAAAAGTATCTCAATATAAATATTAATTAAAAACATAAAAGACAACCTGAAATAAAAATTAAAGTGCATTCTGCTATATTTTTAAAATCTATTGATTCATTATATTTAATGTTACTATCTTTCCTGCACTATTCAAAATATTATATGTTACATCATATGTTCTTTAACTATAATTCAATTTATTCCCTAAAGAGTCCCAATCTAATGTCGTTAGTACAAATAATGCTTTTATCAATATTTGCACTTGTTCTTGCACACCTTAGATTTAGTGAGGTGTATGCAATTAAGATTTATGAAACCTAGAGCTAAAAAATTAACTTATGATTCATAAAGAAAAAAGTATTAAATATCTACTTTATTCACTCATTGGGTTTTCCAAAAGTCAGATATTACTTTGCTCTTTGGCAAATAGATTTTTGAACAGTATAGGACAGTTATTTTACATAATGCACCTATTTATCTGATGTTTCCTCATGATCTAATTTAAATAATGATATTTTTGCAGTAATATCACAGTTATATTTTTGCTTTCTCAGTGTACTTTATTCAAGAGGCCCATGATGTTGTTTTGAGCCAATATTGATAATGTTGTCTTTGATAACTTACTAAATATCTACCTGATTGTTCTCATAAAGGGGTAATATATATCCTTATAAATAAGAGATTTGTGGAAATATACTTTTAAATAATCTAGGGACCTCTTCCTCATCAACTTTTACCCCATCTACTCTTCATTTATGATTATTTAATGTCATCTTTAGAAGAAATTTTTCTATTTTTATTTATATCAGAATTAAATTGTTCTTATCACTATGGAACTTATATAAACTTATGAGTATATTTAAATATAATGTATATACATGTATTTAAAGTAACAAGTAGAAATATTTATTTTTATTGTATAGTAAAGTCATATTTTTTGTGTGAAATTTCTACTTTAAAGAATTTATTGATTTTTCTGTCAGTGAATAAAGGATCAATTGTGATGTTTTAAATTGTGAATGCTTTATGTATTATAATAAGGTTTTATTTTCTATTTTTATAATATAAAATTTAATTTTTATCTATCTATTCTACCTAGATTTTTTTTCTTTGTATTTTTCTGAACTTGGAAATGGGAAAACAGTCAGACAGACTCCCGCATGCTCCTGATTGGGATCCACCTGGCATGCCCACCAGGGGGTGATGCTCTGCCCATCTGGGGCATTGCTCTGTTGCGACCAGAGCCATTCTAGCACCTGAGGCAGAGGCCATGGAGCCACCCCCAGCGCCCGGGCCAACTTTGCTCCAATGGAGCCTTGGCTGCAGGAGGGGAAGAGAAAGATAGAGAGGAAGGAGAGGGGGAGGGGTGGAGAAGCAAATGGGTGCTTCTCCTGTGTGCCCTGGCTGGGAATCGAATCCAGGACTCCTGCATGCCAGGCTGATGCTCTACCACTGAGCCAACCAGCCAGGGCCTCTACCTAGATTTTTATCAACTAAAAGTAGTAGTGTGTTATGTTGAAGTCAAGTTATTGATTATCTTTGGAAAGGAGGAAGTGGGTTGTGATTGAAAGAAACTCAAGATGTTGCTGAGTTCTGATCACTGGGCTGTACTGTAGAGGAGTACAATGTGAATACTAGTAGCATTACTTATTATCATGAGTATGGTTATTCAGGAAATTTCATTTTTTAATTATTTATTTGCTTTTAAACTTCTGATTTGTGCTATTTCTACATTTTTAGTTTATAGAAATTATTAATGTCAAATCTAGAATGAGAAGTTTTCTCTTGAATGTGCATGGTTGATTTCTATTACACAAATCAAGTCATGCAATTTTATTAGTGTTTGAGTAAAATGTCTGAAATATATGTAAATTATAGGATTAAAATTAATTGGAAGTTAATGAAATGTTCATCAGGCAACTATTTTTTTGCTTAGCTTTAAGGCAGCTTGAATAATTTTTAAAAGTATATAACAATGAATATGACATTATCTCAAAGCATAAACAGTTTAGTGGTAGAGCTAGAAGAAAGAAAAAAATTATTACATTTCTGTGTGGTAAACTTTATTTGAGGGCATTGTTAAAGTTGGGATGTCAACCAGCAACGAAAACTAACTAGAAAGGATCAGACAAGTTGAAGGATATAGCTTGGGGATGAAATTCACAAGAAAAATTGATAAATTAAAATAACACAGGATATCACTGGGTACTTTCAGAAGAAAACATTTGTAATGGCTGCTGAGGAAGAAGAAATATTAGGTTAATGTGGAATATATTCTTTTAGTGAGTTTGCATACAGGAAGAAAAACACAGCTTTTTTTTTTTTTTTTTGCTTTTTTTTTTATTCAGTGAGAGGAGGGGAGGCTGAGAGACAGACTCTTACATGTGCCCTGACCAGGATCCACCTAGAAAGACCACCAGGGGGCGATCGTCTGTCTATTTGGGTTTTTCCATTGCTCTGCAACAGAGCTCTTTTTAGCGCCTGAGGCAGAGGCCATAGAGCCATCCTCAGTACCTGGGGCCAACTTCCTCCAGTCAAAGCATGGCTACAGGAAGGGGAAAGAGAAGAAGGAGTGATGGGGTAAGGGTGGAGAAGCAGATGGGGGCTTCTCCTGTGTGCCCTGTCCAGGAATCAAACCTGAGACATCTACACGCTTGGCAGATGCTCTACCACTGAGCCAACTGGCCAAGGCCACCCTCCCTTATTTTTTAATTTATTAAGTATGATAGGAAAAACTAAACAAGCCATAGCTTGGGGTGGTAATGTCAGCAAAAAGGAACATGCTTAAGAAATTTTAGAGAAGAGAGTGAGAGCTTAAATACTTGGACTGCAATATTTCTGGAAAAATTATATAGTAGAATCAAAACTATTGTAGAGTAAGATCAAGACTATACATTCCTTATAGTATAAAATAAAAACAGTGTATTTGGTCTTAGCAAATACACTGAAAAATAGATGTAACTATTAAGGGACTTGAATTAAAAATAATTTTCTGCTGTGTAATTTTGCTTTACCTCAAAATCTCTGACTAAAATTACCTTTCTTTTCCATTCTTTCCACACACTTGTTCTTCCTACCTCTGGTCTTTGCTTCTTTAATATCGCCAGTCCTTTACCCCTCACTTGCTGACAAGCTATTCTAATCCATCTCTGTCACTCAAGAAGCATCTGGTTCATCACTGTCACTCCTATCAAATTCCACATTATCAAATTAACCCTACCTTACAAATCTTTCCTTTTCTATTACCCTTTCTTCTATAGTTTGATTCTCTTTTCCTGAATTTGAAAACTTTAACTTTCATACCTCCTGGACTGTGGAACGTCAGTTGAAATCATAAAAAAGAATATGTGAAGTAGACTGAAGGGTGAAACCAAGCTTCCACACAACGAAGACATTATCTAGATGTGAAAAGTTGGATTTACAAGGAAAAGTATCACCTAAAGTTTATAGTCACAAAAAAGTATTTGGATGGTGCTACTAAAATATCTATATATCTAATAAAAGGAGATTGTTTTTTTGTTGGTTTGCTAGATTGTTTGGTCGGAGACACTGGAAGATTAATGAGCTCTATAGGTAGTGGAGACATGGACCTGCAGCTGCCTGATGCATGAGAGAAAGAAGAAACTTTTCCACAGACCTATAGGAAATACTGTTGTGGGCTTTTTTTTTTGAAGGGTGGGGAGTAGCTTTCTGTTAGTGCAAAGAAAGCATGAGAAATAAGAGTGCCCTCAAATTTCTCTATATCCACCCCCCAAAAAATTGGCAGAGAGTCTCACAGACTGGCCAAGACTGATCTCAACTTCCAAAGTAGTTGAAAGCTACCAAAGCTCTCAGAAAGAGTCAGGATGTGAAATCTATGGGGAAAGGGTTTTCTCTTTGTTTTATGTCATTTCCCTTTTGCAGCATTCATCTACAGAGGGTGCTTTTCTGTATCATGGTAAAATCATGACCTGTCAGCTGTGTGACTGGAAAGAAAATTTATTTTCTAAAGGAGCAGAGTACCGTAGGAAAAGGATTAGACCAGAATTCAGACCCAGATTCCTATGGTTTGCTGAACAAGCAGAGTCACAGAAACTTAATAGCAGAATACAGTGTACTAATGAAAAGTTTTTAAATAAGAACTACTGAAGAAGCAAAGAGAACCTGAGTATTATATTTCTACCATACTTAGTATCTAGCCTCCTCCTGTAGGCCCCATTTATGGCAAGTTGCCTTCACACGAGGTAATTAGACTCCCTTACCCTCCCCACTCAAATACTTATTTTAACATATGGCAATTTATCCTTGTTTTTTTAAATGTCTCTATAAGACTGGTTTTACGGTCACTTTAAATGTGCTGCCATGTTTTCGGTACTTGGCTGCCAGACACTATGTTAATACTGGAATATTTCTTTCAAGGAAACAACCTGACTCATTATTATTAAGTTATCTTTTTTCCGGCAGTAAATTCTGCCTGGCTTAAAGATTATGTAGAAGAAGAAAGATGTCTTTTCACAATCATGGTTACCTCCTTGACGTTTCTCTGATAAACTTGTTTTGTATTATCTTCTGTTTTCTTTGTAGAGCTTTTCTTCCAAGATTTCATTACAGCTTGGGTGACAAGGATTTTGTTGTTGTTGTTTAAGTAAGTTGGCATGTGCTAAATTACCTTTGATAGAAGAAGAACTCAATCAAAACTGACATAGTCTTGTGCTTCACTAAAACCCCACTAGGTTGTGATATGTTTTAGTTTTTAAACTTCAGTTCTGCAATGAATATTAAATCAACAACTGTGGCTCGCATACCAATTCAGGGAATTAACACAGAGCTTGAAAACTTGAAAATAAGGTGTGACTCCACTGAAGATAATTCTGGCTTCCAGGCATTCATTAATTCACTAAATTGTTTAAGCATGCTGCATACAAATGCTGACAGGGATTCAAAGATTTGTTGTCTCCTATTAATCACTTTATTATTCATATCATTCTTTCACTAGAGGCATTAGAATGTTTGATTAATATCTCATTTGTAATATTCTTGTGAGCAATGTCCATTGGCTCTGCTCTAGAAAACATTTTCATTCCTTTTAAGTAAATGTGAAGAGAACAATGGTTGCTTATTAAATTTTGGTATTGTTTTTGTAATTGCACAGTACTTCCTAACAACCATGGCTATCACACCTGGTTCAGCCAGAGGCTTGGGTGATGGTGATATCCAGTGTCTCATCTAAATCTGATAAGAGATCGCCTGACCTGTGGTGGCGCAGTGGATAAAGCGTCGACCTGGAAATGCTGAGGTTGCCAGTTCGAAACCCTGGGCTTGCCTGGTCAAGGCACATATGGGAGTTGATGCTTCCAGCTCCTCCCCCCTGTCTCTCTCTCCTCTCTCTCTGTCTCTCTCTCTCTCCCTCCTCTCTCTCCTCTCTAAAATGAATAAATAAAATAAAATTAAAATTAAAAAAAATAAATAAATCTGATAAGAGATCAAAAGACTCTGACAATCACTTGACTTAAGGCAAATCTTAGCAACTTTTCACTGTCCCCTGACACCCTTTACTGGTCTCTCATTCGGTTTCTTTTATATTGGGATCCTGTTGGGCAAATGAGTTTGTAAAATTTGTATTTTTTGAGTTTCCTCACTTTTAGTGTTAAAAAATGGCACTGGGCAGCACCAGGTATGTGATCTGTGAAATTGCAAATTACCTTCCTGCTTGGTAAAGGCCATTGTCTTGCTAATGTGTGCTGAGAGAGAAGCCATTTTTGCAGAGAGAAGCCATTTTTGCAGAGTGAGAGCAGAGAGAATGCAGAGAGGAGAAGGTGTGCAGATGGGGAACCAGGGCTGAGGAGCTTTAGGACTGGTGGGCCCTTTGATTCTAGGACCAGAGAAGATTCTTCTGGTTGTGGAACTGGAGAATGTGTCAGTGGCTTTGGGAGCCCTGTGTCTTTGCTCATTGGCTGGTGCAAGGCTAGAATAAAAGAATGGCCCACCAGATTTTGGCTCCACTGTTTCTTTACCATCTGCCCAAATCCAATGAGAACCTGCATGTGCATGGCCATGATGACGATGATGGCGGTGACTATTGGCCATACAAATCCTACCTATTTGTTTTGAATGTCAAATCAGGAGGAACTGTTTCTTCCATTCATTTTACTAAATATAAAGACAGATGAAGGAAAGTTTAGAATGCTCAAAATATTAAGCTTAATATTGCATATATTTCTTGCTCTAATCTTGAAGGCAAAACCATTAGGAAAATCATAATGGTTTACAAGCCAGATAATTCACTTTGCTTTTTGAAGCAGAAATTATTTTAGAGCCTGTTTGAATTGATTTAGGAAAACTCAGGTTTAGATAGTTTTCATGTAGAATTGTTATAAAACTATATGTTTAAACATTACTATTAGTTAATGTTTAAAAGAGAAAAATCACATTTAGTATAAAAAAAAAGTAAGCAAAACTGAGCCTGGAAAATCAAGGAAACACAATGCATATAGAAACCTGTTTTATACCCAAATATCAATTTCAGTTGCTAATTTCTTTTTGTAGTCCCTAAATTCAACACACACACACACACACACACACACACACACACACATATGTGTGTGTATATTTAAATATAGGAGTTGCCCTTGACATTTGGGGTCTTGCCCACTCTCAGGTGCCTTCTCCTGCATCCCCTGGGCTGAGAGGCTCACCCTGGAAGCTCTGTGATGCCTAGATCTAACTCCTCTACATCCATATGACTCAATCCTCATCCTTTAAATTAGCTTATTGCATGCATGTCGTACCTGGTATTTATTGACCCTGGTGCTTTCTTTCTGTTCACTGCATTGCCTTTGTTCATTTGCTGCCTTTATAAAGTTAATAAATAAACAATCAATGCCCTCTCATTTTCCAGAGTTGAGTTTTATGGCTGTCTTCATTCTATAAAATATTTAGCTATGAACAACCCCAGATATGTTCAAGACATATCTGGAACCATCAAATGAGAACTTAGATTTACAAATGGGGGAAATCTGCATAGTAACATAGAGAAATAAGTAAAGGTAGGCTCTCAAAACATTGCTGATTGCTGTTCTTTGCAAATTATCTCAACTCTTTGGCACCCCTTTTCACACTCCTGTGTGTGTATTAGAAGAGACAAGAAAGGATGGGAAATGGCAGTTGGGGAGAGATCATAGTGTAATGGACAGGTCCATAGGGTTTAAGTTTAGAGAGACAAAGTTTAAAGTCTCAGCTATGCCACTTATGACATTGAGCAAGTTTTTTAAAGTTTGATTTTATTCTCTTCATCTATTAAATAGGAAATTATTCTTTGCTTAATGTTTTTTTGAAGATTTTGTGATTCCATCTGAAGTTACTGACCCAAAATATAACCTCAAGAACTGAAAATGTATATTTTATGTTCTTTTATTTTATTGGTTCAGGTTTCCCTTTCTTGAGGACACATGACATTTTTCTCTTTGCACCTAGAATGTCAGATATTTGAGTAAAGATGTGTCATGTGAATCTGAGAGTGAATAATTATTTGATGATATTCCTGAGGAGAAATAACACACTTTTGTTAAGATATCTTCATAAATCTTACTTGATCTTTTCTAGTATGGCTAGTTATCTAGGTTCAAAGGATCCAGCAAAAATGGAAAAAAGATTAGAACTGGGTGAAGATTGCTGAATAGGCACATAGAGAACCGTTAAAGTCACAGATGACAGGTTGAGGGTACAGAAAAACTGAAAAACATTGGAGTGTGACCTGTTCTACAGCTCTCTAAACCACACTGATCCCTCTGGTATTATCCCATTACAGAACAGACTGGCATTCACATAGATGCTTTCAGCTTTAATAGAAAGGTAAAATCATATTAAACCCATTGTGCTTTAGAATAGATTGCATAAATGTGTGTAATAAGTTTCAGAAATATTTCTATTAAAATGGTTGCTTTTTAGTACTTGAAAAGTTAAGCTTCGGTTATCTGTAAAATTAACATACGTGTACAGATCATTCCCCATCAATGTCAGATTAATAGAGTGCTCTGCCCCTTGCCATTACCAGCCATTCTTCTGCCACTCTCTGGCATTCTTCCCCTACCAATATACACTACAGAGATGAATAAATTTTTCTAGGAGGGTTCCTTTTTGGATAGGTAAGAAGACCTACTTTGAAACTAGCAAATGCCACCCTAGACCTGTGTCAGGTGATCATTCAAACTTTTCTAGTTCACTGTGATGTGAAAGAAATTCCCAGGCTTAACCTGGCATCTATGCCATTGTATATGTTTGTAATCTGAGCCAGACATCTGTGAGTGAATTCAACAAGCCCCAGGGCAGGAAAACTGGCATATTTCCACCTGAATGACTGTTTAAGTAAAAGCAGCACAAGGAAGAAAAGACAGGGTAGTCTGTTTCTTTATAATTGGTGTTGGCTTGAATGTATGCAATTTATAAACTGGCTTAAAGGCTGTTCATTTTCAAGAAAACAATACTTTCACATAATGTAGCAATCATCAAAGAGCTGGAAGATAGAGTAAAGTTTTAACTTTATGCATAGTCTAAACTTTCCCTTATAGCTTTTCATGCATGCCCCAGCTTCCGCCTTTGCAAACAGATCACAATATCATTCACCACACACACACAAACACATACAAACATACACACACACACTCACCCATAAACTATGTGGCGATTTCCTTGCTTTCTTGGCATACTTGATAAATGTATATAAGTAAAGTATATTCTCATAAAAGTAAGTCCCAAGTTTCTTTAGAGGGCTCATTGAAGGAAAAAAAAATTACAGAGGCACTGATGAATATTGAATAGGTAAGAAAAACTAATTATAAAAAGAATCATACATGTATTTTAATATTTCTCTGTAAATTAGAATTTAGGAATTAGTAAGAAAGTAAAAAGTGATTAATATTTCTCAAAGTATAAAGTAAAAGGGAGGTTAGTTTTAGTAACCATTTCTGAGAGTGACTTTAATATATCGCTGTGCATACTGGTACAGGTTATTTGGTGTAAGTGCCAGATAGAATGGTCAAGGGGTGGCAGACTGTGGAGGGACCATTATCATCTACTGCAGAGACAGACAAAATATATGGGACTTTATATGTGGCTGTATCCTAGCAATGGACCCCTTCTTTTTTCTAATCTCACTTTTTTCTGAAACAAGAGTAAAAGCAGCCTTTGGGCTCAGGGATTTATCAAGCTGATCCTAGTTGCAAGTTTTAAGGAGACTGCATGGGAATGTCAACTGCCTGACATTTGCAGACATTAGGGGTTTTTCAGCTCTGGGGGCAAATTGAATGTGGGAAAATCCCACCCCTGAGAGGGAGGACACATTACCAGTGCCAATTATGTCATTGCTAGAGCTGTATGAATCTCTGAAGTTTTTAATCTGATTTTTCTAACTGCTTGTTTCTACAAATGATTGTAAAATTATGTAATACAAATTTAAATCTGAAGTTTTATTTTTATTCTTAAAAATATGGATTTGATAGAGTTAATTTAGGAAGTATAAAATTCAGGGTTACCAGAAACCCAAGCTCAACAATAGAAAACATCTTGCCCACTGGCTCACTAAGGGGCATAACTAAGACTCATGAGAACCATTTGATTCCAAAAATGTTCTTTAGCATAATACTTTACTGCCTGCTTGAGAGTGTAATTCAATCAGAGTTATCTACTCTGTACAGAGATACAGAAATTTTCAGAAAACTATATAAAGCAACTGACCTGTGGATCTGAAAATGTGTAACACTTACAACGTGCTTCAAAATATAAGGGAAATGAGTATCTAGAAAGTAGGAGGTAGTAAAGACATTGCAGTTTTAAATAGACTGGTTGGGACCATCCATATGGGAAGGGGGCATCTGAGTAGTAATTTGATGGAAGTGAAAGAATGAAGCAGACAGATAACACCAGGAGCATCATTCCTGGTGGGCAGAATAGTTACTGCAATGACATTAAATCGTTCTGGCTGTTCAAAAAACATCAAAGAGGCTGCTGTGGCTAGAGTGGAGCAAGCCAAGAAGACAGTAATGGACAGATCTACATGAAATATTTTGTATGTTGGCATATTTTTTAAGGTAATGAGGCATTATTTTAACCTTCTAAAGAGTTTGTGATGCCAAAAGAAAATTTATTGCCTTGGGGCAAAGAATTTTGGTAGATGGTTGGGATACTCATATTATTCACATTAGCTGTTACATTTGATTGTGCATTATTACTATTCACTCCTTATCTTCCATAAAAGTGCATGTTCCTGGATCTCCTTATAAGTCTTAGGTTTTTAAGTTTTTTCATCATGAGCTCATACATACTTCTCAGCCTAATTGGTTGGCAAGTGTTCATTAAAAATATAAATGTATAGAAAGATGAAGGAATCAAATATCTGGAATTTGTGTATTTAGCAACAAAATAGAATATTGTGTTATGTAAACCATCAGAGAATTGTTCCAAACATTAACTGAGGCCTTGTTAGAATTTTTCTAGAGACTGATGTTTAAGAGAGAAAAGTTTTCTATACTCTCAAAATTCTATCCTTGTCAAGAGTTTACTCACAAAATAGCATTCCTGAGTTTAGTTTTCAGTTGTCTTGCCCTTTATAATTAGATATTTGTGAGAACTGTTACTTGAAAATTACATTTTATCTTGGAAAATTATGGTTAAATATATTACTTATTTACTTATTTATTCCCCCTTACATGAAGATCCTTTTGTCATAGCTCCTCTAGAACTTATTGCAAGGAGATTACTTTCATGCTTTTTGTTTTGTTAATGAGAACAACTTACATTCAATCTCTTTCTTACCTGCCTGTCTTCTATGAAACTCAACACTATAGTAAATATTTATTGAAAAATCTGTGATGTAGAGCCAGACTGGAAGGGAACACAGATTGATTGGACACTGATCCTGTTTACACAAAACTTGTAGGGGATTATTAAACTTATGTGTAAAAAACAGTGACCACAAGAAAAAAAAAGTGATAATGCTTTTAGTGAGGTTAAGGAGAAAGATTACTTACAAGAGTGGAGAATTATAGCAATTAACTCTTAGAAGTAATTATCATTCTTTAAAAATGTTTTACCCTTTAATCATTTTATTCTGTATGTCAAAACTAAGTCACTTCCTTTTCACAGACAGGAAAGTGATAAATTAACACAAAATAATTGCAAACCCTTATTCTTGACATCACACATCCTGATTATCTTCTATATAATTTTAGAATTTGTTCCAAATTGAATGAAAACAAAAAAGTTCCTCTATTTTAGAATAATGAAATAAGAAGAAAAATTAAAAGAAGTTGTGAAGATTTCCTGGAAAAACAAAAACAAAATAAAGATATGTTCTGAATTATGTCATTGTTTACCTTTCTGAAGTTAGAGAGATGAATTACATAAATTATGGGGTCAAGTGTTTTCATAGGTTTCTTTGTTATGCTATCGATTTTCTATATGATAGTAAGAGAAACAGTGCCTATGTCTAAATCTGTATACCTATTGACAAGGGAAGTGTGTGGTATGGGTGTGTCTCCCTGTGTCTTTGTGTGTTTTTATGCATCTGACTTCTGTGTCAACAAAAATGATATTTGCTGTGACTGAAATCTGGAATTTTACCCAAGATTTGATTGGCATTTAAATAAGATTTAACAATGTGAAATAAGTAAAATCAAGAACAAGACAAAAATAACAAAAACATGATTTGGACAATAAGAGACTGAATCATAATTAAACAATTTAAAATCAGTAGAAGTAATTATGTGGTTTCTCACAAACTAGCTGTTTTCAGATACTATATGCACAAGATGAAATTTTGGTGATTTCTACATTTAAGATTTAATTTCTTCTATATTAAGAGGTAGTATGCATTTTTCACAAGATATTGTTTCTATATCTCATTTAATTTTAAAACTATGTTTTCACACATAGGTGGAATATAAAACTGAGACTCATGGACATAGATAAAAATAGAAAATAAAGTGGGTACCAGGGGAACAGGGACATAGGGATGTGGGGGACAAGTGTCAAGAGGGACAAGTATAAGGTGATGGAAAATGATCTGACTTTGGGTGATGGGTACACAACATAATCAACAGTTCAAAAGCTATAGAAATGTTTACCTGAAATCTATGTACTTTTATTGAGAAATGTCACCCTGTTAAATTTAATTTTCTAAATAAAAAAAATATAATTAAACACCACATTATTTATATAAAATTCCTTTAAAGATATATTACCTCACTTTTTATCAAGATAAGAGCTAAATGTTGATGAAATCATAATTACTGGTTAAAGCCTAACTTATGCATTATGACATCATATTTATTTCATGAAAATCCTCAGAGGTTAAACTATTTTTTATCATTAGGTTAATACAGAATAAAAGAAAGTATAGTTGTTAACTATTTCTAAGTTGGTCAGTATACCTAGAGATTTTGTGGGCCACATTTTTCATTTGCCAATACTGCAATCAAGGCTCAGCCTCCTTTATGATATAAAAAGCCTGTTATAATGCCATGATTCCGCAAATGTGATAACTACCACTGAAGAAGCCTTAGCTAGCTAATTCATTTCATTTCACAGTTTGGGGTGGAGGCTATGTTTAGAAGTTCTTTAAAATAAGAGTTCCATAGCAGTCTTTTTTTCCATACAATCAGCTCTCCATGATGAAAGAGGATCTTACATAAAATACATTTATGATCTGAAGAATACATCCTCATTACATTTTTAGATCTCCATTTCAAAGACATCAGGGCTACTTTCCTCTCATAAAGTAAGATCTCTCTAAGGAACATCACAAATGGGCTGTCACGAACCAGGTCATAAACTGCATATTGGTTGATTAGAGAAAACTAAAAAGCAACGTTGGGATTCACTCCCCTGGAAGTTAGTATTCATCCCACAGACTTTTACCCTTACCCGTCTGTGGCACATCTCCCAGCACCCTATCTCATTTCTTTTAGATCAAACTGGTATCAAAACAGCCCAGTAGGCAGCTTTATTCTCATGGTAAAGCTTGTGAATTTGAGGGCTTTGTTTCATAGGAGTCTGGCAAATTCAGCTTTCGCTCAGCGTCTGAACACAATTGTTAACCAGCTGACAGCTGAGAGAGAGGCTTTGTGTAGATTTTACCTGCAAGTAAATAATTGCAAAGAATTTGAACCTGATGATTTTGACAAAAACTCAGCTATTTATGTCATATATTGTTCTGTCAGATGTGGCTTAATAGTCAATGGTTGAAGAAATTTAGGCCTAAGTCAAATAAACCTGAACAACAAAATTTCTTTGTAATAAAAAGAATTGAAAATCTCATGTCTCAGTCATTTGTTGACTTCCTTCAGAATTCAGTAGCTTATCAGATATACCCCCCTCCAAAGAGCTGCAGTCTCTGCTCCTCAGATTCTAGCCTTTGTTTAAAGGAAGGAAAGAACAAAGTAAAAGTAAGTCATTGGTTGAGGATGGGGTCCCAAAATGAAGGACTTGAGAATGCGGTTTATATAAAAAGTCAGGTAGTGAACTTATTAACAACTAAGATGTATAAAAAAAAAATAAAGAAAGCTGGAACATGGGAACATGCATATTAAGTGCTCATAAAATCACAGCTAAGAAACTAAACAAAATGCGTGGAAATATGAATAGCCTGGCCAATGTATAAAAATATCATGAATCATAGAAAATATCTTCAAGTTATATCTTAAAAACTATATAGTAAGTTAGAAAAAATATTTTATCAACACTAAAAATGTAGATTAATGTGCAAAGTATAAATTTAGATTTCTCTTTAATGAATTTATGTATTTCATAAATTATGGTGTTGTGTGTACATGTGTGCATATTTTTCTGGCTTATATATAAGTAGTAGGAATAGAATGGGATGGGAGCAGGTGGTTAGCTGTATTTTGGGAAAAGAGTTAATTTTGAAGCAGCTGCTAACAATTTTCCTACAGTATTATTCATCATTTTTAAAAATTAAAATGATTATAATTACCCTGATATGTCACATCATATGTGACTGCAAAGAGGAAATGATGATGGAAATGGAGAAAATGTCCATATCCCTGGAGTAGAAGCTCATTACTCCATAAACTCCTGAGCGGCAGGCTTCCATGGGATGTCGCCCCAATGGATGAAGCTCAGGTGAGTAATAAAATTGAGCAGAAGGCCTGCAAGTGCCAGTGGCCACCTGATCAGAGCTCATTTAGTGATTGTCATCACTTTGTAGCAACCATGCAGTTAATACCCAGTGTATTTGACATCTGCTATGTTAAATTAGTACGTGCAGAATTAACACCTGCTGTCAGCCACCCAGCATGAATGTTTCTTCAGAATAAAGGGGAAATGAATTATTTCTCTAGGAATTTGTGTAAATTATTTTTGTGCATGGAGAATTACTTGGAAAGATATTGGGATTGGCAGTCAAGATTCTGCATTTTTTCTAGTGTTATCACTGTTAGTAACTTAAGAGTCTCTTATTGTCTTGTAAGAGCTTAATATATGTCCCTAGAAACAAGACATAGAGGTCTTGTAAATGAGCTTAATATATGTCCCTAGAAACAAGACACTAGAGGTAAAGATGTTTTTCAAAATATGGGCATGTATGCAGGTGTGAAGTAGTATGTTAATTGTCCATTAGTAATAATTATAATAAGTTTGTTATTTTAAATTCTTATTGATGTTTGAGAATGGGAAAATTTTTCTTGCAGTGTATTTTCTTATTGCAGAGCATAGTATAGTATATATATATTATATTTAATTCTATACCTATTTCTACATATAGCATATATAATATATTCATCTTTCTTTTTAAAACATTAGATTATAATTGATAGTAATGTGCATTCACATATTAAATCATATAACATATGCACATGTGCATGTATCGTGAAAACATTACTAACTTCTCTAACATTCATCTCCTTTTACAAAAAACCAATAATATTATTATTATGGTATAATAAAGAGAAAACACCTTAACACTGTATTACTGTATTATAGGATAACGCTTTCCTGAACAAACCAGCAACCAAAATAACATAAACCAAAAGCAAACCCCAAACACCATTATACTGCAATGACTTCTATTGTGGATCATAGGAAATAATAAATTGTGTAAAAATTGAAACTTTCCTTTGATTTTGACTCAGAATAAAGTATATTTAATGCTGTGGGAAATACTATTCAGTATGTAACTCCCTTTCTGAAACTGAAAAGTAGAATGAGGTTCTGCCCAAGGAAAACCTAAAAATTATCATCAGAAGGATGCTTTATATTTTTTAAATGATAATAGCCACTCTAGGTTTTGGAACAAAATGCCTCGTATTTTCAGAGAGATCAGAAATCAAGGAAAAGTTGGTGCATAGAAACTGGGTGAGTTTAGAAAAAGATGTTATAATAAATAGGGTTGCGGAACTGGCCCAGTGGAGATAATGTAGTTCCCGACCTCTTGTCAGGATGAATGTCTCCTTAGTAATTATCATAGAAACAATTACATAAAAACCAGCTAGTCTCTAGAACCCAAAACTTAAACTCACTGTATTTTCCTGACTGTGACTCATGCTCTGATCATTAACAGTGAACACTTCTTGAGTTTTGGCTATATGGAGAATTCTGTCAGGAACTACTTAGTACTGTAATATCAGGGCTGCAAAGGTTATATAAAACTTGAGGAAATAACAATTTAAAGATTAGATTAAATTTTTCAAAACCCACTTTTGATCATTTCTAAAAATCTTCTTAATTGAATTCTCAAAGACCCAGCTTAGAGACATTCTGCTTTTAAAGCTATCTTTGAGGATGGAGAGAAGCTAATTTTGGGATTCAATCAAATCCAAAGACTTTAAGGCCAATATAAATAACATTTTTTTATATATACCAGATATCAGAAAACTAGAATTCAAAATGAGACTGGGTAACAACAAAAAAGAATAATTAATTGAACTAATGTTAACAGCAATAGTTGTCACTTCAGAAACTGACAAAAATTCATTTCCAGGTTTGGCTTAAGAACCTCCTTCAAGGGAATGCATTGTAGAAGATGATCTTAACATGATGAAATAATAGGATTCAGACTACAATAGAGGTTATTCACATTGATCCCTTTCTCTGCCTTCTGATTGTGGGTTTTTGTCCCACAAAGAAATAAAACATGTGCTTTTTAAAATGCAAAAATGATTTATTTATTTACTTATTTTTTTTAGCAAGAGACACACACAGAGAGAGAGAGAGAGAGAGAGAAAGAGAGAGAGAAAGGGACAGACAGACAGGGAGGGAGAGAGATGAGAAGCATCAATTCTTTGTTGTGGCACTTTAGATGTTCATTGATTGCTTTCTCATATGTGCCTTGACAGGGAGGCTACATCTGAGCCAGTGACACCTTGCTTAAGCCAGTCACCTTGTGTTCAAGCCAGAGACCTTGGGCTTCAAGCCAGTGACCTTCGGATTCAAGCCAGTGATCCTGCACTCAAGCCAGTAAGCCCACGCTCAAGCCAGCCACCTTGAGATTTTGAACCTGGGTCCTCTACATCCCAGGCAGACACTCTATCCACTGTGTCACCATCTCATCTGGCTGATTTATTAAACTCTGAAGTTCACTGAGACATTGTATTGTATTGGGTACCCTCAATAACTCCATAGCTTGAGGATCCTGTAATGCTGTTTAAGATCTGCTTTAAGAATGGTCCATGGACACAGAATTCCAGTGGTTGCATAGTACATGAACCTGCAGCAAGATTCAAAGTGAGAAGCTATGACTGAGAAAGCAGCACTGTCTGACAGCCCTAAGAGGCCACTGTCCCACAAAACTTACTTTGAAAGAAAAAAGAAGACTGGCATTCTAAAACGAACAAATGATCAAGGAATCCTATATTTTTTCTTCCTAATGTTAGTACTCATGTAAACATTCCTGTATTAGCCAACCACTTAATGCCGAAAATCATAACATAGAAAGAATGGGGAAAATAGGGCAATCCATAGTTTCCTTCCTCTTCCGTCCATCTTGACTCCATAGCAAGCTGTAGGTAGAGAGGATTGGGAGAACTTGTGTGTTCCAGTAAGTGAAATAAAATAAAAGCAGTTGAGTTTGTTTGTTGTGCTGTTTTCACTATCTATGTTTTTACATGCATGAGCTACAAAATACAAATTTTGTAATTTCAATGTTTTCACATATGAGTTAAATGTTTTTATATTTGCATTTAAAACTGCTATTGCACAATGTAAAGTTAATTAGTAAAGTTAATACTAAAAATTTAGTAGAGTATTTATTTTTTTACTTAGTACAATATTAAAAAGCAAATTAAAAAAACAGCATGACAAGTCAAAAGAGAGACAAAAAGAAAGGAAAGTGTTTTTTATTAAACTACTCTTAACAGTACATTTTTTTCCTTCTTTTTCAACAAGGGATCCCACATTATCATTTTGCACTGGACCCCACAAATTATGTAGGCACCCTTTTCCAGCTACTTATACTTTGCCACCATACGTGCTCTCATGCTTTTCCTGAACGTGCCAGGATTGCGCCCATTGCAAGGCCTACATTTACTCTTGTCTCTTCCCAAATGTTCACAGCACGCTTTCTCACTTCTATCATATTATTTCTTCTAATAAAATCTTTTCATTAAAGGACTCTCTATTCACCCTGTTTAACGTGTAATTTCTCTCAGCATAGCAATTCCTAATTTTCTTTTCTCAGATACTTATGGTACTTATCACCTTCTAATTTATTATCTATTTTACTTAATTTGCTTATTATTTTCCTGCCACAAAATATTTATTGAAAAGAAGGAGTAAATTATTAGCCATAAATAAAGATATGGGAGATATAGAGTAAATTATTCATTATTTCCTTATAGAATACATCATTTTAACCAAATGGAAAATTTTTAGCCTCTTGCCTTTTAAGTTAATATTCAAAATGAGTTGTACTTGGTGTCAAATGGGATCTTTGCCTTAAGGTAAAATTTTAATTCTTTGGCAAGAAAATTGATTTGTATGTTACTTATGTATAAAATTTAAGACAAATACAAGTTAAAATTATACCTTATTTTATTTTAAATATTTAATCAGTGTAAAAGTCTGTAGTCTAACTTTTTAGTTTTCACTTGAAATTAGTAATCAGTAAGAATCCCAAGTAGTGAATAGCAGGTGTTCATTGTAATTTAACAAAGTCGGTATCTCATTGCTTACTGGGGCTAACTGCTACCACTTTTGGAAAGCCCTTGACTTTGGGGTTTCTCTTAATTAAAAATATCTAGCTATCAAATGTCAACACTGTCTCATCAGGACAGCAAAATCTTCAGGGAACATAACTTGAGCAATCTTTCAGATAAAGAAAGAAAAGGGTAAAAACACTATTAATTATTTAGAGATAATTCTTTCTATACTATTGAAATTACAACTGCATAATATGATTCACTCCTGAAAAAATATTGTACAGATTCTAAGATTAGTACAATCTGATAAGTAAATTAAATGCCAAATATGATGCATAAAAGGAAGCCAAAAATTAAATGCTGTATTATAAATTTTACACATTTGTATTGTTGTTTTCTGTTAGACTTAAAATACCTATGCCCAAGTAGTACATTCTGAGACTAGCCCTGAGAGGCATACAGAGGTCAAGTGTGTAACTTAATAATAATTGTATGCTCTAATAATACAGATTTTCTTAGTGTTTTAACTTCAGGAAAATACTAATTTCCAAGTAACTTGAGTGGATCATAGTTTGCACTCACAGTACTGTCAGTATGGTACTTTAGAGACTTTATACATACTGTGTTTTATTTTACAAGGGCAAAGAATGAAACCTCAGCTTTAAAAACACTCGGTTAATGATACTGTTCTTATAGAGGACAGTATCACAAAGCTTAGAAAACTTTTTTGTTTATTTTTTAGTAGCTGAGAAATGTTAACAAAAAAGGTTACATCTATTAGACAAAAAGTTAAACTTTTCTTAACTTTTATACCTTTGTCTTTGTTTAAATCTACTCAAATATGCCACTGTGTTGTGCTGCACTTGTTTAGATACACTATAAACCTCAATTGGGGAGTACTATCAATATCAAGAAATGCATAATAGATTGAAACATAAAACCTACTGAGATATAAACTGACTAATGTTTAACATAATACATGCCTGCTAGAATTAACTGAATATCAATTTTTAAGTAAGCTTGGTTTATTTAAATTGAGGGGAGAAGATACCTGTAAAAATATGCATAAGAAAATGAGCTGAATGAATATGTCCTAAAACAAACTGAGTAAACTAACAAAACTTATTTTTTTCAAATCAATTAATATTTGAACCATGAAAATATTTACTCAGCTTACCCTATATTTTTCCAAGTTATTATAGATTTGACACTTAAGTTTTCCCACACGTGCACACACACACAAATACACAAACACATTAAAATCCCATGACATTAAAGCTAAGCTCTTAAAAAACACAAACTATATATCCTGAGCAACAGGTCTAGGATTTACACAATTTAAGTCTCTTAAGGTATTTGAAATGACTTTTAAACTTATTCAAACACGTTTAGAAATTAGCAAAAGCATTTCTTCTCCAAATACCATTACCCAATAATGGGAAATATATGAATGAAATAGCATCCAAAAAGTAATCAATTTGATTCTAAAAATCAAATTAAATATAATCTGAAAAGTTAAGTTTTTGAACATTAGAAATGTAAGGCAGGTTAGTATTTCAGTTGGGTGACTTAAGTTCATATTGTCTTTTTTTTTCCTTCAACTTTTACATTTTGGAATAAGACTAAAACTTGATATATGAATAATATTATCAAAAAAAAGAATAATATTGTCTTTCTGTTACTGGAGTTAGTTTTTGCAATGCCCCTGCATTCTACTAGAAGCAACAGTTTTAATTTTAAATGAACAACCTCATCAGACAGTATAATCTTCACCCAACTCGAGTTTACTTAGAATTAAGAAAATAATACAGGTCAAAGCATGTATATTAATAGCATAATAAATATCCTGTGACTGCCAATCAAAGCTTCTGTTATCACTGTCATGCTGAACTGGGACATGTCACAAGAGGGAGGCTGATTGGGTGTGCACAAGCTCATGTCAGTGAAATCATCACCTTGGGGCTTTCAGCTGCCAACCCTAATTGGTCATGCAGCCCCTAATGGGATGTACTAGTTCCCACTATTCAGTGCAGCTGCACTTTTCCTTACAGAATACTCATTACACAATAAATGGTATCTGCAGTGAAGTACAGACGCTTGGTGCTCTACATAATCTTTGGTGGCATTTTCATTCATCTTGAATCTATTAAATTTCTTACCATCTAGGGAGTTAATGTTACCAGAAGAATTGACAGGGGTTACGTCCAAAAATGCATCTGAAGCCACAAAGAACCCAACCCAGTTGCTAACCCTTTCTTTACAGTTATACTGTATAAAAAATATGAATATAATGTCCAGTAAGATTTCAAAGAATTAAAAGAGATTATTCCTTTACACTCAGGAGAAGTTTATGAAGATCCTAGAGTTTGAGGAAAGTTAACGTTTTCATTTGTTTTATCTAAAATTAAAGTGATAAAGTTATAAAAAAATTCCACGTTTAATTATATCTAATGGTATAATGTAAAAATTGATTACTTTTATGTTAAATAATTCAATTTTAGAAGAATATATAGTATTTGAGAGTCAAATTAAATATTGAGTAACTATAAAAATTTGTTTAAATATACATGTAGAGAAATAAAAAAGATATGTAAAAGTTATATGGAGGTCTTTAATGTTGCCAGCACTTAACTACTCAACTGATGGGCCCATTTTATAAGGAATGTGATATCAAAAGAAAAACAAATCAAAGACATAAATTCAAGAGGAAAAGAAATAATTGAGTTTTAGCAGATCTACACTTAGTCCATTCACTATAAAATTAAAATCAATAGGGACTTCAGGTGTAAATAAGAAGTAGCCTGCCTGACCTGTGGTGGCGCAGTGAATAAAGCATTGACCTGAAAATGCTGAGGTCTCTGGTTCAAAACCCTGGGCTTGCCTGGTCAAGGCACATATGGAAGTTGATGCTTCCAGCTCCTCCCCCCTTCTCTCTCTCTGTCTCTCTCTCCTCTCTCTCCCTCTCTGTATCTCTCTCCCTCTCCCTCTCCTCTCTAAAAAAAAGAATAAAAAAAAGAAAAAAAAAGAAGTAACTTGTTCTAGTGCTATAATCACAAAGAGTTGATATACTACAAATGTTGATATAATAATCACATAAAAATCATGAATTTGATTTTTGTAGAAATAGAATATATTATCATCAAATTAGAACATACTATTATTGGGTAAATAAGTATCCCCTCTTTTTTTGTATGGGTAATGCAAAAAAACCCAAAAAAAACAAAAAGAACAAAAACCCATATAGTTATATACTTGGTTCCAGAAAGAAATGTAAATTGTAAAATTCATAATTATTTAAAACAAGTTATCTAGAATATCTGAGACTTTTCTTTTATTGTATTATTTGAAAGAATTACCCAACAATGAAATTTTTAAACATTATAAATTTGAATGGTTTAAAGAATAAATAAGAGCACAAGTGAATTGTATTATCAGTCCAAATATAGTTATGACAGATATAAAGAATCCTCATTACTAAAACTATAACCTAAAAAAAAGTCATAATAATGTAATTTAAGATTGTATTTATCTTCCATAAAGTTATCCAATTTTAACAAATTTAGGATGAATTTAACAAATGATTTTAGAAAAATCTGTATATATTAAAAATCACTTAATTATCCAATAATCTATTGAACAGACTAACCAGTCACTGTATACTATTCTTTCTAGTAAAATCACAAATCATTTAACATGGTGTAAGTAGTTTAATAATGAAATTTATAAAGGTATAACTTTATCTTTGTACAGCCTACAGTAATGACCTAGTTACTTTATTAAATATTAGAACTACTCATTTGAATTAGTTGATTATAATAAGATTGAGTACTTATTTGACATTAAATAGCCAATCCATTTTATTATAAAGATCTTGCCTTAGGTTTCCTTGATAGCTGTTAAAATTTAGCATGTCTTGTAATTTAGGAAATGAAGGATCTGTTTAATCAGTTGTAATAATTTTAAGTGACTCTGTTTGACAAGCAGTCTTTTGCTGGTTTCAATTAATCCCTAATGTAGACAGCCAGATCTGATAATTCTAAGTGGTTATTTTTTTAAACTCGAATTAACTGGTTTGGTTTACTACATTGGCTGAGTTAATTGAAAAGTTGCCAAGAATCCACTTCATGCTGTGCTGTGCAGACAGAGAAATAACCTATTGGATACACCAAACAATTTGATAGATAAATATGATGAAAACAAAAACACTGTATTGCCTTATTTATCCTCAGCCTTTCAAACAAAACATGACCTCACAAGTCTGATCTCCTGTTTTGGTTGTCACTTTGATTATTGTCATTGTCCAAGACCTAAATGATGAGTTGACAATTTATAATAATCAGACAGGACATAATTCACAAATTTTATAAAAGGATAATTTAGAGGAATTGTCATCTCTGAAATGTATACTTAACTATTTAGAATCAATTTATTTGTTTAGCTGAATATATTTCCTACTTTGGAGTCTCAAATTTGATTATTAGATGATCCAGATTATTTCTATAGATATTTCCTTTTCACTGCCATTTTTATCATGTCTATTTCAACTGCTAGTAATACTATTCACTGCTCAAAAAATTTTAAAGCATATTACACAATAATAAGGCTTTTTTTGGCCACACCTTCTAGATAAATGAGAGTTGTCTTTGAATTTGTTATTGGTCTTTTTCTGAAGCTTCTCAATACCTAATATAACTCATTAACATTTAGAAACTATACAGTTGTTCCTTTTTTTTGTTAAATAATTTGTTATAGTATATTGTTGAACAATACGATATCAACTTGTTGAGAGGATGCTAGTTTTCATGATTTTATAATCCTCACTCTTATTTGTATAGAATTAATATTTGGGTTAGCTATAGTAAAATTTTTTCATTTAAAAAATATTTTAAGCCTGACCAGGAGGTGGTTCAGTGGATAGAGAGTCAGACTGGGACCCAGAGGACCCAAGTTTGAAACCCCAAGGTTGCCAGCTTGAGTGCAGGCTCATCTGGTTTGAGCAAGGCTCACAAGCTTGAGCCCAAGGTTGCTGGCTTGAGCAAGAGGTCACTGTGTGTGCTGTAGCCCCCGGTCAAGGCACATATGAAAAGCAATCAATGAACAACTAAGGTGCCACAACGAAGAATTGATGCTTCTCATCTCTCTCACTTCCTGTCTGTCCCTATCTGTCCCTCTCTCTGTCTCTGTCACATGCAAAAAAATTTTTAAAAAAATTAACACTCCTGTGAAGAAAGATTAACTGTTACTAATAATCCAGAGACTGTTTTGTTTTATTTGATGAGACAACATGGGACTTCTGGGAGATACGGAGTCCAGAAAAACACAGAATAAAATAATTGTCTTGAGCAGTCAGTCTATACTTATCACTATTCAAGTCTTTCTTGACATGATCTATATAATCCTGGCTGATTCACAAATCAGTAACTTTTCTTCTGCTGTATCATAATACTGACCCACTAGCCCACTCTCAACCGTTATTTTTCATCCAGGAGTTAAAGCACAATCCTATTTTCTAGCCTACTACAAAGAATACACATAAAGTTCTCAAAGAGTTCTCTTAAAAAGAACTTTCCATTAGATAACAAGTGAGATGTGGGTTTCCAGGTTGAAATGGGAGAATGAGGGGTACGTAGAACTCACAATACACTAGTAACTTTTTTCAATACAATTCACCATATATAAATATCTTTTAATCACATTCTTATTACACTTCTTAAATGTAATCAATCACCTAACTGGGTTGGCCTTATTTTGAAATTGTTCAATGGTAAATTGTCTTACATCTCATTTGATATTTGCTAAACATCTGATATGAAACTCACATTTGAATATTGTATACTTCAGTTTCTTCGTCTGTAAAATCAGCAGCATATATTTTAAATATCCTGTGTGGAAAACAACTTACTAAGGTTATAGCGACTTACTTAAAAAATAGAGCTTTTTTAAAAAATTGTTTCTTCCTCCAATGCTATGAGGGCTGTTGGATATATATGATACATGTATGGTTAAATGACTGGGAAAGGTTAGATATTCCATTGTTGGAGATAGATGCTCTGAATTGTAAATCTAAAACTCTTTCTATAGTTCTTTTATATCTTTTCAGTTTTTACTACACATACTGAGCTCTATGTTTTGAAATAGATTTTGTTTTTAATTTTATTTTTTATTACAGTTTGCTTTCAATATATATATAGTACTATATATATAACATATAATATATATATGTACATTATATATATATATATATATATAGAGAGAGAGAGAGAGAGAGAGTACGGCACAGTAGAGACATTCATATAGGTTACAGAGTGTTCCCTTTGATAATTCAGTGCCCACCTGGGACCATGGATAGTTATTGCAACATTGTTAACTACACTCTCTATGCTTTACCTTATATCTCCATGCCTATTTTTCAACAAAAAATTAGTACTTCGTATTCCTATCGCATTTTGACCCCATCTTGTTCAGATTATTAACCTGATGTTGATTTAAAACTTCTTTAGAAAAATAACAAAAACAGACCAAAAAAATTCTGCCTCTGATTTCTTCAAATTTCAGTGTTGCAGAAGAGAATCTGAACATTTGAGGTATTTTATCTGATAAACTTTAATTAATTGATATTCACTTATTCAGATTGTTTTATGTGATATAGCAGGAATTTCTACTTGCCTAGTCTATTAAATTATTGTTCAAAACAATTATTGCTTGATTTTTAGGACATTATTTTTTCCTGTGCCAATATCATCAGACTATCTCTAGCCAAAGAAATGTAGGAAAAAGTGGTATGTCTCACTCAAGGGTGATGACACTAAATTACTAATCTTTAATGATATGTTCATTTACTTTTTATACACAGACAGAAGTACACATATACACATGTAACATCACATGGATTATATAATAAAGTTTCTTTTCTAAAACAGACTAGCAATTTCTAGATTCAAACAGAGAAATGAAGCCAGTTTCCAAACTGTCCTTCAAATAAAATGTGATACAATTAAAATATGAACATAGAAATTAAAAATAGATAAAAGAAAATAAACTCTTCCAAGAAAAAATGTTATCATAGAATATACTTGAATATGTTCTTTACTGAAAAGGAGACAATTCTAGAAATCAAGACAATTCTTAAAGCAATGCTGAAAAATGAAAAGCTCTGAAAGATCTCACTGATAGTTTCATCAGATCTTTGGATAAAGTAGAAAGTTCCAAAGGGAAGGATAGAATTATTTCTAAAAACACAGACTCATATAATGAAAGTAAAAATGCCATGGTTTTTTTTTGTCTATTTTAAGGAGACAACATAGGAAGGTTCAGAAAATAGTGATGAATACACACATCTATGTGTCAAAAGAAGGAGGTAGGTGATTGACAACTTTTAACTAGAATGTAAAAAGTAATGAGACCCTTGTTTTTAACCTAACACAAAGAGCAAGACAGATATGCTATAAAATCATAGGTATTGTGAATTTATTAGAGAGCTAAAGATAAAAATAAAAACAAATTCTGAAGAATTAAAATGCAGAGAGTAACTTACGAGGTACAGAGGAACTAAAACTATTTTTAGCCCTGTTGGAATAATGGGACAAAGGGGAATCTATAATAGATGCGTCTCTGGAATATATGGGTCTCACACAATTGTTAAATAACTTTTATTCAGTCTTTGAAATTAACTATAAGATTATAATTAACTGTTCAACAAGCACACCCTAAGGAAAACCATGTATAGATATAAGTTTAAGGGAATAATCAGATATTAAGGAATTAGGGAAATAAGTATAGCTAACCATAAGAAAAAGCCAGCCAAATGTATGGGCTTGATAAAAAAACATGTTGTTATCCCAGTCACAGAGCAAGTTTGCAGCTACTTGTATTATCTATGGACAACTCTTGAGTGAATGGACATATTAGGTGATGTGCCATGATCAAGGACAGGGCAGAACAATGGAAAAACATAACCTCTGAGATGTGTGAGCTCATCACTAGCTACAAAGTAATCGAACAATGAAGTTTGAAGACAGATAAATAGAGCTAATCTAGGTCAGGCAATTCAGATTCTGGTCGAGAGACAATTATCCATGGGTCTTTTGCATTTCTTCACATCTTGTGATCAGAGCCCTTTGTCCTGAATTGTCTTTTCAAGAATGTTTTACAGCAAAAAGCCTTGGAAGATAAGACAGCTGTCTGCCTCTAAACAAGATTGCCAATATTTTGTTTTTCAGTATAATAAAGATCTTCTTTTGGGACAAAGGTTTTGCAGTTTTCAGTCCATTATATGGATTTGAGTTTTCTAAATTCAGTGTTACTCAGTTGTGATGCAGACCTACTGAGTGCTGCCTACCCACTGTGTGTGTATCATTCTGCTTGATCTACTTCCACATTATTGCCATGGGACTTGGTGGGGAAAGAGATTTTCACCAGTGTGAACATAAAACTCCTGATGCCTGCTGTCTTGTGGGTAATGAATCTCCTGCCTTTTGCAAAAATGGATGAAATTTTGGCAGGTCAAAATGATATCTTGAAAACAGAGAATGTTTTTCTACCCTGGCCTGATAGCTTAGTTGGTTAGATTCATTGTCCTGAAGTACAGAGGTTGTGAGTTTGATCCTCAATCAGAGCACACACAGAAACAGATGTTCCTGTCTCTCTCCTGTTCTCTCTCTTCCTCTCTCTAAATCAATAAAATAAACATTAGAAAACAAGTTAACAATGAAAATAGAGAAAAATTTTATACACTTAACAGTTCTTGATAATTTTCACCAAGTAGAAGCCATCACCTATTGGTAAGAAAAGCAGGGATGAGAAAGATTGCATGTTCAAAAGACCAAAGAGCTACTAGAGACCAAAGAGAATTTTCCAATGTCTGATCTGATCCAAAGGCTCTGATCACAAGATGTACTGCAATGCAAGAGATCCACGGATAATTGCCTCTCAGCCAGAATCTGAACTGCCTGATCTGGTTTAGCTGTCTTGAGCTGTCTTCAAACTTCATTGTTCCACTACTCTGTAGGTAGTGAAGATCTCATATATCTTAGAGGTTATGTTTTTCTGCTCTTCCTTTGCTACTCTGCCTTGTCCTTTATTTTGGACCCTAAACCATGGCATAAATTCTGAAACTCCCAAAGACATCTCTATCATTGCACAGACTCAAGCCCTATTTAAGGGAAATTTCTGTTCTCACACTCAAATTATTTGAAAGCACTGGTGAACGTAATCAAACTAAGACTGCAACAAAGTCCAAATATAGCTGAAATAAATGAGAGATAGAGTCAGAGTCACAAGCTACCATTTTTTTACAATTGATATGCTCTATTATGAAAATGAATATTATTAATTTAATTAAGTCACATGGCCAAGAGACAAAAGAGCAAACAAAAGAATGAGAAATTGTCTGAATGTTGAAGGGCAAAATATGGACAATATTCAAGTACAGATAGAGGATGCATTGAAGAAAGGGAAGTAAAAAATACATACTCAATGAAAAAGAAATATAAAATATAAAAATATTTTTTCTAGAAGTAAATTGACAATAAATGAAAGGACCTCTGCATATAAATATAAAATCAATAGCAATTATAAAAAATGAAATAGCAATATAAAAACATAAAGTATATAAAATGTGTATTTGAGATACATGATCAATAACAATTGACATAGCTTTTTTGAAGTTAGAAGATTACATTTAATACGGTGACATTGATCAATAAAAGTACAAGATTTGAGGTAAACATTTTATTGCATTTGAACTGTTGATTGTGTTATTTGTCCATCACCCTAAGTCAAATCATTTTCTGTCACCATATATTTAACCTATGTTCAAGTAAGCACTCAATTACCAGGGGAGGTAGAATAATGACAATTTTTGAAAAAAATCATGGAAGAGATATTCTAAAACTGTTGGAACAATTTTTATAATTTTTTCAAATGACATATGTAAACGATCTGACTTGTTGAACTCTGCATGATATCCACTGATATTATTAGGTAATCACCTTTAATTTCTTTCTAACATAAAGAAAATTATATAACTTATTTTTTACACAAATATAGATATTAATACTAATATTATTTTATCAAGGTGAAGCTGAAAGAAACCATCAAAGAAGCATATTGGAACAAAAACCAAATTGATTATTAAACCATAAAGAAACAGGAACTATATGCGTAGTTGATAACATAACATTTCCTTAATGAATTTTAGCCTAATAGTTAGCTCTCAAAATTAGTGTAAAGATACAAAATTCAAATATTCTGATATAGATTTTAAATATAAGCCACATTTTTATAATTTTACTTTTATCTAGATACATGATTCTATAATTATGCTTATTCTTTAAAACTTTTCTTTAGAGTTCAGAGATCTTAGCAGAAAATTTTTGCATCAATAATCATATTGGATGATTCACTTAGAGAATATTTCTTAAGTCATATTTAATAATTATCATGACACTGAAGTGGTATCATCATACAATAAAATAATCTCTCAATTTCAAAAATAGCAAATACTGCTTTACCACCCAGATTAGTAGGTAATCCATAAATTTTCTTTCCATATTAATATGTACTGAGAAAAAACATTTAAAATACTATTTTCTTTTTTTTTTTTTTTTTTTTTATTTTATAATTTTATTTTTTTAATGGGGTGACATCAATAAATCAGGATACATATATTCAAAGATAACAAGTCCAGGTTATCTTGTCGTTCAATTATGTTGCATACCCACCACCCAAAGTCAGATTGTCCTCTGTCACCTTCTATCTTGTTTTCTTTGTGCCCCTCCCACCCCCTATCCCTCTCCCATTCCCCCCTCCCCCCCGTAACCACCACACTCTTATCAATGTCTCTTAGTTTCACTATTATGTCCCACCTACGTATGGAATAATACAGTTCCTGTTTTTTTCTGATTTACTTATTTCGCTTCGTATCATGTTATCAAGATCCCACCATTTTGCTGTAAATGTTCCGATGTCATCATTTCTTATGGCTGAGTAGTATTCCATAGTGTATATGTGCCACATCTTCTTTATCCAGTCATCTATTGATGGGCTTTTTGGTTGTTTCCATGTCCTGGCCACTGTGAACAATGCTGCAATAAACATGGGGCTGCATGTGTCTTTACGTATCAATGTTTCTGAGTTTTGGGGATATATACCCAGTAGAGGGATTGCTGGGTCATAAGGTAGTTCTATTTTCAGTTTTTTGAGGAACCACCATACTTTCTTCCATAATGGTTGTACTACTTTACATTCCCACCAACAGTGTATGAGGGTTCCTTTTTCTCCACAGCCTCTCCAACATTTGCTATTACCTGACTTGCTAATAACAGCTAATCGAACAGGTGTGAGGTGGTATCTCATTGTCGTTTTGATTTGCATTTCTCTAATAGCTAAAGAAGATGAGCATCTTTTCATATATCTGTTGGCCATTTGCATTTCTTCCTGGGAGAAGTGTCTATTCATATCCTCTTCCCATTTTCTTATTGGATTGTTTGTTTGTTTGTTGTTGAGTTTTATGAGTTCTTTGTATATTTTGGATATTAGGCCCTTATCTGAGCTGTTGTTCGAAAATATCATTTCCCATTTAGTTGGCTTTCTGTTTATTTTGTTATCAGTTTCCCTTGCTGAGCAAAAACTTCTTAGTCTGATGTAGTCTAAGAAGTTAATTCATTCATTAATTTTTGCCTTCACTTCTCTTGCCATTGGAGTCAAATTCATAAAATGCTCTTTAAAACCCAGGTCCATGAGTTGAGTACCTATGTCTTCTTCTATGTACTTAATTGTTTCAGGTCTTATGTTTAGATCTTTGATCCATTTTGAGTTAATTTTTGTACAGGGGGAGAGACTGTAGTCCAGTTTCATTCTTTTGCATGTGGCTTTCCAGTTTTCCCAGCACCATTTATTGAAGAGGCTTTCTTTTCTCCATTGTGTGTTGTTGGCCCCTTTATCAAAAATTATTTGACTATATATATGTGGTTTTATTTCTGGACTTTCTATTCTGTTCCATTGGTCTGAGTGTCTATTTTTCTGCCAATACCATGCTGTTTTGATTGTCGTGGCCCTATAATAGAGTTTGAAGTCAGGTATTGTTATGCCCCCAGCTTCATTCTTTTTCTTTAGGATTGCTTTGGCTATTCGGGGTTTTTTATAGTTCCATATAAATCTGATGATTTTTTGCTCTATTTCTTTAAAAAATGTCATTGGAAGTTTGATGGGAATTGCATTGAATTTGTATATTGCTTTGGGTAATATAGCCATCTTGATTATATTTATTCTTCCTAGCCAAGAACAAGGTATATTCTTCCATCTCATTATATCTTTTTCGATTTCCCTTAACAATGGTTTATAGTTTTCATTATATAAGTCCTTTACATTCTTTGTTATGTTTATTCCTAAGTATTTTATTTTTTTTGTTGCAATCGTGAAGGGGATTATTCTTTTGAGTTCCTTCTCAGTTGTTTCATTGTTGGCATATAGAAAGGCTATTGACTTCTGTATGTTAATTTTGTATCCTGCGACCGTACTGTATTGGCTTATTGTTTCTAGTAGTCTTTTTGTGGATTCTTTGGGGTTTTCGATGTATAGGATCATATCATCTGCAAAAAGTGATACCTTTACTTCTTCTTTTCCGATATGGATGCCTTTTATTTCTTTGTCTTGTCTGATTGCTCTGGCTAGAACTTCTAGTACCACATTAAATAAGAGTGGAGAGAGTGGACAACCCTGTCTTGTTCCTGATTTAAGGGGGAAAGCCTTCAGTTTAGTGCCATTTAATATGATGTTAGCTGATGGTTTATCATATATGGCCTTTATCATGTTGAGATATTTTCCTTCTATACCCATTTTGTTGAGAGTCTTCAACATAAAATTGTGTTGTATTTTATCGAAAGCCTTTTCTGCGTCTATTGATAAGATCATGTGGTTTTTGTTCTTTGTTTTGTTGATATGGTGTATTACATTAACCGTTTTACGTATGTTGAACCATCCTTGAGATTCTGGGATGAATCCCACTTGATCATGATGTATTATTTTTTTAATATGTTGTTGTATTCGATTTGCTAGTATTTTGTTTAGTATTTTAGCATCTGTATTCATTAGAGATATTGGTCTGTAGTTTTCTTTTTTTGTGCCATCCTTGCCTGGTTTTGGTATGAGGGTTATGTTGGCCTCATAAAATGTGTTTGGAAGTATTGCTTCTTCTTCAATTTTTTGGAAGACTTTGAGTAGAATAGGAACCAAGTCTTCTTTGAATGTTTGATAAAATTCGCTGGTATAGCCGTCAGGGCCTGGACTTTTATTTTTGGGGAGGTTTTTAATGGTTTTTTCTATTTCTTCTCTACTGATAGGTCTGTTTAGGCTTTCTGCTTCTTCTTGACTCAGTCTAGGAAGGTTGTATTGTTCTAGGAATTTATCCATTTCTTCTAGGTTGTTGAATTTAGTGGCATAAAGTTTTTCATAGTATTCTACAATAATTCTTTGTATATCTACGGTGTCCGTGGTGATTTCTCCTCTTTCATTTTGGATTTTGTTTATATGAGTTCTTTCTCTTTTTTCCTTGGTAAGTCTTGCCAAGGGTTTGTCAATTTTGTTGATCTTTTCAAAGAACCAGCTCCTTGTTCTATTAATTTTTTCTATAGTTTTTCTGTTCTCTAATTCATTTATTTCTGCTCTGATTTTTATTATCTCCTTCCTTCGGCTGGTTTTGGGTTGTCTTTGTTCTTCTTTTTCTAGTTCCTTAAGGTGGGAAGTTAAGTGGTTCACTTGGGCTCTCTCTTGTTTGTTCATATATGCCTGAAGCGATATGAACTTCCCTCTTATCACTGCTTTTGCTGCATCCCATAGATTCTGATATGTCGTATTGTCATTTTCATTAGTCTGTATATATCTTTTGATCTCTGCACTTATTTCTTCTTTGACCCATTCATTTTTTAAAAGTATGTTGTTTAGTTTCCACATTTTTGTGGGATTTTTTTCCTCTTTTTTGCAGTTGAATTCTAGTTTCAAGGCTTTATGATCAGAAAATATGCTTGGTACAACTTCAATTTTTCTGAATTTGCTGATATTGTTTTTGTGGCCCAACATATGGTCAATTCTTGAGAATGATCGATGTACACTGGAGAAAAATGTATACTCAGTCACTTTGGGATGAAATGTCCTGTAGATGTCTATCATATCCAGGTGCTCTAGTGTTTTGTTTAAGGCCACTATGTCTTTGTTGATTCTCTGTTTGGATGACCGATCTAGAGCCGTCAGCGGTGTATTGAGGTCTCCAAGTATGATTGTATTTTTGTCAGTTTTTGTTTTAAGATCAATAAGTAGCTGTCTTATATATTTTGGTGCTCCTTGGTTTGGTGCATATATATTAAGAATTGTTATGTCTTCTTGATTCAGTGTCCCCTTAGCCATTATGAAATGGCCATTTTTGTCTCTAAGTACTTTTCCTGTCTTGTAGTCAGCAGTATCCGATATGAGTATTGCTACACCTGCTTTTTTTTGGATGTTATTTGCTTGGAGTATTGTTTTCCAGCCTTTCACTTTGAATTTGTTTTTATCCTTGTTACTTAGATGAGTTTCCTGTAGGCAGCATACAGTTGGATTTTATTTTTTAATCCATTCTGCTACTCTGTGCCTTTTTATTGGTGAGTTTAATCCGTTTACATTTAGTGTAATTATTGATACTTGTGAGTTCCCTATTGCCATTTTATATCTTGCTTTCTGTTAGTTTTGTGTCTTGTTTGATCCTTCTCTTTCGTTTTTCTATCTTTTGTTTTTATTTGGTTGTATTCCATACATCTTTCCTCTGTTGCTATCTTTTTTATCTCATGTGCTTCTGTGGTGGTTTTTTCAATGGTGGTTACCTTTGAGTAATGAAAAGGGTCCCTACCCTGTTCATTGTAGCGAACTATTTTGTGAGTACTTTTGCACTCCATCGTCCTTTGCTACTGTTAATCTCCGTCTTCTCCCCCTCTTTCTTTTTGTTGTTGTCACAGTTTAAATTTGGTTTTATTGTGTTCTTCTTGGAGCTTTTACTTGTGGCTCTGTTTTTTTTTTGTTCTTTGTATCTGATTGGATTACCCCCTTTAGTAATTCCTGGAGTGGGTGTTTTCTGATAATAAATTCCCTCATCTTTTCTGTATCTGTGAATGTTTTTATTTCTCCTTCGTATTTGAAGGATAGCTTTGATGGGTATAGTATTCGTGGCTGAAAGTTCCTCTCTTTCAGGACTTTAAATATTGGGGTCCACTCTCTTCTAGCTTGTAGAGTTTCTGCTGAGAAATCTGATGATAATCTAATGGGCCTTCCTTTATATGTTGTATTCTTCTTTTCCCTGGCTGCCTTGAGAATTTTTTCTTTGCTGTTGGTTTGTGTCAATTTCATTATGATATGCCTTGGAGTAGGTTTGTTGGGGTTAAGAAAACTTGGAGTTCTGTTTGCTTCTTGAACTTGAGGCTTTAGTTCTTTCCACAGGCTTGGGAAGTTCTCATCAATTATTTGTTTAAGTATGTTCTCCATTCCATTTTCTCTCTCTTCTCCCTCTGATATACCTATTATTCTTATGTTATTCTTTTTGATGGAGTCAGATAATTCTTGTAGGGCTATCTCATTTTTTTTAATTTTTGAGTCTCTTTCTTCTTCTCTCTGTTGTGCCTCAAGTTGCTTGTCTTCTATTTCACTAATCCTCTCTTCTATCTGACCTGTTCTATTAGCTAAGCTTGTTACTTCGTTTTTCAGCTCGTGAATTGAGTTTTTCATCTCTGTTTGATTTGTTTTTATAGTTTCAATTTCCTTGGACATATATATTTTTTGTTCTTTGAGTTGTTTTCTGAGCTCTCTATATTGCCTTTCTGTGTTTTCTTGTATATCTCTGAGGATTTTTAGGATTTCTATCTTGAATTCTCTGTCATTTAGCTCCAAGGTTTCCAATATATTAAATTTTTTCTCCATTGATTTTTCCTCATCTAGCTGTGTTACCTCTCTTTCTTTTATATCCATGATATTCGATTTCTCTTCCTTAATGGCATCTGAGGGTGGTTTTGTTGATAGTATTAATGAGATTTAATAAAGAATAAAAAGTTAAAAAAAATAAAAAAATAACAAATCGAAAAGAGTTGTTTTTTTTTTTAAAAAAATTAATAATGAAATAAAGAAAAAATAAAATAAAAATTTTTTAAAAAAGGAAATTATCCCCCCCTCTCTTTTTTTCCTCTCCTCTCCTCTCCCCTCTTTCTTGAGAAAATCTTGTGGTGGACTGTGAGTTATAACAAACAATGCCTGTGATGGAGGGCCTGAATTGGGGAAAAGTAATAAAGGGGCAAAAAAGAGAGAAAGAAAAAAAAAAAAAAGGAAAAAAAAAAAAAAGAAAAAAGAAAAAAAAAAAGAGCGTATGGACCCACAAAAAGCAAATAAAGAAAAATTTTGGCTCAAGAATAGAATGATTTGCTTTTAGGTGTTGGTTTTCTAAGAGTTATGATGAGAGGAATAAGAGGAAAATGGAAAAATGGGGGGACAAATTAAAAACTTACTATTGTATTTAGTGGAACAAGAACTAGATAATATGGAGAGCCAGGGATGGGAGCACTGCTAGTGAGTTAAAAAGGTGAAGTAAAAACTTCCCAAAATGCCACAAACATAGGTTTGAGTCCCAAATAAGATAATTTGTTTGTTATTGAGGTTTGAATGAGAGGAGATGTAAAGGAGAAAGGAAGAAACTAATATAGAGGGAGAAAAGAAAGAGAGAGAGAGAAAAAAAGAGGGAACCACTAAAAGAAGAAAAAAGAAAGGAGAGAGAGAGAGAGAGTTAAGGGTTTTGGAGTGCAACCCTCATAGAGAGAAAGGAAGAGAAGAGAAATGATAATGGGAGATGTAACACTTATGGGTAGTGTAGTTCAAGGAGAGGAGAGAGTAAGACCAGTAGAGAGTTAATCGGCCAAATTGGAGGAGGAAAAAAAAGTCTCAAGAATGAAGATAAGAGAAACAAACGAACAAATATAATAAAATGGGATAGGTTATAAAGTCTGCATATTATTCTTGATTTTGAGAGGTTATCTTCTTGCTTTTTCTTTTCTCTCCCTCTTCCTGGTCGGTGACTCTGTACCCCGGGTTCTGCCCCTTTGGCACGCTCAGGTAGAGGTTTGCAGTTGATAAGTCTCTATGGCAATGTCATGTATTGTGCTTTATTCTCGTTGGGAGTCGAGGCTCATTAGCATTTATAGGCTCCGACAGTGAGAGAGTCTGTGTTCCTGGAGCCTTTCTCCTAGTCTTTCCTTCCTCAATTAGTAGCCTGATAGTCCAGGTATGGGGTTGCTGCTGCCTCTGCCTGGATAGTAAGAGGCTCAAATTGCTGGCAACTCCCCACTCTATTTCCACTCAGCACAGGGCTCTGGGTAAGGCTCAGTCAGTCAGAGCTGCTAGCATAATCAGGCGGGCTTTCCGCCCACTCGAAGACCTCTGGCTCTGCCACTCTATCCGGTAACACAAGCGGGCGCCCACTTCCGGGGCGCTTGGAGGAAACTCTCACTCACTGTCTGCAACCAGGATATCCGGCTAGCAGTCTCACGCTCTGAGTGAAACCCCCAACCGCAGGGAAAAGTTGCAGCGTTGGAATTGAGTCTCGCTCTGTCCCCGTGTGCGGCTTTTGCAAGGCGCTGGGGCGGCCCGAGATTCCGCTTTGGTCCACACAAAGGCCCCTGACTCTGCCCCTCTGTGCGATAACACGGGCGCGCACTGCCGAGGCACTCAGAGGAATCGCTCACTCCTTATCTGCGCGCGCAAACCAGGATATGAGGCCGGCCGCGGTTCCCTCTGAGTGAAACAGCCTCCAGAACGGAAAATCTCCACCCTTGGGATTAGTTCTCACTCCCTCCCGTGCGTGGCTTTCCCAGGGCGCTGGGGTTGCCCAGAGACTCTGCCCTCAGCCCACAGAAAGGCCTCTGACCCTGCCTCTCCGTGGGGCAACACGGGCACCCACTTCCGCGGCTTAGGAAGAAATCTCTCTTCCACTAACTGCGCACCGACCAGGAGACCGGGTAAAATGGCCGCTCCGCTTGTCTTTCTTTGTTTGGGTTTGGCGCGAGTGTTAGCTTGTATTGCCCGGGTTGCCACAGGATCAGATTTTCCTCGGCTTGGATCTCTGAGCCACAGCCTGGTTCGGCCGTTTTTGCTGCGGCGGCCTGGATCTATTCACCCCCTTTGCCCGCCTCAGTTTCTATATTCACAGTTACCAGAGAAAGCCGCCCTGTTTAGGTTAGTGAGGAAGGCGGAGCATTTCTTACTCCCTATTTCCTTCGGGGTTTGGTTATATATTTAGCCAATTTTTCACTCAATCATACCTTTGGGTGTATTGCGAAGAATCTGGAAGCTCCAAGTATAGGTTTTTCTGTTTCTGGTTGAAGATCTTGTTGAGTTTTGGGGGAGATTTATCGGTATCGCTTCCTACTCCGCCATTACTCTGACGTCATCTCCTCTCATTCCTAAAATACTATTTTCAACAGGTATATCAAATATCAGAATCTGTAGCATAATAGTTGAAAAACATTAATGACTCTATAGTGACCATTTTTGCTTACATATTTTTTCTCTTGAACCTCAAAATATACTTCTCATCTACAGCTTTTCTTTTACTATTGTTCTTTATATTAAAATAGTAGGAAAGTAAAGAGAAAGGAATACATGATGAGTAATTATTCCAAGTAGGCATAGATGAGATCTTAATTCTGTGGCTCACAAAGAAACGGATTAGAATTGCCAAAGGTAAATGAGAAAACCTATAACAATAGATTATCTCATAGATTGTGCCAGCATTGAATAACATAACTTCTACAATGAAGATGTAAAAAAAACATCACTATTTAAAGCATTTGTAAAAATAAAATAATAAATGTGGCTTACATATTGGACTATAAATTGTCCAATTATTTAAATAAATAATCACTATATTTTTTGCCTAATGAGGAGCTTTCAAACTGATCACCATATTGAACATCAAATTCACATTAAGAATTGACATTTATATGTGGTGCACCCACATCCAAGTTCTGATTTAATATGAAAATAAGGCAATTAATTAATTACCTCAAAATAGGAGAAAATACATCATAAGGAAACTATATCTACTGTGTTTCCCCGTGTATAAAATGCACCTTAATTTTGGAGCCCAAAGTTTGAAAAAAAAAGTATTACATAAAGTTATTGAACTCAAGTTTTATTCATCATAAAACTCCTCATCACTGTCAAAATTCCCATCCATTAGCTTGTTCTGATCTGTGTCTGATGACAAATCACTGTCTTCATGTATTGCCTTGTCCTCAGTTCCATCTATGACATTTGAAATGCTACACTTCTTAAATGCAAGTAAAAAAATCTACAACCACTGTATAAGACACTCCCAGTTTTTAGACCCCAAATTTTTTAAAAAGGGTGCATCTTGTACATGCAGAAATACCCAGAAAGGAAAAAAAATTGCTTTTTGACACCTTCAGAAAATGAGGATTTAGTACTAACAAAAGTTGTGCCTTAGCTTTTTCTACTTATACTTAGCAAATAAGAAAACTTTAATGAATTATCTTACTGTTCTTTCACAAACCAATCAATAACAACCCTTTCCCTCTAGAGATAATTAAATTTAATCTAATTAGATTGCCTTCACTTACAAACATGTCATGTAACTAAAGTTAATTTACTATTACACACAGTCTACCTATGGGAATTGTATTGTAATAATGGGATTATTGTTACAAATCTTACAATAGATTTAGTGTAGATGCCTGGTATTTTTGTATGAAGCAGTATTCCTCTTCATTGTGTTATAATTCTTAAATATAGTTCATTCTCTATCACACCATGTAAACTTGGGTAAGCACGTCCATATCCTCAGAATTTTCAAACTTACATGTTTAATTCAACTGATATTTTGAATGCATGAAAATTATATGTATGGGTGTGTTATTGTATTTTTACTTAACATTCTATACAATGTTTTACATTCATTTAATGAAGTGTAAAGAATTTCTGTTCACAGACTCTGGCTGGTTGGCTCATTAGAGTATCGGTCCAGCATGTGGATGTCCCAGGTTTGATTCTCAGTCAGGGTACACAGGAGAAGCAACCATCTGCTTCTCCACCCCTCCACCTCCTCCTTCTCTCTTTCTCTCTCTCTCTTTCCCTACTGCAACCATGGCTTGAATGGTTCAAGCAAGTTTTTTTCTGGGCACTGAGGATGGCTCCAAGGCCACGCCTCAGGTGCTAAAATAGCTCTATTGCCAAGCAACAGAGCAGCGGCCCCAAATGGGCAGAGCATCGCTTGGTAGGGGGCTTGCCAGATGGATTCTGGTCGAGACACATGTAGAGTCTGTTTCTCTGCCGCCCACCTCTAACTTAATTTAAAAAAATCACTGTCAACATACTCTTACTTTTGTAATCAAAAGAAATAATAAATATACTTATGTTGAAATATTTTATAAATATTACTGGAAGCTTTTAATCATTCAACAAACACTTTTAGACTTCATTCTACATTTAATTTGCTGGCTAATAGTCTATGGTGATGGACTATAATTATGATGCCACACACATAAGATAGGCAAGATCTCATTGGGCACAAATATATGGTGACGGAAAATGGTTTGACTTTGGGTAGTGGGCATACAATGTAATATGCAGATCATGTATCATAGAACTGTACACTTGAAACCTATATGATCCTATTAACCAATGTCACCCAATAAATTTAACTAAAAAAAGAACTCACTTGCATGTGTGTAGATTATAATCTGCAGAATAAGGAAATTCTGTGATGCTGTTAGTGGAACAGAGTAGGGTGCCACCATCAGTAATTATTGCTCTGTCATTCTGAGTATGTGTCATGTACATATATTGCTTGAGATATTACTGATTGTTTTCAAATGGATTCATATATAACATATTTTTTAACTTTTCAATTTACCTACACATTTACCATTTTCTTTGTTCAACATTTCTATCTGAAAACTGCCTTCTAGAATAATTATCTTTTGTTTTGAAATATAGTTTAAAAGCACATTTTAATGAGGGATTTTTAATACAAAAATCTGTAAAGATTTTTACTTTTGTTTCACTTTTATTTGGAAACTATAGTCAACTATAGTTGTTCTTTAATTTTTACTTTCTCTAATGAAGAGTTTGTCCAGTCTTCTATTTTATTTTGTTGGTTTTGATAAGTCTTGTTCATCACATTTTTCATTCCTTTAAAAGAAATATGTTCTTTATTTAAATAATAAATTATTTAAAAATATTTTTGTTTTTATAATTGTGTTTTAAAATCTAGTGTTTGGCTGGGCTGCTTTTTATTTTTCTGCTGGGATCTGTCTCCCTTGGTCTAAGGATAGTTATCTTCTTTTTTAAATGAGAAACCATCAACATTCATCTCATTGATTCTTGTCTTTTCTTAATTCCCTCTGTTTAATTCTTCTAGAACTAGTTAATGCCTCTGAAATTAGTTATTCCTCTTCACTCTGTGTTTCTTGAGAACAGACTTTTTCTTCATTATTCATTATTCTAAGCTTTTTTGAGTCACTATTATTCTTTCTAGGTAATTACTTTAAATAGAAATATGCCCATATATCATGATTTTGTACTTTTAAATTAAAATTATTTTCTTTTTTCCCTCCCTCCCTCTTTTTTTCTCTTTCTCTTCTTTCCTTCTTTTCAACCATCATGAATCCTTGGTTTGGTCTGTGTGTAATCTTTAAATTACAGATTTTAAATGTGTTTTCCAGTTAGGGGTTGCCTTTGCTTCCATCAGGCTCCCAGAGACATTACAAATCAAAGATCACTTTCAGCACTCATTTTTTCAGACCTCAGCGGTAGAGAAATTTCTATGTGAGAGTCACTTGTGGTAGAGAGCTCTCAGATAATTTTTCTTTATGTCTCTTTAACTTTAAAGCTAAAGACAGAATAGGTATGTTTTCTAACAGCATCATCTTCTGGGTAGATTTCTTAAGTTTACCACTGAAAGTGTCACTTTTAGTTGAATCCAAATATATATATTGAGTGATATACAAACATGCTTCTTAATTAGCATGAATCTCAGGTTAACCTCTTTTCTCCAATGAAAACCCAAGCCTCTTGACTACCAAGAATTTGTAGCTGTACCACTGTACTGCCTGTCTGGTATTCAGCGACCTTCCTGTATTCAGATTTACAATCACTTCTAGGCAGTGCTGAGATTCAAATAATTTAACAATGGATTCTCTGCCCTAATGACCATTTTAAGTATAAAAAAAGATATACTGAACGGTAGTTTATTATTTTATGCATTTAATACTTAAATAAGAACAACAAAAGAGGTACACAAAACTAGATTATAAGAGCTTAAAATATTAATGAAAAAATATTAAATAGTACCTGACAAAAAGCAATAAAATTGTCATTTAAGATATTTCCATGTTGCTTCTTGAGTGACATCCTCACTTGCAATTTTTTTTTCACGTATGAACTGAATGAATATTACTATGGGTGCTTAGAATATACTGTTGAGAAGATGAGCATTAAAATATAGTAAGAAATATAAGTTTGTGATTTCCACATTGAGCGGCTGCCCAGGCACCCACCTTAGAGAGAACCCTGATTACAAGTGCCATTATAACTACTGGTTCAGCGAACTCAACAAAAAATGAGGAATTAGTTCTGACAAACTGGTATGAACTGGCTGAATCCCACTACTGCTTCTAGGTTCCTAAGACTTTTTTCTACTCTTTCAGTCAGTTCATTCAAGTACTGAAGAAAAGAAAAGCTAAAAACAAAGCATAGTTTCAAATATCCTATGAAACAATTTTAAGTGTTTGGTAGTGGGAGTGTTTCTCTGGACATCTAGTCATTTTAGCCTTTTTTAAATGTTTAAATGCGTCTCATTATTTTTTTTTTTTATGTTTGAGCTCTCGCACTGGATTTTTACAAGCTGGTACATATTGACAAATTATTTCTCCCACAGAACTATAACCACACATTCCCAAACAGTATACATATATAGTTGAACTAACATTAATACACATCACCGTTTTATCAATTACCTAATAAAACAAATTATCAAGTATCCAAATATTAAGTTACACAGCTCAAAAGGTAGATAAAAAATTAGATGTATGCTTAACTCATTAGCAGATACCCACTTATTTATTATTATTTTTTTTAAGGGTGGGAAGGAAAAATATCACACTTCAAACAAAAATAAGTTGAACTTCAGAATGTATGGAAAAAAGTACAAGAATTTCAGAATTTTTATGATTAAGAATTGTTTTAGCTACAACAAAGCATCTCTACTGTTTAAAAAAATATTTACTAAAGATTATATTCTATGTGTTCCACACAAGACAAAGGCAACATTTTACTAAAAATACTTAATAGCCCCCTTTCATTCTTTTCTCAGGTCCTCCCTGTTGCACTCGCCGGGTAAAACAAACACTGGAGACATTTGGAGAGTTTCAGACAAAGTTTTATGGCCAAGAGAAAAAGAAAACAAAGCAAAACAAAACAAACCTGCGCAGGGGTGAACTCAAGTGGTAGTCACAAGAGCCACACCGAGCGCCTACAGTCTAGGGGTTTTTATAGCATAGCAAGCAAGCAGTTCATACAGAAGCAAATTTGGCGTTTAGCAATTGGCTTCCCCAAATTAAATTCTAGTCACGTGCCTTAGTAACCAGTCATACAGTTGAAAGCCCCAGCTGGAAATATCCCTATCTATCCCCTAGGATGTGGTTACATTTACTGTCTTAGGAGTTCTTGTGACTTCCTTATCTCAAGGACTCCTCAGCTCCTAGCCATCCTGGGAGTCTAACGACTTCTCTATCTCAAGGACTCTTCAGCTCCTAGCCATCCTGGGAGTCTGGGCTCATCTGTTTACTGGACTAGTTCCTTTGAAGTTATTTCTAAAGCCCATTAATGTATTTTATGGCTTTTATTCGAATGTCACACTCCCTATAAGTTGCATCCCAAATGCAAACATTAAAATTAGATGTAAGACTTTTTGTCTGGAGACATTAAAGACATGTGCTTCTGTACAATGTAGAGTTTCAAAATGGAGGTTTTCCCTAACAACACAAAATGAGATTTATGAGAAAGACATTAAATAATCACTAAGATGGTATAAAAAAACCAAAAAGTTGAGCAAAACTGATGTATACCAATATAAATGTGGGAGATGTAAACATAAAGTGAGCAGGCAAATAGCCATATAGACCTTACTTTCCATGTTTGAAATGACTGAAGGGATAAACGACGTAAGGTCCAGAGTGTTCTTAGTTCCTGGGATTTTGGTTCTGTATGATACAAAAAATATACAAGTATTGTGCTGAGTATTTTGGCACCTAATCTTTCTAAATCTCTTATACATTGATAATATTTTGGCATGGGAATAGACTTAATGACACAACTCAGTACTTCATGATTTCAGGAAAAGTGAATTGGTACAAATGATAAGCACATTTTAAATTCTGAACAGTAAGAAGCTTTTCCTAAATCTCAAAATAATTTGATTGTTACCCAAATAAAAATGTTGCAATTCTGTCAAGCTTGTAGGCTGGTAAAACTGCTTTTCAGTACCCCTATGGAAGCTTACTTAGGTGGTTACCAGGGGTGGGGGGAGGGAGGATATGGGAGGGAGGGAGGGAGAGAGTTAGGGGGAGGGGGAGGGGCACAGAGAACTAGATAGAGGGTGGCGGAGGACAATCTGACTTTGGGCGAGGGGTATGCAACATAATTTAATGACAAAATAACCTAGACATGTTTTCTTTGAATATATGTACCCTGATTTATTAATGTCATCCCATTACCATTAATAAAAATTTATTAAAAAAAAAAAAAAAAGACTTATTCACCAAACCAACATGTTGGCTAATACAATATGTATGACAAATTAGGCCCTATCTCCACCCCCACGTCCAAGGCAACGGCATCAGGCACCTATTTTATTGAATGCAACAGTTGTTTCTATGACCATTGGAGTCTTTGAAGCAATAGTGAGTATGTGAAGCAACTTATGACACTATTCTTGTGGAAAAAAGAAGGCATCCATGTTCTTGATTGGCCTTTTGATGATGGTGCACCACCATTCAACCAGATAGTTGATGACTGGTTAAGTCTTGTAAAAATTAAGTTTCAAAAATAACCTGGTTGTTGTGTCGCGGTTCATTGTGTTGCAGGCCTTGGGGGAGCTCCAGTGCTTGTTGCGCTAGCACTAATTAAAGATGGAATGAAATACGAAGATGCAGTATAATTCACAAGGGAAAAGCGGCGTGGAGCTTTTAACAGCAAGCAGCATTTGTATTTGGAGAAGTATCGTCCTAAACTGCGGCTGCGCTTCAAAGTCATCTTAGTCTTGAAATGAGTGGCTTACATTTTATACTGAAATAAATTTAGTCCTGTCCTAAGCAATAATATCTGTGAATTAACCAGTTGGCTACTGTAGTAGATACATTGTTTTCAAATACATACATTAAAAAAGTATGTGGCCCTGGCCAGTTGGCTCAGCAGTAGAGCATCGGCCTGGCGTGCAGAAGTCCCGGGTTCGATTCCCGGCCAGGGCATATAGGAGAAGCGCCCATTTGCTTCTCCACCCCCCCCCTCCTTCCTCTCTGTCTCTCTCTTCCCCTCCCGCAGCCGAGACTCCATTGGAGCAAAGATGGCCCCGGGCGCTAGGGATGGCTCCTTGGCCTCTGCCCCAGGCGCTAGAGTGGCTCTGGTCGCGGCAGAACGATGCCCCGGAGGGGCAGAGCATCGCCCTCTGGTGGGCAGAGCATCGCCCCTGGTGGGCAGAGCATCCCCCCTGGTGGGCAGAGCGTCGCCCCTGGTGGGCGTGCCGGTTGGGTCCCGGTTGGGCGCATGTGGGAGTCTGTCTGACTGTCTCTCCCGGTTTCCAGCTTCAGAAAAATACAAAAAAAAAAAAAAAAAAAAAAAGTATGTGCCTGTATGCTTTCTAACATTCTGTTTTTAATAGCTGAGATATATGTAATACAGTTATTAAAATGTAGAAACAATTTAAAAGTCAAGTCTAAAGCTTATTTCCATCATGAGCTAGCAGTTTGAACTTAGAGAAAATGCTAAAAGAAATGAATTCTCGATTTTTTAACACAAGACCAAGAAAACAATACTTTCAACTATTCCTGTGCTATCTTTTTTCTTTTTCTTTTTTTTTTTTTTTCAGTGAGAGGAGGGGAGGCAGAGACAGAGTCCAGCATGCACCCTGACCAGGATCCAACTGGGCAAGCCCAACAGGGGATGATACTCCCGTGGGGCATTGCTCTGTTGCTCAGCAATGGATCTCTTCTTAGGTCTGAGGTAGAGGCCATGGGGCCAACTCACTCCAATAGAGTCATGGCTACAGGAGAAGAGAGAGAGAAACAGAGAGAGGTGAGAGGGAAACGGATGGAGAAGCAGATAGGCACTTCTCCTGTGTTCCCTGACTGGGAATCGAAACTGGGACATCCACACGCCAGACTGACACTCGACTACTGAGCCAACCGGGCAGGGCCTTATGCCTGTAATAATTAAAAACGGTTATTTCTGTCAGCATCTTAGCACAATTCCTGGACCTAGTAAGTAATCAATTCACTGGGGAAAAAATTGTTTTTCATTTTCTGTTGTGTGAGGTTTTAGAACTATTTCTACATACGTCTGCATCACTGATTCCAAATCTAAAATCCATTTTTTGGTGCATGCTATAATTTTTATGCAATTTTAATTTCTTTTTGTTACAGTTAATGACATGCATTGGTTTTTAAATTGGAGTTAAAGGGCAACGACTCTTGGATTGAACATAACCACAAGGCAATTAATGTTTTACAAACATCACTTTTACATAATTGTAGTTGTTTTTAAATGTAAAAAATTATCTGATAAAAACACCCTCTTATTTTGTTTTAAGATTGAATCATGGCTTCTTCGAGTAGGCGTAAATGTAAGAATAGTCCTGACACCTTCTGTTATATATGTGACTGTTACACACTTCAACATCAAAGGCACAATATTTAATCATTTATGACACATGCATATATTGCTTATTTTCAAGTTCCCCTTGGTGATAAAGACAAGAATCGGGTTCCTCATATTGTGTGTCATAATTGTGAGGAAATGCTTTTTGACTGGACAAAAGGAAAATGCAAAGGAATGCCTTTTGGTATTCCCATGGTTTGGCATGAACCTAAGGACCACAGCAGTGACTGTTATTTCTGTCTGATCCATACAAAGGGCATCGACAAGAAAAAACAGCATATGGTCGTATATCCTAATATTTCTTCAGCAATACGACCTATCCCACACTCTGAAACACTCTTCCAGTTTTCAATGGTTTTATTTCTTCTAAGGATGAAGAAAGTGAACATGGAGATCAAGTGTATTTTGATAAGATGCATGAGGAAATGGTTGTAGAATCTGAAGGGTCTTCTTCTGATACCAGGCAGTCATTAACCCCTCAGCAACCATTAGCCAACCTGAATTGAATGACTTAGTATGAGATTTGGACCTATTAAAGAAAGCAGCTGAGTTATTAGCCTCCAGGCTTCAAGGAAAAAATATACTTCACTGGTCAGCTAAAGTATCCCATTTCAGAAAGCATGAACAAATTTTTGTGGACTTTTCTTCTGAAGACAAACACTTTGTTTACTGTCGTGATATCAGTAGTCTTCTCGGCCAGCTTGGTGTTATCACTTACAGTCCAACAGAATGGCAGCTATTTATTGACAGCTCTAAATGGAGTCTGAAATGTGTTCTCCTACACAACGGTAATGTTTATGCAGTGGTTCCAATTGGTTATTCAACTCATCTGCAAGAAGATTATAATGACATAAAAATTATTCTCAACTTTCTGAAGTATGAGGAGCATAACTGGATCATTTGTGTGGATCTTAAAATCGTAAATTTCCTGCTAGGACAACAGAGAGGTTTCACAAAGTATCCTTGCTTTCTGTGTTTGTGGGACAGCCGAGCTCGGGAGAAACACTGGGCACAGAAGGAGTGGCCAAAATACGAAGCTCTGGAAGTAGGAATGCAAAATATTATGAATGAATCTGTAGTTAATCGAGACAGGATCATTTTTCCCCCAATTCACATCCAACTTGGCTAAATGAAGCAGCTTTGAATAGAGAGAGTGAACGTTTTCAACACATTCTTTCCACTTTTCCTGTCTTGTCTTTTGAGAAGACAAAAACAAGTGTATCTGATGGGCCTCCAATTTGAACCCTCATACATGATGAGGAATTTGCCAGGAAGATGAATAAGGAGAAGAAAGCAGCATGACAGTCCTTTGTGGCAGTTACAAAGAACTTCCTTGGCAACAAAAAAGCAGAAAACTATGAACTTCTGGTTCAAAGGATACTGTTGGCTTTCTGTGACATTGGATGTAACATGAGCATTAAGATTCACTTCCTGAACAGTCACCTTGATAAGTTTCCCCAAAATCTTGGAGCTGTTAGTTAGGATCAGACTACTGCTAGAGCATCAAACAAGATTGTCCTCAACAAGTACACAAACGCAAGAGCTACAAATGCAAATTTTTGCTTGAATAGAATTTAAATAATTTTGTGCAAATTTTAGGATTAAAATAAGTGTTTTAATATGTTCTATTTCAAAATTTTAGATAAATTCTGATGCAATCATATCTTTTAGTGTATTAGTGTATTTACTGCATTATATAATTATATTTTCACAAAGATGCCCAAGAAGACATTCTACTTCATTATATTAAACTAAATGTTGAAAATTTTACAATAAGATGAAAACATAAAATCTTGAATTGCAAAGAAACTGTAGCTTACAGAGAAAAACTAATGTCAGATTTGAGATCAGCACACTCGAATTATGTAAGACCAAGTGTTTTTGTGGATGCAACAAATATTTTGTTCCCCAGTGTTATATTTAATGTTTATTCAAACTATATTCATTTTGTTTTATCTATGTCTAGGTATTCTTTTAGATGGGATGGGTACACAAATGCACATATAATACATCTCCTATTATTATGAAGAGACAGAAAATTAACTAATAAACACAAAAATATAGTATATATTGGGTGCATTACATAATTATATTATAAAATAATGGAAAAATTATGTTGGATAGGAGAGTGACTAGATAAGTAAAGAAATATTATTTTACATAAAGTACTTATGGGAGACTTTCCAATAAAGTAAGAGAGGCAAGATATGCAAAATCTACTAGATGATATCATCGAGTTTTTATATTATTGGAGAAATTATAAGAGTATTGAATGTAGAGGTAGCAGATCCAATATAAGTTTTAGACGGATTTATCTAGCTGTTCTGGAGAAAATATAATGAGGAAGAAATACAATAGTGAAAGCTACTAGAACAGCTGTAAGGCTGTTTTAGTAACGATGAGAAATAATGCTGACTTGGATTAAGAGGATTGTGGAGCATATCTTCATTATAATGTTAGAGCTAATATAACTTGTTTATAGATTGGATATAGAGCGTGAAGGAAAAGATATCAAAAGTAAACCATAGGTTTTCATTATGAGCCAATAGGTCAGCAATTTTCAACCTTTTTTTATGTCATGGCACACATAAACCAATTACTGAAAATCTGCAGCATCCAAAAAAAAGTTTTTTGCAAATCTGACAAAAAAAAAAAGTATAATTTTGATTCATCCACACCACCACACGGTTATTGTTGTGTTGGCTGTTCTCATTTTTTTTATTTGACAATCTAAGGAAAAAGAGGTCAGTATCCCTGACTAAACTGTCATGTATTGAATGTTTTAAAAATTTTTGTGACATACCAGTTGAAAATCACTGCAGTGGGTAAAATTATGCAACATTTATTACAAAAGGTGCAAGTATGAGGCATAGGATGGATGCCCATACATGCCATCTCAATTTGCTCATAAAAGTCTTACATTTCAGGAACTTCAACATCTGTCCTAGATTTTAAAATTTTTGTACAGTATGTGAACAGTGTTTGATTTTTATTTACTGATTTTAGAGAGAGAAGGGAAAGGAGAGAGAGAAAGAGAGACATCTATTTGTTGTTCTACTTATTTACCCATTCATTGATTGATTCTTGTTTGTTCTATGACTGGATAACAAACCCACCACTTTGGCATATGAGAAGAATGGTTTAACTAGCTAAGTTACTGGCCAAGGTTATTAATAGTATTTTCATTTAAAGAAACTAAAATGTGTTTGATAAATCTTCATTTTGTATTTGCCACTTCTATGATAGTCTGGTTTAATAGTGGACAAATTGCATGTGCATTTTTTGTAGTTATATGTATATTTTTTTCACATATTTTGAAGCTCTGTTAGTTCTATGTACTTCTGTGATTGATTTCTTTCTTGATAAATTGAGCCCTTTAAGATAATATAATTCTTTGATTTATCCCTGGTGATAATAGTCTTTGTTCTGAAGCATACTTTGATATTAATATAAGCCAGTTTTTTTTTTTTGTTTTTTTTTTTTTAATTTTATTTATTCATTTTTAGAGAGGAGAGAGAGAGACAGATAGATAGGAGGGGGGAGGAGCCAGAAGCATCAACTCCCACACGTGCCTTGACCAGGCAAGCCCAGGGTTTCGAACCGGCGACCTCAGCATTTCCAGGTCGACGCTTTATCCACTGCGCCACCACAGGTCAGGCTATAAGCCAGTTTTTAACATTTTTTTTATCAGAGCTTGCATGGAATAACTTTTTCATTATTTACATTTAACCTGTTTATATCATTATAATTAAAGTGGATTTTTTTTGTAGGCAATATAAAGTTGGATGCAGTTTTTAAAAATCAATGTGACATGCTTGCTTCAGCAACACATATACAAAAATTGATACAAAATAGAGACTTAATATACCCCTGGGCAAGGATGACATGCAGATTCAGGAAGTATTCCATATGTAAAAAAATAAACAGAAGAAGAGGAAGAAAAAAATCCAGTGTGGCAATCTCTATCTTTGGTTTGTTTATAATATTTGCATTTAATGTTATTATTTATATAATAAGATTTAGGTCTACTACTTTATATTTATTTATTTATTTTATATTTGTTTTTTTTCCCTCATTTGCTGTTATCCTGCCTTTTTTTATTACTTATGTTTTACTATCCCACTTTAACCTCTTTATTGGCTTTTTGAACTATGTCCCTGCTTTAATTTTCTATTAGTCATTCTAGAAGAAATACACACCACACACACACACATACATACACACATTTTTAGTCAACTTAGAGTTATAAAATCACAAGCAAAATGTAGAACCTGGCAACACAACTATTTATGTTTGTCCTATGTGTAATATGTCCATGCACTGAAAATCACCTAGATAATATTATTTTATTTTTATTAGTCATATATACTTAGAATACTTGAAAGATCAACTATAAACTGTTATATTTATCTAGATATTTGCCATTTCTGTAGCTTTCTCATTCCTGAAGTTTCATGTTTTCCTTTGAAATTATTTTTTCTTCAACCCAAAAACCTTTGTTTGTATTTATTTTAGAGCAGTTATGCTGGTAATGAATCATCTTAATTATTCTTCATCTTTATTTGTTTAGCTTTATATCTAAAGAAAATTTACATTGTATATAAAAATCTGGGTTGACATTACATCTAGCTCTTATAGCTATTATTTCACTGTTATCTTCTGCCATCATGACTTCTGTTGAAAATCTAAGGTAATTTGAATCATTATTTATTTATATAAAGTATGCTATTTTTTTCATTTATTTCTATATTACTTCTGCAATTTATTACAATATATCTGAGTAGATTATTTATTTATTTATTTATTTATTTATTTATTGGAGTATATCTTCTCTGGGGTCTGAAGATCTCCATGAATTATTCTATTCATAGTTTTTATCCAACTTGAAAGATGTTCAGAACTTATTTCTTGAAATACATTTGATGGGTATTGGGCAGATAAAATATATTATGTTCACTTTGTTAAAGATTGCACTGACCATGTGGAAGCCCATCAGCTAGGTGATGATATTAGTTGGCCTTATGCTTGGAATGGGCGTAATTATATTAATGTGTGTTGGGGGTGGGCTGTGGGCAGGCAGGATCCTTGTAGCCTGGGGCTTGGTTTTAGGACTAAGCCTATTCCACCCTTTTTGATGTGGGGTGGACTTTGCATCAGAGACTTCTCTATTTTGTATATTGGATTAAAGGTTTTGATTTCTGCACTATAAAGTGGGGCAGACTGGGAGCTTGCTCTCTCAGTTCCTGAGATTAGCATTAGAGGAGAAAGCATAGAGAAGAGAAGAGAGAGACCATGTGGGAGACGCCACCAAGCCAGGAGACGTAGCCAAGATGGTGGAGTGCTGAGTGAGAAGCCAGTTTGTGCAGAGTTTGTGCAGGGAGAAGGAAGGAGATGGGGAACAGAGGTGAATAAGTCTGGTGAGCTAGAAACCTTTGATTCTAGGAAACTCGGATTTGTGAGCACTAAATGAGTGCGTTTTGGAGTGCAGGGTGTGTTTTACTTGCTTGCTGGGTGCAAGCTAGAATTAAAGATGATGGCCCGTCGGCTTTTGTCTCCACTGTTTCTTTACCGATTGTCTGAATCCAATGTGAACTTGCATGGACCAGGTGGCTGTGATGGTGGCCGTGTATATTGGCTTTACAATGCGCCAATCACCTTCCCTTCTTTCTCTGGGATTGCAATTGCAAAACACTAGACCTTTCGATACTGTCCTACAGGTCTTGCAGATTTTTCTTTTTAATTTTGGTCCTTTTTTCCGGTCCATTCTTTATATATATATATATATATATATATATATATATATATATATCTATATATATATATAGATATATATATATATAGATATATATAGATATATATAGATATATAGATATAGATATAGATATATATAGATATTAATATATATATTAATAGGGACAGAAAGAGAGTCAGAGAGAGGAATAGATAGGGACAGACCAGACAGACAGGAACAGAGAGAGATGAGAAGCATCAATCATCAGTTTCTCGTTGTGACACCTTAGTTGTTCATTGATTGCTTTCTCATATGTGCCTTGACTGTGGGCCTTCAGCAGACTGAGTGACCCCTTGCTCAGTGACCTTAGGTCCGAGCTGGTGAGCTTTTTTTTTTTTTCTCAACCCAGATGAGCTCATGCTCAAGCTGGCGACCTCAGGGTCTCGAACCTGGGTCTTCCGCATCCCAGTCCGACGCTCTATCCACTGCGCCACTGCCTGGTCAGGCCCATTCTTTATATTTGTCTTAGTTTCTGTAACAAAGTGCCACATACCACGTGACTTAAAATAACAGAAACTTCTTATTTCATGGTTTCAGAGGCTTGAAATCAAGAAGCCATCAGGATCACATTCCCTCTGAGATTCTGGGTAGCATCCTTCTTTGTTTCTCCATAGCTCCTGGCGTTGCCAGGAATCATTGGGGTTCCTTGATTTGCAGATGCAGCACCTTCTATGTCAGCATTTGGCATCACATGGTATTCTCCCTGTGTGTCTGTCTCCTCTTCCTGTAAGTATACCAGTCATACTGGAATAAGGGTCCACTTTACCAGTATTACTCATCTTAACTAATGACATCTGCAATGACTGTTTTAATAAGGTCACATTCTGTGGTTCTGGAAAGGACACACATTGGACGGATTCAGGGGATTGGATGGGATATAAGCGCTATATAATACAGGACACAAAAAAAAGTAAACTCCAATATTTTATGCAGAACAATGACTAGATTAGCTATGACATAAATACCCATTTTCCATACTATTAGTGGCAGAGTGATAATCTAGAAAGAATTAGGGAAAGTAATTATTTAAATTGATGCAAAAAAGATGTGAGTTTAACAAAGAAGTAGTAGCAGAAATGGACAGAAGGGAAAACCAATTTTACATATTAAAACTGAGGTCAGTGGCTACAGAGAGCTCATGTAAAGAAAGAAAAGAAAGTGTCTGCTGATCCTGTTGTAAATACAATGCTCACAAAAATTAAGTGATATTTTATCAGTTTTATTCATTTTGAAATATCCCCTAATTTTTGTGAGCAGTACATAAAGATCAGAGCTGACCATATTTAGAATAGTTACTGGAAGAATCAGACAAAAGTTAGATGAAAAGTATGCTGAAGAATAAAAGAGAAAGAAGTAAGTAAAAAATACGAAATTACTTGCAGTTAAATTAAGGCAAAATAAGAGTTATAGCAAAAGCAAGGAATACAATTAGCTAGTGTATACAAAACAGAATGAGGCAATAAAATGGGGAAATTGGAATATACAAAGAAAAGCAGGCAGCGAAGAGTGCAAATTTATAAAATTTAAATTTAAATGCTATTTCTATGTTGATTTAAGAGTGCATTTCTGAATACATGCACATTGTTAAATGGGCAGCTAAACCTAGAAGGATTAGACCTATTTTTAATTAAGAGGGTTTTTGGTCAGTGTTTTGCAATGGGTGCTAATGAGGTATATTGCATACATTCAGACTGATTTTCATTTGTGCATCAACCTTGTTAATAATAGTATCTAATTAAGACATTCATTAAAAGACTATAATGTTAACTTAATGGAAAAAAATTCAATAGAACTCATTAAGTTCTCATTGTCACCTTAAAATTATACAAGTTTAACAAATGCCTTAATTACTTGGTAAAGAAAGAGAATATTATACAGTGTAATTTAGGATTATTAATGTAGAAAATATGATTTTCTAGAGCTAGTCCTTAATTTTGGTGATATATAATATAGATATATTTTAAAATATCTTTGATTTTATTATACATCACTGAAATACGTTTTTTTGAAGGATATAAAAATGTGATGCATAAAATAAAATTCTAGACAGACTTTGCCTTTTAGTTGTTCTTATCTGGGTAAAATTCTCATTATTTTGTTTCTTTCAGAACTGGAAGTTCAAGTTGATAATAGAAATTTGCTTAGTTTTCAAAGGCTGTTGACATCATGTTGTATTAGAACAAAGAAGAAAGAACAAAGCAAAAATTATTTGAGATAAAAATTTTTGGCCTGACCTGTGGTGGCGCAGTGGATAAAGCGTCGACCTGGAGCCTGACCTGTGGTGGCGCAGTGGATAAAGCGTCGACCTGGAATGCTGAGGTCGCCGGTTCAAAACCCTGGGCTCGCCTGGTCAAGGCACATATGGGAGTTGATGCTTCCTGTTCTCTCTCTATCTCTCCCTCTCTCTCTCTCCTCTCTCTCTCTAATAAAAATGAATAAATAAAAAAAAAATCTAAAAAAAAAAGTGAGCAAACTAAAAAAATACATTAAAAAAAAAAAAAAAAGCGTCGACCTGGAAATGCTGAGGTCGCCGGTTCGAAACCCTGGGCTAGCCTGGTCAAGGCACATATGGGAATTGATGCTTCCAGCTCCTCCCCCCCTTCTCTCTCTCTCTGTTTCTCTCCCTCCCTCTCTCTCTCCTCTCTAAAAATGAATAAATAAAATTAAAAAAAAAATTTTTGGTTTTCATGCTTTGGGTACAATCATGATGATTTCATTTCCAATAGCAGCTGCAGTTATATTATTATTTTCTTAATTTTAATTCTATGTTTCTCTGGGGTATATAGGTTACAAAATTTTAATTCTATGTTTCTCTGGGGTATATAGGTTACAAAGAAAAATTCTTTTTGTAACCTATTTTGTTTTATCTCTTTAGAGGTATTTTGATTAATAACATTTTATGATTAATAGTAACATTAATAACAATATCTACCACCAAATAGCCCATAAAAAAAGACCTGAGAGTTATACAACTAAAAATCAAAGAATTGAGAGGAGCCTTACTTCAAGGGAACTGGTAATTCAATATATATTAAAAATCATTATGTTCCTTGATCAGTTTCAAATGCTAAAAATTAATCAAAACATAATTTTAGGAGCTTACCTTTTCCTTTTGTAGTCAGATAGTATAAAAAGTCCTTGAAAAAATAATTTATGAAATATCTACTCAAATTTCAAGTAATACCTATAATATGATACCATTCTACATTATGACTGGCTTACTGTAATATAGGGTAACAGTTTTGTCTTGTTTTTTGCTCTGAAGATGTACCTCAGTAAGTTTCCCTAGAAGCAGAGTCTGAGATAAGGATTTTTGGCCTAGTGCTGTAGTGGAGGAGTGTTCTCAGTAAAAGTGCAATAAGGGAAACAAGGCAGAAGCAGGAATAATAGCAAAGAAAGAATGTTCTTTTAGTTAGAGATTAGCTTCAGTGTGACCACACAGTGAAATGCTGAAGCATGCATTACACCACAAAGTTAGTACTACCTTGAAGAAAGGGGGTAGAACTTTTATACCCTTGCATTTAGTTAGTTGGTTCAGGGCTGTCCCAGAGCAAGAGGAGCAAGTCATGAGAGCTTGGACAAGCAGCCCTCATTCACCCACAAGCATTTCACTGGGTAAGGGATAATTGAGTTATCAGCTAATATTTACAGCATCTGGTAAAATATTTCTGGATGTTCAATGTTTTGAATGATAATTGTTCTTTACTTCCTCCAGTGTTCTTTTAGCCTTTGGTTTTAGGCTTTCTGAATTAATTAGAGCATATATTTGAATGTTTATAAGCATCAGTTAATTTTCAGACTACTTCACGTGACATTATCTTACTTTTAATGAAATTAAAAGTATGATATAATCTCAGACCAGATTTTTATAATACTGCAAAATGCATAATTCTTATACCCAAAAATGGTATATACAAGTTATTAATCAAGGAAATAAACATGTGAACAGACTGAGCCACCATTTTTGAATGAATTATCCGAATACATTTACAGACTAAAAATAATAAAACAGCCTAACACATTGCCGTAGCTTTTTTATTTTGTTACAATTTTACTAAAACACATGCTAAAATGTACAAATATGGCAGAAAAACTAAAATAAGCATAGAAAAATAAACATATTACAACATATATTTTTCCTCTAAGTCAATTAACTGCTTCACATAAAACAGCTGACTATAGTATAAGGTATTATCTTTCATTTTTAACCTAAACATGTGATATTGTTCCTAGTTCATTACAATTTCTAGAAAATCTTTTCACAAGGAGGGTTTTTGAAATAAACTTTTACATCCCCTACTGTTGTAATGTGTGCTGAGTATATAACTAATACTCATTATTTTTATTTTGGAGGCTATACTCAAGCCTTTGAAAGCAGCACTAATCTCTGTCATTTGCCTCAGGGACATGGTATTATTGATTTACTAGCTGGTGGGCAGCTATAGGTAGGGGAGAACAGTTTCAGCATGAATAAACAAACTAATTCATAATCTAACAAATTTATTAAAAATTTGCCAATTGACTCAAACAAGCAATAACTACAATTGTACACAGGAATAAGCAACAGAAGTTAAGGATGGTTAATGAAGGCTTCACAGAGAAGGGGAATAATGACAGTGGACCTTCAAAGGATTATAAAACTTGGACAAATAGAGTATCATGGGAGGATTTTAAAATATGAAGATAAAATCATGCTAAGGGTATAGGAAGAGGAATGTGAAAAGCACATATTGTAAACAGTAGACCAAGTAGGCTGGAGTTGAGTGCTGTTCTGTAGAAAAAGAAAAAAAAATAGTAGAAATAAAATTGTAGAAGGTCTTACAAAAAAGTTAAGGGAATTATTCTCTTTTAGAGAGAAGAAATAATCAAAAGACTTTCTAAATAAAGAGTTAAGTGACAGCAAAATAATAAAAACTCATAGACACAGACAACAGTGTGGTTATTACAAGAAGGAAAGGGGGGTGAAGGACATAAGGGCAGGTAAAAGGGAGATAAATGGTGATGGAAGAAGACTTGATTTGTGGTGGTGAACACACAATAACAATATACAGATGATGTGTTATAGAATTGTACACATAAAACCTATACAGTTTTATTAACTAATGTCATCCCAATAAATTCAATTTTAAAAATGCATTGTAAATTAAAAGAATGACATAGAGGTTTCAGGTTTTCAAGATGACTTCAGAGTAGGTGGAAGCTACTTATTCTGGATGCCAAGCCAGATATATAGCTAAATTATAGAGCAATCAACCTGGATGCCCAACTGAAGGACAGCTGATCAAGAGTATTATAACCAAGGGTGTATAGAAGAAGCTACATGGAGACTGGCAAGAAGGTTAGAGATGCAGAGAGGGCTGGGCCCTGCACCCATATGTGGTAGCTGAAAAGCTGCAGAAATAGGTTGGCTGCGAAGGTCCCCCATGAGGACTGGAGCCCCTAACCCAGAGCACCAGATCAGGGAGGCGGAACCTACATTGCATCTGACAGTAAAAATTAGTGGGAACTCTGTCGCCGGGAACAGAAAGGGGTCTGGTAGAATCCCAGGTACTTTCCTGAAGGGACAACACACAGGAGCTTGCTCACAGACATTCACCAAGGGAGTCTAGGACAGGGAACGCAACTCAGGGCATATGGGGGTCAGAAAGAGAAGACCCGCGTGGTGTGGCCCTGAGGAGAGATCTGGGGGGTCAGCTACTGAGGTCCTGGTCGTGAGTCATTAACCCACATCACCTTCAGGCATCAATTTCTCAGGGTCTAGTGCTCCTATTCTCATAGCACCAGCCTGAGGAGTGCACTAAAAAGGTTTTTCAAAAACTGGCAACATTACCCTGCCAAGCTTGAGTCTGACAGTAAGAACTGTTGGATGCACACAACAGGAACCTTTGGTGCACTTTTTCTCTGGTGAAACTATAGAAAGACTTTTAGACAAATATTGAACTATGAGGTTTGAAAATGTGACCAGTCTCCCCACTTCTCACCTGCATGCTCAGCCAGCACCACCCTCAATGGGAGTCTGTTTCGTTCTATCATCCCACATTGCAGTGTCCCCCATCCACCCCCAGAGTTGAGCTCAGCTCAGCATAAGGAAGGAAGCACTGCTCAGAATTTGGACTTTCAGAAAGCATCTATTTCAGAGACTCCAGTCTGGGGCTCTAGTTATGCAGCTAAGGTGTGATATAAGACTTGCTACCCTCCTGGGGGTTCAGCCAGTGCCTCCCATAAGGGAAGACTCTTTTGATCTATTTTCCCAAGTCCTAGTGTCCCCATTCTGCTAGGCTTGCTCCTACAGTGGGAATAGCTGGCTGTTCCCAAACTTAGCTGGTGGTGTGCTACTCTTGCAGGAGCTGGGGTTGGAGACTCTAGAAAAGACTGAATGGTATGGCCTGGAGGATGGGCCACATTAGCTTATTGAGTTTCTGACCACACTGTCCTCAAGTAGCAGATCCACTAGTCCCATTCTCCACCTGACAGCTACTTTACCAAGATCATACCATGTGGAGAGGGCAGTGAAGTATAGCCAGCTGTGGCCTTTTTTTTTTTTCAGACAAATGTTATTTTTTATTTTTTTTAATTTTTATTTATTTATTTATTTATTTTTAGAGAGGAGAGGGAGAGACAGAGAGAGAGAGAGAGAGAAGGGGGGAGGAGCTGGAAGCATCAACTCCCATATGTACCTTGACCAGGCAAGCCCAAGGTTTTGAACCAGCGACCTCAGCATTTCCAGGTCGATGCTTTATCCACTGCGCCACCACAGGTCCCTTTTTTTTTTTTTTTTCTGAAGTTGGAAATGGGGAGGCAGTCAGACAGACTCTCGCATGCACCTGACCGGGATCCACCCAGCATGCCCACCAGGGGGCAATGCTCTGCCCATCTTGGGGTGTTGCTCTGCTGCAATCAGAGCCATTCTAGCACCTGAGGCAGAGGCCACAGAGTCATCCTCAGCGCCCGGGCAAACTTTGCTCCAATGGAGCCTTGGATATGGGAGGGGAAGAGAGAGACAGAGAGGAAGGAGAGGGGAAGGGGTGGAGAAGCAGATTGGCGCTTGTCCTTTGTGCCTTGGCCGGGAATGGAACCCAGGACTACCACATGCCAGGCCGAAGCTCTACCACTGAGCAAACCGGCCAGGGCTGCTATGGCTCTTTCTAAGGTCTTTCTTCAAAAAAGCTCTGGAGGAAGTCCAGGCTACCTCAGGGTGATGGACTGAAGTAGCCAGCAACTGGTCACCAACTTCAGAACACCTTGGACATTTTATTGATCAGATAAAGATGCAGGAAGCTGACTCTTGTATACAGCTTGGCTCCTCCCTTGCACACCCAGGTCCACTAAGTACAGCCACAATCAGTGAATAGTATGGTACCTCCAACAAAAGGAAAAGAAAGTTTAAAATAATTGTGGAAACCTGAAGGGATAGCTGGGAAAACATCAAGCATAGCAACATCTGCATCAGAAAGGTACCAGAAGAAAAGAGTGAGAAAAGGGTTGAAAACTTGTTTGAAGAAATAATAGGACCAACAATTTCCCTAACATTATAAAGAAAAGTATCATACAAGTTCAGGAAGAACAGAAAGTCCCTATCAAGATGAAATTAAAGGAGCTCACATCAAGACATATTATAATTAAAATAGTAAAATTTAAAGACAAGAAAGAAATCTTATAAGTAGCAAGAGAAAGACATTTAGTTAACTGCAAAGGAGATCCTCTAAGGAAATCAGCTGATTTCTCAACAAAAACACTTCAGAACAAAATGGATTCTCATGAAATATTCAGAGTGATGAAGAGCAAGAACCTACAACCAATACTACTCTATCAGCAAGGTTATCATTTAAAAATGAAGGTATCTCATTGTAGTTTTTTATTTGCATTTCTCTAATAGCTAATGAAAATGAGCATCTTTTCATATTTCTGTTGGCCATTTGTATTTCTTCTGGGGAGAAGTGTCTGTTCATGTCCTCTTCCCATTTTTTTATTGGATTGTTTGTTTGTTTGTTGTTGAGTTTTATGAGTTCTTTGTATATTTTGGATATTAGACCCTTATCTGAGCTGTTGTTTGAACATATCATCTCTCCTTTAGTTGGCTGTCTGTTTGTTTTGTTGTCAGTTTCTCTTGTTCTGCAAAAGCTTCTCAGTCTGATGTAGTCCCATTCATTTATCTTTGCCTTCACTTCCCTTGCCTTTGGAGTCAAATTCATAAAATGTTCTTTAAAACCAAGGTCCATGAGTTTAGTATGTATGTTTTCTTCTATGTACTTTATTGTTTCAGGTCTTATATTTAGGTCTTTGATCCAATATGAATTAATTTTAGTACAAGGAGACAAACTGTAGTTGAGTTTCATTCTTTTGCATGTGGCCTTTCCAGTTTTCCCAGCACCATTTGTTGAAGAGGCTTTCTTTTCTCCATTTTGTGTTGTTGGCCTTTTTATTGAAAATTATTTGACCATATATTAGTGGTTTTATTTCTGGGCTTTCTGTTCTGTTCCATTGGTCTGTTTATTTTTCTGCCAATACCATGCTGCTTTGATTGTCATGGCTCTATAATATATATAATTTGAAGTCAGGTATAGTAATGCCCCCAGCTTCTTTCTTTTTCCTTAGGATTGCTTAGACTATTTGGGGTTTTATTACCATATAAATCTGATGATTTTTTGTTCCATTTCTTTTAAAAACCTCACACCTGTTAGATTAGCTATTATTAACAAGACAGGTAATAGCAAGTTTTGGAGAGGTTGTGGAGAAAAAGGAACCCTCATACACTTTTGGTGGGAATGTAAATTAATACAACCATTATTGAAGAAAGTATGGTGGTTCCTCCAAAAACTAAAAATAGAACTACCATTTGACCCAGCAATCTCTCTACTGGGTATATACCCCCAAAACTCAAAAACATTGGTACGTTAAGACACATGCAGCCCCGTGTTCACTGCAGCATTGTTCACAGTAGCCAAGACATGAAAACAACCAAAAAGTTCTTCAATAGATGAGTGGATAAAGAAGATGTGTTAAATATACACTATGGAATACTACTCAGCCATAAGAAATGATGACATTGGATCGTTTACAACAACATGGATGGATCTTGATAACATTATAAGGAGTGAAATAAGTAAATCAGAAAAAAACTAAAAACTACATGATTCCATACATAGGTGGGACATAAAAACGAGACTAAGAGACATGGACAAGAGTGTGGTGGTTAGCGGGTGGAGGAGGAGAGGGAGGAAGAGGGGGGAGGAAAGGGGCACAAAGGGAACCAGATGGAAGGTGACAGAAGACATTTTGACTTTGAGTGATGGGTATGCAACATAACTAAATGTCAAAATAACCTGGAGATGTTTTCTAAAAATATATCACCCTGTTTATTAATGTCACCCCATTAAAATTAATAAAAATAAATAAATAAAAATAAAAAAGAATGTAAAAAAAAGACCTTCCTAGACAAGAAAGGAAGAAAGAAGAAAGAAAGAAAGAATAAAAGGAAGAAAGAAAGAATAAAGGAAAGAAAGAAATAAAGAAATAAGCTAAAGGAGTCCATTGCCACCAAACAAGTATTTCAAGAAATGTTAAAAGACCTGTTTTAAGAAGAAGAGTGAAGAAAATAAATAAAGAGAGAAACATGGGTATAAAGAATAAAATGACAGGAACCTGAAGATGGCAGAGGAGTAGGCAGACACACAGACAGCCAGCTCTCACCACCAACCTGAATACAAATCAATTTAGGAAAAATCAACGTGGAAAACCAACTCTGGACTACAAGAACAGATCTCAAAAACCAAGGAGCAAAGTAGAAGACACAACAAACCTCGTAGGGAGCACCTGAATCTCCCCTGCTTATAGGAATGGATGGGGGGGTGAGTCTGAGAGCACAGAGGGGCTCTCACTCCAGGGAAAGAGCAGAAAATACTGCTCACAACCACTTGCCTGGTGACCAGGGAGCAAGGTGTGTTGAAAGGGCCAGTTTATCTTCCAAGTGGAAAGGGGAGAGAGGGGGACAGATGTGAGGGGCAAAGAAATGCAGGTGATGACCTAAAAAGCTGACTCATCCACTGCTGGAGGCAGCCATAGCTGGGGGAGGGATTGATCCTACCACAAAACAAAAGACTAAATTACTTCCAGATCACAGATCTCCAGATATCTCTCCAGTTCCAATCAGCACAACAAGACACAGCTGAAAACAAGCAGTGAGGAAGAGGGACAGTAACTCAGGTCTCCATGGAGATCTGAGATACACCTCCCCCTCCTGAAGCTGAGAAAACACCTTGCCCCCAGAAAGATTAATTGGTAGAAGACACCTTCAAAGTCTCAGGTTACACCCACCACATTCCTGGATAGGTTTAAGGAAGCCCCGTGCTGAGATCAGTAAACAAGACTATCACCTGTTAACAAAAAAAATCAAGACTTCAAAGTGACTCAAATCTGACAGTGGATTACAAATAATAGCTGATGCCAACCCAAAAAGACCTAAAAATAACACAACTGAAAACTAGAGGCAAACAACACCAAGCCTAGATTCAAGCAGCTCTACAAACAAAACACCCAAACACAGACATAATGAGAAGACAAAGAAGTGCAATCCAAATGAAACCACAAGAGAAACCTTCAGGAGATGAACTGAATGATATAGAAATAACCAAATTTCCAAATGCAGAATTCAAAGTAATGATTGTAAGGATGCTTAAGGATCTTAGAACAACAGTGCGTGGTCATTACAAACATGTAAACAATGAAATAGCAAGTATAAAAAAGGATATTGAAATATTAAAAAAAATCAGTCAGAGATGACAAATACAATATCAGAAATGAAGACCACAATGAAAGGAATTTAAAACAGGATGGATAGAGCTGAGGATTGAATCAGTGTGTTAGAGAACAACTTGAAGGAAGGCAAGAAAGCAGAGAAGAAAATAGAAAAGAGACTCAAAATGTCTGAGGAAACTTTTAGAGAGCTCTGTGACAACATGAAGAGAAATAACATCCGCATTATACGGGTTCCTAAAGAAGAAGAGAAAGAACAAGGGATAGAGACTTTGTTCAATCATATCATGGCTGAAAACTTTCCTAAATTAATGCAGGAGAAACTCTCACAAGTTCAAGAAGCACAGAGAACTCCATTAAAGGGAACCCCAAAGAAATCTACACCAAACACATCATAATTAAAATACCAAAGCTAAGTGATAAAGAGAAAATATTAAAAGCTGCAAGAGAAAAAAAAATATCACCTACAAAGCAGCCCCATAAGGATAACATCGGACTTCTCAACAGAAACACTTGAGGCCAGAAGGGATTGGCACAAAATATTCAAAGTAATAAAGAACAAGAACCTACAACCAAGACTAATTTATCCAGCAAGGCTATCATTTAAAATCGAAGAAGAAATAAAAAGCTTCCCAGACAAAAAAAAAAAAAAAAAACTCAAGGAATTCATTGCAACAAAACTAATGCTGCAGGAAATGTTAAGGGGCTTATGAAAATAGATCAAAGTGGGAAAATAATATAGCAAAAAGGAATACAAGCTTTAAAGAATAAAATGTCAATAAACAACTACATATCAATAATAACCTTAAATGTAAATGGATTAAATGATCTGATCAAAAGACACAGGGTAGCTGCATAGATAAGAAAACAGAACCCATACATATGCTGTCTAGAAGAGACACACCTTAAGACAAAAGATGCACATAGACTGAAGGTAAAAGGATGGAAAAAAACATTTCATGCAAATTGAAATGAAAAAAAAAGCTAGGGGAACAATACTTATATCAGACAAAATGGACTTTAAAACAAAGAATATAGTAAGAGATAAAGAAGGCCACTACATAATGATAAAGGGAGAAATCCAACAGGAAGATATAACTATTATAAATATCTATGCACTTAATATAGGAGCACCTAAATATATAAAGCAGACTTTGATGGATATAAAGGGTGAGATCAACAGCAATACTATAATAGTAGGGGATTTTAATACCCCACTAACATCATTAGATAGATTCTCAAGAAAGAAAATTAACAAAGAAACAGCAGACTTAAAGGACACACTAGATCAACTCAATATAATCTCAGAACCTTTCACCCTAAAGCAGCAGAATATACATTCTTTTTAAGTGCTCATGGTACAATCTCTAGGATAGACCACATGTTAGGGCACAAAAGTGGTCTCAAGAAATTTAAGAAGATTGAAATCATATCAAGCACTTTCTCTGATCACAATGGCATGAAACTAGAAATGAACCACAAGAGAAAAGTTTTAAAACTCTCAAACACATGGAAACTAAATAGCAGGGTGTTAAATAATGAATGGATTAAGAATGAGATCAAAGAAGAAATTTAAAAAATTCTAGAAACGAGTGATAATGAACATACAACAACTCAAAATTTATGGGACACAGCAAAAGCAGTACTGAGAGGGAAGTTCATAGCACTAGAGGCACACTTTAAGAAACTAGAAAAAGCTCAAATAAGCAACTTAACCCTGCATGTAAAAGAACTAGAAAAAGAACAGCAAGTAAAGCCCAAATGTACTAGAAGGAAGGAAATAATAAAGATCAGAGCAGAAATAAATGACATAGAGGCTAAAGAAACAATACAGAGTACCAATGAAACTAGGAGCTGGTTCTTTGAAAAAGTAAACAAGACCGATGAACCTTTAACTAGACTCACCAAGAAAAAAAGAGAAAGGACTCAAATAAATAAAATTAGAAATGAGAGTGGAGAAAGAAAAAATGACACAACAGAAATACAAAATATTGTAAGAAAATACTATGAATAACTGTATGTCAAAAAGCTAGACAATTTAGATGAAATGGACAAATTATTTGAAACATACCATCTTCCAAAAATCAATCTGGAAGAATCAGAAAACCTAAACAGATCGATTACACCAAATGAGATCGAAACAGTTATCAAAAAACTCTCAACAAAGAAAAGTTCAGGGCCTGATGGCTTCACAAATGAATTCTACCAAATATTCAAAGAAGAAATAACTCCTATCCTTCTCAAGCTATTTCAAAAAATTCAAAAGAAAGGAAGACTTCCAAGCTCCTTTTATGAAACAAGCATAATTCTGATTCCAAAACCAGGCAAAGACAACACAAAGAAAGAAAATTATTGGCCAATATCTCTGATGAATATAGATGCTAAAATCCTCAACAAAATATTAGCAAACCGGATCCAACATATATGGAAAAAATCATACACCATGATCAAGTGGGATTTATTCTGGGGAGGCAAGGCTGGTACAATATTCACAAATCAATCAATGTGATTCATCACATAAACCAAAGGAAGGAGAAAAACCACATGATAATTTCAATAGATGCAGAAAAAGCATTTGATAAAATCGAGCACCCATTCATGATCAACACTCTCAACAAAGTGGGAATACAGGGAACATACCTCAACATGATAAAAGCCATCTATGACAAACCCACAGCCAACATCATACTCAATGGGAAAAAATTAAAAGCAATACCCTTAAGATCAGGAACAGCCTGACCTGTGGTGGCGCAGTGGGTAAAGCATCAACCTGGAAATGCTGAGGTCGCCAGTTCGAAACCCTGGGCTTGCCTGGTCAAGGCACATATGGGAGTTGATGCTTCCAGTTCCTCTCCCCCTTCTCTCTCTCTGTCTCTCCTCTCTCTCTCTGTATCTCTCTCTCTCCTCTCTAAAATGAATAAACTTAAAAAAAAAAAAAGATCAGGAACAAGGCATGGTGCCCCCTTTCACCACTCTTATTCCACATAATCCTGGAATTCCTAGCCACAGAAATCATACAAGAAGAAGAAATAAAAGGTGTTCAAGTTGGAAAAGAAGAAGTAAAACTATAATTATTAACAGATGATATAATATTGTATATAGAAAACCCTGAAGTCTCAGTCAAAAAACTACTGGACCTGATAAATAAATTCAGCAAAGTAGCAGGATATAAAATTAATACACAGAAATCAGAGGCATTTTTATACACAAGCTATGAACAGTCAGAAATAGAAATTAAGAAAACAATCCGCTTCACTATTGCAACCAAAAAAATTAAGTACCTAGGAGTAAATTTAACCTAGGAGACTAAAGACTTGTACTTGGAAAATTATAAAACATTGATAAAAGAAATCAAGGAAGATACAAATAAGTGGAAGCATATACCGTGCTCATGGTTAGCAAGAATAAACATCATTAAAATGTCTATATTACCCGATGCAATCTATAAATTCAATACAATACCAATTAAAATATCCATGACATAATTCAAAGGTATAGATCACATATTCCAAAAATTTATATGGAACCAAAGAAGAACACGAATAGCCTCAGCAATCTTTCAAAAGAAGAATAAAGTGTGAAGTATGACACTTCCTGATATCAAGTTATACTACAAGGCCATTGTACTCAAAACAGCCTGGTACTGGCATAAGAACAAGCATATAGATCAATGGAACAGAACAGAGAACCCAGAAATAAACCCACAGCTCTATGGACAACTGATATTTGACAAAGGAGGTAAGAGCATACAGTGGAGTAAAGGCAGCCTCTTTAATAAATGGTGTTGGGAAAATTGGACATCAACCTGCAAAAAAATGAAACTAGACCACCAACTTACACCATTCACCAAAAATAAACTCAAAATGGATAAAAAACTTAAATGTAAGCCATGAAACCATAAGCATCTTAGAAGAAAACATAGGCAGTAAGTTCTGCAACATCTCTCAGAGCAATATATTTGCTGATTTATCTCCACGGGGAAGTGAAATAAAAGACAGTATAAACAAATGGGACTATATCAAACTAAAAAGCTTTTGCACAGCTAAAGACAATAAAAACAGAATAAAAAGACAAACTACACAATCGGAGAACATATTTGACAATACGTCTGATAAGGGGTTAATAACCAAAATTTATAAAGAACTTGTAAATCTCAACACCAGGAAGACAAACAATCCAATCTAGAAATGGGCTAAAGAAATGAATAGACACTTCTTCAAAGAGGACATACAGATGGCCAATAAGCATATGAAAAAATGTTCAACATCACTAATCATTAGGGAAATGCAAATTAAAACCACAATGAGATATCACCTCGCACCAGTCAGAATGGCGCTCATCAACAATAGAACACAGAATAAGTGCTGGCGAGGATGTGGAGAAAGGGAACCCTCCTGCACTGCTGGTGGAAATGCAGACTGGTGCAGCCACTGTGGAAAACAGTATCAAGATTCTTCAAAAAATTGAAAATCAAATTGCCTTTTGAGCCAGCTATCTCACTTTTAGGAATATACCCCAAGAACATCATAGACCTTCTCCAAAAGGAGAAATGTACCCCCATGTTTGTGGCAGCGAAGATCTGGAAACAACCCAAGTGTCTGTCAGAGCGGACGAGTGGATTAAAAAGCTTTGGTACATATATACTATGGAATACTACTCAGCCATAAGAAATGATGACATCGGATCCTTTACAATATCATGGATGGACCTTGATAACATTATACAGAGTGAAATAAGTAAATCAGAAAAAAACTAAGAACTATGGGTGGGGGGAGGGGAGGGGCGGGGCACAAAGAAAACCAGATAGAAGTTGACGGAAGACAATTTGACTTTGGATGAGGGGTATACAGCATAATCAATTGTCAAAATAATCTGGAGATGTTTTCTCTGAACATATTACCCTGATTTATCAATGTCACTGCAGTAAATTTAATAATACAAAGAATAAAATGACAATAAGTAAGTACCTATCAATAATAACTTTAAGTGCCTGACTAGACAGTGGCAAAGTGGATAGAGTGTCAACCTGGACACTGAGGACTCACGTTTGAAATTCTGAGGTCACTGGCTTGAGTGTGGGCCTATTCACCTTGAGTGAGAGGACTTATCAACTTTGCATGGGGCCATCAGCTTGAGCATGGGATCATAGACATGAATCCATGGTCACAGGCTTGAGCCTGAAGGTTGCTGGCTTGAAGCCCAAGGTTGCTGGGTTAAGCCCAAGGTTGCTGGCTTGAGCAAGGGATCACAGTCTTGGCTAGAGCTCCCCGGTCAAGACACATATGAGAAAGCAATCAATGAACAACAAAAGTGCTGCAACTGTGAGTTGATATTTCTCATCTCTTTCCCTTCCTTTCTGTCTGTCCCTATCTGTCCCTTTCTCTCTCTTACTAAAAATAAATAAATAAATAAATAAATAATATCTTTAAATGTGAAAAACTTAAATGCTCCAAGCAAAAGACATAGTATAGCTGAATGGATAAAAAAACATGACTCATATTATATGCTATTAAGAGACCTGCCTCAGAACAAAAGATACACACAGACTGATAGTGAAGGATGGAAAAAAAATATTTTCATGTAGGAGGATATGAAAAAAAAACAACACAGAGTTAGTAATACTCATATCTGACAAAATAGACTTCAAAACAAAGGCCGTAAGAAGAAGCAAGGAAAGTCACTACATAATATAAAAGGGATCAATTCAACAAAAAGTTATAGTATTTGTAAACCTTTATGCATCCTATGTAAGAACACCTGGATATATAAAGAAAATCTGCATGGATATTAAGGGAGAGATTGACACCAATACAGTCATAGTTAGGTATTTTAACACCCCACTAACATCACTAGGTGGATCTTTCAGACACAAAATTAGAAATAGCAACTTAAAACTACACACTTGACTAGAGGGATTTAATAGATATTTATAGAACATTTCATCTCAATGTAGAAGAAAACACCAAGAATGTTTACTACAGAATTTTTAATATAGCTTAAGAATATTTAGTTTGGAATCATTTTATGAATGATCCTGTTAGCTGCTGTTACAGATAGAGTAAGTAGCGTAGAGAGAAAATCTTGTTAATTGGTCAAACACAAACTCAGTGGTACCTGCTTCTTACTGGAGAAACCACAAGTCCATGGCTCTATTTTCAATTTTTATGTCTGTAAGTATAACTTTAAATGTTCTCCAGGGTGATTAAGATCTGGGGGATTAATTGATGCTCTGTTATGATAAACAGTATGGTAATTTATTAATTTAAAATGAAAGTGTAATTACTGAGAGTATGTAAATGTGTCTCATTTACCCCATAATAAAATATGTTTAGGAAAGATAGTACTTTGGAACTTTCTTATCAAAACCAGATTCTACCTCCATGATAAGCCCAAAATGAAAGCAGTAAAATAATAATAGTAGTCCTATTGACCAGAATGTAAGTTTTCAAACATAAAGGTGTACTTATTTTTTTTTTCTTTTTCTGAAGCTGGAAACGGGGAGAGACAGTCAGAAAGACTCTCGCATGCGCCCGACCACCACCCGGCACGCCCACCAGGGGCGATGCTCTGCCCACCAGGGGGTGATGCTCTGACCCTCCAGGGCGTGGCTCTGCCAAGACCAGAGCCACTCTAGCACCTGGGGCAGAGGCCAAGGAGCCATCCCCAGCGCCCGGGCCATCTTTGCTCCAATGGAGCCTTGGCTGCGGGAGAGGAAGAGAGAGACAGAGAGGAAGGGGGGGCGGTGGAGAAGCAAATGGGCGCTTCTCCTATGTGCCCTGGCCGGGAATCGAATCCGGGTCCCCCACATGCCAGGCTGATGCTCTACCGCTGAGCCAACCGGCCAGGGCCAAGGTGTACTTATTTTTAAGTATGATGAAAGGCAGACCAAATTATCAAGAGCATATTGAATAGTATGCAAATTTACACTTGGAAGTCGATCTGTGCCTAGGATCTTAAAGTGCCATTATACTACTGAATTTGTTTGGTTTAATTTACTGACATCTACATGTTTGAACTACTGCTCAAAACAGCATCGATCTTGTAGGGTAAATATGTATTTGAAATACTCATGTGATCTGGTGAGAATTATGTTGGGTTTAAAATGCATCTTGTTGATGATTTGTTTTTTTGAAGGGTTAACTATGTCAAAAGTAACAAAGAGGGGAAGAATGTAGAAATCAGATGTCCTGTGGAGTTCCAGACAGATTTGTTTTTTGGAGAGAAAGAGAATAAAAAACAGAGTGTTTCAAAGTGTTCCTGTTGATTTGCTAAAATCCAGACTGTGCTACTGCTGTTGTGCTGTTTTGTTTTATTTTTATTCTATAAAACATTTAGTTTCATTTCTATTTTCAAGACATTCAGAGGTCGTGTGTTTGCCAAGTGTAATATCATAAAATAATGATGCTAGGGCCTTTCGTTTCTACTGCTTTAACAAAATAGTTTTATATATTTCTTAAGGAAGAAAGTTTTATTCAGATTGTATTTCCTAAAACAAAAATATGGCTAATTTAAAAGACAAGTTTCTTTTCTTCTCTGACAGCAATATATAAGGCAAAAAGCCCTGATCATTTTTTTTATCATCTGCTCCTTTGCTGCTGCAATAAAGCAATCATTCTAAGCAATTCCATGACAGGAAAGTCAGTAATCCAACAGCATCATCATTTAATGTCAGGTCGCTCTGAAGTCTGTGGCAAGTTTAATGGAGACTGTGATGAGATATTAATCTTTTTTAGCACTATCTAACTGAATTGGTAGACTCCCCAGTCAGTCTGTCTTTAAGAGTAATTTCTCTAAGGTCTAACTGAATGTGGCTGAATCTAAACCAACAACATTTGTGGGAATGTAAAATGGGTAAAATAGCCTCAGTAAATCATGGTCATACTTTCCAATAACATATGTAACCATTTTATACATATCTGTTATTAATTTATTTAAGCATGTTTATTGAGCACCTACTATATTCTAGGTTGAGGAGTATAACAGGGTAAAAGAAATCCAAGTACTTGCAAATATGGTGCTCAGAATTTAACATGGAAGATATAGAAAAATAAATTGTTAAACAAATAAGTGTTATGAAGGTATCAAACAGGACTTACATGGTGAGAAGAGATACATAGGATGAAACTATTTAGATAAACTGACAGATAACTTCAAGCAAGGTGATATCTCTGAGGAGGTAACATTTGATCAGATCTCATTAAAGAGAACTGAATATTTGAAAACTTGGGACCAGAAAATTTATGTAAAGGGAACAGCAAGTATAAAATCATAATGCAAGAAAGAGCAGGGAACTTTATAGATTTATTTTTTTTAAAAGGCTAATGCTAGTGCACTATAGTATACTAAGGGGTGTGTAGCAGGTGATGAGTTCTGAAAGGAAGTCAGAATCTAAGTTATGTAGCACCATACTTGCTAAGTAAGGATACTGGAGTTGTGTTCTATGCACAGTGGGAACCCATAAATAGTCGAACGATATGATCTTATGTAAGCTTTTAAAAGAGACACTTCTATTTTTCTCTTCATTTCCTTTCTGTTATTCTCTAATTTCTCTTACCTCCTCCTACTTTGATTAGTGGGCATGTGTGCACACATCTATAAAATCAGTCTTGCATGGTCCATGGCCTGTGAAGTCCAGCCATGTTGAACACTCAGGGACTCATCAACATTTTCTTTCTACTAATGGTGTGATGTGGCCCAGATGTTAACTGAACCCATTCCCAGATGTCCTTCATATTAAGAAACCACAGATATAATGAATTGTAACTTTGTAAGGCGTGTTTTTAAGATTAGTGAAGTAAATGGAGTGTCAAAGAGATTTAGTTGGAAGGTGGAAAACATATGTTTGTTTTAGGATCACTTTTGAATATGTGTGAGGTCAATAGGATCTCCAAACATATTTTTAAATTCTGTTGTTGGTGTTGAAATCATGTAAATAGATATGAGATTTTTCATAGATTCTTTACTACCTCACAAGTACATACTGCCATGTTATTGCCTTTTTTTTGTAATGGTAAATATGGTTTGAAAACTTTCTTTAACCAACTTTAAAAAGTTTATCAACTCTAAATATACATGTTTGTTTTATAAATCTTCAAATGCTAATGTATGTTTGCATGCATTTGTGTACACACTTGTATCATTGTGATTCAATTAAATCCAATAGAAAAATTCAAAGTGCTCAACTGTTGTTCTTCATTAGAAGATAAAGTGCCGCCCTGGCCGGTTGGCTCAGCGGTAGAGCGTCGGCCTAGCGTGCGGAGGACCCGGGTTCGATTCCCGGCCAGGGCACACAGGAGAAGCGCCCATTTGCTTCTCCACCCCTCTGCCGCGCTTTCCTCTCTGTCTCTCTCTTCCCCTCCCGCAGCCAAGGCTCCATTGGAGCAAAGATGGCCCGGGCGCTGGGGATGGCTCTGTGGCCTCTGCCTCAGGCGCTAGAGTGGCTCTGGTCGCAACATGGCGACGCCCAGGATGGGCAGAGCATCGCCCCCTGCTGGGCAGAGCGTCGCCCCTGGTGGGCGTGCCGGGTGGATCCCGGTCGGGCGCATGCGGGAGTCTGTCTGACTGTCTCTCCCCGTTTCCACGTTTCCAGCTTCAGAAAAATGAAAAGAAAAAAAAAAAAAAAAAAAAAAAGATAAAGTGCCAGAGGATACCTGTTAATTTTAGTGAATAGTCACAGAGGCTCCCAACCTCACTATCAGGGAAGACCCACAGGGAGGTCTAAACCATTCCTTATCTGCTGAGTTGATTGCCCCTTACAGAACCTGAGGCCTTTCTTTTTTATCCCTCTCATTCATCACATTTTGTATAATAACACCCAAGGGCCCAGTGACAAATAGGGATTCCTACCATTGCTTAAACTTTCCTGATCTGCTCCTCTAGGTGCAGAATTTAGATACACTAACAAAATACTGAAGTACATCTCAGAATTTGTAGGGCTGTTAATCACCAATAAATACAATCTATAATTGAAATGCTTAACCATTTTCAATAGATCAAAAATAAAGCTATTTATTAAACTATAAATAGGGTTTGTATCTCAAGTCAAATAAGTATAAGATTACATTAAAATCAAATTATATTAAACAGCGAAAAGTCAACTTATAAAATACATTTTCCATTTTTATTTAATTTTTTTTGGACATTCTTTTTTTGTTGTGAAAATATATGATATGTGCCCTAATAAGTTTTAAGTAGCTTCAGAGTTGTTGCTTAAAATGCTATTTAATGCAAAATGACTAATTTGATTCACAACAGGTATTTATCTGGAAAGAAAATTTTAATAAATCTTCCATCCCGCTGGGATATTTTGACACATGCAATAATGGAAGCTGTGGTTGACAGTCTCCACAAGTGATATCTTGGCCTGTCACCATAACTCTGACAGTAGGACTTGAATTAGCTTCTGCAACAGCTTGATAATAAAAGTTTCCATGTTTGACCCTTGAGGAGATACTTATTAATGAGTACTATTAGATGTCTGAATTAAAAATCATTTTTAACTATTTTGTTCTGTTATGCATTACGTAATTGATTCATGAGACATTTAATAAAAGCCTATTGAATGAATGTTAGTGAAACTAGATAATCCTTTATTTATAAGTGGGATGGCATAATTTAGGATAGAAAACTCTACCTCTATTGTTTCTTTGTTGTTCTGGAAAATCAAGCCTCCTGAGTGCAGTGCAGAGTATCATAAGGTGTTTCAAAAGTGGTTCTGAGGGGCAAATGTAGGGAATTCCAATGTGCTTATGGACTCGTTGGAATAAATGTGAAGCTTCTGAAGCTCCCAGTCACTCTGTCTATTGCCCCAACCTATGTTCAAAAATGCGCAACAGAAAAGATATCAGGACCTAGGGCTCATTATGAAACTCAGCGGGCAGTGTTGCTTGCCGTACATTTCGAGTATTCTCTTGGCATGTACTGAGCAAAGGATGTTAGATAAACTGAGTAATAGTTATACTTACTTATTGACATTCAGGTAGATGCAAATTCAGTTTAAAATTACTAATATAGCTGAATATTAATATACAGCAAATTTCTCCTGAATACCTTAAAATGTTTTACCTTGTCATCTTTAATACTCACTATTAAGAAAATATTGGTTCTTCAGTTTTAATCAATTTGTTTCAGTCTGCATTCACAGCTATTTTACATATTGATTTCTTCAGATAAATTCACATCATTTCATTGTAATTTATTTTTATTTTCCTCTATATAAAGAAGTTATATAAATTATTTTGAAATTATGTAAGTAGGTTTCTCCTTTTGTTTATGGACTTCATTTCAGAAGAGTTTAGAAAGTCTTTTGAAATATTTCTTTTAAAACAACATCATTGTTGTCTGATATGACTGAGAATCGATGCCGATAGAGGTTGTACAGGGAGCAAGTACTATAAAGAGTTGCTGTGCTTGAGTCAGAAGACCTGGGTTACAGCCTTAGCTCTGCTTTGTTTCTGTATCTCAGGGAGTTTTGAAATTTTGAGTGTATGATTAGTCACCTTTGAAATAAGAAAAATTCTTACAGTATGTACATCTCTTGTAATTTATGAAACTGATATAACATCTTGCATATAAAAACTACTTTTGGTAAATTTTAAAGAATGATACAATAGAGGACATTCTTATTATTACTTATTAAATTCTGCAAGTGCACTTTTTCCATCTTTAGGTTTATTTGATTTTAAAGATTATTAAAATAATCTCTTTAGCACAGACGTTGGGATTAAACATCATAAAAGTAACAGAACATTCTTGATTCCTGAACAAGCATTTCTAAGCCCATAATTAGTACAAGGTATTAAGTCCAGAGGATAAAAGAAGTGAGTATAATAATGTGTTTTGTAACCCAGTTACTTTTATCATTTGTGCATACAGAGTTAAATTTAGCATCTAAGAGGAAAATTCACATATAAATTGGTACTTTCAATATTTCTCTTAAGGGTGAAGTACTTGAACTTCATTTAATCTACACATTATAGTGAAAAGTTTGACTTTTGAATAAATACTTTTGGTATATAGATAAATGAAGATGGACATAGACATAGATGTAGACACAGATTCAAATAGAGATAAACAGCTTTATTGCAGTCTTTTAGGAATGACACTACCTTACCCTCTAGGTTTAACTGCTCCACACATTCAGAGAATATTATCCAAATAAAATATTGACAAATACATGACTACAGATTTATTTTGTAAAAGGGTGTTTGCATTGTACTATGTAGCCAAAACTCTTTATTAATTGATATTCTCAGTTTAAAATGGGAGCAATAATACTAACAACTGGGTGCTTCATATAGTGAGAAGAAAAAAAAAAAACAAAACAATACCAAAAGCCTTTATAAAGTATTTCTGGGATATTTTAGAAATTTTTATTTACCTCATACATAAATTATATGACTAAAAATTTTTATAAATTCTATAATAATATTACTAGTATTTCTTCTTTTATTGAATTTATTGGTGTGACTTTGTTAATGAAATTTTATAGGTTTCAGGTGTGCAAATATAATACATTGCAGTTATATATATACATTGTGTTGTGTGTTCACCAACTCAAGTCAAGTCTCCCTCCATCACGATCTATCTTCTTCCACCTTGCCTTGCCTCCCCCACCCCTCTGGCAATCACCATGCTGTTGTCTGTGTCTATGAAATTTTTGGCTTAATGTCTTCAACTTTTTCATCTAGTCCCCCAAACCCTCCCCCTTCCCAAATCTTCCCCTCTCTGACTGCTGTCAGTTTGTTCACTATGACTCTGTTTCTATTTTGTTAGTTTATTTTGTTCATTAGATTCCACATATGAGTGAAATCATATGGTAATTGTCTTTCTCTGACTGACTTACTTCACTTAAAATAATGCTCTCCAGGTCCATCCATGCTTTTCCAAAGGGCAAGATTTCCTTCTTTCTTACAGTCAAAGACTATTCCATCGTGTGCATGTCCCATAGCATTTTTTTATCCACTCACCTACTGATGGACACTTGGGCTGTTTCCAGATCTTGGCTATTGCAAATAACACTGCAATGAATATAGGGGTGCATATATCCTTTCAAATTAGTGTTTGGAGTTTCTTCTGATACATCCCCAGAAGTGAAAATGCTGGGTCATAAGGCAGTTCCATTTTTAATTTTTCCACAGTGGCTGCACAGATCTGTAATCCCACAAACAGTGCATGAGGGTTTCCTTTTTTCCACATTCTCACAAACACTTGTTTGTTGATTGAGTGATGATAGCCTTTCTGACAGGTATGAGGTGATATCTCATTGTGGTTTTAATTTGCATTTCTCTAATGATTTCTGACATTGCGTGTGTTTTCATATGTCTATTGACTTTATGTATGTCCCCTTTGTAAAAGTGTCTATTCAGGTCATATCTCTCTTTTTTTAAATTTTTCATTTTATTTATTCATGTCAGAGAGAGAGAGAGAGAGAGAGAGAGAGAAGGAGGGAGGAGCAAGGAGCATCAACTTCCATATGTGCCTTGACCAGGCAAGCCCAGGGTTTTAGACCGGCAACCTCAGCATTCCTGGTTGATGCCCCATCCACTGCACCACCACAAGTCAGGCTTTTCTCCTTTTTTAAATTGGATTTTTGTTGTTGAGTTTTATAAGAAGTTCTTTATAAATATGGATTATTAACCCCTTATCACCTGTATCACTGTTGAATATGCTCTCTCATTCAAGGAGTTTTCTTCCTTCTTTCTTTCTTTCTTTCTTTCTTTCTTTCTTTCTTTCTTTCTTTCTTTCTTTCTTTCATTTCTTTCTATTTCTTTTTCTTCTTTCTTTCTTTCTTTTCTTCTTTCTTTCTTTCTTTCTTTCATTTTTTAGCAAGGGAGAAGGAGAAAGTGAGGGATAGAAAGGGATAACAGACTGACAGGAAAGGAGAGAGATGAGAAGCAGCACAACTTTTTAGTTGTACTTTGATTGCTTCTCATATATGCCTTGATGGGAGAGGGGTCTCTAGCTGAGCCAGTAACCCTTTGGTTAAACCGGTGACTGTGTGTTTCATACCAGTGACCTTTGGGCTCAAGCCAGTTAGTTACCATGGGGTCATGTCTATGATGCCATACTCAAGCCAGCGATCCAAGCTGGTGAGTACACACTCAAGCCAGCAGCCTTGGGGTTTCGAATCTGGATCCTCAGTGTCCCAGGTCAATGCTCTAATCACTAGTGGGACCTCCACCTGGTCAAGCTATTTTCATTTGGTTAGTTGTTTTCTTTGCTGTGGACAATTTTTGTTTGATATAGTTCCATTTGTTTTTGTTTGATTTTTGTTTGTTTGTCTTGCTCAAGATAATATATTTTGAAATGTTCAAGACTTTGCTGCTTATGTTTTTATTCTACATTTTTATGGTTTTGAGTCTAACATTTTAAAATTTATTTTTGTGTATGGTGTAAGAAGGTGATATAGTTTCATTTTTTTTTTTTGCTTGTATCTGCCCAATTTTTCTAACACCATTTCTAACACCATTATAAAGTGGCAGAGACTTGATTGAATAGTGCTATGATGTTTAGTGGTAAAGAATAAAACTTTTAAGTGAAGAACTTGGATATTTGGCTGAGATTTACAAGTAAAGTATGGAAGGTATAACTTGGTTTTTCTATCTTCCTTATAGCAAAATACAAGGGAATAGTGGTAAATTAAAGAAAGAACTGCTAGGCTAAATAGGAATTATCACTTGATCTGGAGAAGTTTTAGCATCTAGATCAGTGGTAATCAACCTAGTCCCTACTGCCCACTAGTGGGCGTTCCAGCTTTCATGGTGGGCAATAGCGGAACAACCAACGTATAAATAAAAAGATTGATTTAACTATAGTAAGTTGTTTTATAAAGATTTATTCTGCCAAACTTAGCAAAAATCTGACATAAAGTACTTGGTAAGTAATTATTATTATATGCTTTAACTTGCTGTAACTCTGCTTTATAAATTTTATAACGTAAAGTTACATCCCTACTTTATAAATCATCATTACTGGGAACCGGTGGGCAGTTAGAAAATTTTGCTACTAACAGAGATACAAAAGTGGGTGGTAGGTATATAAAGGTTGACTACCCCTGCTCTAGATATTTGCTCTGGACACAGGGCCAAGGATGTAGCTGGGAGACCATTTGTTAAAGAGATTGGATGTAATTCATGGGTGCAATCAACTATTTCAACAGAAACCAAGAATAGAAATGTAATTATCTAGGAAATATCTGGGAACAACCATTTTATCTAATGGTGTGAATCCCTTAGATATGCCATGAAGACCCACAAGGTTCTTAGAGTTTTATACCAACAGAAACACTGTCAACCTAGATAAAAGGACAGAGTTTCAGCCAAATGAAGGAAGAATGACTACCAGGCAAATCCCTGGATACAAAGTCCTGAGCTCACTATATCTACTGGCTTCCAAAGCCTAAGGGGTTGAAGCTACCCATATGGGCCCAGAGGACAGAGCATCAAGCTACAGAAAATTATTCTTAGGCTATGGAATCTAATGGAATTTCACCTGTTGTGTTTTGGACTTGCTGAGCAACCATGGCCCCTTTTGTCTTATCTTACTTTTAGAAATTCTTTCTTTTAGAAAGAAAATGTTTCTCTTATGCTGATTCCATTATTGAATTTAGAAATACATCACTTGTCTGGTTTCAAAGATTCAAAGATGTAGAGAAGTTTTGTTCCCTATAAACTATACCCAAGTCTCATCCATACCTGAATTAGGTGACTTAGATAATGGTATTTGAAAATTTGACTTGATGATATTTAGATGAAATTTTGGACTTAAGATTTTTAATAAAATGAGTTAAGACTTTGGGAAATTTTAGAATGATGAATGTATTTTGCATATAGGAAGGGCGTGGATTTTGAGGAGTCAGAAAGAAGACTCTTATGGGTTGAATTGTATATGTTAAGATATATGTTGAAATCTCAACCCCTAGTAAAATAGAATACAACCCTATTGGCAGATGAAATTAATTAAAGTGAGGCTAGCCTCATTAGGCTGTGGCGCAGTGGATAGAGCACTGGCTTGGAATGCTGAGGACCGGGTTTAAAGCCCCAAGGTCACCAGCTTGAGCATGGGATCATAGACATGACTCTATGGCCTCTGGTTTCAGCCCAAAGGTTGCTGGCTTCAGCCCAAGGTCACTGGATCAGCTGGAAGACCCCGGTCAAGGCACATTTGAGAAAGCAATCAATGAACAGCTAAGGTGCTACAACTACTAGTTGATGCTTCTCATCTCTCTCCCTTCCTGTCTGTTTCTCCCTGTCAGTCCTTCTCTCTCTCTCTTTCTCTCTCTCACACACACACACAAAATTAAAGTGAGGTCATTAGAAGGGGTCTTAACCCAATGTAACATTTAACAAAGCTACACTATACTATCACAACCAGATTATTGATACACTCCAATGATTTTATTCATATTTCCTGTTTTAATTATAATTTTTTGTGTCTGTTTATATACGTATTTTTTTATAAATAAATGTTTATTAATGTTAATGGGTGACATCAATAAATCAGGGTACATATATTCAAAGAAAACATGTCCAGGTTATCTTGTCATTCAATTATGTTGCATACCCATCACCCAAAGTCAGATTGTCCTCCGTCACCCTTTATCTAATTTTCTTTGTGCCCCTCCCCCTTCCCCTTCCCCTCTTCCTCTTTCCCTCCCGCGTATATATGTAGTAAGTTCTGTACAATTAATCATTTATGCAGTCATGATCCTGAACAGTCCTAAAACCAAAAAAATACCTCATGTTGTCCTTTAACCACAAACATCTCTTTCGCATTTGCCCCCATCTCTATCCCTAATCTAATAATAATCTGTCATTCATTTCTAACATTGTGTCATTTCAAATACCTTTTACTCAATGTACAATGTAATTTTATGGGAAATTTTATGAAATTGTTTTGTTTTGTTTTTTTGACTCAGAACACTTTTCTAAATATTAGTTTAAGGTGTTACATAGAATATCTAGGTGTATCTAAACAGTTCCTCTTTATTACTGAGTAATTTTACATAGTATACATGTACCACAGTTTGTATAACTACATAACTGTTTAAAGACATCTAAAATATTTCCAGTTTAGGAATATAACAAGTCAAGCTTTGATGAACATTAGCATACAAGTATTTGTATGAACTTAAAATTTTCTTTCTCTGACATAAATATCTAAGTATGTGTTTGCTGAAACATGCAGTAATTGCATCTCAAACTCAGCTGATTAGCAACCTTAATTCATCTACAATTTTAATTCCCTCATGCATTCAATCCAACATATTTACAGATTCTGGGATTATGTTGTAAACATCTTTGTGGGAGGGCACTATTCTACTCAACACAATTTTTTTTTAATTTTTCTAAGGTGTAAGGCCTATGCCTTAACACATACATTTTATAAAAGGGTTGTCTGTTTCTACAAAAAAACTTTTTGTAATTTTGATGGGGATAGATCATTTTGGTAATAACTGACATATTTACAATGTTTAATCTTCTAATCCATGAACATGGTTTCTCCATTTACTTGAGCATATCTAAAATTTCTTCAACATTTTATTAAACAGATATTGTACATATTTTAAGTAATACGTGTTTCATTTTATTTTGTAGAAATTGAAATGGTGTTATGTTTTTAATTTTGGCTTCCACATGTTTATTGTTAGTACAAAGAAATGCAATTGTAAAATATAAGAGCTTTATTGAAATATAATTCACCTAACATAAAATTCACACTTCAAAGTAGTTATTAGTATATGCACAATGTTATGCAGCCATTACCACTATATAATGTTAGAATGCTTTCATCATCCCAAAAGGAATACCATACCCTTTAATCAGTCAATTTCCACCCATGGCATATGGCAATCAATAATGGACTTTTCTATCTGTGGATTTTTCCCATCTGGACATTTTTTATAAAATGAATCATACAATATGTGGCTTTTTGTGTACTACTGCTTTTATTTAGCATTTTTTCAAAGCTCATTTATGTTGTAATATGTTAATATATCATTTCTTTTTATAGTCAAATAATATTTAATTTGATATGCCACAATTTGTCTATTCGTTCAGACACTGAAAAACACATGTTTTCACTGTTTCGCTTTTAGGAATAATGCTGCTTGGAACAACAGGGTTTAAGTTTTTGTCTTGGCATATATACATATATGCAGTATTCTTGTGTATATATGGGCCAAATAACTGAGTGATATAACTTTTTTATTCTTAAATTGACAAGAGAAATTCTTTTTTCTAACAAAAAGTTTCTGACTTGAGACAGATGCTTTTTCTGTATTTACTGAAATTATAATATGGCTTTCCTTTTGTTCTTTCAATATAGTTTATTATATTATTTTATTTTTAAACACCACATTAACCTTAAAGTCTGGGACTAAATCTTGATTGATCATGACATATTTTTATGTTATTAGATTCTTTTATATTATATTGTCTTAAGCATTTCTATATTTACGTATCTATGCTTATGAGTGATATTGGTCTATAATTGACTTTTTTTGAATTAACTTTTTCAAATTTTGATTTGTGGCCTTTTAAAATGAGATTCTTCTTCCCACGTTATTTGTCTGAGTTTCTATAGGCTTAGTACTAGTTTTTCCTCTTGTTTGTCAGACTGTACCAGAAACCACTGAGAATTGGAGGCTTCTTAGTGGAAAGGTTTTAAATTTCTGCATTTAATTTCTTTAATTACTGAGTTATTTTGATTTTTCTATTTCTTATTATTTCAGTTTGTTAAATTCTGTTTTATAATAAATTTGTTTTCACATTTATTCAGAAAAATTGTTAATAATATCTCTTTCTTTTGAATATCTATAAAATCTTTACTTTTTCCTCTTTTTGATTTTAATTTTGAAAAACATGTTTTCTCTCCTTTTTATTCCTGGTTAGTGTTACTAAATATAATTGATTTTGAAAAGATTCTTTTGGAAAAACAACTTTTATCTTTGGTGCTTTTTCTTATTATTATTTGTTTCTTCTATCATTGATTTGCTCTCTTATATTTATTATAACTATTTTCCACTTAACATTTATTTAAATTAATCTACTTTGAGGGTTAGAATTTAGTTAGAAATTTGCTTAAATTCAGATCACCACTACTTTTTATGTCTTTGGCAATGATTTTAACCTCTCTCTCGCATTAGGGCTCTAAAACTAAATATTTCAAGTGTGTTCGATCTCAGCATTGAATCTGCTAGACCTTGAAATTGTGAGATCACTTTACTACAAGACCTCCAGCACACTATATATCAAGACAGGACAATTAAAAAAAACCCTCCTTTTTCCATGGGCCCTAGATTAAGAATACCTGTTACACAAATAAATAGTAAGGAAGATAGAATGTAATGCATGGTTTTGGTGAAAAAGTCAGTGTAACTACTGAAGCTGCATTTTCTAATTAATTTTGGATTTCCTTGTGCTGTCACATTAGGAATCGGGTAGGCAACAATGAGGCAGTGAAGGGTTAAATTTCTTTGGCAGGATTTAGTAATTATAGATATTGATTACTTTAAAACATCATCGAGTTGACAGGATGAGAAAAGCCCCCTTGTCTCACTGTTTGGTCCTTTCATTTCTCACAAGATGGATGAGTTAATAAACAGAGAGCAAGTACTCCCATAAATTCAGCATCTGTAATATTTGTCACCTTTGGAATTACTTGGATGAGAGCGCCATCCTTTATAGGAATCACAGGAGAGGACTAGAGACTTTCCCTAGAATCTGTATTCCACACTGTGATTAATGCTATGTTCGTATTTAAAAATGCAGTGACATTAGGCAAAAATGCAGGGAGAAAATATGATGTGGCCTTGCCTATACAGTCAGCTCAAACTGCTAAGCCCCTTTGCGCAGGTCATAGTTTTACTCAGGAGCACAGTTTTGTTATGCTTTATTCCCAATAGCATAGTTTAAAAGAGTAAGAAATTAAAATGTTTATTATATACAGAAACAAAGATATTTTTTTTTAAATTAGAAAGCACAGCAAATAGTCTCTGAGTTGAAATATAATTAACGGAGATAATTTAATGTTAACATAAAGGTCACCTAGTCTATTTCTGTACTTTAAAAAGGAAGGAACTGAGACAGAGAGGAGTTATAATTTTTCCAAAGAATGTTCAATGGCAGACTTCCTTATCTGCTCCAATCCACATAATAGAGGAATTAGGCTTACTTAGTAAATCGTGGAGGGTTATTCAGACATTGGATAACTTACATTTGCTTTTATGTTTTATAAAAATGGGGTAATTGTAAATATATAAATTTGATTTAAGGTGTGACTAAAGTACTATTTTGTAAATAAATCTTCATGTTTTTCAGTATTAGAAATTAAAAAATGTTGATAGTATAAAGATTGAGGTAGGTTTGATTTTCTAAAATGTGATCTGAGTTAAGGCAAACATTAATATAATTGAAAAATAAATATTGTTTAATTAATATGAGTTATTTTTAAAATAAAAATCAAATTCCCTAACTTATATTTGTGCTTATTATAAGGTTGACTAATCTAGCAGATATAACTAAATAAGCATATGTTCTGCAATATTTGACATATTGTTGACTTCTTGTTTACTTAATGGAAGTCTGGATTTTCCTTTTCAAAGAAGGTAATTGTGAAGCCAGATTTTTGGGCACACTAATGTGAAAGTTTTATTGTTCCATTTTATTGGTCCACTGGTCATGGGTAGAATTCATTGAAAAGTTAGTAACTATGACAATAAATGAAAATCTTTATTATCAGAATGAGCACTCAGAATAGTGGACAACTCAAATAACAGGAATTTAGGAGTCTACATTTTTACTATTTGTAATTTGAAGTTTTATTATCCTTTTTAAATGAGAAATCCAGAGAAAAACATGTTTACTTTAGTATCTATATAATTCTAATTAAACTGGCTAATATATGTTACAAAAATAATCAAGTTCCAGTGATTAGAATGTCTCATCAAATGTTAGAGTTAAACTTATAACTTTATTTAAAGGTAAAATGTTTTCCTCTTTCAATATCTCCAGCTTGCTTTTGAGGCTAGAAACAAGCAATATAGAGGAAGCAGTGTGATCAGCATCTTCTTCCATTTTTTTTCTGTGCTTTTCATCATTCTTTCTTATTTTTATAAATTCTTATTTATTCATTCATCTTAGAGAGTAGAAACAGACAGAGAAAGAGAGAGAAGTGGAGGAGGAGCAGGAAACATCAACTTCCGTATGTGCCTTGACCAGGCAAGCACAGGGTTTTGAACTGGTGACCTCAGCATTCCAAGTCGAGGCTTTACTCACTGCTCCACCACAGGTCAGGCTACATCACTCTTTCTTTTTTTTTTTTTTTAAGTTCTGTTCTTTTCATACTTTCTAATTTTTTTCAATTTTTTATTTCATTTATTCATTTTAGAAAGGAGAGAGAAAGGGAGAGAGAGAGAGAGAGACAGAGAGACAGAGAGAGAGGGAAGGAGCTGGAAGCATCAACTCCCATATGTGCCTTGACCAGGCAAGCCCAGGGCTTTGAACCGGTGACCTCAGCATTTCCAGGTCAACGCTTTATCCACTGCACCACCACAGGTCAAGGCCTACATCACTCTTTCTTTAGCTGATGCTCTGACTCTTTCAGAATCTCACACAAGAAATAAAAAAAAAGAGGTAACAGAAAAGGACAGAGAAGTTCTTTTTTAAACAGCCAAAGAAGATACGACTTTCGTAAATGTTTAAAATTAACTTTTCTTTTCCTATTTTCCATATCGTTTGTTAATAAGCAAGAAGACTAAAGACAAGAAATCAGTTTTAATAGGCTGAAAAGAAGTGATTATAGTCTGGAATGAGATAGAAGATATTCAAAATGACATAAATTTTATGTTGATGAGTAGGGGGAAGTATATGTGTTAAGAAAATAGTACTTGTTATTGAATAGTATCTAGAAATGTAATTTATTCTTGATAATAAACCAATTTATAAGGTATGTTACTTTTCTGGTGGATTCTGACTATCAGAATTATAAGCATAGAATGAGCTTAAAACCTCCCTAGGCAGCATATACATCTATTTAAATATTTGGTGGGGAAGGGGGTTTTTCTTTACTAAATAATAAAGGAAAAATAACAATTACATAGAATAAATGAATTCACTTTAAGGAATGATTATTTGGATGAGTAGTTATATTATCAAATGTTGGGTAAGGAAATGACATCGTATTTGTTGATTTGGTACCTTTAATACTTTCTCTGAGCAATTTCTGTGACCTGGAACTCTATTTTCCTATTCATTGATATGAAATTGAACAAGATGAAGATGGAGGGAAATGGTAGTAAGTTACTTATGCTTGGCTCCTTCTAATGGGAAGAACAACTTGTACACTAACCACTGACATTTATCCAATATGACATTTATTCCCTCATTAGGCAGATATATGAATGTGGTGATAGTAACACTCCTTGCATGTCTTCACCAACATGAGGAATTACATTGTAATGAGTTCATGTTCATACCTCTATAGGTCACAAGAAAAGAATTTATTTTATATTGCCTGAAGAACTACATATGACCAGTGGATTAAAGTAATAGGCCAATTTTGGCTAAGCATAAAGTAAGGCTTACTAACTACCTATTATAGAAAGATTCAGAATGAGAAAGAGCTTACTTGAAACAAATTTCCTAGTAAGTGAATGTGTTGTATTAGACCCTGAACAAATACTTGGGGTACTTTATTTATAAGGACAGTGCTTTAAACCTCCATATTTACACAAAATCTTAACTATTTACATATTAGCATGACATTTCTGCTATTAAATGAGCCTTTAAAAGATCAACTTTAGTTTTATGTATTTAAAAATAAACTTGGCTTCAACCTAAGTGATTACATTCATGAAATCCAGGTGTTTCTATGCTGGTAATAGCTTATTTTTTATACATATTTTAAAAATTGATAGCTATTAAAATTTAAATATCCATCTTTTTACTCCAAAATCATCATATGACTCAGCACTGAGAAGCAATATACTAATTTGGGAGAGAATGACCATTAAGCTTCTTTCCAGCTGCAAGATTTCATAGTTTCCTATGTTTAGTATTAGATATATATTCTTATGTGTATATTTTATGTGTTCTATTTTCATATTCATAGGCATAATTATATATGGCATATGTGCTATTGGTGATTAATATTTAGGTATGAGCATGGTTGCCTACTCTAACAATGTTTGGTAATAAAAATATATCTATATCCTCTCCTATAAACTGACATAAAACTAGTTTGGCAGCACTTCACTGCTTTATAAATTAAGCCCATTGGGCATTGCAGCTTTAAGCAATGTCTTCATGCAGTAAGATATATTATAGTCCAACTTTGTTAACCTTTCAGAAAATAAATTTACCCACCAGTAGTTTCACATGCTTTTTCTTGGTTTCTAGGGTCTTTGAAGACCTGCTGCCTCCAAGCTTTCCAGCCTTATCAACTCCTTTTCCTCACATCCACTTTATGTTACAGGTATGCTGGTTTTCCCTGAGATTTTTCCATCTTCACTTCATCATAATTCCCATATCTTTTCATTTGCCTGACAACATCTTCCTCCTTGTTTAGCACAATTCTCACTCATTCTACAGTGGGATATCTTCATGAGCACTTCTCAGACTGTCTTTTCTAAACACTCAAGCTATGTATCCTCGGATCCCTTTCACTTTCTCTTTTGTAACAAGTAAAACTCTTATAATTGTTTAGTGTCTATTTCACTGGCTGTTTTTATTGACTTTATTTTGGTATACAGTTCTATGAAGTTAAACACATGTATAGATATGGATGCCAGCATCACAATCAAGATATTAAATAATTATTTTAATCTAAAGAACTTCTTGCTATCTCTTTATAATCACATTACTCCAATCTACTCTCTCCTGACACGCATTGACTTCTTTTTCGCTACAATTTTGTCTGTTTGAAAATGCCATATGAATGGAATCATACAATATACAAGTATTTGAGACTGGTTTCTTTCACTTAAAATAATGCTTCTGATATTCATCGATGTTATTGCAACCATTGCTATTGCTCATAGTATTGTGTAGTAGAGTTGCACTAAGACATATTTATTCACTCACTTATTGAACAATGGAGTTGTTCCAGATTTTGATGATTATTGGTAGGACTGCAATTAACATTCATGTACAAGCTTTTGTGTGAACAAGGTTTGTTATTTTCTCTAACACAAATGCTCAGAGATGTAATTACTGAGTCATTTCGTACATGTGTTTAATTGTATAAGAAACTGATAATGTTTTCTCAGAGGGGACATACCATGTTGCATTTTCCCAAGCAAAGTATGAGAGTTATTGTTTCTCTGCAATCTCTCAGCTTCCCAGTATTTTCAGTATTTTTATTGTTAGCCTTTTCAATAGGTATGCAGTAGTATGTCATTGTAGCCTTATTTTGCATTTCTATGATGACTAATGATGCCAAGTACATTTTTATGTGCTTATTTTTCATGAATATACTGTATTTCACAAACTACTTGTTAAAGTTGTCCTTTTTAAATTGGGTTGTGTTTTTACTGTTTACATTTGAGAGCTTTTAAAATTTTTGAATACAGATTTTTTGCTGGATACATAGTTTACAAATACTTTTTCTCACTCTAGCTTGTTTTTTATCCTTAGCAATGTCATTGCCAAAGAAAACTTTTGAGCATTTTAATAAACTTTTTATTTTAGAATAGTTTTAGCTTTACAAAATAAAAAAAGAGCTAATAGGGAGAATCCCTATATACCCAATGCACAATATTTTTCCTGTCATTAGCTATGTCAACATTGCACATTTGTCAAAATTAATGAACCAATATTCATGCACCCTCATTAAGTAAACCCACACTTTATTCAAATTTCATTGGTTTGTACCTCATTTCCTTTCTTCTCTTCCAGGACCACGTGGAAAGAAACACCTTACATTGAGCCATCACAGCTCCTTAGGCTCCTCCCAGCTGTGATAGTTTCTTAGAACTTTGTTGATTTTGATGTCCTTGACAGTTTTGAGGAGTAATGGTTATTTATTTTATAAAATGTCCTTCAACTGAGATTTATCTAATGTTTTTATCATGATTGTACTGAGATTATCGGTTTTGGGGAGGAAGACTACAGAGGTAGAGTGTCATTCTCATTATATCATAAGAGCACATATTATCAACAGGAGTTTTCATTGTTTATGCTCACTTGGGCCAGCTGGCTGAGGTAGTGTTTCTATGGTTTCTCTCATGTAGTTACTCTTTTTTCCCCTTTTAATATTGGACCTTTGGAAAAATGTTCCTGCATGCAGCTTGTATTTAAGGAGTGGGCAGTTTGAATCTACATCATCGGGGGCTAATCATCTACGCAAATTATTTGGAATTTTTCTACATGTAATATTTGTCTATTATCTTCTATGTATGTCTTTCTTTATTTATATCAGTATAGACTTCTGAGTATTTATTTTATAGATGGGGGTATAAACCACCATGTCTTTATTTTGTAGTTCAAATTATTTTAACTTTGGCTATTAACAGCTCTTTTGTTCAGCTCCTTTTGACACCTACACATCATTGTGGGACTTAGTAGTAATTATAATAATAAAAAATAAACATTCTGCCTCAGCAGGTCCTATATATATGTTTTTTAATTATATTTTAATTATTAATTTTAATGGGGTAACATTGATAAATCAGGGTACATATGTTCAGAAAAAAACATCTCCAGATTATTTTGATATCAGATTATGTTGCATATGCCTCACCCAAAGTCAAATTGTCTTCTGTCACCTTCTATCTGGTTTTCTTTGTGCCCCTCCCCTCCTCCCACCCTCTCCCTCTCCTTCCCCCCCGCCTTACCATTACTATCTTGTCCATGTCTCTGAGTCTCATTTTTATGTCCCATCTATGTATGGAATCATATAGTTCCTAGTTTTTTCTGATTTATTATTTCACTCAGTATAATGTTATCAAGGTCTATCCATGTTATTGTAAATGATCCGATGTCATCATTTCTTATGGCTGAGTAGTATTCCATAGTATATATGTACCAAAGCTTTTTAATCCACTCATCCACTGATGGAACTTGGGCTGTTTCCAGATCTTTGCTATTGTGAACAATGCTGCCATAAACATGGGGGTGCATTTCTCCTTTTGGAACCCTGCTATGGTGTTCATAGGGTATATTCTGAAAAGTGGGATAGCTGGGTCAAAAGGCAGTTCAATTTTTAATTTTTAGAGGAATCTCCATACTGTTTTCCACAGTGGTTGCACCAGTCTGCATACTCACCAGCAGTGCAGGAGGGTTCCCTTTTCTCTATACCCTCACCAGCACTTATTATGTGTTGTTTTGTTAATGAGCGCCATTCTCTGACAGGTGTGAGGTGATATCTCATTGAGGATTTCATTTGCATTTCTCTAATGATTAGTGATGTTGAGCATTTTTTCATACGCCTATTGGCCATCTGTATGTCCTCCTTAGAGAAGTGTCTATTCATTTCTTTAGCCCATTTCTGGATTGAATTGTTTGTCTTCCTGGTGTTGAGTTTTACAAGTTCTTTATAAATTCTGGTTATTAACCCTTTATCAGACATATTGTCAAATATGTTCTCCCATTGTGTAGTTTGTCTTTTTATTCTGTTCTTATTGTATTTAGCTGTGCAAAAGCTTTTTAGCTTGATATAGTCCCATTTGCTTATCCTGTCTTTTATTTCACTTGCCCATGGAGATAAATCGGCAAATATATTGCTGGGAGAGATGTCCAAGAGCTTACTGCCTATGTTTTCTTCTAAGATGCTTATGGTTTCACAATTTACATTTAAGTCTTTTATCTATTTTAAGTTTATTTTTGTAAATGGTGTAAGTTGGTGGTCTAGTTTCATTTTTTTGCAGGTTGATGTCCAATTTTCCCAACAACATTTATTAAAGAGACTGTCTTTACTCCACTGTGTGCTCTTATGTCCTTTGTCAAATATCTGTTGTCAAATATATAGAAATATAGCTATGTGTTTATTTCTGGGTTCTCTGTTCTGATCCGTTGATCTATATGCCTATTCTTATGCCAGTTCCAGGCTGTTTTGAGGACAATGGCCTTGTAGTATAACTTGATATCGGAAAATGTGACACCTCCCACTTTATTGTTCCATTTCAAGATTGCTGAGGCTATTTGTGTTCTTTTTTGGTTCCATATAAATTTTTGAAATATGTATTCTATATCTTTGAAGTATCTCATTGGTATTTGAATTGGTATTGCATTGAATTTTGCTTTGGGTAATATAGACATTTTAATGATGTTTATTCTTCCTAACCATGAGCATGGTATATGCGTCCACTTGCTTGTATCTTCCTTGATTTCTTTTATCAATGTTTTATAATTTTCTGAACAAGTCTTTAACCTCCTTGGTTAATTTTATTCCTAGCTACATTATTTTTTTGGTTGCAATGGTTAAGGGGATTGATTCCTTAATTTCTCTTTCTGACTGTTCATTTTTGGTATATAAAAATGCCTCTGATTTCTGAGTAACAATTTTATATCCTGCAACCTTGCTGAATTCATTTATCATGTCAAGTAGTTTTTTGACTGAGACTTTAGGGTTTTCTATATACAATATCATATCACCTGCAAATAATGATAGTTTTACTTCTTCTTTTCCAATTTGGATACCTTTATTTTTTCTTCTTGTCTGATTGCTGTGGCTAGGACTTTCAGGACTATGTTGAATAAAAGTAGTGAAAGGGGGCACCCCTGCCTTGTTCCTGATCTTAAGTGGATTGCTTTTGATTTTTGCCCATTGAGTATGATGTTGGCTGTGGGTTTCTCAGAGTTGGCCTTTATCATGCTGAGGTATGTTCCCTGTATTCCCACTTTGCTGAGAGTTTTGATTATAAATGGGTGCTGGATTTTATCAAATGCTTTTTCTGCATCTATTAAAATTATCATGTAGTTTTTCTCCTTCCTTTTGTTTATGTGATGAATCACATTGATTGATTGGCAAATATTGTACCAGCCTTGCCTCCCCAGAATAAATCCCACTTGCTCATGGTGTATGATTTTTTTCATATATTGCTGGATCCAGTTTGCTAATATTTTGTTGAGGATTTTAGCATCTATATTCATCAGTGATACTAGCCTATAATTTTCTTTCTTTGTGTTGTCTTTGCCTGGTTTTGGAATCAGAATTATGCTCGCCTCATAAAAGGAGCTTGGAAGTCTTCCTTCCTTTGAATTTATTGAAATAGCTTGAGAAGAATAGGAGTTAGTTCTTCTTTGACTATTTGGTAGAATTCACTTGTGAAGCCTTCAGGCCCATGACTTATTTTTGTTGGGAGTTTTTTGGTAACTATTTCAATCTCATCTGTTATAATGATTCTCATCTGTTTTCTGATTCTCCAGACTAATTTTTTTTTTTTTTATAATTTTATTTTTTTAATGGGGTGACATCAATAAATCAGGATACATATATTCAAAGATAACAAGTCCAGGTTATCTTGTTCAATTATGTGGCATACCCACCACCCAAAGTCAGATTGTCCTCTGTCACCTTGTATCTTGTTTTCTTTGTGCCCCTCCCCACCCCCTATCCCTCTCCCATTCCCCCCTCCCCCCCGTAACCACCACACTCTTGTCAATGTCTCTTAGTTTCAGTATTATGTCCCACCTACGTATGGAATAATACAGTTCCTGGTTTTTTCTGATTTACTTATTTCGCTTCGTATCATGTTATCAAGCTCCCACCATTTTGCTGTAAATGTTCCGATGTCATCATTTCTTATGGCTGAGTAGTATTCCATAGTGTATATGTGCCACATCTTCTTTATCCAGTCATCTATTGATGGGCTTTTTGGTTGTTTCCATGTCCTGGCCACTGTGAACAATGCTGCAATAAACATGGGGCTGCATGTGTCTTTACGTATCAATGTTTCTGAGTTTTGGGGATATATACCCAGTAGAGGGATTGCTGGGTCATAAGGTAGTTCTATTTGCAGTTTTTTGAGGAACCACCATACTTTCTTCCATAATGGTTGTACTACTTTACATTCCCACCAACAGTGTATGAGGGTTCCTTTTTCTCCACAGCCTCTCCAACATTTGCTATTACCTGACTTGCTAATAACAGCTAATCGAACAGGTGTGAGGTGGTATCTCATTGCCGTTTTGATTTGCATTTCTCTAATAGCTAAAGAAGATGAGCATCTTTTCATATATCTGTTGGCCATTTGTATTTCTTCCTGGGAGAAGTGTCTATTCATATCCTCTTCCCATTTTTTTATTGGATTGTTTGTTTGTTTGTTGTTGAGTTTTATGAGTTCTTTGTATATTTTGGATATTAGGCCCTTATCTGAGCTGTTGTTTGAAAATATCATTTCCCATTTAGTTGGCTTTCTGTTTATTTTGTTATCAGTTTCTCTTGCTGAGCAAAAACTTCTTAGTCTGATGTAGTCCCATTCATTAATTTTTGCCTTCACTTCTCTTGCCATTGGAGTCAAATTCATAAAATGCTCTTTAAAACCCAGGTCCATGAGTTGAGTACCTATGTCTTCTTCTATGTACTTAATTGTTTCAGGTCTTATGTTTAGATCTTTGATCCATTTTGAGTTAATTTTTGTACAGGGAGAGAGACTGTAGTCCAGTTTCATTCTTTTGCATGTGGCTTTCCAGTTTTCCCAGCACCATTTATTGAAGAGGCTTTCTTTTCTCCATTGTGTGTTGTTGGCCCCTTTATCAAAAATTATTTGACTATATATATGTGGTTTTATTTCTGGACTTTCTATTCTGTTCCATTGGTCTGAGTGTCTATTTTTCTGCCAATACCATGCTGTTTTGATTGTCGTGGCCCTATAATAGAGTTTGAAGTCAGGTATTGTTATGCCCCCAGCTTCATTCTTTTTCTTTAGGATTGCTTTGGCTATTCGGGGTTTTTTATAGTTCCATATAAATCTGATGATTTTTTGCTCTATTTCTTTAAAAAACGTCATTGGAAGTTTGATGGGAATTGCATTAAATTTGTATATTGCTTTGGGTAATATAGCCATCTTGATTATATTTATTCTTCCTAGCCAAGAACAAGGTATATTCTTCCATCTCATTATATCTTTTTCGATTTCCCTTAACAATGGTTTATAGTTTTCATTATATAAGTCCTTTACATTCTTTGTTATGTTTATTCCTAAGTATTTTATTTTTTTTGTTGCAATCGTGAAGGGGATTATTCTTTTGAGTTCCTTCTCAGTTGTTTCATTGTTGGCATATAGAAAGGCTATTGACTTCTGTATGTTAATTTTGTATCCTGCGACCTTACTGTATTGGCTTATTGTTTCTAGTAGTCTTTTTGTGGATTCTTTGGGGTTTTCGATGTATAGGATCATATCATCTGCAAAAAGTGATACCTTTACTTCTTCTTTTCCGATATGGATGCCTTTTATTTCTTTGTCTTGTCTGATTGCTGTGGCGAGAACCTCTAGTACCACATTAAATAAGAGTGGAGAGAGTGGACAACCCTGTCTTGTTCCTGATATAAGGGGGAAAGCCTTCAGTTTAGTGCCATTTAATATGATGTTAGCTGATGGTTTATCATATATGGCCTTTATCATGTTGAGATATTTTCCTTCTATACCCATTTTGTTGAGAGTCTTAAACATAAAATTGTGTTGTATTTTATCGAAAGCCTTTTCTGCGTCTATTGATAAGATCATGTGGTTTTTGTTCTTTGTTTTGTTGATATGGTGTATTACATTAACCGTTTTACGTATGTTGAACCATCCTTGAGATTCTGGGATGAATCCCACTTGATCATGATGTATTTTTTTTTAATATGTTGTTGTATTCGATTTGCTAGTATTTTGTTTAGTATTTTAGCATCTGTATTCATTAGAGATATTGGTCTGTAGTTTTCTTTTTTTGTGCCATCCTTGCCTGGTTTTGGGATGAGGGTTATGTTGGCCTCATAAAATGTGTTTGGAAGTATTGCTTCTTCTTCAATTTTTTGGAAGACTTTGAGTAGAATAGGAACCAAGTCTTCTTTGAATGTTTGATAAAATTCGCTGGTATAGCCGTCAGGGCCTGGACTTTTATTTTTGGGGAGGTTTTTAATGGTTTTTTCTATTTCTTCTCTACTGATAGGTCTGTTTAGGCTTTCTGCTTCTTCTTGACTCAGTCTAGGAAGGTTGTATTTTTCTAGGAATTTATCCATTTCTTCTAGGTTGTTGAATTTAGTGGCATAAAGTTTTTCATAGTATTCTACAATAATTCTTTGTATATCTACAGTGTCCGTGGTGATTTCTCCTCTTTCATTTTGGATTTTGTTTATATGAGTTCTTTCTCTTTTTTCCTTGGTAAGTCTTGCCAAGGGTTTGTCAATTTTGTTGATCTTTTCAAAGAACCAGCTCCTTGTTCTATTAATTTTTTCTATAGTTTTTCTGTTCTCTAATTCATTTATTTCTGCTCTGATTTTTATTATTTCCTTTCTTCGGCTGGTTTTGGGTTGTCTTTGTTCTTCTTTTTCTAGTTCCTTAAGGTGGGAAGTTAAGTGGTTCACTTGGGCTCTCTCTTGTTTGTTCATATATGCCTGAAGCGATATGAACTTCCCTCTTATCACTGCTTTTGCTGCATCCCATAGATTCTGATATGTCGTATTGTCATTTTCATTAGTCTGTATATATCTTTTGATCTCTGCACTTATTTCTTCTTTGACCCATTCATTTTTTAGAAGTATGTTGTTTAGTTTCCACATTTTTGTGGGATTTTTTTCCTCTTTTTTGCAGTTGAATTCTAGTTTCAAGGCTTTATGATCAGAAAATATGCTTGGTACAACTTCAATTTTTCTGAATTTGCTGATGTTGTTTTTGTGGCCCAACATATGGTCAATTCTTGAGAATGATCCATGTACACTGGAGAAAAATGTATACTCAGTCACTTTGGGATGAAATGTCCTGTAGATGTCTATCATATCCAGGTGCTCTAGTGTTTTGTTTAAGGCCACTATGTCTTTGTTGATTCTCTGTTTGGATGACCGATCTAGAGCCGTCAGCGGTGTATTGAGGTCTCCAAGTATGATTGTATTTTTGTCAGTTTTTGTTTTAAGATCAATAAGTAGCTGTCTTATATATTTTGGTGCTCCTTGGTTTGGTACATATATATTAAGAATTGTTATGTCTTCTTGATTCAGTGTCCCCTTAGCCATTATGAAATGGCCATTTTTGTCTCTGAGTACTTTTCTTGTCTTGTAGTCAGCATTATCCGATATGAGTATTGCTACACCTGCTTTTTTTTTGGATGTTATTTGCTTGGAGTATTGTTTTCCAGCCTTTCACTTTGAATTTGTTTTTATCCTTGTTACTTAGATGAGTTTCCTGTAGGCAGCATACAGTTGGATTTTATTTTTTAATCCATTCTGCTACTCTGTGCCTTTTTATTGGTGAGTTTAATCCGTTTACATTTAGTGTAATTATTGATACTTGTGAGTTCCCTATTGCCATTTTATATCTTGCTTTCTGTTAGTTTTGTGTCTTGTTTGATCCTTCTCTTTCGTTTTTCTATCTTTTGTTTTTATTTGGTTGTATTCCATACATCTTTCCTCTGTTGCTATCTTTTTTATCTCATGTGCTTCTGTGGTGGTTTTTTCAATGGTGGTTACCTTTGAGTAATGAAAAGGGTCCCTACCCTGTTCATTGGAGCGAACTATTTTGTGAGTACTTTTGCACTCCATCGTCCTTTGCTACTGTTAATCTCCATCTTCTCCCCCTCTTTCTTTTTGTTGTTGTCACAGTTTAAATTTGGTTTTATTGTGTTCTTCTTGGAGCTTTTACTTGTGGCTCTGTTTTTTTTTGTTCTTTGTATCTGATTGGAGAACCCCCTTTAGTAATTCCTGGAGTGGGGGTTTTCTCATGATAAATTCCCTCATCTTTTCTGTATCTGTGAATGTTTTTATTTCTCCTTCGTATTTGAAGGATAGCTTTGATGGGTATAGTATTCGTGGCTGAAAGTTCCTCTCTTTCAGGACTTTAAATATTGGGGTCCACTCTCTTCTAGCTTGTAGAGTTTCTGCTGAGAAATCTGATGATAATCTAATGGGCCTTCCTTTATATGTTGTATTCTTCTTTTCCCTGGCTGCCTTGAGAATTTTTTCTTTGCTGTTGGTTTGTGTCAATTTCATTATGATATGCCTTGGAGTAGGTTTGTTGGGGTTAAGAAAACTTGGAGTTCTGTTTGCTTCTTGAATTTGAGGCTTTAGTTCTTCCCACAGGCTTGGGAAGTTCTCATCTATTATTTGTTTGAGTATGTTCTCCATTCCATTTTCTCTCTCTTCTCCCTCTGATATACCTATTATTCTTATGTTATTCTTTTTGATGGAGTCAGATAATTCTTGTAGGGCTATCTCATTTTTTTAAATTTTTGAGTCTCTTTCTTCTTCTCTCTGTTGTGCCTCAAGTTGCTTGTCTTCTATTTCACTAATCCTCTCTTCTATCTGACCTGTTCTATTAGCTAAGCTTGTTACTTCGTTTTTCAGCTCGTGAATTGAGTTTTTCATCTCTGTTTGATTTGTTTTTATAGTTTCAATTTCCTTGGACATATATTCTTTGTGTTCATTGAGTTGTTTTCTGAGCTCCCTATATTGCCTTTCTGTGTTTTCTTGTATATCTCGGAGGATTTTTAGTATTTCTATCTTGAATTCTCGTGTCATTTAGCTCCAAGGTTTCCAATATATTAAATTTTTTCTCCATAGATTTTTCCTCATCTAGCTGTGTTACCTCTCTTTCTTTTGTATCCATGATATTCGATTTTCTCTTCCTTAATGGCATCTGAGGGTGGTTTTGTTGATAGTATTAATGAGATTTAATAAAGAATAAAAAGTTAAAAAAAATTAAAAAAAATAAAAAATCGAAAAGAGTTGTTTTTTTAAAAAAAAATAATAATGAAATAAAGAAAAATAAAATAAAATAAAAATTTTTAAAAAAAGGAAATTATTCCTCCCCTCCTTTTTTCCTCTCCTCTCCTCTCCCCTCTTTCTTGAGAAAATCTTGTGGTGAACTGTGAGTTATAACAAACAATGCCTGTGATGGAGGGCCTGAATTGGGGAAAAGTAATAAAGGGGCAAAAAAGAAAAAAAGAAAAAAAAAAAAAAAGGAAAAAGAAAAAAAAAAGAGCGTATGGACCCACAAAAAGCAAATAAGGAAAAAATTTGGGTCAAGAATAAAATGATTTGCTTTTAGGTGTTGGTTGTCTAAGAGTTATGATGAGAGGAATAAGAGGAAAATGGAAAAATGGGTGGACAAATTAAAAACTTACTATTGTATTTAGTGGAACAAGAACTAGATAATATGGAGAGCCAGGGATGGGAGCACTGCTAGTGAGTTAAAAAGGTGAAGTAAAAAACCCCCAAAATGCCACAAACATAGGTTTGAGTCCCAGATAAGATAATTTGTTTGTTATTGAGGTTTGAATGAGAGGAGATGTAAAGGAGAAAGGAAGAAACTAATATAGAGGGAGAAAAGAAAGAGAGAGAGAGAAAAAAAAGAGGGAACCACTAAAAGAAGAAAAAAGAAAGGAGAGAGAGAGTTAAGGGTTTTGGAGTGCAACCCTCATAGAGAGAAAGGAAGAGAAGAGAAAAGATAATGGGAGATGTGACACTTATGGGTATTGTAGTTCAAGGAGAGGAGAGAGTAAGACCAGTAGAGAGTTAATCGGCCAAATTGGAGGAGGAAAAAAAAGTCTCAAGAATGAAGATAAGAGAAACAAACGAACAAATATAATAAAATGGGATAGGTTATAAAGTCTGCATATTATTCTTGATTTTGAGAGGTTATCTTCTTGCTTTTTCTTTTCTCTCCCTCTTCCTGGTCGGTGACTCTGTACCCCGGGTTCTGCCCCTTTGGCACGCTCAGGTAGAGGCTTGCAGTTGATAAGTCTCTATGGCAATGTCATGTATTGTGCTTTAGTCTTGTTGGGAGTCGAGGCTCATTAGCATTTATAGGCTCCAACAGTGAGAGAGTCTGTGTTCCTGGAGCCTTTCTCCTAGTCTTTCCTTCCTCAATTAGTAGCCTGATAATCCAGCTATGGGGTTGCTGCTGCCTCTGCCTGGATAGTAAGAGGCTCAAAGAGCTGGCAACTCCCCACTCTATTTCCACTCAGCACAGGGCTCTGGGTAAGGCTCAGTCAGTCAGAGCTGCTAGCATAATCAGGCGGGCTTTCCGCCCACTCAAAGACTTCTGGCTCTGCCACTCTGTCCGGTAACACAAGCGGGCGCCCTCTTCCGGGGCGCTTGGAGGAAACTCTCACTCACTGTCTGCGACCAGGATATCCAGCCAGCAGTCTCACGCTCTGAGTGAAACCCCCAACCGCAGGAAAAGTTGCAGCATTGGAATTGAGTCTCGCTTCGTCCCCGTGCGCGGCTTTTGCAAGGCGCTGGGGCGGCTCGAGATTCCGCTTTGGCCCACACAAAGGCCCCTGACTCTGCCCCTCTGTGCGATAACACGGGCGCGCACTGCGGAGGCACTCGGAGGAATCGCTCACTCCTTATCTGCGCGCGCACACCAGGATATGAGGCCGGCCGCGGTTCCCTCTGAGTGAAACCCTCACCAGCACGGAAAATCTCCACCGTTGGAAGTAGTTCTCACTCCCTCCCGTGCGTGGCTTTCCCAGGGCGCTGGGGCTGCCCAGAGACTCTGTCCTCGGCCCACAGAAAGGCCTCTGACCCTGCCTCTCCGTGGGGCAACACGGGCACCCACTCTCAGGGCCTAGGAAGAAATTCTCGCCCACTAACAGCGCACCGACCAGGAGACCGGGTAAAATGGCCGCTCCGCTTGTCTTTCTTTGTTTGGGTTTGGCGCAAGTGTTAGCTTGTATTGCCCGGGTTGCCACAGGATCAGATTTTCCTCGGCTTGGATCTCCGTGCCACAGCCTGGTTCGGCCGTTTGTGCCGCGGCGGCCTGGATCTATTCACCCCCTTTGCCCACCTCAGTTTCTATATTCACAGTTACCAGAGAAAGCCGCCCTGTTTAGGTTAGTGAGGAAGGTGGAGCATTTCTTACTCCCTATTTCCTTCGGGGTTTGGTTATATATTTAGCCAATTTTTCACTCAATCATACCTTTGGGTGTATTGCGAAGCATCTGGAGGCTCCAAGTATAGGTTTTTCTGTTTCTGGTTGAAGATCTTGTTGAGTTTTGGGGGAGATTTATCGGTATTGCTTCCTCCCCCGCCATTACTCTGACGTCATCCTCCAGACTAATTTTTGAAAAATTGTATGTTTCAAGGAATTTGTCCACTTCATCTAAATTGTCTAGCTTTTTGACATACAGTTCTTCATAGTATTTTCTTACAATATTTTGTATTTCTGTTGTGTCAGTTTTTATTTCTCCACTCTCATTTCTAATTTTATTTATTTGAGTCCTTTCTCTTTTTTTCTTGGTGAGTCTAGTTAAAAGGTTATCGATCTTGTTTACCTTTTCAAAGAACCAGCTCCTGGTTTCATTGATCCTCTGTATTGTTTCTTTAACCCCTGTGCCATTTATTTCCACTCTAATCTGTATTATATCCTTCCTTCTACTATATCTCGGCTTTACTTGCTGTCCTTTCTCTAGGTCTTTTAGGTGCAGGGTTAAGTTGTTTATTTGAGCTTTTTCTAGCTTCTTAAAAGTATGCCTGTAGTGCTATGAACTTCCCTCTCAGTACTGCTTTTGCTGTTTCCCATAAATTTTGAGTTGTTGTATGTTCATTATCACTCGTTTCTAGGAATTTTTTTATTTCTTCTTTGATATCATTGTTAATCCATTCATTATTTAAAAACCTGCTATTTAGTTTTTATGTGTTTGAGAATTTTTGAGTTTTTCTATTGTAGTTATTTTCTAGTTTCATGCCATTGTGATCAGAGTAAATGCTTGATATGATTTCAATCTTGTTAAATTTGTTGAGACTGGTTTTTTGCCCTAATATGTGGTCTATTCTAAAGAAATTACCATGAGCACTTGAAAAGAATGTATATTCTGCTGTTTTAGTGTGAAAGGTTCTGAAGATATCTATTAAATCCAGTTGATCTAGTGTGTCCTTTAAGTCTGCTGTTTCTTTGTTAATTTTCTTTTTTGAGGATCTATCTCAGGGGTCCCAAAACTTTTTACACAGGGGGCCAGTTCACTGTCCCTCAGACCATTGGAGGGCCAGACTATAAAAAAACTATGAACAAATTTTTATGCACCCTGCACATATCTTATTTTAAAGTAAAAAAAAAAACAAAAAAACGGGAACAAATACAATATTTAAAATAAAGAACAAGTTAATTTAAATCAAGAAACTGACCAGTATTTCAAAGGGAACTATGGGCCTCCTTTTGGCTAATGAGATGGTCAATGTGCTCCTCTCACTGACTACCAATGAAAAAGGTGCCCCTTTTGGAAGTGTGTGGGGGGGGGCAGATAAATGGCCTCAGGGGGCCGTATGTGGCCTGTGGGCCATAGATTGGGGACCCCTGATCTATCTAGTGATGTTAGTGGAATATGAAATCCCCTACTATTATAGTATTATGGTTGATCTTGCCCTTTATATCCATCAAAGTCTACTTTATATATTTAGCTGCTCCATTATTGGGTGTGTAGATATTTATAATGGTTATATCTTCCTGTTGTATTGCTCCCTTTATCATTATGTAGTGGCTTTCTTTTTCTCTTACTATATAGCCTTTGTTTTAAAGTCCATTTTGTCTGATATAAGTATTTCTACCGCAGCATTTTTATTTCCTTTTGCATAAAATATTTTTTTCCATCCTTTTACCTTCAGTCTATGTGCATCTTTTGTTTTAAGGTGTGTCTCCTTTAGTCAGCATATGTACAAGTCCTATTTTCTTAACCATGCAGCTACCCTATGTCTTTTGATTGGATCATTTAATACATTTACATTTAAGGTTATTATTGATATGTAGTTGTTTACTGCCATTTTATTCTTTAAATCTGTATTCCTCTTTTGCTATATTCTTTTCCGACTTTGATCTGTTTACAACAGGTCCCTTAACATTTCCTGCAGCACTGGTTTGATTGTAATAAATTTCTTGAGTTTTTTTTTGTTTTGTTTTGGAAGCTTTTTATTTCTCCTTCAATTTTAAATGATAGCCTTGCTGGATAAAATAGTCTTGGTTGTAGGCTCTTGTTCTGCATTACTTTGAATATTTCTTGCCATTACTTTCTGGCCTCATGTGTTTCTGTTGAAAAGTTGAATGTCATTCTTATGGGGGCTCCTTTATATGTGATAGCTTTTTTTTCTCTAGCAGCTTTTAATATTTTCTCTTCATCACTTAGCTTTGGTATTTTAATTATGATATGTCTTGGTGTAGGTTTCTTTTGGTTTCTCTTTAATGGAGTTCTGTGTGCGTCTTGAACTTGTGAGAGTTTTTCCTGCATTAATTTAGGGAAGCTTGCAGCTACGATATGATTGAACAAAGTCTCTATCCCTTGTTCTTTCTCTTTTGCTTCAGGAACCCCTATGATGCAAATGTAATTTCTCTTCATGTTGTCTCAGAGATCTCTTAGAGTTTCTTCAGACTTTTTGAGTTTCTTTTCTTTTTTCTGCTCTGCTTCATATCTTCATTTAACTTGTCCTCCAACTTGCTCATTCGATCCTCAGCTTCATCCATCCTGTTTTTAATTCCTTCCATTGTGGTCTTCATTTCTGATATTGAATTTGTCATCTCCAACTGATTCTTTTTTAATATTTCAATGTCCTTTTTATACTTGCTATTTCTTTATTTAGGTGTTCGTAATGACTATCCATTGTTGTTCTAAGATCTCTAAGCATCCTAACAATCATTTTTTAAAACTCTGTGTCTGGAAGTTTGGTTATTTCCATATCACTCAGTTCATTTCCTGGAGGTTTCTCTTGTGGTTTCATTTGGATTGCACTTCTCTATCTTCTCATTATAGCTGTGTTTTTGAGTGTATTGTTTGTAGAGCTGGTTGAGTCTAGGCTTGGTTTTGTCTGCCTCCAATTTTCAGTTGTGTTATTTCTAGGTCTTCTTGGGTTGGCATCAGCTGTTATTTGTAATCCACTGTTGGATCTGGCTTTTCTAGTAGAGCTGCTTTGAAGCCTTGTTTTTGGGTTTTTTTTCTTCTCAGTTTTCTTAACACCTAGTAGTCTTGTTTACTGATCTCAGCAGGGGGCTTATTTAAAACTGTATTCAGGAATGCGTTGGTGTAACCTGAGACTCTGAAGGCCTGATCTTCCAGTTACTTTCTCTGGGGGGTGGGGTGTTTTCTCAGCTTCAGTAGGAGGAGGTGTATCTCAGATCTCCATGAATACCTTAGTTCCTGCCCCTCTTCCCCACTTCTTGTTTTCAGCTGTGTCTTATTGTGCTGATTGGAGCTGGAGAGATCTTGGGAGATGGGTCACCTGGAACTACTTTTAGTCTTGTATTGTGTGGAAGGATTAACCCCTCCCCCAGCTATGGCCACCTTTCCAGCATTGGATGAATTAACTTCTCAGGTAATCACATGCATTCCTCTGCTCCTCACCATCTGTCTCTCTCTCTCCCTTTCCTTTTGGAAGACAAGCCAGCCTATTCAACACACCTCATTCCCAGGTCCCCAGGCAAGTGACTCTGAGTGATATTTTCTACTCTTTTCCTTGAAGTGAGAGCCCTTCTGGGTTCTCAGCCTCAACCCCCCCCCCTCCATTCCTGTAAGCAGTGGAGACCCACCGCTCCTCAGCATTCCCTTCCAGGCTCAGTGTGGCTTCTTCTTTGCTCCTTGGTTTTTGAGAAGTGTTCTTGTACTCAGAGTTGGTTTTTAACTTTGATTGTACCTAAATTAATTTGTAATCCAGTTTGGTGGTATGAGCTAGTAGTCTGTGCATCTCCCTACTCCGCTGCCATCTTCAGGTCTCCCTGTTATTTTTGTTGTTGTTGTTGTTGTTTTTTACCTAAAGATAACACAGTGATGAATATGTGCTAGGAACAGTGGCCATTTGCATAACTTTACTAATTTTTTATTCTTTTTTTTTAGATAAGAAAACATAAAGTAAGCTAGTAAAGAAACACAGTGTAGCCCAAATAATAATGAATTCAAGCATTTTGCCTGACTAGTGGTGGTGCAGTGGATAGCATATTCACCTTGGATGCTGTGGTCCCAGGTTTGAAACCCTGAGATTTTTTGCTTGAGTGCAGGCTCACCAGCTTGAGCATGAGATTATCAATATGATCCCATGGCCACTGGCTTGAGCCCAAAAGGCACCGACTTGAAACCCACAGTCACTGACTTGAGCTCATATCACTGGTTTGAGCAAGGGGTCACTGGTTGGGCTTGAGTCCTTTAGTCAAGTCACATATGAGAAGTAATAATGAACAACTAAGTAATACAACTACAAGTTGATGCTTCTCATCTCTCTACATTCCTGTCTCTCTCTCTCTCTCTCTCTTTCTCTCTCTGTCTCTATCACTTTCTCTCTGTCACTATATAGTTTAGCAGGTGATTGCATTGGTAGTAATAAAGTAGTGGCTAGGGAATAAAAGCAGGAGGAGACAGATTTCAACATGGTGCACAAAAGGTAACAAGTATGCTCTTCTTGACCAACATCAAACATTCAGTTCTAAGCCTGATTAAACTCCCTCATACAGTCTTGTCCATTTTTATCATCATAATTTGATCTCTCATTGTTTCTTAATCAAATCTGAAGGACCTCATAACTGGTATTTCTACTTTTAGTCTCACATTTCTTAAATTCATTCTTTATCAGAGAATATTTCAAAGATACTTTTAGTTATGAGGGATGATTGAGGATTAAGAAACATTGCAGACTTTGGATTATGATTTGTATGGAATAAACACATTAAAAATACTGACTAAGCATAGTGTCATTGTAAATATTATAACAATAGCTAGTATCAAAATTATGATTATTACTCAATATTATTGAGTACCTACTGTGGGACAAACTCTAAGTTAAGTGCTTGGTCTGTACATCAAAATACCCTCATGAGGTGGAGATTACTTATAGATATGAAAACTGAGACACAGAACAATTATGTAATTGTCAAGTTCACCTAGCTAGTAAATGATTAATTGAGTATTGAAACAGGCATCTTAAACTCTAGAATCCATGCTCTTTAAAACCCGAATTGCCATGTTAAACTGAGAAACTTGTAGAGCTAAGATGAAATCCAAATTTTCTGATATTTTAGACTATATACTATTTTCTAAAAGATAAAATATGTAAAATCACTAATATATTATTCAAAATATACAGTTTTAATAAATAGAAATATTTTTAATATTACTTTTATAGTCATAATTTTTTTCTTCCTGTTTAAAATATTTTGTAGATTTTAATCACCTACCTTGGCATGATAATTAAGAAACTATCATAATTAGTCTTTGGTTGTATATTTAGACATTCATATTTATCTTTAGGTCTGCCATTTTTTGTCTTGCTGTCTGTCTCCCTTCCTGTTTCTCTATCTCCACTATTCGTGCACACACACACACACACACACACACACACACATTGAAACACAAAGACACAAAAAGACTTAGGACATACTTTTTGTTCTAAAATGCATTAGGCCCCTTTATTACTCTTTTTATTTATGCTAATTCTTTTGCTTAGAATAACCCTTTTCAAGGTTGAATAATACTTAATGTTTATTTAATATTTTTATGAAATATTTTTTTCTGTAAGCAATCTTCTCTAACCTTCACCTTCATACTCTATTTCCATATTCCATTATCATAGTATAGATTGCTCTATATTACATTCTTTCATATATCTGATTGCCCTTTTAGGCAATAAGCTTCTTGAGGTCAAAACTCTATTTTACATCTATGCTCCTCTTTATATAGGACATACTATATGACACTTTAAAAAGCACAATTACTGTGGGTTTGATCTCTGGTCAGGACACACACAGGAAGCATCTAATGAATGCATGACTGAGTGGAACAACAAATGAATGCTTCCCTTTCCCCTCTCCTCTTTCTCCCTTCTCTCTGTCTCAATCAAAATAATAATAATAATCCCTGGTTGGATAGCTTGGTTGGTTGGAGTTTTGTCCTGGAGTACAGAGGTTGCCAGTTCAATTCCTCGTCAGGGCACATACAGGAGCAGCTCCATGTTCCTGGCTCTCTCTGCCTCTCTCTCTCTCAAAAAAAACACAAAATTACTAAAAATCAATTAATGGACTGTTATAATGATGTAATGTTTAATTATTTAAATATGTCAGAAAATATTTTAATTTGGATTTATAAAATTGTATTACAAAAAAACACAATATTTTTCATTTAATTAGATAGGAGATAAAATATGCTTTTCTATATCCAGCTTCTCATCAATTTTTCTAGAAACTTGAAAGTTTATAAAGTTTGTAACAAATTAGAAACTGCACAAAATGGTAGTGATTCTTTTATTTTGTTTTTTGTTTTTGCTTTTTTAACAGAGACAGAGAGAGAGTCAGAGAGAGGGAGTAACAGACAGGAAGGGAGAGAGATGAGAAGCACCAATTCTTTGTTGCAGCTCCTTAGTTTTCATTGATTGCTTGATCATATGTGCCTTGATCAGGGGGTTTACAGAAGAGAGAGTGACTTCTTGCTCAATCCAGTGACCTTGGGCTTCAAGCCAGCGACCATGGGGTCATGTCATGATCCCACTCTCAATTCAGCAACCCCTCGCTCAAGCTAGTGAGCCTGTGCTCAAGCTTGGGTCCAAATGAGCCTGGACCCAAGCTAGTGACCTTGGGGTTTTGAACCTGAGTCCTCCTTATCCCAGTCTGTTGCTCTAACCACTGCACCACTGCCTGGTATGGTAAACAAACCAATGACTATGTATATTCAGTCTAAATTTGAGCATTGCACAGTCTATAAAGGGATACGAGCAGCAAAAAATGTTCATTTTTGCCTCAAATGAAAAAGCAGATTTGATTTGAAATATTCTATCTTATGTTTTTATTTAAGAATTAATAGCAAAAAGAATGTGTACACATATACACACATATTTATGCTTAATTTTTTATTACTAATTTTTACCTGAAATTCAATAAGTAATCTTATTTAAACAAATTAATGTTAATATCTACAGAAAAAAAGGATAAAATTCAAAAGATGAATGGTTTGTTATGAAGTTTCTCCTAATTACATTGAATTGGTAAAAATTAAAATCAACCCGGGAGATATTAGTCTTTTTAATACAGTTAAAACTGTCATTTAAAGAAGCTTCAGTTTTGTGTGAGGAATGCAGCAAATATTAGAGTAAAATATTATTAAAGAAGCTAACAAGGAAACAGTGCTTATAAATATGCTAATTGCACTTCAACAACTTTAGGAAAAAATGGCTACCTTTAGTACTGGAATTCAAAATAAGGAATTAATTACAAAGTATTACATCATTAATACAAATATATGCCATCACTAACTGCCTAGACCTTGTGGTAAAATTCTCTATGTAATAGTGAATATGAGTTTAAATAATTAAACAAAACTCAATATATCACAGTAGATTTAAAACTTTCAGTGGCAAATGAGAGAAACACATACTTTTTTTTTAAGTAGTTATTATATATTTATGTTTGGCTGAGACCTTTTCTAAGGAAACCATTTCTTCTCCCTTACCTTAGTATATTATTAAATCTAAAATATATATATTTTTAGTTAGTTTACAGATCTAATCTCAAAATAAAATAGAAGAATTAATCACTATTACAAATCTAGTTTGGAACTAATTTAATTGGACAAATGTATTTTCTTTTATTTTTTTTATTGTGCCAGAGGAGTCAACATTGTACGTGAAAAATATATAGCACTTAATATTCCCAAGTTGAAATAAAATATTAATTTTATGATTTGAAGAATAGCAAGGACTTCCACTGTTAGTTTAGTTGAATGATGCAATAAATGTCATAAATATTTATTTAATAATATTCAGTCTATAAGTAATTAGTTATATAGAGAAAATAATGTGTTATTTAAATATTTAGATATTTCATTTTATTATTTTAACTATTTATTAGAAAATTGGCCACAAATAAGATTAATAAACAAAGTATTGGAACTTGTTCTAGGCTTTCTTTTAAAAGAAACATCTCCTTCCTTAGAATCGAGTTTCTGAGTGACGTCACGGAAATGGCGCTCTCAGCAGCACATACGACAGATCTCCCCAAAATCTAAACAAATTTATCAACTAGAAACAGAAAAATTTATCCTCGGAGCATTCCGGAGTTCCACACACACTGAAGGTGAAAGGGCTGAATCTGAGAGACCGAATGGAGCTGAGGGTGTGGAGGAAGCTAACTACCGCACAGACGTTCATTCAAGCCAAGGAGGGAGTGCGCCTGTGGTGAGTCAACCCACACGTGCAACTGCCCGCCCACACTCGGGGAGGAACAGCCTCAGCGCTGAGAGCAGCCGCCAGCATGCCATGAGAAACCGCACGCACGCCCTGTGCCGCGGTCCGGTCGCAGAGCGAGTTCCCCTGCGCCACAAGCTTCCCCAGCGGCCTGTGCACTGTGAGCGAGCATCCCCAGCCACCGGTGTGCCCAGAGCACCCCATTTGCTCACGTGCCCTGAACGTCCCACTCGCCCATGTGCCCAGAGCACCCCACTTGCCTGCACACCCAGAATGCCCCATTCTCCCGCGCACGCAGTGCACCCCAGCCGCCAGTGGCAAGGCAAGCAGGAAGGGCACCAAAGCTATCTTCCCTACGACAGAGCTTCTCTCCGTGGGCGGGGCACCTCACCCAGCCATTCAAGCTAACAATCAAGCACTGGGGGAGGGGCATGTGGGCAGCTTGAAATACTTTCTGGAGCACAGCTGCGGATCCAATCACTGAAATTAGCTTAACCCACGAAATCTGCGCACCCACGGGGCTCTAATTGATAAGATCTCTCTCAGTTCAGCGATCCAAGACAAGAGGCGTGATATTTTTTAGTGCCTCTCTCTAAAGGGGTGGGGGCAACTTCTGATTGACAGAGCCTTCATATTCAGAGATATATGCTAACAAGAGGGACTTGGCAGATGTTAAGATCTATACAGCAAGCAGCGACTAGTGCCTCTTCTCCCCAGCCAAAACAGGCTACAAAGTGTGGAAAGCCTGGGTTGAGTGGTCCAACTGAATGCTAGGTGCTGAACAGGCCTAGAGGCTTATTGAAAGTCACCTTGACAACAATTGGCTCCCAGCCCCACCTGATTACGCTGGAGGCTCTGACTGCCAGAGCCTTACCCAGAGCCTTGCGCTGAGTGGGGATAGAGTGGGGATTTCCCAGCTCTTTGAGCCTATTACTCCCCAGGCAGAAGCAGTGGCAGCCTCATAGCTGGATTACCAGGCTGCTAATTCAGGAAGGAGAGACTAGGAGAGAGGCTCCGGGAAAGCAAACTCTCATTGTTGGACCCTGCAAACGTCAACAAGCCTTGACCACCAACGAGACTAAAGCCAATTATATGACATTGCCATAGAATCCCATCAACTGCAAATCCCTACCTAATTGTGACACAGGGGCAGAGCCTGGGGTACAGAGTCACCGACCAGGAAGAGGGAGAGAAAAGAAAAAGGAAGAAGTTAACCTCTCAAAATCAAGAAAAATCCACAGACTTTATAACTTGTTCCACTAATTTTTTGTTGTTGTTGTTTGTTTCTTCTATCTTATTGCCTTTATTATTATTATTATTTCTATTTCATACAACTTGGTCCTTTTATTCTCTGCCCATCTTATGCTTCCCTTTTCTTGAACTACACTACTCATGAGTGTTACATTTTATTTATTTTCTTTGTCCTTACTCTCCTTTAGGGTTACACTCCAAAACCCTTAACTCTCACTCTCTCCCCTTTTGTTTTTTTTCTTTTCTTTTTTTACTTTCTTCGTTTTTCTCTTTTTCTTATTTCTCCCTTTCTATTTGTCTCCTCTTTTCTCCTTTTACTTTTCCTCCCATTCAATCCTCAATCATGAACAAATTATTTAATTTGGGACTCAAGGTTTTTTTTGCTTTTGTTTTTGGTTTTTTTTGTTTGTTTTTGTGGCATCTTGGGTACTTTTTACTTTGCATTTTAACTCATTAGCATTCCTCCCAACCCTAGGTCTCCATTGTATTTAGTCTTTGCTCCACTTAATACAACAGATTTTTACTTATTTTTTATTTTTTTCTTCTTTAATTATTTTCTTTCTCCTTTTTTCTGTCTCCCTCTTATCCCTCTCATTATATCTCTTAGTCGACCATCACTTACAAGCAATTCATTTTATACTTGTCTAAGGTTTTCTCCTTTTTTTTGCATTTAGTAGGTTCCTACTCCCTTTTTTGCCCCTTGAACTCTTCAGCCGAAATCAGGTCCTCCGTTATAGGCAGTTTTTGTTCCATTTAGCATAATATAATTCACAGGTCATAACGATATTTCCTTAAGGAGGGGAGAGGAGGGGAAGAGAAGAAAGAAAAGAGGGGGAAATAATAAATTATTAATGTTATTTTTTTGTGGGGTGTTTTTCTTTTTTACTTTTTTTTTCTTTCTCCCCCCACCAAATTTTTTTTTTACTTTTTATTCTTTATTAATTCTAATTAGTGCTATCAACAAGACGATACTCAGATGCCAATAAGAAAAAGGAAATCGAATATTATGGATATAAAATATAGAAAGGTAACACAAATAGATGTGGAAAAATCTATGGAGAAAAAATTTAACATATTGGAAACCTTGGAGCTAAATGACAGAGAATTTAAAATAGAAATCCTAAAAATACTCAGAGATATACAAGAAAACACAGAAAGGCAAGATAGGGAGCTCAGAAAACAACTCAACAATCACAAAGAATATATTACCAAGGAAATTGAAACTATAAAAACAAATCAAACAGAGATGAAAAACTCAATTCACGAGCTGAAAAACGAGGTAACAAACTTAGCTAATAGAACAGGTCAGATAGAAGGTAGGATTAGTGAAATAGAAGACAAGCAAATTGAGGCACAACAGAGAGAAGAAGAAAGAGACTCAAAAATAATAAAAAATGAGAAAGCCCTACAGGAATTCTCTGACTCCATGAAAAAGAATAACATAAGAATAATAGGTATATCAGAAGGAGAAGAGAGAGAAAATGGAATGGAGAATATACTCAAAAAAATAATAGACGAGAACTTCCCAAGCCTGTGGAAAGAATTAAAGCCTCAAATTCAAGAAGCAAACAGAACACCGAGTTTTCTTAACCCCAACAAACCTACTCCAAGGCACATCATAATGAAGATGGCACAAACCAATGACAAAGAGAAAATTCTCAAGGCAGCCAGGAAAAAGAAGAATACAACATATAAAGGAAGGCCTATTAGATTATCATCAGATTTCTCAGCAGAAACTCTACAAGCTAGAAGAGAGTGGACCCCAATATTTAAAACCCTGAAAGAGAGGAACTTTCAGCCAAGAATACTATACCCATCAAAGTTATCCTTCAAGTACGAAGGAGATACAAAAACATTCACAAATACAGAAAAGGTGAGGGAACTTATCATCAGAAAGCCCTCACTCCAGGAAATACTAAAGGGGGTTTTCCAACCAGATTCAAAGAACAGAACAAAACAAAACCACAAGTAACAGCTCCACCAAGAACACAATAAAACCAAATTTATACTGTGACAACTAAAGAAAAAAAGGGGGGGGAGAGGATGGAGATTAACAGTAGCAAAGGACAATGAAGCACAGAAATACTCATAAGATAGGGTACTACAATGAATATGGTAGGTACCCTTTTCATTACTTAATGGTAACCACCCTTGAAAAAACCACCACAAAAACACTTGACTTAAAAAAGGTAGCAACAGAGGAAAGAAGTATGGAATACAAACAAACAGAAACAAATGATAGAAAAACAAAAGAGAAGAATCAAACAAGATACAAAACTTACAGAAAGCAATTTATAAAATGGCAAAACCACAAGTGTCAATAATTACACTAAATGTAAATGGATTAAACTTATAATGAAAAGACACAGAGTAGCAGAATGGATTAAAAAAGAAAATCCAACTGTATGCTGCCTACAAGAAATGCATCTAAGCAACAAGGATAAAAACAAATTCAAAGTGAAAGGCTGTAAAACAATACTCCAAGCAAACAACACCCCCAAAAAAGCAGGTGTAGCAATACTCATATCTAATAATGCTGAGTACAAGACAGAAAAAGTACTCAGAGAGAAAAATGGTCATTTCATAATGATTAAGGAGACACTGAATCAAGAAGACATAACAATCCTTAATATATATGCATGAAACCAAGGAGCACCAAAATATATAAGACAGCTACTTACTGACCTAAAAACAAATACGGACAAAAATACAATCATACTTGGAGACCTCAATACAGCGCTGATGGCTCTAGATCGGTCATCCAAACAGAGAATCAATAAAGATATATTGGCTTTAAACAAAATATTAGAACATCTGGATATGATAGACATCTACAGGACACTTCATCCCAAAGTGACAGAGTATACATTTTTCTCTAGTGTACATGGAACATTCTCAAGAATTGACCATATGTTGGGCCACAAAGACAATATCAGCAAATTCAGAAAAATTGAAATTGTACCAAGCATATTCTCTGATCATAAAGCCTTGAAACTAGAATTCAACTGCAAAAAAGTTGGGGAAAACCCCACAAAAATGTGGAAACTAAACAACATACTTCTAAAAAATGAATGGGTCAAAGAAGAAATAAGTGCAGAGATAAAAAGATATATACAGACTAATGAAAATGACAATACGACATATCAGAATATCTGGGATGCAGCAAAAGCAGTTAAAAGCTGAAAATTCATATCACTTCAGGCCTATATGAACAAACAAAAGAGAGCCGAAGTAAACCACTTAACTTCACACCTTAAGGAACTAGAAAAAGAAGAACAAAGACAACCCAAAACCAGCCAAAGAAAGGAGATAAAAAAAATCAGAGCAGAAATAAACAAAATAGAGCACAGAAAAACTATTGAAAAAAATCAATAAAATGGGAGATGATGTCAGAATAATGGCGGGGTAGGAAGCGATACCGATAAATCTCCCCCAAAACTCAACAAGATCTTCAACCAGAAACAGAAAAACCTATACTTGGAGCTTCCAGATGCTTCGCAATACACCCAAAGGTATGATTGAGTGAAAAATTGGCTAAATATATAACCAAACCCCGAAGGAAATAGGGAGTAAGAAAAGCTCCACCTTCCTCACTAACCTAAACAGGGCGGCTTTCTCTGGTAACTGTGAATATAGAAACTGAGGCGGGCAAAGGAGGTGAATAGATCCAGGCCGCCGTGGCACAAACGGCCGAACCAGGCTGTGGCACGGAGATCCAAGCCGAGGAAAATCTGATCCTGTGGCAACCCGGGCAATACAAGCTAACACTCGCGCCAAACCCAAACAAAGAAAGACAAGCGGAGCGGCCATTTTACCCGGTCTCCTGGTCGGTGCGCTGTTAGTGGGTGAGAATTTCTTCCTAGGCCCCGAGAGTGGGTGCCCGTGTTGCCCCACGGAGAGGCAGGGTCAGAGGCCTTTCTGTGGGCCGAGGGCAGAGTCTCTGGGCAGCCCCAGCACGCTGGGAATGCCATGCACGGGAGGGAGTGAGAACTAATTCCAACGGTGGAGATTTTCCGTGCTGGAGGGTATTTCACTCAGAGGGAAACGCGGCTGACCTCATATCCTGGTTTGCGCGTGCAGATAAGGAGTGAGCAATTCCTCCGAGTGCCTCGGCAGTGCGCGCCCATGTTATCGCACAGAGGGGCAGAGTCAGAGGCCTTTGTGTGGGCCAAAGCAGAATCTCGAGCTGCCCCAGCGCCTTGCAAAAGCCGCGCACGGGGATGGAGCGAGACTCAATTCCAACGCTGCAACTTTTCCCTGCGGTTGGGGGTTTCACTCAGAGCGTGAGACTGCTGGCCAGATATTCTGGTTGCAGACAGTGAGTGAGAGTTTCCTCCAAGCGCCCCGGAAGAGGGCGCCCGCTTGTGTTACCGGACAGAGTGGCAGAGCCAGAAGTCTTTGAGTGGGCGGAAAGCCCGCCTGATTATGCTAGCAGCTCTGACTGACTGAGCCTTACCCAGAGCCCTGTGCTGAGTGGAATTGAGTGGGGAGTTGCCAGCTCTTTGAGCCTCTTACTATCCAGGCAGAGGCAGCAGCAACCCCATAGCTGGATTATCAGGCTACTAATTGAGGAAGGAAAGACTAGGAGAAAGGCTCCAGGAACACAGACTCTCTCACTGTTGGAGCCTATAAATGCTAATGAGCCTCGACTCCCAACAAGACTAAAGCACAATACATGACATTGCCATAGAGACTTATCAACTGCAAGCCTCTACCTGAGCGTGCCAAAGGGGCAGAACCCGGGGTACAGAGTCACCGACCAGGAAGAGGGAGAGAAAAGAAAAAGCAAGAAGATAACCTCTCAAAATCAAGAATAATCTGCAGACTTTATAACCTATCCCATTTTATTATATTTGTTCGTTTGTTTCTCTTATCTTCATTCTTGATACTTTTTTTTCCTCCTCCAATTTGGCCGATTAACTCTCTACCGGTCTTACTCTCTCCTCTCCTTGAACTACACTACCCATAAGTGTTACATCTCCCATTATCTTTTCTCTTCTCTTCCTTTCTCTCTATGAGGGTTGCTCTCCAAAACCCTTAACTCTCTCTCTCTCTCTCCTTTCTTTTTTCTTCTTTTAGTGGTTCCCTCTTTTTTTCTCTCTCTCTCTTTCTTTTCTCCCTCTCTATTAGTTTCTTCCTTTCTCCTTTACATCTCCTCTCATTCAAACCTCAATAACAAACAAATTATCTTATCTGGGAATCAAACCTATGTTTGTGGCATTTTGGGGGGTTTTTACTTCACCTTTTTAACTCACTAGCAGTTCTCCCATCCCTGGCTCTCCATATTATCTAGTTCTTGTTCCACTAAATACAATAGTAAGTTTTTAATTTGTCCACCCATTTTTCCGTTTTCCTCTTATTCCTCTCATCATAACTCTTAGACAACCAACACCTAAAAGCAAATCATTTTATTCTTGAGCCAAATTTTTTCCTTATTTGCTTTTTGTGGGTCCATACGCTCTTTTTTTTTTCTTTTTTTTTTCCTTTTTCTTTTTTTTTTTTTTTTGCCCCTTTATTACATTTCCCCAATTCAGGCCCTCCATCACAGGCATTGTTTGTTATAATTCACAGTCCACCACAAGATTTTCTCAAGAAAGAGGGGAGAGGAGAGGAGAGGAAAAAAGGAAGGGGGGGAAAATTTCCTTTTTTTTAATTTTTATTTTATTTTATTTTTCTTTATTTCATTATTAATTTTTTTTAAAAAAAACAACTCTTTTTTATTTTTTATTTTTTTATTTTTTTTAACTTTTTATTCTTTATTAAATCTCATTAATACTATCAACAAAACCACCCTCTGATGCCATTAAGGAAGAGAAAATCGAATATCATGGATATAAAAGAAAGAGAGGTAACACAGCTAGATGAGGAAAAATCAATGGAGAAAAAATTTAATATATTGGAAACCTTGGAGCTAAATGACAGAGAATTCAAGATAGAAATCCTAAAAATCCTCAGAGATATACAAGAAAACACAGAAAGGCAATATAGAGAGCTCAGAAAACAACTCAAAGAACAAAAAATATATATGTCCAAGGAAATTGAAACTATAAAAACAAATCAAACAGAGATGAAAAACTCAATTCACGAGCTGAAAAACGAAGTAACAAGCTTAGCTAATAGAACAGGTCAGATAGAAGAGAGGATTAGTGAAATAGAAGACAAGCAACTTGAGGCACAACAGAGAGAAGAAGAAAGAGACTCAAAAATTTAAAAAAATGAGATAGCCCTACAAGAATTATCTGACTCCATCAAAAAGAATAACATAAGAATAATAGGTATATCAGAGGGAGAAGAGAGAGAAAATGGAATGGAGAACATACTCAAACAAATAATAGATGAGAACTTCCCAAGCCTGTGGAAAGAACTAAAGCCTCAAGTTCAAGAAGCAAACAGAACTCCAAGTTTTCTTAACCCCAACAAACCTACTCCAAGGCATATCATAATGAAATTGACACAAACCAACAGCAAAGAAAAAATTCTCAAGGCAGCCAGGGAAAAGAAGAATACAACATATAAAGGAAGGCCCATTAGATTATCATCAGATTTCTCAGCAGAAACTCTACAAGCTAGAAGAGAGTGGACCCCAATATTTAAAGTCCTGAAAGAGAGGAACTTTCAGCCACGAATACTATACCCATCAAAGCTATCCTTCAAATACGAAGGAGAAATAAAAACATTCACAGATACAGAAAAGATGAGGGAATTTATCATCAGAAAACCCTCACTCCAGGAATTACTAAAGGGGGTTCTCCAATCAGATACAAAGAACAAAAAAAAACAGAGCCACAAGTAAAAGCTCCAAGAAGAACACAATAAAACCAAATTTAAACTGTGACAACAACAAAAAGAAAGAGGGGGAGAAGATGGAGATTAACAGTAGCAAAGGACGATGGAGTGCAAAAGTACTCACAAAATAGTTCGCTCCAATGAACAGGGTAGGGACCCTTTTCATTACTCAAAGGTAACCACCATTGAAAAAACCACCACAGAAGCACATGAGATAAAAAAGATAGCAACAGAGGAAAGATGTATGGAATACAACCAAATAAAAACAAAAGATAGAAAAACGAAAGAGAAGGATCAAACAAGACACAAAACTAACAGAAAGCAAGATATAAAATGGCAATAGGGAACTCACAAGTATCAATAATTACACTAAATGTAAACGGATTAAACTCACCAATAAAAAGGCACAGAGTAGCAGAATGGATTAAAAAATAAAATCCAACTGTATGCTGCCTACAGGAAACTCATCTAAGTAACAAGGATAAAAACAAATTCAAAGTGAAAGGCTGGAAAACAACACTCCAAGCAAATAACATCCAAAAAAAAGCAGGAGTAGCAATACTCATATCGGATAATGCTGACTACAAGACAGAAAAAGTACTCATAGACAAAAATGGCCATTTCATAATGGCTAAGGGGACACTGAATCAAGAAGACATAACAATTCTCAATATATATGCACCAAACCAAGGAGCACCAAAATATATAAGACAGCTACTTATTGATCTTAAAACAAAAACTGACAAAAATACAATCATACTTGGAGACCTCAATACACCACTGACGGCTCTAGATCGGTCATCCAAACAGAGAATCAACAAAGACATAGTGGCCTTAAACAAAACACTAGAGCACCTGGATATGATAGACATCTACAGGACATTTCATCCCAAAGTGACTGAGTATACATTCTTCTCCAGTGTACATGGATCATTCTCAAGAATTGACCATATGTTGGGCCACAAAAACAACATCAGCAAATTCAGAAAAATTGAAGTTGTACCAAGCATATTTTCTGATCATAAAGCCTTGAAACTAGAATTCAACTGCAAAAAAGTTGGGGAAAACCCCACAAAAATGTGGAAACTAAACAACATACTTCTAAAAAATGAATGGGTCAAAGAATAAATAAGTGCAGAGATCAAAAGATTTATACAGACTAATGAAAATGACAATACGACATATCAGAATCTATGGGATGCAGCAAAAGCAGTGATAAGAGGGAAGTTCATATCGCTTCAGGCATATATGAACAAACAAGAGAGAGCCCAAGTGAACCACTTAACTTCCCACCTTAAGGAACTAGAAAAAGAAGAACAAAGACAACCCAAAACCAACCAAAGAAAGGAGATAATAAATATCAGAGCAGAAATAAATGAATTAGAGAACAGAAAAACTATAGAAAAAATTAATAGAACAAGGAGCTGGTTCTTTGAAAAGATCAACAAAATTGACAAACCCTTGGCAAGACTTACCAAGGAAAAAAGAGAAGGAACTCATATAAACAAAATCCAAAATGAAAGAGGAGAAATCACCATGGACACCGTAGATATACAAAGAATTATTGTAGAATACTATGAAAAATTTTATGCCACTAAATTCAACAACCTAGAAGAAATGGATAGATTCCTAGAAAAATACAACCTTCCTAGACTGAGTCAAGAAGAAGCAGAAAGCCTAAACAGACCTATCAGTAGAGAAGAAATAGAAAAAACCATTAAAAACCTCCCCAAAAATAAAAGTCCAGGCCCTGACGGCTATACCAGCGAATTTTATCAAACATTCAAAGAAGACTTGGTTCCTATTCTACTCAAAGTCTTCCAAAAAATTGAAGAAGAAGCAATACTTCCAAACACATTTTATGAGGCCAACATGACCCTCATACAAAAACCAGGCAAGGATGGCACAAAAAAAGAAAACTACAGACCAATATCTCTAATGAATACAGATGCTAAAATACTAAACAAAATACTAGCAAATCGAATACAACATATTAAAAAAATAATACATCATGATCAAGTGGGATTCATCCCAGAATCTCAAGGATGGTTCAACATACGTAAAACGGTTAATGTAATACACCATATCAACAAAACAAAGAACAAAAACCACATAATCTTATCAATAGACGCAGAAAAGGCTTTCGATAAAATACAACACAATTTTATGTTGAAGACTCTCAACAAAATGGGTATAGAAGGAAAATATCTCAACATGATAAAGGCCATATATGATAAACCATCAGCTAACATCATATTAAATGGCACAAAACTGAAGGCTTTCCCCCTTATATCAGGAACAAGACAGGGTTGTCCACTCTCTCCACTCTTATTTAATGTGGTACTAGAGGTTCTAGCCAGAGCAATCAGACAAGACAAAGAAATAAAAGGCATCCATATCAGAAAAGAAGAAGTAAAGGTATCACTTTTTGCAGATGATATGATCCTATTCATCGAAAACCCCAAAGAATCCACAAAAAGACTACTAGAAACAATAAGCCAATACAGTAAGGTCCCTGGATACAAAATTAACATACAGAAATCAATAGCCTTTCTATATGCCAACAATGAAACAACTGAGAAGGAACTCAAAAGAATAATCCCCTTCACGATTGCAACAAAAAAAATAAAATACTCAGGAATAAACATAACAAAGAATGTAAAAGACTTATATAATGAAAACTATAAACCATTGTTAAGGGAAATCGAAAAAGATATAATGAGATGGAAGAATATACCTTGTTCTTGGCTAGGAAGAATAAATATAATCAAGATGGCTCTATTACCCAAAGCAATATACAAATTCAATGCAATTCCCATCAAACTTCCAATGACATTTTTTAAAGAAATAGAGCAAAAAATCATCAGATTCATATGGAACTATAAAAAACCCCAAATAACCAAAGCAGTCCTAAAGAAAAAGAATGAAGCTGGGGGCATAACAATACCTGACTTCAAACTCTATTATAGGGCCACGACAATCAAAACAGCATGGTATTGGCAGAAAAATAGACACTCAGACCAATGGAACAGAATAGAAAGTCCAGAAATAAAACCATATATATATAGTCAAATAATTTTTGATAAAGGGGCCAACAACACACAATGGAGAAAAGAAAGCCTCTTCAATAAATGGTGCTGGGAAAACTGGAAAGCCACATGCAAAAGAATGAAACTGGACTACAGTCTCTCCCCATGTACAAAAATTAACTCAAAATGGATCAAAGATCTAAACATAAGACCTGAAACAATTAAGTACATAGAAGAAGACATAGGTACTCAACTCATGGACCTGGGTTTTAAAGAGCATTTTATGAATTTGACTCCAATGGCAAGAGAAGTGAAGGCAAAAATTAATGAATGGGACTACATCAGACTAAGAAGTTTTTGCTCAGCAAGAGAAACTGACATCAAAATAAACAGACAGCCAAATAAATGGGAAATGTTATTTTCAAACAACAGCTCAGATAAGGGCCTAATATCCAAAATTTACAAAGAACTCATAAAAATTAACAACAAACAAACAAACAATCCAATAAAAAAAAGTGGGAAGAGGACATGAACAGACACTTCTCCCAGGAAGAAATAGAAATGGCCAACAGATATATGAAAAGATGTTCATCTTCATTAGTTATTAGAGAAATGCAAATCAAAACTACAATGAGATACCACCTCACCCCTGTTAGATTAGCTATTATCAACAAGACGGGTAATGGCAAATGTTGGAGGGGCTGCGGAGAAAAAGAAACTCTCATCCACTGTTGGTGGGACTGTAAAGTAGTACAACCATTATGGAGTATGAAAGTATGGTGGTTTCTCAAAAAACTGAAATAGAACTACCTTATGACCCAGCAATCCCTCTATTGGGTATATACCCCAAAACCTCAGAAACATTGATACGTAAAGACACATGTAGCCCCATATTCATTGCAGCACTGTTCACTGTGGCCAAGATATGGAAACAACCAAAAAGCCCTTCAATAGAAGACTGGATAAAGAAGATGTGGCACATATACACTATGGAATACTACTCAGCCATAAGAAATGATGACATCAGATCATTTACAGCAAAATGGTGGGATCTTGATAACATTATAAGGAGTGAAATAAGTAAATCAGAAAAAAACAAGAACTACATGATTCCATACATTGGTGGAACACAAAAACAAGACTAAGAGACATGGACAAGATTGTGGTGGTTACCAGGCGTGGGGGGAGGGAGGACGCGGGAGGGAAGGAGGGAGAGGGTTAGGGGGAGGGGGAGGGGCACAAAGAAAACTAGATGGAGGGTGACGGAGGACAATCTGACTCTGGGCGAGGGGTATGCAACATAATTTAATGACAAGATAACCTAGACATGTTTTCTTTGAATATATGTACCCTGATTTATTAATGTCATCCCATTAATATTAATAAAAATTTATTTAAAAAAAAGAAACATCTCAATTTGGATGAATAATTTTATAGTAAGAGTATAACTCTCTCTTTACTGAGTGATTAATTTTTTCTTGCTGAATTTGAAACAAAAAATTTTGAAAGAGAAGTACAATTTTTACTTGAAAATCATGTTTTAATTCTGGAATATTTAACAGTTATTTACATACAATTTAATCTCCATAATAAAAAACATAAAAGTATCATCATGGAAATTTAAATAATTATTAATTTAATATTAGGACATACTTATATTATCATTTCTAATTCTTGTTAATAATGACTAGTTGGCCATGCACAAATTATAATATATATATTAATCACAAATTTGATTTGTATTATACACCAATATCTAACCTGGCAGAGTAAAGTGGTTTCATGTCAGAAGTAAGAGTAAAAATTGCGAAGACTTCTGAAACATTGACATATTTGTTTGAAAATATTTTTTAAAAACTGCATAATATATTATGCAAATGTATATTTTGCATAAAAATTTACAGAAACACTGTAGTGTATATTTTACTAACTTCCAAAAAAAATAAGTTAATCAAATGAGAATGTATTAGGTATGAGATACCATGGTATGCGACCATAGGTTTTCTAATTAAGTGGCTAAAAACTTTAAACTTGTGCTGGGAATATATGTGTGGAAATGTGACATTCAGTAAAATATTCTCACTAATACATAATAGTACAATTTTGGTTGAAAGTTTTTAAAAAGTTCTTGAAAAAAATATTTTATTTGAATAGACAGACAGACATACAGACATATTCAACATATTCTCCATCATATGCGCTAATAAAATTTAAAGATTCAACTTAAGATCATTTATTTATTGTCATAATCATAATAACTACAAGTCTCCCTAAATGTGTCGTTTGGTAGAGTTTATCCCTGATGACAAGATTCAGAACTTCAGATGTGATCATATCAATTGAAGAAGTCACATTAACTACTCATTCACAAATAAGGAATTGAAACATCTGTTCAACCTGTCAAATGCTCTTTATTTTTCAGCCTTTGCTGATGTCAGGATCTCATGTTTTTTTGCTACAATGAAGCAAGTTTCTGCTAAATGCAGGAACCACTGCTATGAACCTTGTCTATTGCATGAATAGATATGCTCATTGAGATGTGATACACCAATAAAAACCACTGAATGACAATTCTAAAGTAACATTTTAAGCTATTTTGGTGAAGGGAAGATGTTATTTTTTTTTTTCCAGTGTTCTTGTCACAGTAGGCATTCCATATTTAATCTGGCCAACATTATAGTCCTTTTTCCACAAAACTCTTTCTATTTGTATAGACAAATATACATAAATTTTTATTCAAATCATGTCTTTGGTGTTGAATGAGGAGACTTGAATGCTGAACTGAGACTTGCCCAACTGTTGAGCACACATCAACCTTATTAATATTTTCTCCTTGGGTTTTTAGGGTTCCTTTCTAAAAAATACTTAATCAAGATCAGCTCAGGCATTAGGAATAAGTGGTGATGGAAGAAGACTTGACTTAGGATGATGAACATACACAGTACAATGTACACAATGTACAGATGATGTATTATAGAATTGTATACCTGAAACCTGTATAGTTTTATTAACCAATATCACCCCAATATATACAATTTTTTAAAAAGCCACATTAGGGTTTCCAACAAGAATAGTGTAATTCCAGTTCTCATGGACTTTTAACTAAAAATAGATAAAGGTGGTCATTTTCTTTTCTTTCTTTTTCTTTTTATTGTGAGGCAGGGATGAAGAGAGACAGATTCCTGCATGTGCCCCAACTAAGATACATTCAGCAAGACTTCTACCAGGGGATGCTCTGCCCATCTGGGGCCGCTGCTCCATTGCTCAGGAATAAAGCTTTTTATCACCTGAGATGAGGCCATGGAGCTGGCCATTATTAGTGATGAAGATTGATACAAACATCTTCAACAAACTATTAGCAAACTAAATTCAACAATGTATTAAAAGGATTATACACCATGATCAAGTGGAATCATTCCAGAGGTATAGGGATTGTTCAACATTTGCAAATTAATCAATGTCAAGGACATTAACAAAGTAAAGGACAAGATCATCTGATCATTTCAAAAGATGCAAAAAAATAACATTTGACAAAATTCTATACTCTTGGTCTTAAAGACTCTCAACAAAGTGTGTATATAAAGAACATACCTCAGCAGAATAAAGGCTATACAGTGTACATGACAAACCTAGAGCTACATCATATACTCAACAAGAAAGGCCGAAAGTATTTCCTATAAAGTCAGGAACAAGACATGGATGACTACTCTTCCCAGTTTTATTTAAAATAGTACTAAAAATCATGTCAGACACCAACACACAAAAATGCATCTGGATAAGAAAGGAAGAAATAAAATTAGTTCTATTTATAAATGACATAGTATAATATAGAGAAAACCTTAAGATTAAACCTAAAAAAATACTGTTAAAACTAAAAAGAATAAAATAAATAAAGGTGAAGGACACAAAATCAAAATTTTAAAATTAGTAGTGTTTTTATATACTAATGATAAACTATCAGAAAAAGGAATTAGGAAAACAATCTTATTTACATTACATTAGAAGGAACAAAATACTTAAGAATAAACTTAACTAAGGATGTGAAAGATCTGTGCACTGAAAACTATAAAATGTTGATAAAAGTAATTAACACAAATAGATTAATATCTGATTCTCATGGATTAGAAAAATTAATTTTGGTAAAATATTCACATTATCCAAAGTAATTAACAAATTAATCTCAACATCTATCAAAATTCCAATGACATTTTTTCATAGAAGCAGGAAAAAGAATCTTAAATTTTTCTAGAACCACAGAAGACCCCAAATAGCTAAAGAAATAATGAGAAAGAAAAACAAAGCTGGAGGAATCACTCTTTATAATTTCGAACTATATTACAAACAATATTTCAAGTTATATTAGCTATGGTACCAAAACAGCATAGTATTGGAATAAAACTGACTTATGGATCAGTGGAATAGAATTAATTTATGGCAATAAGACAAAATAAACAACAAGGAAAAAATAGTCCCTTCAATTTTTGGGACTGGGAAAACTGAACAGCCAAATGACAGAATAAAATTGTATTCTTATCTTTTACCATTTATAAAAATCAACTGAAAATGGATTAAAGACTTAAATTTAAGATCTGGGACCATAAGACTACTAAAAAGAAAATATAGGCAGTAAGCATCTAGACTTTGGTGTCAGCAGTAATTTTTAGGATTTGACATAAAAAACAAAGGAAAAAAATGCAAAAGCAAGCAAGTGAAGCAACATCAAACTAAAAGCCAATTGAACAGCAAAGAAATATAACTTTGCTCCAATTGAGTCTTGGCTGCAGGAGGGGAAGAGAGAGATAGAGAGGAAGGAGAGGGGAAGGGTGGAGAAGCAGACGGGTACTTCTCTTGTGTGTCCTGGCCGGGAATAGAACCTGACACTTCAACATGCCAATCGATGCTCTACCACTGATCCAACTGGCCAGGGCTGCAAAGGAATTAACAAAATTGAAAAGTCTCAATCAAAGGTAAGTGGCCTAAACATAAAAAATATGGTATATATAAAATAAAATATTATTCACTCTGAGAGGAAATATACTTGCCACTTGTGACAACATGGATGAATCTTGAGGGCATTATGCATTGTGAAATAAACTAGACAAGAGAAAGACAAATAGTGTGTGGAAACATATGTAGAATCTTAAAATCATCAAAATCATAGAAATGGTGACTTAAAAAAAGTGCTTGTTGAGACAGGGGTTGGTAGAAATTTGGAGAGGTTGGTAAAAGAAAAAAAAATACTTTATACTTGATTAATCAAACACTATTTTTTTAAGTAAATATATTATTTTACCTTTTCTAAACTACACCATTTATTATTCACTTTGTGGTATGGTCAATATATTACCAAACTGATTTTTTGAAAGCTTTTAACAGAAAAGAGTGTAAACATTATCTAATACTATTACATTTGAACATGGGACAAGTTGGAGGTTGAATTCATTTTCTTTAATAGATAATTGAAGTCTATTGTGTACATATTAACAATAACATTATTCTACTAATGGTTAGAATGAGGGGTGGAACAGGCCAAAGAATACTTTTGAAATAGAATCAAGTACATTTCACAATAATCAGACAAGAGAAGTTATCAGAGAATTTGTTTCTTGTCCAGGTATTTAAACCTGTTTTGTTCTTTTATAATTATTTACTTACTAATTTTATTTTAAGTTTTTATTTTATCTAATATATTGAGGTGACATTGGTTAATAAAATATAAGTTTCAGGCACACAATTCTATAATACATGATCTGTATGTTGCATTGTGTGTTCACCACCGCAAGTCAAGTTTGCTTCCATCATCATTTATCCCCCTTTACCTTTCTCTACCTTCCTCCACGCACCTTTCCCTCTGGTAATCACCATAGTTGTCCGTACCGGAGTTTGTTTTTTTCTCTTTTCTATAATCTCTTTATCATTTTCACCCAGTCCCCTTTAACCAGCTTTGGCATTTTAAAATTCTAAGATGTCTGAGTGTCATGTTGACTCAGTTCTTCGCTGAAGTCTGTTGCTTAGAGGGAACAGAAGTGTTAATGGAAACCTACCAGTCATAATTCATAACTTGCCTTTATCAGCAGGCTGTCAAGGTGGGAAGCATAGGCTTGAAAAATAAGTGTGTTGTGTCATCATCATAAAATAAACTTTTAGTTGCTGAACCTGAGACTTTTGAATGCCACCTATCATATCAAGCTGTTTTGCTGGCCTTTTTTTTTTTTTTTTTTTTTTTTACAGAGAGAGAGTCAGAGAGAGGGATAGACAGGGACAGACAAACAGGAACAGAGAGATGAGAAGAATCAATCATTAGTTTTTCATTGCAAGTTGCAACACCTTAATTGTTCATTGATTGCTTTCTCATACGTGCCTTGACCGCAGGCCTTCAGCAGACCGAGTAACCCCTTGCTCGAGCCAGCAACCTTGGGCTCAAGCTGGTGAGCTTTTGCTCAAACCAGATGAGCCCTCGCTCAAGCTGGCGACCTCGGGGTCTCGAACCTCGGTCTTCTGCATCCCAGTCTGATGCTCTATCCACTGCGCCACCACCTTTTGATCTGCCACAACTAATAATAACTTTTTTTTAGAAGGGGAGAAGGAGTGAAACATCAAGTTTTGTTGTTCTACTCATTAATGCTGTCACTGCTTGATTCTTGTATGTGCCTTGACCCAGGAACGAATCTGCAACCTCGATATGTCAGGACGACACTGACCAACTGAGCTACCTGACCAGGGAACAATATCTTTTCTTGTTAAGTCATACTGGCCTTCAGAAAATGACATACAAGAAACACTCATATTAACAGTGTTTTCGTTTTCCTCTCAACATTAATGGGAGATGAAGTAAACTACATATAGTATAGTAGAATTTTGCTATATCAGAGATATCACAGACTTGCTAATGAAAAAGCATTTTATACACTTCAGCTTTAGAAAGTCAGGTAGCAAAATTATCACCAGCTATTTAATCAGAAATAAAAGGAAAACAGAGAACATCCCTCTATACTGATATGATATAAAGCATCTTTCAAAATTGCTCTTTGAAAGCACTTAGCAGAACATATCTCAAAAAGCTCTAATTCCTCCTGTAGCTAGTAGTGAGTCAAACACTAAATGACATTTATTAACTCTTTCAAAACAAGAGTGGAAACATTTTTGGTGTACACAGACCCAATGGAGTTAAAAGGGGAAAAGTTTGAAAGAAGATGGTCTGCATTTGTTCTCACTTCTTTTAATTCCATTCTGATGAAAAAAGAAAAATTATCCATGTTAATTCCAGCAGAGCTTTTGTTAGACATTAATAGTCTTGGCACTACTGAAAAAAATACTGTAGGGATGAGTTAGAAGAACACTGATTGGAAAAATAGAAAGTCTCATCTTCCTTATAATATGCTCTTTGTGCATTCTGTAATTATCTTTTATAAAATTATAACTTATAATTAACATATACAGAAAAATATAGGATTTATGAAGGTGGAAAAATTGCATGGTTCACTGCTCTATTCTGAGTGCTTTGCACGAGGCCAAGTGCATTATAGATGCATTTCAAATATTTGTAAATATTTGAAAAAAATCATTTATGACATTTTATTTTTACCTATCATCCAATTATTGTCTTTAAAAATATTTACACTTTGCATTCTATTTTGTTTAGCTTAGAATTCACAAAGCTATTTTTTTTTTACTTTACTGTTATAAGAGAAACTCACAGAAATATCAGTTATTAGACCTGTATTTCAGGTAGCATCTTTCCTTAACAATTCAAAATGTTGAAATTTCTGATTGTAGAATCTTGAAAAGACTAAGAAACTTTGGTACAATCTTGAATTCCTTACCAGTCTAGAAATCATCATTATATATCTGAATAGTCTATCAAGTTTATGTGTGTATTTAAAGCAATTGTCTGTCATGCATGTCTTTGACTATTTCTTAATTATATTGTAGACATTTAGTAGAGACACTTCCTGAGCATACCTAGACCTGAAATGTTATATCTTAAATTACTTTTGTAAGTCAATGACATTAAGTGTAGTGTATAGACTTATCCCTGTCACTTTTGTTTGTTTCTTTAAATCAGTTAATCTTTCTCTTTATTAATAGATTCAATAAGAAGAAGATACATGTCTGAAGCCCTCTTTCTTTCAGTTTAAATAAGAGAAATTTACTAGATATCTGACGAAGGTTCTGATCTTCAAAGCACTTAGGATGACTTCATTCTTATCTGACAAATATATTTATGTTTTAGCTAAGTCTGATTTCAAAAGTCAAAATAGAATTACTTTATCTAGGCATTATTGCTTTTCATGTTTCCTTTATTTTCTTTATAGCATTTGATTATGGAATTTATTTTAAACATATTAACAACAACATAATAGACCTTAAAGTTGAGTGTGTTGACTAGGATTAAATCACTGGAGAAGTTAGTTTTATTAGAATGCCGAGTAACACCTTCTTTAACATTGTTGACATGCGCTAATTAATGGGATGTAGACTCAGTAATAATGAAGAAGCCTTGTTACTAATGTATAATATTCATTATAGGTGTAGTTGATTTGTCAAAAGTTATTATTACAAAACACAACTTGAATAAATTATTCTAAATTTATTTAAAGATAAAAATATAATTTGATTGGATTCCACATTGAATCTTTTTCTGAAGTTCCCCCCAAAACACAAACTCAATCTATAGTAAAAAAAAAAAAAAAGCTTATACTTATCATTATCCTTACAGCTATTAATTGACTATATGCAATATACTATATTAAATATTAACATGTTTTTAGACTAAAGGTTCTTGGACAAAAGGTTTGAATTATCTGCTGGACAATGAAAATTGGAAAATTAAGCAGAAAATTAATTCAAAATTAGTAAATCAATAGGCTGTGTTTAGTTTATTTAACTCTGGCTTGAATTAGCCTAAAAATAGTGGAAGAAAATTATTTTATTTAATTAAAAATCTAAAATATATGTTTGAGAGTAAGGTAGTCTTCCACAGAAAGGGTGATTTTAACTCGGTTTGGGTGTGCGTGGCAGCTGATGCCTATGTTCCACCTGTATGTGTTCAGCTCTCTCTCCCGTTTTCATGCTGTGGTTTCATTACCAACAGCCAACACCTGCAAGAAGAGCCAGAAATCCCTGGGGTTTACATCTTCTCGGGGAGTGCCCTAGCCAGACACTCCTCGTGAAGAAGTAGAACTCTCCAACTTCCTTGCCCCTGGTTCAGACTGCTCTGAGGTAAGACTGTCTCCAGAGTCTTCCATGAAGTTGAGCCTAATTGCCCCACAGGGCACATTGCTTGATGTCAAATGTTTGCTTGGCTTTCTCTTTTTTCCTGTCTTTCTCAGTCCTTAGTGCTTTGCTTTGTTTGTTTGTTTTTTCCTAACAGCACTTTCTAATGAATCATTTCACATAAATAGTTATCTTAGAGTCTGCAAGGGGGAAGTCCTTCCTAAGAGAGTATGGTAGTCATTAGTGCTACTTATTAATTTTTCTCCTCTACTTTCTGTGCACAAGGAGGGTTGTATTTCCTGGCCTCCTGTGGTTGGGTGATGGGCTAAGTTATCAGGTCTAGCAGAGGTGATGTGAGCTGCTTCTGGACTGAGCATTAAATTGCCAGGATTAAATGTTTTAGAGCTCTTTGCCTTCTGTTGCGGTGACCAAGAATATTTCGGATAGTGACTACTTTATCAGCCAGGTACCTAGAGTCAGGATGTTGGGAAAACAGCTATGTTAGGCCTGCTTGCTGATTTACTGACTGCAAGCACTTTGCTTGATTAGTGCGTGAGCATATGGAAGGGCCACATGTATGTCTAGCCTGTGTAAGGCTGTGGGTGCTTGTTCTTGGGGGTAGATTGCGAATGGCAGATTGCCTGCCTGCCTGCCAGACACTGTGAGGGGTTATTTTTACTGTTCCTTTTCCTCAGAAGCAGTTTCCCCTGACTGCTTGCTTGACCGCCATAATTGAGACTCTATTAGACAGAATGGCCAAATGCTTTCTGGCTCTGCAGTTTATTTACTATCTGCCTGAATCCAGTGTGGACCTGCCTGGTCTTGGGTACTGATATTACATAGGGTGACGAAGTGGAGCAGAGCCCTACCTCTGACTCAGTAGTCAGAGAGAGAAATAAACTTCGTTGCATTAGTCACTGAGAGTTGTGGGATTTTTGCTCTGCTGCTGCAACATAACCTGGTGTATACTGACAAATACAAAGGGTAAAATAAGAGAAGTTTCAGGGATGAATGGTATTTTTGACTTGGGGATATTGATGGATAGTGTAAACATTTTGGGGTGTTGGGAAAAATGTATTTTTTATTGTGTACTGTCCTTATATTCTTGATCTTCTTTGTCAAACCTCCAAGTGTGACAACATAATTTATATCATGCTAATGCCAAAAATGAAGTCTTGCACAGACCTGTCCAAATAAAATCTGGTTTTACTACACATCTCTTACTCCTGCGATGAGGCTTTGGGTATTTTTTCATATGTGTGTGTGAAAGAGGAGGAGTGAGACAGTGAATGAACATTCATGCAGATGTTTGTAGGCAAGATTCTCATAAGCAGTAAGAAAGAAAATGTAGTAACTCCAGAAAACAATATGATAGACCTTATTCTATGCTTAAATATCCCATGGGGGATACAGAAAGTCTGGTAATTTCATAAGGCAAAAAAACACCACACCACCTGATTATACATTGGAAGTGATTTGATACCCAAAGGAAGAAGGGAATCCACACAAATTAGTTTCTTAAAGCATCATTGTTTCTTAGAAATCACTTTTGGATGTTCAACACAAGCCAAAACTTTAAAAGGCTCAGTTGTTTATTTCATTTGCTTTGCTTATGAGAGGCAAAGCAAGGCTTATATTGAGAGGAAAGCTATATAGATCCTGTCTGGTATTCAAGCCAAATACAATGGTTCTATCAGGCAAAGGAGACAATGCAACTCTCAAATACTATTTTGATTCTCTGAAGAATTGTTGAAACATATCCAATAAATGTATACAGAATGATTCAAAATAATACTTAGGTTTTCTAGACTCTGGTCTTCAAATAGGAAGGTGTCATAACAGGCCTTCAATCTGAACTCTCTATAGAATTTCTACCAAAGCAGTTTATTTCAGCTTCATTGTTATTGAAAGTAATTCTACTTACATTAAGCCCTCAGTGCCCTGGTCAGCAAACTGTGGCTCTTTGGCCCCTTGAGTGTGGCTTTTTCCCAAAATACCACATGTGAGCGCTACCCCGATAAGAATGTACCTACCTATATAGTTTAAGATTAAAAATTTTGGCTCTCAAAAGACATTTCAATCGTTGTACTGTTGATATTTGGTTCTATTGACTAATGAGTTTGCCGACCACTGCCTCAGTGTGCTTGTCAATTTGTGACACCAGTGCAAATTTAATTAAATAATCTTAAATACATGTACTTAAAGAGTCATATGAAGAAATTAAGGTACAGTTGTTCATCTGCAACTGCTAATTTATGCTGGATCCTATTTAATTGAAAGTCAATAACCTGGAAAGGAAAAGCATATTCACTTGAGATTGTAATAGAAACTGTAAAGCCAGGGACCTGACCTGGTAGTTCTGTTGGATAGTGTCATCCCTATATGCCAAGGATGCAGATTCAATCCCCAGTCAGGATACACACAAAAATAAACTACTGGAAGAACAAATCAATGTTTCTCTCCCTCTTTCTCTTTTATTCTCTCTCTAATCAATAAATTAAAAAAAAATAGAAACTGTAAGGCCTGGTCAATTGCATATTTCACAAGTGTATCTAGTTCTTTCTTTCAACATAAAGTAACATTATTTTGTCCTTTTCAAATATGTCTATCAAATGTACATGCCATTTTAAAGTGACCTTAAAATTACCAGTATCCTTAATTACATTTGAAAACAAATGTAAATTTAAGCTATAAAAAAACTAAATTATGAATGCTGCACATGAATCAGTTTTACTTGTTATATTATGTATTATTTATAAAATATTTTTATAATTATGTTTCTCTTAACACAATATTAATGAGATAATTAAAATTATGCTTTAAGCATGATGTCTCTTATACCCACATAAACCCTCTATCTACACAGGCTTGTGTTTAATAATCATTCTGTATAATTTAGTTGACTCTTGTTTTTCAACTCTATCATTTCTACGGATACTTGTCCTAAATGGAAGAATCAAGAATTAAAAAATATTTTCACTTATTACAATTTTAAAAAACAATTTAATTGCAAAGGGGAATTATATAACTTGGAAGGAGATTCTTACAGCATTTGATAGTAAAGACCCTGAAGCCTGACCAGGCAGTAGCGCAGTGGGTAGAGTGTTGGATTGGAATGCGGAGGACCCAGGTTCGAAACCTCTAGGTCACCTGCTTGAGCCCACGATCACTGGGTTGAGCAAGGGGTCACTCGCTCTGCTGTAGAACCCTCCCACCCCCTGTCAAGGTACATGTGAGAAAGCAATCAATGAACAACTAAGGTGCTGCAGCGAAGAATTGATGCTTCTCATCTCTTTCCCTTCCTGTCTGTTTGTCCCTATCTGTCCCTCTCTCTATCTCTCTCTGTTACTGTCAGACACATATACACACAAAAGACCCTGGAGCCTGACTGTCTTGAGTTAGAATACACTGGCCTTCTACTACAATATGACTTTAGAAAGGTTGCTTAACTTTCTGTGTCTCAATTTCTCTATTGTTAAAATTACATAGCAACAGAATATATTATTAACCCTTAGAGTAACATGAACATTCATGTACATCCTCGTGTCTCCTGACCATCCAGAGTATGATTGTACATGTATGACGCCAACATTAAAAAAAGGCAAATGTATGTTCTTCTTGTTTCCATAAATTGGTTAACAAACAAACATGATTTTAAGTTAATAAAACTGTAACTGGAACTAATTTCATCTTTTGAAAAAAAAACAAAAACTCACCCCCAGGGGTCAGCGAGCATGAAAAAAACTCACTACTCAGAGGGTTAATTAGATTTATTTGAATTACATTCTGGGATAATTCATAAAAACCAGGTAGTAAATATTTAGAAGACACTTCAGATTTTTCTTTAAACTTTATAATATGCATGAAACAGTGTCAGGAAATGAAAAGCTGTAGGAGGAGCTGAGATGTCATTTTTTGTATGAAACATGGAGCAATAATTTTAATTTCCTTTGTTGTAAAATGAGATGATTATATACTTTTCCTCATAGATAAGTTCTATTAATAAAATAATGCATCTGGGAATTTCTTACAAGTTATAAAGTAATATACATGCTACTTATAATAATAGCAATCACCAAGACCTGGATGTGTTACATATCTTTGACAAGCAATTCTATTTTGTTTTAAGTGATGGGGGGAGATAGACAGACTCCCTCTTGCATCCTGACTGGGATCCAACTGGCAACCCTTGTCTGGGGCCAATGTTTGAATGAACTGAGCTGTCCTCAGTTCCCGGGGCTGATGCTCAGAGCAGCTGAGCCACTGGCTACGAGGGGTAGAGAAGGGAGAGAGGGAGGGGAAGTGAAGGGGGAGAGGGAGGGGAAGAGAAACAGATAGTCACTTCTCATGTGTACTCTGACCAGGAATTGAACCCAGGTTGTCCATATGCCAGGCTGATACTCTCGCCAACCATCCAGGGCCTGCTAAACAATTCTTTTCAGGTCTCACAACTTTAATAAAGTTAACTAAATATAAATCACAATATCATAGAATATTGAGATTCTACCAAAAAAATAAAAAAAAAAACCTCACATGTATACAGTTTGATGAATTTATAAACTGACACCACATATAATAAAAAGCTTACCTGATAAAACTATTATAGTGAAGCTCTGATTCTATGCTTATTAAATATATACTTGTTCCTCTCATAATATGGCAATATAACTAGTGTTAATAACCACTAGTATCTCAAGTTTCAATTGATAAGATATTCAAAAGTTTCAAATTATTTAAGAGGGATATAATACAATTGATTTTACACATCACAGGTAGTGTATTTTTTATCACATGCCAATTAATTGTGCTATACAGTATCATAAGAAACAAAAGTCATAAAACGTTAAGGCTAGATCTTACATTTGCCTTTGAGATTAACTGGCATATCTGATGAGTCTACCTACTAATTTTCTCTTCTGGGGACATAAGAGGGAGAAATACTGAGAAAGACAAATCAAGAATTGCTTTGTGCCTGACCTGTGGTGGCGCAGTGGGATAAAGTGTTGACCTGGAACACTGAGGTTGCCGGTTTGAAACCTTGGGCTTGCCTGGTCAAGGCACATATGGGAGTTGATGCTTCCTGCTCCTCCCCCTTCTCTCTCTCTCTCTCACTCCTCTCTCTCTAAAAATCAATAAATAAAATATTAATAAAAAGAATTGCTTTGTGATCTTTGTTTTCTCTCGATGTTTTCTACATTTTACTGGCTAGCAAATTTCTTTAACATTTTTTCTCCATTTTTCTTTAGAGTTAAAACTCTTATTTTTGAAAAAAAATATTTTTTAAATTCTTCTATTTCTTGGTCAACTTTTTAAAAACATTTTGACTTATTACTAGAGTTGGTAGAATAAATGTTCCTACTGAAGTTAAATCTTTGTCACACTTTTTCATAAGTAAAATACATTGAATGTAATATACTGATTATGTATTGTTTAGAGCAGTGGTAGTCAACCTGGTCCCTACCGCCCACTAGTGGGCATTCAGCTTTCATGATGGGTGGTAGCAGAGCAACCAAAGTATAAATAAAAAGATAGATTTAACTATAGTAAGTTGTTTTATAAAGATTTATTCTGCCAAACTTAGTAAAAATCCGACATAAAGTACTTGATAAGTAATTATTATTATATGCTTTAACTTGCTGTAACTCTGCTTTATAAATTTTATCCAGTAAAGTTACTTCCCTACTTTATAAATCACCATTTCTGTGGAACCGGTGGACGGTTAGAAAATTTTACTACTAACAGAGATACAAAAGTAGGCGGCAGGTATAAAAAGGTTGACTACCCCTGGTTTAGAGCAATTTGAAGATTTTCAGGTAAAACGGTGGATAGAAGGCTGTTACATAATTTTATAGTAAAGAAAAATACTTCTGAAAAAAAAAACTTAAGGGCCATATTTTAAGGGCATAAAACACTAAGCATGGATAAATGAGAAGTGAGTGAAGAACAATAAATAGGGAAGGTAGCATGCAGATGGAATAGTGATAAAGTGAACTAACTAACAGATCTAAATTGTCAGACTAGAAAAGTCCAAATACTCAATCACTAACAGTACAAGCTGAGAAGGATTCTGACTTAGACTGCAGAATTCCCCTCAGCCTTGGGAAACTGGGAACATCAGTACTCCTGGAAGCTGAGATAAAAAGATGCTACAATAAGGAAGACCAGTTGTAAGCAGTTTAAGAGACAGCTTATTCTAGATGGAAATAAAATACTCATTTTCTGGAGAGGATGAAAGAGTGAGAATGGACTGGGAAACAACAGGAATGCCTGGGGACATGGTTATCACAATGCAAATCTTAGGGGAAGGAGTGATTAAGTGACAAAATGCATATCCTGTGCTGAAAACCAAAACTCTTTTGATGTTTGACTTTCAGTGTACTGGCAGTCAATCCTTTCAGTCTGAGAATTATAATTGGATCTATTTGATGTAAAAGTACAAAAAACATTGCTATCAGGGCCTTCTTCAAGACACACCCATCTGCTGAGAGTCCTCAATTAACCTTTTAAGCTAGACTCACAAATATACGTAGATATTTAAAGATTACCAGAAAATTGAAGAAAGCTTCTAATATAAGAGAGAAAAAGAGAAACCAATTAGGAACTTCTGGTTTCTAGTCCAGGTGTAAGAAATTTAGAAACTGCTACACTGTGCCAAAAACTAGTAACAACCTGAATAAATTGAAATAGCTACCATCTTTCTTAGAGCTATTAAGTAAAAATCATAGGGAGCCCTGGCTGGATAACTTGGTTGGTTGGAGTGTCCTCCAGAAGCACAGAGGTTGCTGGTTTGATCCCTGGTCAGGGCACACATGGGAACAGCTTGATGTTCCTCTTTATCTCTCTCCTTTCCTCCCTTCCTCTCTCACTAAAATCAATAAATAACAATTTTTTAAAAATCACAAGGAATACTGCTTTCCCCAAAATTTGAGAGACAGGTGCACACAGATAATTACTCCTTACCAGGGCAGAGATTTACAAGTAGAAACCACTGTAGAAAACCATTGCTGGAGTAGGAAAACCATGAACTCTAACTGACAAATTGTTGGAAGCTCAGTATAGACAAACAAGTTAAAATCTGGAGTTCTCAGTCACAGAAAGGTCCACTATTGTGAGTTTCAGTTCCCAGAGGTCTACCAGGTCCTTACAGTGAATATGAGAGAAAAATGTCCTTGAATTTCCAGTAAAAGGAGGGGAAAAGAAACCACTTTAAAATACATATGACAGAGCCTGACCAAGCAGTGGTGCAGTGGATAGAGTGTCAGACTGGGAATGAGGAGGGCTCAGGTTCGAGACGCCAAGGTAGCCAGCTTGAGCATGGGCTCATCTGATGTGAGCAGAAAGCTCACCAGCTTGGACCCAACATCACTGACTTGAGCAAAGGGTTACTCAGTCTGCTGATGGCCCATGTCAAGGCACATATGAGAAAGCAATCAATGAACAACTAAAGAGTTGCAATGAAAAACTGATGATTGATGCTTCTCATCTCTCTTCATTCCTGTCTGTCTGTCCCTATCTGTCCCTCTCTTTGACTCTCACTCTGTCTCTGTAAAAAAATAAAAATAAATAAAATACATATGACAGACATATTCTGTTTTTAACAAGGCCTGCCATCAAGAGAAACTATTTTCCAGAGCCTAACCTGCTGGGGTTTTATCAGAGCCTAACTGAACCGGGTGAAGGGAAATAACTCCAGCTCTTCCATACCTCCTGTCCCACTTAAGGAGGAATGGGGTTGGGAAGTGCTGCTGAAGTTCACAGTCCAGGGACAAAATTTCACCAAAGAATGAAACAAATTCAAGGCTATACAACTATTCCCCCTTCTTCACACCATACAACATTATTAAAAGCCTAAATATTACAATTTATTTTACCCATAACATTATGTTTACCTTTAAACAAAAAATTATGAGGCATACTAAGAGGCAAAAAGCAGAGTTGACTGCACAAGCATCAGAACCACATCAGATATGGCAAGAATATTGGAATTACTAGACTAGGAACTATATTAATTATAATTATAAAAACTATAATTAATATGTCGTGGGGAAAAAAAGGAGACAACATATAAGAACAATGGGATGATGTAAGCAGAGAGATGAAAATTCTAAGAATAAAATGGATATCCTAAACATCAAAAACATTGTAACAGAAGTAAATAATATTCTTTGATGAACTCTTTAGGTGATTGAAAACAGTTAAGAATCTCTGAACTTAGAGATCTGACTAAAGAAAAGCATCTAACACTGAAAAGAAATGGGAAAAATGAAAAAACAAAACAAGGAGTAAAATCATTAATACAATGAAGCAAAGATAGCATATTAACTAATTGTACTTGAATAGCTAAATATCCACATGCAAAAAAAAATAAGATTCTGAATACAAATCTTACAGCATTTATAAAAATTAACTTGAAATGGATCATAGACTTAAATATAAAGTGCAAAACTAAAAATTCTAGTGGCTAACATAAAAGAAAACCTAGATGACCTTGGGTGTGATGATGACTTTGTAGATACACCACCAAATATATAATCCGTGAAAGATAATCGATAAGATAGACTTTATTAAAATTTAAAAAGCTTCTGCACTGCGATAGCCAATATCAAAAGAATTAGAATAAAAGTGTCAGTCTTGGAGAAAATATTTCCAAAATAAACATATGATAGAAGACTATTATCCACAATATAAAAAGAATTCTTAAAACTCAAGGAAAATAAAATATCCTATTTTTCAAAAGGCCAAAATTTTTTAACAGACATTCACCAAAGAAAATAATGCAGATGAGAAATAAGCGTATAAACACATGTCATCAAAGAAAAGAAGACTAAGACAACAATGAGATTCCAATACATAGCAATAAAAATGTCAAAACCTAGAATGTCGAAAATACCAAATGCTGATGAGGATGTGTAGCAATAGGAATTTTCATCCATTCCTGCTAAGATTGTAAAATGGTACACCTACTTTGGAAGACAGTTTGGTGGTTTCTTACAAAGCTAACTATACTCTTATCATATAATCTAGCACTTGTGCTCTTTGGTATTTACCCAAAAGAGGTAAAAATTTTGTCCACACTAAAACCTACACATGATGTTTATAGCAGAAATGTTCATACTTGTCCAAAGTTAGAAGCAACAGAAATGTTTTTAAATAGATGAATGGATAAATAAATGACTGGTATATTCAGATCAGGAAATATTATTCAGTGCTAAAAATAAATGTTTTATCAAGTCATGAAAAAATATGGAGGCATTTAAATGCATGTTACTAAGTGAATGAAGCCAATATAAGAATACTGTATGATTCCAACTATATAATATTCTTTAAAGACAAAACTATGGAGGCAATGAAAAGATCAGTGTAGCCAGGGGAGAAGGGCAGTGATGTACAATACATGTAAAACATAGAGGATTTCTAGGTATGTGAGAATACTCTGTATGATGTCATGATGGTGGATATATGTAATTTCCGTTTGTCCAAAACCATTGAATGTAAAACACCAAGAATGAGCTCTTAGCTAAACTGAAACACTTTCTGAAAATGATTCTTTTAAAAATTTAGAGTAAACGCTATCACAAAAATTTCTCCCAGGACCTATACATTTAAGGCAAAATAAAATTTGCATTTGCCTATTTCATAATATGTTCTTATATATATCTTTTGAAATATTCATTCTACTACCTCAATTTTATAATTACTTTAATCAATGTATTATTCCTCCAGCAACTTTACTCAGCAACCTGTGAAGTAATTTAGGAGGCCATTATGCAGTCAACATTTAATACTGGAAAAAGTGTGTGCATGCAGTTATTAAAATCCATGAAGTGATTTAACATTTTTTCTATATTTGACTTTGCATTTACTGATATAATTGCAATGCCTTATTTTGATATTTGAAAACAGTTTTTAATTGATGATGGTTGAATTATATATTTCTTTTATAAGTTCTTTTAAATCACTTATTCAAAAATATATTTTCACATAATATTTCAGTTTTTCTTTTACATTTCAGAAAAATAGAATATTCTTGGCAAAAAATACTTAAAATAAAACAACACTTGAAATAAAACAACACTTGAAAATAAAGTTCAAGTGAAATTTTCAATACATTTATAATGTTTAATATACTTCCTCTCACCTTAGTTTTCTTTGCTTACATTTTTAAAAATAATTTTTTTGCAGTATTTGTGTCCAAATAAGATCACTTCTCTGTGCTCATTATTAAAAGAGAAAATTTAACCTAAATAAAAATAGTAAATTTTTAAAATAAATTTTTGGAATAACTATATTATGGCATATTACTAAGCCATTAAAAATTAAGACAATGATAAAAGCAAAAATAAGAGAGAGAGAGAATTTGATGAAACTTTATCTTCCACAAGCAAACTGTATTGTCACATTTTGAGCCTTTTCTTTTCTTTTTTTTTTTATAAATAAATTTTTATTTTAATGGGGTGACATCAATAAATCAGGATACATACATTCAAAGAAAACATTTCCAGGTTATCTTGTCATTTAGTTCTGTTGCATACCCATCACCCGAAGAGAGATCATCCTCTGCCACCCTCCCTCCAGTTCTCTCTGTACCCCTCCCCCTCTCCCTCCTTCCCTCCCCCCACCCCCATAGCCACCACACTCCTGTCCATGCTTCTTAGTCTCGATTTTATGTCCCACCAATGTATGGAATCCTGCAGTTCCTGTTTTTTTCTGATTCGCTTATTTCACCCCACACAATGCTACCCAGACTCCTTTTATGGAATATGATGACTAGCTTGACGCTTTTCTTTTTTTTCCTTTTAAAAAAATTTTTATTTATTAACAGGTGACATTGATCAATAAGAGTACACAGGTTTCAGGTGAACATTTCTATAGCATTTGAACTGTTGATTATGTTGTCTACCTATCACCCAAAGTCAAGTCATTTTCTATCACCTTATATTTGTCCCTCTTTATACCATTCCCCCCCCTATCCTCATCTCCATCCCTCTCCCCTACATCCCTTTCCTCCTGGTATACATTTCACTTTTATCTATGTTTAAAAGTTTCAGTTTTATATACCACCAATGTGTGAAATCATACAGTTCTTAGCTTTTTCTGATTTACTTATTTTACTCAGTGTAATGTTCACAAAGTCCATTCATGTTTTCATAAATGTCACTATATGTTATCATTTCTTATGGCTGAGTAGTATTCCATTGTATATACGTACCATATCTTCTTTATCCAGTCTTCTGTTAAGGGGCACTTTGGTTATTTCCATGTCTTGGCCACTGTGAATAATGTTGCTATGAACATGAGAGTGCATGTGTCTTGATGTACCATTGTTTTCATGGAAGTTTTTGCTCGAGTGATCAGGCAAGAGAAAGAAATAAAAGGCATCCATATCAAGAAACAGTAAGTGAAGTCATCACTTTTTGCAGATGACATGATCCTGTATATAGAAAACCCCAAAGACTCTACCAAAAAAAATTATTAGAAACAATAAACCAATAAAGTAAAGTCACAGGATATAAAATCAATATACAAAAATCCACTGCTTTCCTATATGCCAACAACGAAACATCGGAAAATAAACTCAAAAAAATAATTATTTTTACAATCGCAACAAAATAATTTAAAATAACTAGGAATAAACTTAACAAAGGTTGTGAAAAACTTATATACTGAAAACTACAAAACATTATTGAAAGAAATTTAAAAAGAAACAATGAAATGAAAAAATATTCCATGTTCATAGATTGGGAGAATCAACATAGTTAAAATGGCCATATTACCAAAAGCTGTATTTTTTTAAAATGTGCAAACCTGAGAGCTTTCAGAAGGACCCTGATATTTTTTATTTGTTTAGTATATGACCAAGATTTAAGTGGGCATGTTGACATACACTGAGTTTAGGTTACATATAAAAACAGTTTCAGTTACCCACAATGGAAAGAAACTTTTCAATTTGACTATTACTTACTTTAAGTTTGAGTGTCTGGTTTTTGAAGGCCTAAATTATAAAATTGCTAAAAAAATATAATATATCACTTAAAATTGGCAAATATAATAATTTAAGTAGAAAATTATATTGAGATACTTTAAAATAGTGTAATTAAAATTCAATGTAAACAAAATGGGGCATTTTATTAAATTAATTTATTATATTACAGTTTTATTTAAAGGACGTAGATGCCAGAAAATAATTATTTTTATATAAGACTATTCTACTTTGTTTAAAGAATATAAAAGGTTTATTATATGCTTTTGATTCTTTCCATCAAGCACCTTTTCTAATTTATTTCTTCTATTGTTACTTTATTTACAATTGGGGAAAATTGGGATTATATTTATGAGAAAAATAATTTAACTGCTTAATTTGACAACATACAGACTTCCTTATTGACCTTGCAATTTTAACATTTTTTTTAATTGGTTCCATTGCCAAAAATGCACTAGATTGAAGTATATTTTTCTTTTTTTTTTTTTTTAAATAAATTTTTATTAATGGTAATAGGATGACATTAATAAATCAGGGTACATATATTCAAAGAAAACATGTCTAGGTTATTTTGTCATTAAATTATGTTGCATACCCCTCGCCCAAAGTCAGATTGTCCTCCGCCACCCTCTATCTAGTTCTCTGTGCCCCTCCCCCTCCCCCTAACTCTCTCCCTCCCTCCCTCCAATGTCCTCCCTCCCCCCACCCCTGGTAAACACCACACTCTTGTCCATGTCTCTTAGTCTCGTTTTTATGTTCCACCAATGTATGGAATCATGTAGTTCTTGTTTTTTTCTGATTTACTTATTTTACTCCGTATAATGTTATCAAGTTCCCACCATTTTGCTGTAAATGATCTGATGTCATCATTTCTTATGGCTGAGTAGTATTCCATAGTGTATATATGCCACATCTTCTTTATCCAGTCTTCTATTGAAGGGCTTTTTGGTTGTTTCCATGTCTTGGCCACTGTGAACAGTGCTGCAATGAACATGGGGCTACATGTGTCTTCACGTATCAATGTTTCTGAGGTTTTGGGGTATATACCCAGTAGAGGGATTGCTGGGTCATAAGGTAGTTCTATTTGCAGTTTTTTGAGGAACCACCATACTTTCCTCCATAATGGTTGTACTACTTTAAAGTCCCACCAACAGTGAATGAGGGTTCCTTTTTCTCCACAGCCTCTCCAACATTTGCTATTACCCGTCTTGTTGATAATAGCTAATCTAACAGGGGTGAGGTGGTATCTCATTGTAGTTTTGATTTGCATTTCTCTAATAACTAATGAAGCTGAGCATCTTTCCATATATCTCTTGGCCATTTGTATCTCTTCCTGGGAGAAGTGTCTGTTCATGTCCTCTTCCCATTTTTTTATTGGATTGTTTGTTTGTTTGTTGTTGAGTTTTATGAGTTCTTTGTAAATTTTGGATATTAGGCCCTTATCTGAGCTGTTGTTTGAAAATATCATTTCCCATTTAGTTGGCTGTCTCTTTATTTTGATATCAGTTTCTCTTGCTGAGCAAAAACTTTTTATTCTGATGTAGTCCCATTCATTTATCTTTGCCTTCACTTCTCTTGCCATTGGAGTCAAGTTTATAAAATGTTCTTTAAAACCCAGGTCCATGATTTTAGTACCTATGTCTTCTTCTATGTACTTTATTGTTTCAGGTCTTATATTTAGGTCTTTGATCCATTTTGAATTAATTTTAGTACACGGGGACAGGCTGTAGTCGAGTTTCATTCTTTTGCATGTGGCTTTCCAGTTTTCCCAACACCATTTGTTGAAGAGGCTTTCTTTTCTCCATTGTGTGTTGTTGGCCCCTTTATCAAAGATTATTTGACCATATATATGTGGTTTTATTTCTGGGCTTTCTATTCTGTTCCATTGGTCTGAGTGTCTATTATCCTGCTAATACCATGCTGTTTTGATATCATGGACCTATAATATAGTTTAAAGTCAGGTATTGTAATGCCCCCAGCTTCATTCCTTTTCCTTAGGATTGTTTTGGCTATTCGGGGTTTTATATAGTTCCATATAAATCTGATGATTTTTTGTTCCATTTCTTTAAAAAATGTCATAGGAATTTTGATGGGAATTGCATTAAATTTGTATATTGCTTTGGGTAATATGGCCATTTTGATTATATTTATTCTTCCGATCCAAGAACAAAGAATATTTTTCCATCTCATTGTATCTTTTTCGATTTCCCTTAACAATGCTTTGTAATTTTCATTATAAAGGTCCTTTACATTCTTTCTTATGTTTATTCCTAGGTATTTTATTTTTTTTGTTGCAATGGTGAAGGGGATTATTTTTTTGAGTTCGTTTTCTAATATTTCATTGTTGGCATATAGAAAGGCTATGGACTTTTGTATGTTAATTTTGTATCCTGCAACCTTACTGTATTGGTTTATTTTTTCTAATAATCTTTTTGTGGAGTCATTCGGGTTTTCGATGTATAGGATTATATCATCAGCAAAAAGTGATACCTTTACTTCTTCTTTTCTGATATGGATGCCTTTTATTTCTTTGTCTTGTCTGATTGCTCTGGCCAGAACTTCTAGCACCACGTTAAATAAGAGTGGAGAGAGTAGACCACCCTGTCTTGTTCCTGATTTAAGGTAGAAAGTCCTCAGTTTTATGCCGTTTAATATGATGTTGGCTGATGGTTTATCATATATGGCCTTTATCATGTTGAGATATTTTCCTTCTATACCCATTTTGTTGAGAGTCTTAAACATAAAATTGTGTTGTATTTTATCAAAAGCCTTTTCTGCATCTATTGATAAGATCATGTGGTTTTTGTTCTTTGTTTTGTTGATATGGTGTATTACGTTAACCGTTTTGCGTATGTTGAACCATCCTTGAGATTCTGGGATGAATCCCACTTGATCATGATGTATTATTTTTTTAATATGTTGTTGTATTCGGTTTGCCAGTATTTTGTTTAGTATTTTAGCATCTGTATTCATTAGAGATATTGGTCTGCAGTTTTCTTTCTTTGTGCCATCCTTGCCAGGTTTTGGTATGAGGGTTATGTTGGCTTCATAAAATGTGTTTGGAAGTATTGCTTCTTCAATTTTTTGGAAGACTTTGAGTAGAATAGGAACCAAGTCTTCTTTGAATGTTTGATAGAATTTACTAGTATAACCATCTGGGCCTGGACTTTTATTTTTGGGAAGGTTTTTAATAGTTTTTTCTATTTCCTCCCTGCTGATTGGTCTGTTTAGGCTTTCTACTTCTTCATGACTCAGTCTAGGAAGGTTGTATTGTTCTAGGAATTTATCCATTTCTTCTAGATTGTTGTATTTGGTGGCATATAATTTTTCATAGTATTCTACAATAATTCTTTATATATCTATGATGTCTGTGGTGATCTCTCCTCTTTCATTTTGGAGTTTATTTATTTGAGTCCTGTGCCTTTTTTCCTTGGTGAGTCTTGCCAAGGGTTTGTCAATTTTGTTGATCTTTTCAAAGAACCAGCTCCTTGTTTTATTGATTTTTTCTATAGTTTTTCTGTTCTCTATTTCATTCATTTCTGCTCTGATTTTTATTATCTCCTTTCTTCGGCTGGTTTTGGGTTGTCTTTGTTCTTCTTTTTCTAGTTCCTTAAGGTGTGAAGTTAAGTGGTTTACTTCGGCTCTCTCTTGTTTGTTCATATAGGCCTGAAGTGATATGAACTTTCCTCTTATTACTGCTTTTGCTACATCCCAGAGATTCTGATATGTCGTATTTTCATTTTCATTTGTCTGTATATATCTTTTGATCTCTGCGCTTATTTCTTCTTTGACCCATTCATTTTTTAGAAGTATGTTGTTTAGTTTCCACATTTTTGTGGGTTTTCCCCCTCTTTTTTGCAGTTGAATTCTAGTTTCAAGGCTTTATGATCAGAAAATATGCTTGGTACAATTTCAATTTTTCTAAATTTGCTGATATTGTCTTTGTGGCCCAACATATGGTCAATTCTTGAATATGTTCCATGTACACTAGAGAAAAATGTATACTCTGTCGCTTTGGGATGAAGTGTCCTGTAGATGTCTATCATATCCAGGTGTTCTAGTATTTCGTTTAACGCCACTATATCTTTATTGATTCTTTGTTTGGATTTTCAATCTAGAGACGTCAGCGGTGTATTGAGGTCTCCAAGTATGATTGTATTTTTGTCAGTTTTTGTTTTAAGGTCAATAAGTAGCTGTCTTATATATTTTGGTGCTCCTTGGTTTGGTGCATATATATTAAGGATTGTTATGTCTTCTTGATTGAACTTCCCCTTAATCATTATGAAATGACCATTTTTGTCTCTGAGTACTTTTTCTGTCTTGTAGTCAGCATTATTAGACATGAGTATTGCTACACCTGCTTTTTTTTTGGTGTTGTTTGCTTGGAGTATTGTTTTCCAGCCTTTCACTTTGAATTTGTTTTTATCCTTGTTGCTTAGATGTGTTTCTTGTAGGCAGCATATAGTTGGATTTTCTTTTTTAATCCATTCTGCTACTCTGTGTCTTTTTATTGGTAAGTTTAATCCATTTACATTTAGTGTAATTATTGACACTTGTGGGTTCCCTATTGCCATTTTATAAATTGCTTTCTGTTAGTTTTGTATCTTGTTTGATTCTTCTCTTTTGTTTTTCTATCATTTGTTTTTGTTTGTTTGTGTTCCATACTTCTTTCCTCTGTTGCTACCTTTTTTAAATCAAGTGTTTTTGTAGTGGTTTTTTCAAGGGTGGTTACCATTAAATAATGAAAAGGGTACCTACCATATTCATTGTAGTACCCTATCTTATGAGTATTTCTGCACTTCATCGTCCTTTGCTACTGTTAATCTCCATCCTCTCCCCCCTTTTTATCCTTTGTTGTCACAGTTTAAGTTTGGTTTTATTGTGTTCTTGGTGGAGCTGTTACTTGTGGTGTTGTTTTCTTTTGTTCTTTGAATCTGGTTGGAAAACCCCCTTTAGTATTTCCTGGAGTGGGGGCTTTCTGCTGATAAATTCTCTCATCTTTTCTGTATTTGAGAATGTTTTTGTATCTCCTTCGTACTTGAAGGATAACTTTGATGGGTATAGTATTCTTGGCTGAAAGTTCCTCTCTTTCAGGGCTTTAAATATTGGGGTCCACTCTCTTCTAGCTTGTAGAGTTTCTGCTGAGAAATCTGATGATAATCTAATAGGCCTTCCTTTATATGTTGTACTCTTCTTTTCCCTGGCTGCCTTGAGAATTTTTTCTTTGTCATTGGTTTGTGTCATCTTTATTATGATGTGCCTTGGAGTAGGTTTGTTGGGGTTAAGAAAACTCGGTGTTCTGTTTGCTTCTTGAATTTGAGGCTTTAGTTCTTTCCACAGGCTTGAGAAGTTCTTGTCTATTATTTGTTTGAGTATATTCTCCATTCCATTTTCTTTCTCTTCTCCCTCTGATATACCTATTATTCTTATGTTATTCTTTCTGATGGAGTCAGACAATTCCTGTAGGGCTTTCTCATTTTTTTATTATTTTTAAGTCTCTTTCTTCTTCTCTCTGTTGTGCCTCAAGTTGTTTGTCTTCTATTTCACTAATCCTATCTTCAATCTGGGCTGTTCTGTTAGCTAAGCTTGTTACCTCGTTTTTCAGCTCATGAATTGAGTTTTTTATTTCTGTTTGATTTGTTTTTATAGTTTCAATTTTCTTGGTAATATATTCTTTGTGTTCATTGAGTTGTTTTCTGATCTCCCTAAATTGCCTTTGTGTGTTTTCTTGTATATCTCTGAGTATTTTTAAGATTTCTATTTTAAATTCTCTGTCATTTAGCTCCAAGGCTTCCAATATGTTAAGTCTTTTCTCCATAGATTTTTCCACATCTATTTGTGTTACCTCTCTTTCTTTTGTATCCATAATATTCGATTTCCTCTTTCTTATTGGCATCTGAGGGTGGTTTTGTTGATAGCACTAAATAGAATTAATAAAGAGTAAAAAGTAAAAAAAAAAAAAAAAGATAAAACACCCCACAAAAAAAAAAAACAGTAATAATTTATTATTTCCCCCTTTTTTCTTTCTTCTCTTTCCCTCCTCTCCCCTCCTCAGGAAATATCGTGATGACCTGTGAATTATATTATGCTAAATGGAACAAAAACTGCCTATAATGGAGGGCCTGATTTGGGGTGAAGAGTTCAAGGGGCAAAAAAAGGGAGAAGGGACCTATTAAATGCAAAAAAAAAAAAAAAAAAAGAAAATCTTAGACAAGCATAAGATGATTTGCTTGTAAGTGATGGTCAACTAAGAGATATAATGAGAGGGATAAGAGGGAACCATAAAAAAGGAGGGAAAAAAAAGAATAATAAAGAAGAAAAAAATAAAAATAATAAGTAAAAATCTGTTGTATAAAGTGGAGCGAAGATTAAATACAGTGGAGACCTTGGGTTGGGAGGAATGCTAGTGAGTTAAAAAGCAACGTAAAAAGTACCCAAAATGCCACAAAAATAAACAAACAAGAAAAAAACAAAAACAAAAGCGAAAAAGAAAAATAAAGCCAAAAAAAAACCCTTGAGTCACAATTAACTAATTTGTTCGTGATTGAGGATTAAATGGGAGGAAAGTAAAACGAGAAAAGAAAAAACGAATAGAAAGGAAAAAATAAGAAAAAGAGAAAAACAAAGGAAGAAAGAAAAGGAAGAGAAAAAAACAAAATAAAGCAAAACAAAAAAAAAAAACAAGAGGAGAGAGTGAGAGTTAAGTGTTTTGGAGTATAATTTAAAGGAGGGTGAGGATGAAGAAGAGAAATAAAATGTAACACTCATGGGTAGTGTAGTTCAAGAAAAGGGAAGCATAAGATGGGCAGAGAATAGAAGGACCGAGGTGGAGGAAATAGAAATATTAATAATAAAGGCAATAAGATAGAAGAAGCAAACAATAACAACAAAAAAATTAGTGGAACAAGTTTTAAAGTCTGTGGATTTTTCTTGATTTTGAGAGGTTAACTTCTTCCTTTTTCTTTTCTCTCCCTCTTCCTGGTTGGTGACTCTGTACCCCAGGCTCTACCCCTGTGTCATACTTAGGTAGGGATTTGCAGTTGATGGGATTCTATGGCAATGTCATATAATTGGCTTTAGTCTTGCTGGTAGTCAAGGCTTGTTGGCATTTGCAGGGTCCAACGATGAGAGAGTTTGCTTTCCTGGATTCTCTCTCCTAGTCCCCCCTTCCTGAATTAGCAGCCTGGTGATCCAGCTATAAGGCTGCAACTGCTTCTGCCTGGGGAGTAAGAGGCTCAAAGAGCTAGGAAATCCCCACTCTATCCCCACTCAGCACAAGGCTTTGGGAAAGGCTCTCGCAGTCAGAGCCTCCAGTGTAATCAGGCGGGGGTGGGAGTCAATTGTTGTCAAGGTGACTGTTTAGCGCCTAGCATTCAGTTGGACCACTCAACCCAGGCTTTCCATACTTTGTAGCCTGTTTTGGCTGGGAAGAAGAGGCACTAGTCTCTGCTTGCGACTAGTGTAGTATAGATCTTATTATCTGCCAAGTCCCTCTTGTTAGCGTTTATCCCTGAATATGGAGGCTCTATCAATCAGAAGTTGCCCCCACCCCTTTAGTGAGAGGCACTAAAAAATATCACGCCTCTTGTCTTAGATCGCTGAACTGAGAGAGATCTTATCAATTAGAACCCGTGGGTGCGCAGATTTCATGGGTTAAGCTAATTTCAGTGATTGGGTCCGCAGCTGTGCTCCCGAAGGTATTTCAGGCTGCCTGAGTGCCCCTCCCCCAACGCTTGATTGTTAGCTTGAATGGCTGGGTGAGTTGCCCCGCCCACGGAGAAAATCTCCCAAGTAGGGAAGATCGCCCTGGCGCCTCTCCCGCTCGCCCCGCCACTGGTGGCTGGGGCGCACTGGGCACAGGATAATGGGGCACCCTGGGTGTGCGGGCCAGTAGGGCGCTCTGGGCGCGTGGAATGCCCAGGGCACGCGTGCGAATGGGGTGCTCTGGGCACCGGTGGCTGGGGACTCTCACTCGCAGTGCGCGGGCCGCTGGGAACGTTAGCGGTGCTCGCTCTGCAACCAGACCGGGCGCGCTGGCGGCTGCTCGCTGCTCCCGAGTGTGGGCTGACTTACCACAGGCGCACTCCCTCCGCGGCTTGAATGAACGTCCCTGCGGTAGCTTCCTCTACACCCTCATTTCTCTGATTCAAGTGATAACAGTCCTTTCGCTTTCAGTTTGTGTGGAACTCCGGCATGCTCCGAGGATAAATTTTTCTGTTTCTAGTTGATAAATTTGTTGTGATTTTGGGGAGATCTGTCGAACATGCTGCTCACGGTGCCATTTCCGTGACGTCACTCGAAGTATATTTTTCTTGATACAATCTTTGCATCAGACAATTAGTTTTGGTGACTAATAAGTATTTACACTGGATTTTTCCAAATTTTGATCATACTTAACCAAAGATAGAAAGTTTGAATATATGTTTCCTGAAAAAGACAGAGATCCCTTTTGTCTACTTACCATGTTATATTTCTTTCATACTGCAGTCTAGAAGATCAAGAAATATGTGTTAATTTCAGTTCATAAAACACAGTACTAACATTGGTTTGGCTTGTCAGTTCAGAGGGGCAAGAGGCACAGGTATCAGGTAGTAAAAGGGATAAGACTGTGTTTCTCTCCAGTCTGGATGATTATCACATTTTAACAATCTAAAGATGCACAAAAGCAATACCTCATTCAAGTTTTCCTATTCTTATGCCTCATTTCTTCTTTCAACTTGGGTCAATGCAAGTAATAAAAAATACAACAATGCTGGCCAGTAGTGAAGTAAGACATTTCAATTGCCTGGAGTCAGAAAGAAGACAATTATGTTACACATGCACAAAACAACCTGAGGTATCAGGTGTCCTAAAATATCTGGTCTACCCATCCATTCAACAATTATTTATTGACCTCTTGTTGTGCTCAAGACACCATGTTAGGACTTAGTCATGATATATAGATGATTCATACTAACCTTTTGTTCTTAAGGAATTTATTTTTTATAGAATGGCAAAACATATAGTCAATTGTATACTATAAACTACATATGCAAAAGGAGCCGTAATATCAGCCAATCTTTTCTAATCTATTGGACATTTCTAGTGTTAGAACATAGTCTTCCTATATATTCTGATAGGAAAAGATATAAATAAAAATTAAGGACGTTATAGGTTCTTTTTGGTGAAACCAAATTTGGTTGGGCCACACATTAAAATGAGTTTATATTAAGTTTATACCAATAGGAATTAAAAATTTCCTAATTTTCAAATGTTGCTTTTATATTTTAGCTGTGCAAAAAATTGTAGTCTGCTTTCTTTTTCTTTCCCATTCAATTCCTTTTTTCCTTCATCAGATGCTATGTTCTAGTATTTTCTTCTCTCACAGGTATTCTCAGTTATTTTTCTGTATTGTAAGGCTCCTAATTAGCATTATCTTTCAGACTACAGTATCTGTAGTAAAATTTCATTAATTGTGCCCAATTTGGAAATAAAAGGTGATTCTGAAGTATGGAACGTTTTAGGGGATATGGCATGAAATAAAATATGAATATAATAATCTCCTATTGCAGTTGAGATTCAATCACAAATGTGTAAGAAAAACTTGTTTTGATCTTAAAAATATAGAAATAAAATTTATTTTAATTTTTAAATTTGAATAAAACCAATGTTAAAATGGCATGGAGGTGTGTAAATAAATGAATTAGTGATCAAGAAGGGTTATTTGTTGTTAAAGAACCAGTTTTATTTATTCTAAACATATATTTGTCAGCCAGAATTTGTTTATGTATTTCCTAATCTTAGTGCACATTTAACGGTGTGATTAAGAGGAACACCTGGTTTTTTTTGTTTGTTTGTTTGTCTTAAAGGATATACTTACACTGAATTCTATTATAGCCAAAGGTCTGCATCCCACCGAGAAGGTAGCTGGATAAAGTTTTGGTTTATGGTACCAGAAGGAAATATGCTTCTGAATTAGTAATTTGAGTTCACCTTCTCATCAGCTGAAGAAACTTCATATTCCTCAAGGCAATATCTTGATAAAGCTCTACTTTGGCTTGGCTCTTTCCTGTCTATTATTTCAAATTGTGTTTTACAGGTAAAGATTGATTTATAATGTAAGTGCCAATGCAGAAGTTGAATTTTTTCTATAATTATATTGTTACTTTATTTAAATTATTCATAAAAACTTTTTCTCTAATTTACAAAAAAACACAACTACCCAGAAAAATAAATATATACATGACTTTAAGGGAACTATGATATGTTTCAAATGTAGATATAAGAGGAATATTTCTGAACAATTTCTCTGAACCCAAGATTGTAACACTTGACACTATATTTTTGGTTTGCTTTTTTGTGACTGCACAGTTTATTGCACAAAAAGTAAACTAATGTTAAATGAGATGGTAAAAGTCAGGATTGTGTGATGTTCATATAGTCTACACAGCAGAAACAGCTGTTGGTGCCAATTGTGTAATAATAAGCTGGAGCAGCTGCCAAAGGAATAAAACTAAGTTTGACTTGAAAGCAAGTAGGATGTGGTGCTCTAAAAGTTTCTGTCTCCCAGGACTAGTGATTGCCCTTTTTTAATCTGTTGATAATAATTGGAGTCAATAAGGCAAATGGACAAGGACACTCTGACTTCATATATGATCATTTTTGCAACTGTGATCTTAAATTTCTACATGTCAAAATTTTTTCTGGACATTGAAAATGAAGAATAAATGTGTGATTTATATGTGAAGGCCCATTTGTATCAAATCACCATACTGAACATATACACATAAGAAGTAAGCTAAACATACAGATTGCTTCACATATAATAAAACATAACTTCTTCAGTGGAATTAAGCAGATGTTTAAAATTTTTCAACAAATTTTAAAAGTGACTTAAGACAGGAAATGAAGAAAATTATATTGAATTTAAGCTCTAGAAAGTCTGTAGACAAACTGTAATTATTTATTAAGGCAACTGGCATAGAGTATAGAAAATGTCTATCAAGAAAGGAGGTGTCTTCTATTTACGAGGCCTCTTGAATTTTAGTGAGATGGCAAATGAGAAATGCTTTTGTAGTCAATGTTTATCCATCTTTTTTTGAGGTCCATCTTTTCTTTCATGAATTTATTTGTAGAAATTTAAACATTTTTGGATAGTGTAAATCAGCCTATTCTGATAATTAGCTAAGGAATACAGTCTAGCTAATAGTTGGTAGTCTAAGAAATATTTAGTCATTTGTGTCATTTATTTCTATCTGTAAGTAATGTAAAATATTAAAAGTTCAAAATGTCAAATCTCTCTTCATACTCTTTTTTTTATGTTTTTTTTTATGTTGTTGTTATTAAATATCAGATTCTGAATTTCCTATTCTTCAGTGGTTGAGAAATATAACAGTGTGATGGCTTTTGAAATGTACCTATCACCTTTCTGGAGCTGGACAGCATTTAGGGCTTGAAGTCTCAACTATAATAGAATTTTCTTTTTTTTTTCTTTTTTTTTTTTTGTATTTTTCTGAAGCTGGAAACGGGGAGAGACAGTCAGACAGACTCCCGCATGCACCCAACCGGGATCCACCTGGCATGCCCACCAGGGGGCGACGCTCTGCCCACCAGGGGGCAATGCTCTGCCCCTCTGGGGCGTCGCTTTGTTGCGACCAGAGCCACTCTAGCACCCGGGGCAGAGGCCAAGGAGCCATCCCCAAGCGCCCGGGCCATCTTTGCTCCAATGGAGCCTTGCTGCGGGAGGGGAAGAGAGAGACAGAGAGGAAGGAGCGGGGGAGGGGTGGAGAAGCAGATGGGCGCTTCTCCTGTGTGCCCTGGCCGGAAATTGAACCCGGGACTTCTGCACGCCAGGCCGATGCTCTACCACTGAACCAACTGGCCAGGGCCTATAATAGAATTTTGAAAAGTTAAAAGTTGTGCTTCGGTTACTGAAGAGAGCCCTTGATCAGTGGTCTCAGAGGAAGGAATTTGGGCACAGAGTCCTAAATGCTCTATACTCTGTTTCCTAAACTGAGAAACTGCCAGCTTCTGCCACTTAGAAAACTCCTCTGAGTTATGTCTACCACATGCTATAAGCATTGACAAATTATTGACTAGTAAGCCTCCAACAAAAGAGAAATTAATCATTGTTACTATATTTTAAGTTCCTCCAGGAGATAAAACAATGAGCAGGCAATTAATTAATTAATGTTAGCAAATACAAGAAGACCCAGTAACCAAGTTAAAAATACAAGCAAAATTTATAGATTAAGTAACTTCTAATGAAGTAGAACAGCTGAGGTGAAATGTATATTTAAAAGACAACTAGTGAGAGCACTCAAGAAGACTCAAGTATAGCACAGATAAAACTGAAACTGAAGAAACCAGGGCAAAAGTAACAACAAGCTAAGATTTGGCAACACATTTCTGATAAATATTCTGCTCATTGTTGTCAGCTCCAATTCACCAGTAACATCTTCTAAAGTCACTTCTGTTTGAAGAAGAGAAGCTAGATACTCTATTTCCATGATCACCTTTCCTGTGTGATACCCAGAATCCTGTGACACATGGAATGAGGAAGAGGAGAAGCTATTAGTTTGCTGAAGCAGTTGCATCCTGATGTGAGATTCATATCGGCACTCTAGAAATTTCTTAAGAACTACCCTCTTTGCAGCTGCAGCCTTAGGCTGTTGAATGCTTTTCGGTATTAATTTGCTAGACCCTCCATAACAAAAATACAATAGACTGAATAGCTTAACAGAATTTTTTGTATTTTCTCACAGTTCAGGAGTCTAGGTGTTCAATATCAGCTGCCAGTGGGACTGATTTCTCCTGACACCATTTTCCTTCACTTGCAAATATCTGACTCTCCCTGCTTGGCCTCCACATAGTCATCCCTCTATGAACTCACACCTGGAGTTTATACTCACACATCTTCCTATGTCTTTCTCTTCTATCTTATGAGGACAACTATAAAATTGGATTAGTATTTTAAAATTGGATATCTTCTTCTTATAAGGACATCAGTAAGACTGAATTAGGGACCACTCTGAAGAAATTATTTTAAAGTAACTACTTCTTTCTTATAGTCACATTCTTAGGTACTGGGGGCTAGCTTTAAACATCAATTTTGGAGAGAAAATAATTCAGTCTATACCACCTACTTGGAAATTATTAGCAATTTCTGTGGCTTTTCAGTGAATTACTGAGAACTACCCACTTTGGTTCTACAGGCTGAGATATTTAGCAGTCCTTCACTGATTATGACAGTGCCTCTCCAAAGTGTAGTTGTAGCTTACCTGATGTTTTCTTCCTTAGTTTCTACAAAGTTATATAGGTGTCTAGTTCCTAGTTTTAAACTATAGAATTGGAATATAGTGTGGTTCTATCTATCTTACCTATCTATCTATCTATCTATCTATCTATCTATCTATCATCTATCATCTATATCTATCTATCTATCTAACTATAAATCTATCTATCTATGTGTCTATCATCTATCTATCATCTCTCTATCATCAATCTATAAACTTTGTAAGACTGGTTTCTCCTGAGAACTCTCTCCTTGGCTGATAGATGACTTTCTTATCCTTGTGTCTTGACCTTGTATTCCCTCTGTCTATGCTCCAATTCACTCTTCTAATGAAAACATTAGTCATATTGGACTTGAGCTCACCCTAATGAACTCATTGTAACTTAATTACCTGTTTAAAGACCCAATCTCCAAATACAAGCACATTCTGAGGTACTTTAGGAAGTCAACATATGAATTTTGTAGGAACTCAATTCAGTCTATTTTATCAATCATCTATGTATTACTCTACCAACTAATTACTAAACTATTTGAAAGCAATTTACAAACTACATGATGTGTTCATGTAGATATATAGCATGTTCTTTACAATAAGGACTTTCCTGTACCTTATATAAGACTGGAAGATTGGAAGCCAAAGAGACATGCTCCTATTGGCTTAGAAGAAAACAAACACCCATGTTGTGACCTGACTACATGGATCATGTGGCAAAGAACTGAGAGTGGCCTCTAAAAACCAAAAGTGGTTCTTGGAAACATCTAACAGTTATAGAATTGAAAGAAAATGATTATGCCAAAATTAATGGGATTGGAAAAGAATCCTGAGATGTATGGAAGATGGGAACAGAAGCCCCAGCTAACACTTTGATTTCAGCCAAGTGATGTCCTGAGCAAAGGACCCTGCTAACTCATACCATGGAAAGTGAGATATAATAAAATTGTGCTGTTTTAAGCTACTGAGTTTGGGGTAATGTATTACACATTATCAAAAGCTAAGACACTCTTCAGACTAGGTCATTTGGCCATGTTTGGTTGTGTTTTGGATTGTCAGAATTTGAGAGACTGTTCTATTCACCTAAAGTATACAGATACCAAGGTTGATATTAACCATACTGCAATGTTTAAGATAGCCCCCTAATAGCACAGGATTTTGCAGACCAAAAATTTAATAGTGCTAAAATTGAGATACTTTGGATTTGGCTGTTTTATTATAACCATCTCCAATTGGAAGAAGAAAACTAAATTTGAGTTTGAATCTTGGGTATATAAAAACTTTCTAGGAAAAAATTAGAGCATACATTTTCTTTGGGATACTAGGATATTATTAAATACTACCCGATGGAGATCATTATTTTCAGGATTTTAAAACTAAATCCACCACTTCTTATATGTAAGGATTAAGTTTTAAGTTATGTTTTCATATTAATAAGAAATTATCACCTACATGACAAGATCAACGATCATGCAGTTTAGAAAATTTTTTTACGGGGTGTGTAAAATGCTTAAGTTTTATATTTTTTTATTGTCTTTTACTATCTGGAAATATTTTTATATATATATTTTCAGGTTCTCAGTAGAGACATTAATTGATAGAAATAAGTCAATATTTTGCTTCCACACTGCCTTCACATTTACAGTCCACATTTCCATCAGAAAACCTGCTTGAGTCCCTGGCAGAATACTTGTTTGAAAAAATCTGTTGCATGCCACACAATTACCAAATTTGTGGGTGACACGAACACACAAAGATGAGATTATTATACCTTTTATAATTCTAAGGCAAAATACATATACTAGACAGAAAGATTTGTAATTATATATGTATATAAATAAAAGCTACAGCTAATGACATACTTTAACTACTTATAATCCTTGGACATTATAAAGTAAATATTTAATGTATGTGAGTTTGGAGTTCATTTCCTTCAGTGCTGTTCTGCAGTTCTTGATGCTCAGCAGGAGTTTTTAGGATTATTGCATGGTCCTTAAGGGGAATTTTAAATAACATAAAAACATTTTAAAAGCACAGGTTTCCTGTAAGTTACTACTAGCTGTCAGTCAATGAAATTCTACAATGCAGATCCTCTGTCATTTGATGTGAAATCCAATACTCTCGTTCTGACATGAACAATCAGAACATTTAACAGAGAACAGGTAAATGAGCATGAAAAAGGCATTGTGACAGTACTGCAAAAACATGTTGAATATAAAAGTTCATTTACTAAGGATAAAAACAATATAGAAAATTTAATCCTTGTTCATAATCCTCTGTCTTGACTGATTCTTCAGTATCAAATTAGTATTACAAAATAAGATCTCCCTATCCTCTTAGTCATATTCTCAAATCTCTGCAAAGATAAATGTCCTACATTTGTGGTTGTTCTTTTCTATTTATAATTAGAGTAGCTTTCAAGAAGAATAAAAAGGCAAACAGCAAAAAACTAAGTAAATGTGAAGTTTTATTCAGAAATGACTTGTCTGATAAGCTCAACTTTCTCAAATTTAAAAAGAGCATAAAGTATCAAAAGATCTAGCAGAGAAACCAAAACAACTGTTAGAATTTCCATACATGAATAATATGGCCAACTACATACAGTACTATCAAAAGTCAGATCCAGTTCTGAGTGCTGTCTTTAGATAGTAACTTCTTTAATCCTTATAGCAACCTTTTGAAATAAGCACTAGATTTATTTCCTTTTGATAAATGAGAAAACCGAACCACAAAGAGTTTATATATTTTTAAGGAGAAAGTTTAGCTTGCAAGGGGTTAACAAATATTAAAAATGAAGTCCTTCCTCTTAATCACTTCAAGTGGTTAATCTCCAAGACTCTATTTAATCTTTATTCAAGCATTTTTTTGGTGTTTAGTTTCACTCTGGGCTGGTTCCTGAGAATAAATAAAACAGATACACATAAAAGAATAAATCTCAGAGATCTCCGGACATCTATCCAGCTCTAATCAGCGCAACAAGACACAGCTGAAAACAAGAAGTGGGGAGGAGGGGCAGTAACTCAGGTCTCCATGGAGATCTGAGATACACCTCCCCCTACTGAAGCTGAGAAAAAACCCTGCCCCCAGTGAGATTAGTTGGTGGAAGAGACCTTCAGCGTTTCAGGTTACACCCACAGCATTCCTGGTTACAGTTTCAAGGAAGCCCCCTGCTGAGATCAGTTAACAAGACTATCACCTGTTAAGAAAACAAACAAATCAAGACTTCAAAGCTGCCCAAATCCGAAAGTGGATTACAAATAATAGCTGATACCAACCCAAGAAGACCTAGAAATAACACAACTGAAAACCTGAGGCAGACAAGACCAAGCCTAGACCAACTCTACAAATAAAATACCATTATGAGAAGACAAAGGAGTGCAACCCAAATGAAACCACAAGAGACACCTTTGAGAGATGAGCTGAGTGATTTGGAAATAATCAAACTGCCAGATGCGGAGTTCAAAATAATGATTGTAAGGATGCTTAGGATCTTAGAACAACAATGGAGGGTCAGTTTGAAAACCTAAATAAAGAAATAGCAAGTATAAAAAAGGATATTGAAATATTAAAAAAGAATCAGTCAGAGATGACAAATACAATATCAGAAATGAAGACCACAATGGAAGGAATTAAAAACAGGATGGATACAGCTGAGGATCGAATCATCGAGTTGGAGGACAACTGGAATGAAAGCATGAAAGCAGAGAAGAAAAGAGAAAAGATACTCAAAAAGTCAGAGGAAATACTTAGAGAGCTCTATGACAACATGAAGAGAAATAACATCCGCATCATAGGGGTTCCTGAAGAAGAAGAAAAAGAACAAGGGATAGAGACTTTGTTCAATCATATCATAACTGAAAACTTCCCTAAATTAATGCAAGAGAAACTCTCACAAGTCCAAGAAGCACAGAGGACTCCATTAAAGAGAAACTCAAAGAAACCTACACCAAGACACATCATAATTAAAATACCAAAGCTAAGCGATAAAGAGAAAATATTAAAAGCTGCAAGAGAAAAAAAAGTTATCACCTACAAAGGAGCCCCCATAAGGATAACATCCAACTTCTCAACAGAAACACTTGAGGCCAGAAGGGAATGGCAAGAAATATTCAAAGTAATGCAGAACAAGAACCTACAACCAAGACTACTTTATCCAGCAAGGCTATTGTTTAGAATCGAAGAAGAAATAAAAAGCTTCCCAGACAAAAAACAACTCAAGGAATTCATTACAACCAAACCAATGCTGCAAGAAATGTTAAGGGGCCTGTTGTAAACAGATCAAAGTTGGAAAAGAATATAGCAAAAAAAGGAATACACCTTTAAAGAAGAAAATGGCAATAAACAACTACATATCAATAATAACCTTAAATGTAAATGGATTAAATGATCCAATCAAAAGACATAGGGTAGCTGCGTGGATAAGAAAACAGGACCCATACATATGTTGTCTACAAGAGACACACCTTAGAACAAAAGACACACATAGATTGAAGGTAAAAGGATAGAAAAAAACATTTCATGCAAACGGAAATGAAAAGAAAGCTGGGGTAGCAATACTTATATCAGACAAATTGGACTTTAAAACAAAGGATATAGTAAGAGATAAAGAAGGCCACTACATAATGATAAAGGGAGTAATCCAACAGGAAGATATAACTATTATAAATATCTATGCACCTAATATAGGGGCACCCAAATATATAAAGCAGACTTTGATGGATTTAAAGGGCGAGATCAACAGCAATACTATAATAGTAGGGGATTTCAATACCCCACTAACATCACTAGATAGATCCTCAAGAAAGAAAATTAACAAAGAAACAGCAGACTTATTGGAAACACTAGATCAACTTGATTTAATAGATATCTTCAGATCCTTTCACCCTAAAGCAGCAGAATATACATTCTTTTCAAGTGCTCATGGTACATTCTCTAGAATAGACCACATGTTAGGGCACAAAAGTGCTCTCAACAAATTTAAGAAGACTGAAATCATATCAAGCACTTTCTCCGATCACAACGGCATGAAACTAGAAATGAATCACAGCAGAAAAGCTCAAAAATTCTCAAACACATGGAAACTAAATAGCAGGGTGTTAAATAATGAATGGATTAAGAATGAGATCAAAGAAGAAATAAAAAAATTCCTAGAAACAAATGACAATGAACATACAACAACTCAAAATTTATGGGACACAGCGAAAGCAGTGCTGAGAGGGAAGTTCATAGCACTACAGGCATACTTTCAGAAGCTAGAAAAAGCTCAAATAAACAACTTAACCCTGCATCTAAAAGAATTAGAAAAAGAACAGCAAGTAAAGCCCAAATGTAGTAGAAGGAAGGAAATAATAAAGATCAGAGCAGAAATAAATGACATAGAGGCTAAAGAAACAATACAGAGGATCAATGAAACTAGGAGCTGGTTCTTTGAAAAGGTAAACAAGATTGATGAACCTTTAAGTAGACTCACCAAGAAAAAGAGAGAGAGAGGACTCAAATAAATAAAATTAGAAATGAGAGAGGAGAAATAACAACTGACACAAGAGAAATACAAAATATTGTAAGAAAATACTATGAAGAATTGTATGCCAAAAAACTAGACAGCCTAGATGAAATGGACAAATTCCTTGAAGCATACAATCTTCCAAAAATCAATCTGGAAGAATCAGAAAACCTAAACAGACTGATTACACCAAATGAGATCGAAACAGTTATCAAAAAACTCCCAACAAAGAAAAGTCCAGGGCCCGATGGCTTCACAACGGAATTCTACCAAATATTCAAAGAAGAACTAACACCTATCCTTCTCAAACTATTTCAAAAAATTCAAGAGGAAGGAAGACTTCCAAGCTCCTTTTTTTTTTTTTTTTTCATTTTTCTGAAGCTGGAAACAGGGAGAGACAGTCAGACAGACTCCCGTATGCACCCGACCGGGATCCACCCGGCACGCCCACCAGGGGCGACGCTCTGCCCACCAGGGGGCGATGCTCTGCCCATCCTGGGCGTCGCCATGTTGCGACCAGAGCCACTCTAGCGCCTGAGGCAGAGGCCACAGAGCCATCCCCAGTGCCCGGGCCATCTTTGCTCCAATGGAGCCTTGGCTGCGGGAGGGGAAGAGAGGGACAGAGAGGAAAGTGCGGCGGAGGGGTGGAGAAGCAAATGGGCGCTTCTCCTGTGTGCCCTGGCTGGGAATCGAACCCGGGTCCTCCGCACGCTAGGCCGATGCTCTACCGCTGAGCCAACCGGCCAGGGCCCCAAGCTCCTTTTATGAGGCGAGCATAATTCTGATTCCAAAACCAAGCAAAGACAACACAAAGAAAGAAAATTATAGGCCAATATCTCTGATGAATATAGATGCTAAAATCCTCAACAAAATATTAGCAAACCAGATCCAACAATATATGGAAAAAATCATACACCATGATCAAGTGGGATTTATTCTGGGGAGGCAAGGCTGGTACAATATTCATAAATCAATCAATGTGATTCATCACATAAACAAAAAGAAGGAGAAAAACCATATGATAATTTCAATAGATGCAGAAAAATCATTTGATAAAATCCAGCACCCATTCATGATCAAAACTCTCAGCAAAGTGGGAATACAGGGAATATACCTCAACATGATAAAAGCCATTTATGAGAAACCCACAGCCAACATCATACTCAATGGGAAAAAATTAAAAGCAATACCCTTAAGATCAGGAACAAGGCAGGGGTGCCCCCTTTCACCACTCTTATTTAACATAGTCCTGGAAGTCCTAGCCTCAGCAATCAGACAAGAAGAAGAAATAAAAGGCATTCAAGTTGGAAAAGAAGAAGTAAAACTATCATTATTTGCAGATGATATGATATTGTATATAGAAAACCCTAAAGTCTCAGTCAAAAAACTACTGGACCTGATAAATAAATTCAGCAAAGTGGCAGGATATAAAATCAATACTCAGAAATCAGAAGCATTTTATACACCAACAATGAACAGTCAGAAAGAGAAATTAAGGAAACAATCCCCTTCACAATTACAACCAAAAAAATAAAGTACCTAGGAGTAAACTTAACCAAGGAGACTAAAGACTTGTACTTGGAAAATTACAAAGCATTGATAAAAGAAATCAAGGAAGATACAAACAAGTGGAAGCATATACCATGCTCATGGTTAGCAAGAATAAACATCATTAAAATGTCTATATTACCCAAAGCAATCTATAAATTCAATGCAATACCAATTAAAATACCAATGACATACTTCAAAGATATAGAACACATATTCCAAAAATTTATATGGAACCAAAAGAGGACACGAATAGCCTCAGCAATCTTAAAAAAGAAGAGTAAAGTGGAAGGTATCACACTTCCTGATATCAAGTTATACTACAAGGCCGTTGTACTCAAAACAGCTTGGTACTGGCATAAGAACAGACATATAGATCAATGGAAGAGAACAGAGAACCCAGAAATAAACCCACAGTTCTATGGACAACTGATATTTGACAAAGGAGGTAAGGAAATACAATGGAGTAAAGACAGCCTCTTTAACAAATGGTGTTGGGAAAATTGGACAGCTACCTGCAAAAAAATGAAACTAGATCACAAGCTTACACCACTCACAAAAATAAACTCAAAATGGATAAAAGACTTAAATGTAGGCCGTGAAACCATAAGCATCTTAGAGGAAAACATAGGCAGTAAGCTCTCCGACATCTCTCGGAGCAATATATTTGCTGATTTATCTCCACGGGGAAGTGAAATAAAAGACAGGATAAACAAATTGGACTATATCAAACTAAAAAGCTTTTGCACAGCTAAAGACAACAAGAACAGAATAAAAAGACAAACTACACAATGGGGGAACATATTTGACAATACGTCTGATAAGGGGTTAATAACCAAAATTTATAAAGAACTTGTAAAACTCAACACCAGGAAGACAAACAACCCAATCCAAAAACGGGCAAAAGAGATGAATAGACACTTCTCCAAAGAGGACATACAGATGGCCAATAGGCATATGAAAAAATGCTCAACATCACTAATCATTAGAGAAATGCAAATTAAAACCACAATGAGATATCACCTCACACCAGTCAGAATGGTGCTTATCAACCAAACAACACAGAATAAGTGCTGGCGAGGATGTGGAGAAAAGGGAACCCTCTTGCACTGCTGGTGGGAATGCAGACTGGTGCAGCCACTGTGGAAAACAGTATGGAGATTCCTCAAAAATCTGAAAATCGAACTGCCTTTTGACCCAGCTATCCCACTTTTAGGAATATATCCCAAGGACACCATAGAAGGGCTCGAAAAGGAGAAATGCACCCGCATGTTTGTGGCAGCATTGTTCACAATAGCGAAGATCTGGAAACAGCCCAAGTGTCCGTCATAGGACGAGTGGATTAAAAAGCTTTGGTACATATATACTATGGAATACTACTCAGCCATAAGAAATGATGACATCGGATCATTTACAATAACATGGATGGACCTTGACAACATTATATGGAGTGAAATAAGTAAATCAGAAAAAAAAAGAACTAAGATGAATCCATACATAGAAGGGACATAAAAATGAGACTCAGAGACATGAACAAGAATGTGATGGCAACAGGGGCGGGAGGTTGGGGGAGGGGGAGGGGGTGAAGAAGGAGAGAGGGGTTAGGGGAGGGGAGGGGCACAAAGAAAACCAGATAGAAGGTGACAGAAGACAATTTAACTTTGGGGGAGGGCTATACAGCACAATCAAAAGTCAAAATAATCTAGAGATATTTTCTCTCAACATATGTACCCTGATTTATCAATGTCACTGCATTAAATTTAATAAAAAAAAATGAAGAAAAAAAAAGAATAAATCTCATTGTTATAGGGATTGTGATATAAACACAAAGAACAGATTATTACTTGACAAATAACAAAAGGAAAAAACAAGAAGTCAGTTAGATTAACAGTAAAAAATATCATACAGGTCAACTTTGCATTGTTTTATAGCCATTTGAACAGATCAGTATTGTCAGTTGTATTTATAACTGATGACAGCATGAAGTTTCCAAAAAAAGATGTAATCTATGTTAAAAAAACTTTTGGTTAAGAAAAAAGGCAGTATAAATATAAACTTTTATTCTGGATAACTTACTATGTTTTGGACTAAATACATAATTTTTTAAAAATCATATTTTGATTTATTTTCTCTGTGGTTGCTCCAGGGCTTACCACATACATTTTAGTTTAACAGAATCTACTTTAGATTTATACTAACTTAATTCTAATGAGAGGTAGAAATGCTACTTCTCTATAGCTTTATTTCATCTTTTTTTCTATTATTGTTACATATATTGCATCTATATGCTACAAAAATACATTGTTATTATTACTTTGTATAAATTCATGTCAATTATAGAAGCTGAGGAAAGTAAGGAGAGGAAATTTATACTTATAGATTTTATAGATAATATCTATTTCTTAGCATTTATAGTTCTTTTTATTTGCTCCTATGAGATTTAGTCACCATTTTGCTCCTATTCACCAAATTTAAGCTTCCTTGCCAAACATATTACATTACTAGGTGTAATAAGCCAAAGAGTATAATTACATACATATTTTATATAATTTCTTTCTTTTTTTTTTTCTGTATTTTTCTGAAGCCGGAAACAGGGAGAGACAGTCAGACAGACTCCCGCATGCGCCCGACTGGGATCCACCCGGCACGCCCACCAGGGGGCGACGCTCTGCCCACCAGGGGGTGATGCTCTGCCCCTCCGGGGCGTCGCTCTATTGCGACCAGAGCCACTCCAGCGCCTGGTGCAGAGGCCAAGGGGCCATCCCCAGCGCCCGGGCCATCTTTGCTCCAGTGGAGCCTCGGCTGCCAGAGGGGAAGAGAGAGACAGAGAGGAAGGAGAGAGGGAGGGATGGAGAAGCAGATGGGCGCTTCTCCTATGTGCGCTGGCCGGGAATCGAACCCGGGACTTCACGCCAGGCCGATGCTCTATAATTTCTTTATATATCAGTTTTAAAACTAATAAAAATATATACATTTATATGGTATCCTATACCGTGTTTTTTGCTCCATAAGACACACTTGACCATAAGACACACCTAGGGTTTTAAGGAGGAATATAAGAAAAAAAAATGTTCCAAACCAAATGGTGTGTTAAAATATTTAATAAAATACCATATTTTTTGCTCCATAAGACATACAGGCATTTTCCCTCCACTTTTTTTGGGGAAAAGTGCATCTTATGGAGGAAAAAAATATGGTAATTATTTACCTTTACCAGTTTTCTTTATTTCTTCATGTAGATTTGAATTTCCATCTAGATATTCTTTTATTCAGCATAAGAAACTTTATTTTATTTATTTATTTATTTTTGTGAGAGAGACAGATTGAGAGGGTACAGATAGGGACAGACAGACAGGAAATGAGAGAGATGAGAAGCATCAATTCTTCATTGTGGCACCTTAGTTGTTTATTGATTGCTTTCTCATATATGCCTTAATGAGGGGTTACAGCAGAGTGAGTGACCCCTTTCTCAAGCCAGTGACCTTGGGCTTCAATGCAATGTCCTTTGAGCTCAAGCCAGTGATCATGGCATCATGTCTATAATTCCATGCTCAAGCCATGACCCCGTCAGTAATCAAGCAGATGAGCCTGCTCTCAAGCTGGATGAGCCCATGCTCAAGCCAGTAACCTCAGGGTTTCAAACCCAGGTCTTCAGCATCCCAGGCCGACACTCTATCCACTGTGCCACCACCTGGTCAAGCTAAATGGATATTCCTTTAGTATTTTTTTTCATATTTGCTTTCCAATTAAAAGAATTGACTTGTTTTTTTATCTATCTGGGAATACCTTTTGGCTTTGAAAGATACTTTTGCTGGATATAAGATTTTTGGTTGACAGTTTTATTTTCTAGCACTTTGACTATGCCTTATGGCCTTCATTGTTTTTGATGAGAAGTCAGATGTTAATGTTATTGGATTTCCCTTGAATGTGATGAGGGCTATTTCTCTTGCTGCTTTCAAAATGTTGTCTTTGCTTTATATTTCAGTGTTTTTACTATAATATATTTGTGTGTAGATAATTTTTTTTCATTTTTCCTATATAGAATTGGTTGAGATTCTTGGATATGTAGGTAAATATTTATCAGCAAAATTGGAAAGTTTTCAATCACTGTTTCTTTAATTATGCTTTGTTGGTGCACTTAAGGAAATCTCACATTTCTCTCTAATTCTGTTCTTTTTTTTTCTCATTTTCTTTTCTCTCTAGTATTCAGTATATAATCTTCATAGATCTAAGTTAGCTAATGCTTTCTTCTGCCATTTAAAACTACTATTATGTTTCGCTAAAGACATTTTAATTATTGTACTTTTCCACTCAAGAATTTCCATTTTTTTTTTAATTCCTAATTCTTTTTTTTTTTTTTGTATTTTTCTGAAGTGAGAAGAGTGGAAGCAGAAAGACAGACTCCTGCATGTGCCTTACAGGCACCCACCTGGCAAGCCCACTAGGGAGCAGTGCTTTGCCTATCTGGGAGGGGCATTGCTCTATTGCAACTGGAGCCATTCTAGCACCTGAGGTGGAGGCCATGGAGCCATTCTCAGCACCCAGGCCAACTTTGCTACAATGGAGCCTTGGCTGCGGGAGGGGAAGAAAGAGATAGAGAAAGAAGAGGGGAGGTTGGAGAAGCAGATGAGTGCTTCTCCTGCATGCCCTGACTGGGAATCAAACCCAGGACTTCCACATGCCAGGCAGATGCACTACCACTTACCCAATCAGCCAGGACCAAAAAATTCCTAATTATTTATTTATATATTTTATTTGATAATGCATTGTCTTTATGTTTTTCTATACTTCATGGCTTTCTTTAATTCATTAAGAGTATTTATTATAGTTACTTTGGAATCTTTCTGTTAAATATAACATCTGGTTTCTTGCAGTTTCGGTTGTTTTATTTTGTGTTTGTTTTACTGTGTATAGGTCACAATTTCTTTGCCTGATCATAATTCATTATAAATTGGTCAGCAATTTATTTTAGCAACTCTGGAAACAGATTTATTCTTCCCAAGAGCTTGCTTTGTATTGTTTATTTATTCGGTTTATGACTTGGCTGTTTTGGTGAAATTCGTTTTCACCACACTGTGCAGGTTTTGGTATCATTCCTTGGAAGTGCAACCTTGAGCACAGTGATTTCAGTGGTTTAGCAAGGCTTTCTTTAACTATCTTTCCCTGAGCTATCTGTCAATACATGTGTTTTATTCATTATTTTTACACTTCACATTTTAGGCTCCTTTAATTGCTGATTTATTGTTCTATAGTTTTTGACAAAGTTCTGGTGCATAAATTGTTCACCAGTCAGATTCAATTAAATTCAGAAATTAAACTAAGGACAGTTTTTGAGATTTGTTCACTCTAGTAGACTATTTCAAACTTTTTTTTTCTTATTCTCTCTGGAAAACCAGATGGTCTATAGTTTAGCTTGTAGTTTTTAATGAAGTTATTCTTTTTAAGTGTCCTTACATGTGAATTTCTCCAAATTCTATTTAAAATATAACCTTGGGGAGAGTTTTGGAGCTTTCTGTTATTGTGGCTTTCTCTTCCTTCAGGGAGAATTCTCTGAGCTACTTACTCTATGTGCTAGATGTGGCTGGAGCTTCTGGAACCCCCATCTGGCCAATCCCAGCATATAGTATCTTCCCACCAAGTACATTGGATTGAGGACACTCATAGACCCAATATTTCTGGCTAGCCATGTCTGATTAGAACCTTCATCCTATGTGGGGGGCATGATAGAGGAAGGGAGCTTTCGACCTATTAGATGTACTCAGCAGGCCCTTAGCCTCTTCAATTTAGTGTTGAATAGGATGAGAAATGTGGCCTGCTCCTCACAGGTTTGGGAACTCTTTACTGGGAGATCAGAACAGAATGATCTCTGTTCTATAGACCACACCCACCAAAATGTAGCTAGCCATCATCAAGCTGATCTGGATGGTAGGGGGAAAGTGTGAGTTATAGCTCAAATGTACAGATTCTCACTGTTTTTGCATAATTTTAGGTTATTTTCTAAAATAATTTTTCTCTTTAATACATGCCCTTAGGACAATTTTTTAATATTATATTTATTTATTTATTTATTCATTTTTAGAGAGGAGAGAGGGAGAGAGAGAGACAGAGAGGGAGAGAGAGAAGAGAGAGAGACTGAGAAAGAGAAGGGGGAGGAGTTGGAAGCATCAACTCCCATATGTGCCTTGACCAGGCAAGCCCAGGGTTTCGAACCGACGACCTCAGCATTTCCAGGTCAATGCTTTATCCATTGCACCACCACAGGTCAGGCCCTTAGGACAATTTTTAGAGACTTTATTATGTGTATCACTGGTTTTGACCAGCATTGCTTGTTTTCTAGGGAGAAGGTCTATAGAGTTCCTTATGGTACCCTAGTGGATATAGAATAAATACTTTTAAAGAGTACTTTTAGTTAGCTGATTTATTTTTTAATATAAAGAATAATCTTTTTCCTCAATAATGTGAGATAAATGAGGTATAACCATAAACACTTAGAATTAAATTAGACTATACTAATTTCACTTCTTTTGGTCAAATGATAACTTAAAATAAAATAAATGACATTATTACTCTATAATCCAGTTTTCTATTGTCAACAACTAAGTCACATATTTACAAATATCATTTATAAGTTATACAATGCATTGCTGAAAGTGTGTTACTAGCCTATTATATGATCTTCACATTACAGTGCCTTCCATTCTCCCAACTCCCTGCTGCTATCCCAGCAGCCCACAGAATTGGATTCTTTCAGAACACTTTGGGGCATTTCTTAATCATCGCCATCTCATCATCATAATAATGTTTATTATTCCTTTTATTCCCAGAATTTGAAACTCAATTTATTTTTCTCCTGGCTGAGCATCAAGAAGATCGGCCCAATTTGTTTGATAACTATGTATTGGTTTGAAATTAATTCATTATATGAACATTGTTAGTTACTTTGTGTCAATTACTATTCTAAGCAAAAGAATTAAGGAAACTCATTGAGAGATGAGCTATTATTTCAGCTTTCAGTGAGTTTACCATAATATAATGGCCAAAGATTTTAGAAAATATATCAATATAATATTTTTATTATGAAAAATAAAACTTTAAAAAATTATGCAGCGTTCAGTTAGTGTAAAAAGAAATGAGTGGCCAATTATGTTTGGACTTGAAAACTACTGGACAGCTTTTCTTTTTCATTGTATCTTGGCATAAGGATTTAGTATTCTAGGTATAGTTGCAAAATATAGGTATTTGGGGATGAGCAAGTAATTCCTTTTGACTCTCATCTCATATGTACAATAACACAATGCAAATAGAGTAACTCTAGAGAGGTAGGCAGGGACCAGATCATGGTGAATTCTTCATTCTGTGCTAAGGCTTTTCTCACTTTATCTAGCAGGCAACAGGAAACAATGGAATGAATAATTTGAAGTTGAAAGATAATGAAGATCACATTTTCATTGTTGTTGTTCTTATTAGTTTTATAAGGATTTCTCTGCCAAATTTTGGAAGATAAACTACCTAAACTAGTTAGGAAACTTCAGTGATAGTCAAGTTAAAAGATAATTTCCTATTATAGGACAGCAGCATCGAAGATGAAGCAGGGAGGGTTGATATAAAATTTGTTAAGAAGATAGAAGAGAGAGAACTGTGTTATTAATTTATGTACAAACTTAACAGAATTAAAAATTTAGAGACAAATTTTACTTTTTATGATTATGTGACTGCATTAATGGTGATATAATCAAAGGGTATTAATTTTTGGAGGAAAATTAATGCTTTTAAGTGTAGACACTCTGTTTTTGATATACCCATGGGCCATCAGTTACTCATGCCCCGTAGGCAGTTGAATATATAAGTATAAATAACAGGGCAAAAGTTGTGCTCCAATATATATTTGGAAATCATGCACATATAGAAATTAGTGCTAGAGATCTGCTAAGATATATATTTAGAAATCATGCACATTAAGAAATTAGTGAAGTCATGAAAGTATAAAAAGTTTAGTTTAAAAATATGATTTCTATAGGAAAACAACATTTAAGGTGAAAACAAAAAAAGAAGTCATTTAGGAGAACAGTCTAGCTTGCTGGGTTAGCAATTATCTGAGTTTTTTTTAATTCACCAATTTATTAAATGATAATTTAAGGTAAACAGATCTATCACCTCATTTGTACTAATGTAAACAATCATGATGATACTTGCTAATGCAAGCAAATAATTCAGAAAACGCATAAAAACTATCCATGTTTCATTAAAGAAAATAATTAATATAAGATTCTTTTAAAAGGTATAAAAGTACATGTACGTATCTGTGATTAAATAGCTGTTCTAAAAACTTTATGTAAATGTATTAACCAGTATCTTATGCATTTATTATGATTCCAATTCAAAATACCTTCATTCTCTTAGACACATTAAAGCATGTCATTACATATGGTTTTGCATTAACTATAGTTGTCACTCACCATATCACAGTTCACTTTTTGCAGTCTCACTGTATCACAGATTTTAAAATTGTGTATATCTAATTTTTTATTGTGGATTTTTTTGCTATATCACGGGATTATGCAGTATATAGGTATTTTTGTATATTATCTTAATTATTTATAAAGTGTTTAAGAGCATAGGAAGTGTTTATAAGAGTGTGAGAAAGGTTAATAACAATGTGAGAAAGGTTTATAAGACTATGGGGAGGGTTTATAAAGCCTTAAAATATATATAAATAATAAAATAAGGTTGCTACGTCACGGATTTTCGCCTATCATGGGGGTTCTGGAACCTAACCCCCATGATAGACGAGGGACCACTGTAGATGATTTCTCAATATTTCTTCACTGTTTGAAAAGTTAGTAGATTAAAATTTGATGTGTGCTTTGAGACTAGATGACTAGATATGTAAATATGACTATAGGTGTGCATGTACTTTTAGATATTAATATAAATACACACATATGTACATATACATAAACACAGACATAGATATATATATATATACATACAGATATTGGGAAATCTTTGTTATATTATTTACTAAGTATAACTATTGCAATCCCTGTTTTTCTTCTAAATAACTGAGGTTTATGTACCAAATGTTGTTACAAGGAAGTATCATTCTGTAAAAATACTTTCTAAATATTACAAAGTGGAAAGTGAATGAGAATAAGAAATGAAAGATAGAAGGGGTTTTCCTGTCAGGCCTGTGCTGAAATTCCCACAAGGCTTCTGACCAAAGCCCCTGTTTTGCTTCTCACTAATGACCTGATTTTAAGTCAGTTATTTAAAAATGAAGATCAATGTTAATATAAGAACATGACCCTTAGTGCCTTCATTTTTCATATGCAAGTTTTACTTTCCACACAAGCATTGGTAACATTGGATTAATATAAGTTTTACTCCTTGTCATTCTCATATAACTAACTTTAATAGAACTAGTTATATATATATATATATATATATATATATATATATATATATATATATATATGGAGAGAGAGAATGCAGGTAAGGGAGAGGCGAAAGTCTATGTGTGAGAGATAAATGCTGTAATATATCAAATGTTCCTATACATTTTCAGTATCTTACAGCTGTAAAAATATACGTATAACTAATTACCTTGCAAATGTTTGAAATTTTAGTTTTGTATGCAGGCTGTGTACCAAAATTGTCAACTTATTCTTTTTTAGTTAAAGCAGAACTCGTGACTGACTAAAGGAAGTGTCATGTTTTGATGAACATTCTGTTTGCACTAAAATACACGATATAATCCTGGATGAAATTTTGGGAGAGTTGAACTTTTAACCATAGAATAAATATACTTAAGTTACTCAGACTTTACCTTCTTCCTGAGTTGGAAAATTTCCATAACTATGCTTGAATTTGAAGACCTCACAACTAGGATCTGTTTTCTACAGAGTTTTTCGGGAATTCTACACAGAAGAAAAATATCACATGCTATATATAATGATGCAGTATACTTTCTACTTTTCAACCAGATGGACTAAAGAGGCAATGATGAAATGAACTTCCTCCTTCACACACATAGCAATTTTCCAAATAAAACTATTAATATATGTTCATCCAATTATCTCTTGTTGTTGAAAACTATTTTTCCTAGAACAAAGGGGTTTGGAAAATGAAAACCTGGCTCCGGAAGTTTTTAAAAAGGGACATTTTATGACTAGTGTTATATCTTTCATCTCAAAAATGTGCAATGATGAAACTAGAGATCTTAGCCAACAAAGTTTACACAAACAATAGCTAGGAGATGATATAAAAGTGAGGACCAGTAGTAGGTAGCCAAAAACATCCTTTTCTATTCCCAGGCAATGATATATTTTGGGAAAATATCACTGCCCCCTTCTCTGTGCATATTCTATAGTTATTAAATTACCAAATAACACAGGAGCAGTTATATATCATAAAAGAGACTTTTGTTAATATTCCCTTTAAGAGTTTGAGAAAATGCTTTTTTAAATGATTTATTCATTTCTATAGATAAGTATTTAGTTCAGGTGGACAACTGGATTCTTTCCTTTGCATCTAGGAACCCTATTTAATTTTTAGTCCTTAACTTACTCTCTCTCCTTCAATTGCTAAAGTACCTATAATTTATCCTCAGGTCTTCAAGATTAACACGGTCATACCAAATAATTTATGATGTCAGCCATTATAGCTTGTTGACTTATGTCATCTTCCACAGTTTTGTGCCTTTGCACTGGTTATTCTCTCAGCTTGAATCTCTCCTACATTTTTGTACCAAATATTTTATCAAAAGACATTTTCATCATAAAGAGTTTCAGGTTTTTCAAGGCAGAACTAGTTGCCTTCTCCTGCATGTTTCTACAATTCTTGCCCATGCTGCCATTTTAGCATTTTTATGTTCTACTATCATTATGTGTTCAATTATCTCTAGAACATTTAAGCAGCTAGAATACACACTCTACTCCATTCACCAAACATAAATTTGGGTACAAATAGGCTGTGGAAATGGTCAATGAATGGTTTTTGTAATGAGACTGGATGTGTATACTGTTATGAAAAAGATCTAGAGAGCAATAGTAAAACAATTAGGGTCTGGAGAAAGAGGGGAGAGTAGAGAATAGAGAATCTGTCACATATTGCCTTACATCACAGCTTTGTCTATGAAGAAGAGACTATTTTAAAGTCATAAAACATTAATGTCTTCTGATATACATATGATTAACTTAATGTGTATCTTATTTGAATGTTATATTATTCAAGGAACTAACATTTTAATCAATTTTAAATGTGTATATAAGGAATTTAGTGAATTAAGTAAATATTTATCCTCCAGAAAAAAAAATTAAAAGAAAAACTAAACTGGAATAGAAGTACTTAGTTACTATATCATCTAAAGAACTCTTTTATTAAGAAGAAATTATAATTTAAAAGTAAATTTAATAGAGTGACATTGATCAATAAGCATACATACATTTCAGGTAAACATTTCTATAGCATTTCTACTGTTGTATATTATTATACTTTGGTCAATATATTTTAAAAGGAGAAAAATTTAAATTAAAACATAGCTTAAGGCCTGACCTGTGGTGGCGCAGTGGATAAAGCGTCGACCTGGAAATGCTGAGGTCGCTGGTTCAAAACCCTGGGCTTGCCTGGTCAAGGCACATATGGGAGTTGATGCTTCCAGCTCCTCCCCCCTTCTCTCTCTCTGTCTCTCTCTCTCTCTCCCTCTCTCCTCTCTAAAAAATGAATAAATAAAAATAAAAAATAAAGAATATTTAAAAAAAAAACATAGCTTAAATATTTTTTATTTAAAAAATATTGTGCCAAATACATTGCCAACCTAATGGAATATACAATAAATGTTAATTTGAATGAAAACAAATTAGATTTTGAAAAAATGTCAATGACCTCCCCCAAAAGACACAGAATGTGTTTTCTCCCATTTGGTTATCAATGTATGCTTTATGTTCCAAAGTCTCTGAATACAATTGATCTATGCTAATAATAGAATAAGGAATGCATATAAGCAGACTTAATATACTTTGGTAGTTTCAATGCATAAAATCTAGGAAATATGTATTATATATACATATATATCTAGTTTCTCTGGTGACCTGGTCACTTGAAATATAGTATTGCATAAACAATAGTACACAGTCATCACTTTGAATTTTCTGATCTATCTTTTCTGTTTAAATGCATTAGCAGATTTTAGTAGCTAAGGTTTTACATACTTTTTAAATTGTATTTATGTTGTCTGTCTAGAGCTCAACAGTTACTTATGAAAAAGACTAAATTTTCTTTGAAAAATTTAATTTTAAATAAACTTTGAGAATACAACAAAGCAAAATAAATATGGAAAATTCAGTAAATTATACAATTTATCTAATTACCCTAGTTTTAAACTAAAAATAAAAAGTTAAACAAGTGTTTCTACATTTATAAAGCTATGGATTAAAAGGCATTTGAGAAGTTCTTAAAAGTTAACATATTTTATAACTGGACTTAAGCTACTATGTTTATAATGTTAATATAAAGTTCTTAATGTTAGAGAAAAAATAGAGCTAGACACGTAGGATCTTAATGTTATCTGTTAGTGTCACTTATGTTGTATGACACATGGTAATAAACTTTTTAAATTCTCAGTTACCTTCTCTATATAAAGAGTAATAAAAACATGATATTTTTCTATCTCTAATTTTGTAGATCTGAAAGCCTCCATAAACTTCAAATTAAGACAATAACAAGATATTTTTTAATCTTAGTAATTGCATATTTTTAATAGCAAAATAGGTTTAAAAATACCTTAAATATTCCTAGCAATTGGGGAGTGGTATATTATCTTTGGAATATGGTAGAATAAAAATTTTTATTAAATGTTAAATATGTAAACTGTACATATAAAAAAGTTTACTTATAATATAGCATGATAAAATGCTACAAAATTGATTGCTTTGAAGGAAATTGTATAAAAAAAAGAGCTCATAAACTAAGGTTCAACCATTCAGTTTAAATAAAAATACCATGGTAAAAGTATCATTTGTTTATGTTGTTTATCTATCTATTAGATTTGGTTAAATATGTAATATTTTAAAAAGAAAGATATAATGGGCAATTTTGTGATATTTAGCAGTAAAAAAAGGCAAAAAAATTAATATCACTAAATTATGAAAAAAGAGTACCCTTGATTGGGGTACAAATGGAAAAATAATACCCTTAAGATTACAAACAGTTAAGAAGATACAGCTTTCTGTCAGATGTACTTTGGGTTCATACTTGACTATATCCAGGCTGGGTGAATTCAGACAAGTTAGTTAACCTCCATAAAGATTAGTTATGCCATATGGAAATGGACAAAGTAACATAAAATGCCTTCTAAATTCAATTTGAAGTTCATGATTAAATATGTGTGGTGTTGTTATCATAATACCTAATAAGTAAATATTCAATAATATCACACTGTATTAGGTGCATGTAGAGAATATTTGTTCTTCTGGAGATATAGAAACACAAAAGGCATAATAAGGTCATCTTAATATAAAAAAAAGTTTCATTCGGGTTTAGTGGCCTTTATTATGTAACTTTATGTAAGAGTAGATGGCGTCAAAGGCAAACCATTTAATGCAATGCAGCAGTCAATAGTATCTTTTTGGCTTGGCTTCTCTATATATTGCCAGCTGATAATGTAATTAAAGCTCAGGGAAATGTTTAAATATAATATCTGCAATAGTTAGTCATAAAAAAAGATGCCAGTAACTCTAAGAATTTGAATGATTGTTGTAGGAATATTGGATGAAATAAATTGGTTATCAAATTGCAACAAAACGGATTAAACAATAAGAATTACTTGACACCAGGGCTACATAAAAATGTCATACAGTTATTTAATCCTAGATTTTACTTAAAATAAAGTAAATGAGAATATAGTTATAAGATTAGAAAAGAGTGATTTAATTTTTTTTTTTTTTACTGAATTCATCATTCTGAAATAAAAGTGTTTAAGGATGCATTGGCATGTATGGTTAGAAGAAATAATTGAGCAAAACTAAGAGTATCTATCTATACCTGACATTACACTGAGCATCCAATATCTTTATAGTTTTATTATTTAAATCTTAAATAGGTGTGTGTGTGTGTGTGTGTGTGTGTGTGTCTGTATAGAATAAAAAATCCATTTAGCCCTGACTGGTTGGCTCAGTGGTAGAGTGTTGGCCTGACATGTGGAAGTTCCAGGTTTGATTCCCGGCCAGGGTACACAGGTGAAGTGCCCATCTGCTTCTCCATCCCCCCCTCCTTTCTCTCTATTTCTCTCTTCTCCTCCCGTAGTTAAGGCTTCATGGGAGCAAAGTTGACCTGGGCGCAGAGGACGGCTCTGTGGCATCTGCCTGAGGTGCTAGAATGGCTCCAGCTACAACGAAGTTACACCCCAGATGGGCAGAGCATCGCCCCTGGTGGGCATGCTGGGTGGATCTCGGTCGGGTGCATGCAGGAGTCTGTCTGACTGTCTCCCTGCTTTAAGTACAGAAAAATACAAATAAAATAAAATAAAATTCATTTAATAACTCCATTAAGCCTGACCAGGCAGTGGTGCAGTGGATAGAGTGTTGGTCTGGGATGTGGAGGACCCAGATTTGAGACCCCGAGGTCGCCAACTTGAGCATGGGCTTATCTGGTTTGAGCAAAGCTCATCAGCTTGAGCCCAAGGTCGCTGGCTCGAGCAACGGGTCACTCAGTTTGCTGTAGCCCCCTGGTCAAGGCACATATGAAAAATCAATCAATGAACAACTAAGGAGCTGCAACAAAAAAATGATGTTTCTCATCTCTCTCCCTTCCTGTCTGTCTGTCCCTATCTGTCCCTCTCTCTGACTCTCTCTATCTCTGCCACAAAATAAATAAATAAATAAATAAATAAATAAATAAATAAATAAAAACCTCCATTAAACCAGCTAATTTTTTTATACAGTTGATTATTATATTGACTCTTTACGAAAGACAGGAACATAAAATGAAACCTTGTACACAGTTGGATGGGCCCAGGGTCTTAAATCAGACACATTGTCTTGACATTTTTAAGTTGAATTTATTGGAATGACATTATTTAATAAAATTACATAGGTTTCAGGTGCACAATTCTATAATATATCAACTGTGTATTGTATTCTGTGTCCCCACCTCAAGTCAAGTCTCCTTCCATCACCATTTATCACCCCCTATATCTTTTCTAACTGTCCTTACCCTCTTCCACTCTGTTAATCACCATGCTGTTGACTGTATCTATGAGTTGTAGTGGTTTTTTTTGCTTAATTCTTATACCTTTTTACCCAACTCATCAACCCTTCTCTCTTCCAACAGCTGTCAGTCTGTTCTCTGTATATATGTGTCTGTTTCTCCTTAGATTGTTAGTTTATTTCATTCATTAGATTCCACATATGAGTGCAATCATATGGTATTTGTCTTTCTATGACTGGCTTATTTCAGTTAACATAATGCTCTCCAGGTCTATTCATGATGTCACAAAAAGTAAGATTTCTTTTCTTGTTTTTTTTTTTGTTTTTGTTTTTTTTTTACGGCCGAAGAGTATCCTATTGTGTAAAAGTACCACGGCTTTTTAAAACCACTTTGGTTGATGGACACTTGGACTGCTTCCAAATCGTGGCTATTGTAAATAATGCTACAATGTACTTAGAGGTTCGTTTAGGTTTCTTTGGATAAATTTTCAGAACTGGTTCACTGGATCATAAGTTAGTTCCATATAAAGGAGAAAGATAGAGGTGAATAGATGATATTACAATTTAGTTCTTTAAAGAAATTTTAAAAAGTATGGGTACGGCTTAGGCTCAACATAAACAGAGGAAGAGAAATAGACACATTGGAGGTAATAAAGTGTATGTAATAGAAAAACAAGAGTGAAGACATTCACATCTTTCAGAATGATTCATTTGACAGAATGACATTATTGAAGTTTTTTTAAATTTCATTTTAATTTATTGGGTGTACATAGATTCTAGTGTCCCCCTGAATACCTTCCCCCTCCTTCTTGTTCCCCACCACATCCCTCCTTGCCACAACACCCTCCACCCGGTTTTACTTTTTTACTCTCAACCCATCCTATCTTCCCCTTTCCTTCTGGCCCCTTTCTCTCTGGACCCTTTGATCCATTCTATTCCTTTCGTCAATTCATATTGTTCATTGGATTCCTCAAAGGAGTGAAATAATGTGGTGTTTTTCTTTCTCTGCCTGGTTTATTTCACTTAACGTAATAGTTTCCAGGACCATCCATGTTGTCGCAAAAAGTAAGATTTCCTTCTTTTTCATGGCCCCATTGTGTATATGTACCACAGCTTTTTAATCCACTTGTCTACTGACAGACACTTAGGCTGTTTCCAGATCTTGGCTATTGTAAATAATGCTGCCATAAACATGAGGGTACATTTTTCCTTTTGAATCACTGATGTGGTTGGTGTTCTTGGGATATATTCCTAAAAGTGGGATGGCTGAGTCAAAAGGCAGCCCTATTTTTAATTTTTTGAGGAGTCTCCATACTGTTTTCCACAGTGGCTGCAACAGTTTGTATTCCCACATGCAGTGCAGGAGGGTTCCCTTTTCTCCACATCCTCTCCAGCACTTATTATGTGTTTTGTTAATGAGCGCCATTCTGACTGGTGTGAGGTGATATCTCATTGAGGTTTTAATTTGCATTTCTCTAATGACTAGTGATGTTGAACATTTTTTCATATGCCTATTGGCCACATGTATGTCCTCTTTGGAGAAGTGTCTATTTATTTCTTTGTCCATTTTTGATTGGATTGTTTGTCTACCTGGTGTTGAGTTTTACAAGTTCTTTATAAATTTTGGTTATTTACCCGTTATCAGATGTATTGTCAAATATGTTCTCCCATTGTGTGGTTTGCCTTTTTATTTAGTTCATATTGTCTTTAGCTGTGCAAAAGCTTTTTAGTTTGATATAGTCCTATTTGTTTATCCTGTCCTTTATTTCCCTTGCCCATGGAGATAAATTAGCAAATATATTGTTGCAAGTGATGTCAAAGAGCTTATTGCCTATGTTTTCCTCTAAGATGCTTATGGTTTCACGACTTACATTTAAATCTTTTATCCATTTTGAGTTAATTTTTGTGAATGGTGTGAGTTGGTGGTCTAGTTTCATTTTTTGCAGGTAGCTGTTCAATTTTCCCAACACCACTTGTTAAAGAGACTGCCTTTACTCCATTGTATGCTATTACCACTTTTGTCAAATTGTGTCCATAAAGGTGTGGGTTTATTTCTGGGTTCTCTGTTTTGTTCCATTAATCTATATGCCTTTTCTTATGCCAGTACCAGACTGTTTTGTGTACAATAATAGCCTTGTAATATAACTTGATATCAGGAAGTATGATACGACCCACTTTATTATTTTTTTTCAAGATTGCTGAGGCTATTCATGTTTTGTTGTTTTTTGGTGTGTTTTTTTTGGTTCCATATGAATGTTTGGAATATTTGTTCTATATCTTTAAAGTATGTCATTAGTATTTTAATAGAAATTGTATTGAATTTATAAATTGCTCTGGGTAATATGGACATTTTAATGATGTTTATTCTTCCTAACCATGAACACAGTATATACTTCCACTTGTTTGTAACTCCTGGATTTCTTTTATGAATTTTTTATAATTTTTCGAGTACAAGTCTTTTACCTTTCTTGTTAAATTTACTCCAAGGTACTTTATTTTTTGTTGCAATAGTGAAGGGGATTGTTTTCTTAATTTCTTTTTCAAACAGTTCATTGTTGGTGTATAAAATGCCTCTGATTTCTGAGTATTAATTTTTATCCTGTACCTTGATGAATTTATTTATCAGGTCTAGTACTTTTTTGACTGAGACTTTAGGGTTTTCTATACAGTATCATATCATAAGCAAATAATGATAGTTTTACTTCTTCTTTTCCCTTTTGGATGAATTTTATTTCTTCTTCTTCTCCAATTGCTGTGGCTAGGACATCCAGAACTATATTGAATAAGATTGGTGAAAGGGGGCACCCCTGCCTTGTTCCTGATTTTAAGGGGATTGATTTTCATTTTTCCCATTAAGTATGATGTTGGCTGTGGGCTTTTCATAGATGGCCTTTATCATGTTGAGGTATGTTCCCTGTATTCCCACTTTGCTGAGAGCTTTGCTCATAAGTGGGTGCTGGATTTTATCAAATGCTTTTTCTGCATCTATCAATATTATCATGTAGTTTTTCTCCTTCCTTTTGTTTATGTGATGAATCACATTGATTAATTTGCAAATGTTGTACCAGCCTTGCCTCCCCAGAATAAATCACACTTGATTATTATGTATGATTTTTTCATGTACTGCTGTATCTAATTTACTAATATTTTGTTGAGAATTTTAGCATCTAAATTCATCAAGGATATTGGCCTATAGTTTTCTTTCTTTGTGTTGTCTTTGCCTGGTTTAGGAATCAAAATTATGCTTGCCACATAAAAGGAGCTTGGAAGTTTTCCCTCCTTTTGATTTTTTTGGAATTGTTTGAGAAGGATAGAAATTAGTTCTTCTTTGAATGATTGGTAGAATTCAACTGTGAAGCCATCTGGCCCAGGACTTTTGTTTGTTGGGAGTTTTTTGATAACTGTTTTGATCTCATTTGTTGTAATTGGTCTATTTATGTTTTCTGATTTTCTAGATTGATTTTTGAAAGATTATATTTTTTAAGGAATGTTTACATTTCACCTAGGTTGTCAAATTTTTTGGCATACAGTTCTTCATAATATTTTCTTACAATCCTTTGTATTTCTACTGAGTCAGTTGTTACTTCTCCACTCTTTTTTCTAATTGTATTTATTTGAGTCCTCTCTTTTTTTCTTGGTGAGTCTGGCTAAGGGTTCATCAATCTTGTTTACCTTTTCAAAGAACCAGTTCATGGTTTTATTGATCCTCTGTATTGTTTTTTTGTTTTGTTTTGTTTTTTTTTACTCTCTATGTCATTTATTTCTGCTCTGATCTTTATTATTTCCTCCCTTCTACTTCCACTGGGCTTTACTTGCTGTTTTTTTTTTTTTCTAGTTCTTTTAGATGCAGGGTTAAGTTGTTATTTGAGCTTTTTCTAGCTTCTTAAGGTGTGCCTGTAATGCTATGAACTTCCCTCTCAGGACTGCTATTGCTGTGTCACATAGATTTTCTGTTGTTGTATGCTCATTTTCATTTGATTCAAAGAAATTTTTAATTTCTTCTTTGATCTCATTGTTGTCCCATTTGTTATTTAATAACATACTGCTTAGTTTCCAGGTAGTTTTTCTATTGTAGTTGACTTCTAGTTTCGTGCCATCATGGTAAGAGAAGATGCTTGATTATGATTTCAATCTTTTTGAATTTGTTGAGACTCATTTTATGCCCTAACATGTGGTCTATCCTAGAGAATGTACCATGAGCACTTGAAAAGAATGTATATTCTGCTGCTTTAGGTTGAAAGGTTCTGAAGATATCTATTAAATCCAATTGATCTAGTGTTTCCCTTAATTCTGCTGTTTCTTTGTTAATTTTCTTTCTTGAGGATCTATCCAGCGATGTTAGTGGGGTATTGAAATCCCCTACTATTATAGTATTGCTGTTGATCTCTCCCTTTATATTCATCAAAGTCTGCTTTATTTATTTAGGTGTCCCTATATTAGGTGCATAGATATTTATAATGGTTATATCTCCTATTGAATTGCTCCCTTTTTCATTATGTAGTGACCTTGTTCATCCATTACTATGTGTTTTTTTTAAAGTCTATTTTTTCAGATATAAGTATTGCTATCCCAGCTCTTTTTTTTTTTCATTTCCATTTGCATGAAATATTTTTTTCCATGCTTTTACTTTCAGTCTATATGTATTTTTTGTTTTGAGGCAGGTTTCTTGTAGACAACAACATATGTATGGGTCCTGTTTTCTTTTCCATTCAGCTACCCTATGTTTTTTGTTTGTTTGTTTTTTTTACAGAGATAGAGAGAGAGTCAGAGAGAGGGACAGATAGGGACAGACAGACAGGAATGGAGAGAGATGAGAAGCACCCATCATCAGTTTTTTGTTGCAACATTTTAGTTGCTCATTGACTGCTCTCTCATATGTGCCTTGACTGTGGGGCTGTGGCAGAGTGAGTAAACCCTTACTCAAGCCAGCGAACTTGGTTCCAAGTTGGTGAGCCTTACTCAAACCAGATGAGCTGGCGTCCTTGGTGTCTTGAACCTGACTCCTCCACATCCCAGTCTGACGCTCCATCCACTGCGCCACCACCTGGTCAAGCTCAGCTACTCTATGTCTTTTGATTGGAGCATTTAATTCATTTACATTTAAAGTTATTATTGATATGTAGTTGTTTATTTCCACTTTTTTCTTTTAATCTACATTCCTCTTTTACTAGATTTCCCCCCCCCCCCGCTTTGTTCTGTCTACAGCAAGCCCCTTAATATTTCTTGCAGCTTTGGTTTGGTTGTGATAAACTCCTTGAGGTTTGTTGGTTTTGTCTGGGAAGCTTTTTATTTCTTTTTCAATCTTAAACAATTATCTTGCTGGATAAAGAAGTCTTGGTTGTAGGTCTTGTTCTGCATTACTTTGAATATTTTTTGCCATTCCCTTCTTGCCTGAAGTGCTTCTGTTGAGAAGTTGGATGTCATCCCTATGGGGCTTATTTTGTAGGTGATAGACTGTTTTTCTCTTGCAGCTTTTAGTATTCTTTCTTTATCTCTTAGCTTTGGTATTTGATCATGATGTGTCTTGGTGTGGGTCTCTTTAGGTTCTTTTTTAATTGGGTTCTCTCTGCTTCTTGAACCTGTGTGACTCCTGCATCAACTTAGGGAAATTTTCAACTATAATTTCTTCAAACAGATTCTCTATTCCTTGTTCTTTCTCTTCTCCTTCAGGAACCCCTATTATGTGGATATTGTTTCTCTACATGTTGTCCCAGAGCTCTCTTAGAGTCTCCTCAGACTTTTTGATCCTTTTTCTTTTTGCTGTTCTGCTTTCATGCTTTCACTTATCTTGTCCTCTAAGTTGCTGATTCAATCCTTTGCTTCATCCAGCCTGCTTTTAATTGTTTCTAGTGTAGTCTTCATTTCTGATATTGTGTTTGTCATTTCTGTCTGGTTCTTTTTATGATTTCAATGTTCTTTTTGGTATTTGTTATCTCTTTATTTAGGTGTTCATTATGTCCATCCATTGTTGCTCTAAGATTTTTGAGCACCCTAACAATCATTATTTTAAACTCTGCATCCGATAATTTGGTTATTTCCATCTCATTCAGTTCTTTTTCTGGGGATTTCTCTTGTTGATTCATTTGTATTGCATTTCTTTGTCTTCCCATTTTGTTTGTGTATACACTCTTTCTTTGGGTGTGTTGTTTGTGTAGCTAGCTGAGTCTAGGGTTGGTATTGCCTGCCTCCAATTTTCAGTTGTGTTGTTTCTAGGTCTTCTTGGGTTGGCAGCTGTTGTTTGTAATCTACTGTGAACTGCTTATCTGCTATCACTATTCTTTTTGCTATTTGTGTCAGTGTTTTCTATGTCTCAGCGGGGTCAGGTGTGAGGAACCCTTCCGTAGCTACCTTTCTAACAAGGGTTGTTAGGTCCTGAACACATGCTCTTTGTATCTGTATACTGCCTGCCCTGGACCTCCCTGGATGGAGCCTGGTACATTTCGGTGGGGGTCACTGCCTATGACTGTCTCTAACCTACCTTTTTGGATCTACAGTTGATCCAGATCTTGTGGCTGCCTCTGTTTGGCCCAGATGCCATTGTAAATATCAGCTGCACTCCTAGGCTAACTTTTATCTGCTCTTGGCCTGGTAGAAGTTCCTTTGAAAGTTCAAGTTCCCCTGAGATCCACTTTCTGCTGCCTCTTATTACTGGCTACTTGTTGGGCTCAGTACTGTAATTCAGTGATTAGGTACAGTATTGAATGTGGCTTGCCCCTTAACCTCAGATGTCTTTTTATCCAGACTTTTTATTTATTTTGTTTTTTTTTCTTCTTTATCAGTACTCAGAAGGGTATGGTCTCAGGACCAGTAGATGTGGCCTCAGGGCTCATGATGTGTGGTCTGTCCGCTGCCCCCCTTACGTTGCTGTTGCTTCCTCTGGCATCTGGGCTTGGGCGCTGCCGGTGCCAGTGCACCTCATGGCTGCTGTGACTTCCACCAACCCTGGTGGGCAAGTGCGCACCAGCTCCAATCAACCCTGAGATCAACTGAGTCCAAAGGTGGGCTCTCCCCAAGGGCTGGATTGCGCATGAGCTTTAAAAAAGAAGTAAATAAACCCACAAAATGTGGAAATTAAATAGCACAGGTCTGAAAAATAACTGGGTAAAAGAAGATATAAAACCAGAGATCAAATGATATATACAGAAAAATGAAAATGACAACACAACATATCAAAATTTCTGGGACGCAGCCAAAGAACTAATAAGAGGGAAAGTTATATCATTACATGCTTATATCAAGAAACAAGAGAGATCCCAATTAACCTAACATCACACCTTAAGGCATTAGAAAAAAGAACAAAGGCAACCCAATGTCAGCAGAAGAAAGGAAATAGTAAAAATTAGAGCAGAAATAGGGGGAAAAAAACTATAGAAAAATATTAATAAAACCAAGGGCTGGTTCTTTGAAAAGATCAGTAAAATCAACAAACCACTGGCTATACTCATAAGGAAAAAAGAAGAAGGATTCATCTAAACAAAATCTGAAATAAAGAGGAAAAATTTGCACAGATACCAGATATACAAAGGACCATAATAAAATACTTTGAAAGATTATATGCCACAAATTCAGCAACCTAGAGGGAAAGGATAAATTCTTAGAACTATACAATCTTCCTAGACTGAGTCACAAGGAATTGGAAAACCTAAATAGACCTATAAGCAGGGAGTAAATAGAAACAACTATCAAAAACCTCCCCCAAAACAAAAGTCCAGGACCAGATGGCGACCCTGGTAAACTCTGCCAAACATTCAAAGAAGATTTTATATCTATCCTTCTCAAAGTCCTTCAAAAAATAGAAGATGCAATACTACCCCACACATTTTATGAGACCAACATAACGCTTATACTAAAACCTGGCAAGAACAACACACACACAAAAATAAACCTACAGACCAAAATCTCTAATGACTACAAATGCAAAAATCCTAAACAAAATACTAGCAAATTGAATTCAACAACACATTAAAAAAATAATACACCATGATCAAGTGGGATTCATTTCAGGAGCACAAGGAGGGTTCAACATATGGAATTCAATTAATGTAATACACCATGTCAACAAAACAAAGAAGAAAAATTATATGATCCTATCAATAGATGCAGAAAAGGCATTCAATATGATATAACATTGCTTTATGTTTAAAACACTCAATGAAATTGGAATAGAAGGAAAGTACATCAACATAATAAAGGCCATATATTATAATAAATGGTGAAACAATGAAGGTTTTTTCTCTGGAAGTTTTAGCCAGAGCAATCAGGCAAAAGAAATAAATAAAAGGTATCCATATCGGGAAAGAAGACGTAAAGTTATCACTGTTTGCAGATGACATGATCCTGTATATAGAAAACCCAAAGACTCCACCAAAAAACTATTAGAAATAATAAACCAGAACAGTAAAGTCACAGGATACAAAATCAATATACAAAAGTCCACTTCTTTCCTATATGCCAATGATGAAACTTAGGAAAATGAACTAAAAACAGTTTCTTTTATAATTGCAGCAGCAACAACAAAATACCTAAAAATGAACGTAACAAAGGATATGAAGGACCTGTACACTGAAAACAAAACATTATTGAAAGAAATTTAAAAAGATACAATGAAATGGAGAAATATTCTATGTTTATGGATTGAAAGAATCAACAAGCTAAAATAGCCATATTACCCAAAGCAATATACTAATTTGATGCAATTCCCATCAAAATCCCAATGTCATTTTTTAAAGAAATGGAACAAAAAATTACCAGGTTTGTATGGAACCATAAAAAACTCTGAATAGCCAAAGCAATCCCAAAGAAAGAGAATGAACCCAGAGGTACCACACTACCTTACTTTAAATTATTCTATAGAGCCATAATAATCCAAACAGCATGGTATTGGTAGAATAACAGATATACAGAACAATGGAACAGAATCAAAAGCCCAGAAATAAAACCACATATATATGGACAAATCATCTTTGACAAAGGAGCAAAACACACACAATGAAGAAAAGAAAGCCTCTAAATAAATAGTACTTGGAAAATTGAAAAGCTACATGCAAAAGAATGAAACTTGACTACAGTTTGTCCCCCTGCACAAAAAAATAATTCAAAATGGATTAAAGACCTATCTATAAGATCTGAAACAATAAATTACATAGAAGAAAACATAGGTACTAAGCTTGTGGACCTTGACCATGATGAACAATTTGTGCATTTGACCCCAAAGGCAAGAGAAATAAAAGCAAAAATAAATGAATGGGACTATATCATACCAAAAAGCTTCTGCACAGCAAATCTAAATAAGAGATAACATTTACAAACAATGGCTCCAATAAGGGGTCAAATACCCAAAATATATAAAGAACTCACAAAGCTCAGCAACAAACAAACAAACAATTCAATCAAAAAATGGGGAGAGGACAGGAACAGACACTTCTCTCAAGAGGACATACAAATGGCCAACAGATACATGAAAAGATGTTCATCTTCAATAGCCATTCAAGAAATACAAATCAAAACTAAAATGAGACACCACCTTATTACACCTGTTAAATTGGCTATTATCAACATCACAGGTAAGAACAAGTGTCGGAGAGGCTGTGGAGAAAAAAGAACCCTCATTCACTGCTGGTGGGAATGCAAATTAGTACAACCATTATGGAAGAAAGTATGCTGGTTCCTCAAAAAATTAAGAATAGAATTACCATATGACCCAGCAATCCCTCTAATGGGTATCTACCCTCAAAACTTGAAAAGATTGGTACATAAAGACACATTCACCCCCCATTTTTATTGCAGCATTAGTCACAGTGGCCAAAACATGGAAACAACCAAATTGTCCCTCGATAGAGGATTGGATAAAGAAGATGTGATACGTATATACAATGAAATACTACTCAGCCATAAAAAATTATGACACAGTGACATTTATGACAACATGGGTGGGCTTTGAGAACATTATACAGAGTAAAATAAGTAAATCAGAAAAAGCTAAGAACTGTATGATTTCACCCATAGGTGGTATATAAAATTGTAACTCATGGATATAATTAAAAGTGAAGTTACCAGGGGGAAGGGGATGTGTGGGAGGAGATGAGAAGAGGGTGGAGGGAAGGGTGTAGAGAGGGACAAATATAAGATGATGGAAAATAATTTGACTTTGGATGATGGGTATACAGCGTATCATATTTCCCCATGTATAAGACACATCTATTTTTGAAAAATTTGGGGTCTAAAATCTCAGTTCATCTTATACAGTGGTTGTATTTTTTTACTTGCATCTCCCACTTTTTTTTTTTTTTTTTCTGAAGCTGGAAACAGGGAGAGACAGTCAGACAGACTCTCGCATGCGCCAGACCGGGATCCACCCGGCACGCCCACCAGGGGGGGGTGCTCTGCCCATCCTGGGCGTCGCCATGTTGCGACCAGAGCAACGCTAGTGCCTGAGGCAGAGGCCACAGAACCATCCCCAGCGCCCGGGCCATCTTTGCTCCAGTGGAGCCTCGGCTGCGGGAGGGGAAGAGAGAGACAGAGAGGAAAGTGCGGCGGAGGGGTGGAGAAGCAAATGGGCACTTCTCCTGTGTGCCCTGGCCAGGAATCGAACCCAGGTCCTCCGCACGCTAGGCGGACGCTCTACCGCTGAGCCAACCGGCCAGGGCGCATCTCCCACTTTTTTGACAGTGATAAGGAGTTATGTGAATTTTCTGATGAATAAAACTTGAGTTTAATAACTTTATGTAATATTTTTTTTCAAATTATAGGCCCCAAAATTAAGGTGTCTTATACATGGGGAAATATATTAAATCAACAGTTTAAATGCTATAGAAATGTTTATCTAAAATCTATGTACTCTTATTGATCAATGCCATCATGTTAAAGTTAATTTTCTAAATAAAATTTGAAAGTTAAAAAAAGACAAAAATCTATGGAAAGAAATGAAATAAAAATGTAGTGGGCTTCCTGTTTAATTTATTTAAATTTTTTGCATGGCATTGGTTAACAAAATTAAACAGATTTCAAGTGAGTTACTTTTTTAATTTTATATATTAGGTAATTTTAAATCAATGGACAGTTTCCTTAAAGAGTTTCTTTAAGATTCTATGATTGAAATTTGTATACTGAAAAGACTTAAGAACCAAAAAAAACAACAACCCCAAAAAACCATAATATATTTTAAAAACTTAAAATATTTCTATACTATTGAGGAACTGCTTGCAGTGAAAATTGCTTTTCTCTCAACATTTTGGTGGCATTTCAAAGTAGGAAAATGCCACCTTGATGTACTTTGCTTTTCAAAGATTTTCTTTTTTTCTTTTGACATAGACAGAAAGAGAATCAGAGAGAGGAAGAGATAGGGACAGACAGACAGGAACAGAGAGAAATGAGAATCATCAATTCTTCCTTACAGCACCTTAGATGTTCACTGATTGCTTTCTCATGGATGCCTTGACTGGGGGCTACAGCAGAGTGAGTTACCCCTAACTTAAGCCAGCAACCTTGGCTCAAACCAGCGACCTTGGACTTCAAGTCAGTGGCATTTGGGCTCACACTAGTGACTGTGGGGTCACATCTATGATCCCACACTCAAGCCAGTGACCCCACACTCAAGCCGTTGACCATAGGGTTTTGAACCTAGGTCCTCCACATCTTTGTTTGTTGCTCTATCCACTATTCCACTGCCTGGTCAGGCTCAAAAATTTTCTTAAATGGCAATTTTCCATTCTCCTTATAAATCCAGAGGCTGCCTTCTGAGACCTTAAGGTAGGAAAACAGTTTTTTGGGATAGAAAAATCATATATTAAGATATTATATACTATTAAATTATTTTATTTAATCTAGAGAGAAAGTAAAACAAGTTACTCTTTATATGACTTCATATTCAGAGAATTTTGACTTAAAATACAAATATGAAAAGATTCATGTATGTCTAATATGGTTGTTTTCAAACAACATTTTCTTGAACTAGGTGGAAATTGATATCACAAGAGACAAAAATCTGAGTGGTGATGAAGTAAGAGGAAACCTCTTACATCCGCTGCTAGCATTTTTAGGTTTTCTAGCTGTCCTGACCAACACTTCACCAGGTTATTAATGGAACTATGTTTGTTCATCTATTCACCTCTTTTAAACACACACACTTGGGCAAAAAATTTGGAAGTATTTATTTCTTTATTACCCATGTATTACTTTAGGTTGAGTAAAAAACGTTATATCACATAATATTTTTCTTTATTGGCATGCCTTTTTTCCAATAACTAAATGTTTCTATCTGTAACCTTGAAATGCATTGCAATTCATGCATCAACACTTTTTTTACATATGGAAATTTTAGCTTATTCCAAAGTTATAAAGTCTTGATTTCTTGAGATCTCCTTTGACCTAATTGTATTAGTCAAGTTTCCTTCTGTTTGGATGACATTAAACTCCTGAGTTCTTAATCTTCTGATGTTTAGCTACTATAATTTTTCTTTATATCAAAGAGTTGTTTGATTGAACTATCAGCATTTTTTTCAAATTCAAATAAGTGATTAATTTTTTCACAATTATATTCTGATATGTAAAAATCTATTAAAATAGTTTGAGAGGCTTTATGAAATGGATTATAAATATTATAGATAGTTATTACAAAAAGAAACCTTGAAGTCAGTGTAAAAACAAAGCAAACCCATTTACTGTATTTAATTTGGTGATTTCAGTAAAGAAATGTGTTAATAAGGACAAAAAATGTCTTAAAAAGATCAATACTCATAGTACCATTTATGAGAAAGTAAGTATAGAAATATATTAGGAAGACACAGTGTTTTCTCCTGTTTTTCAGAAATAGGAAATGAAGTGGAAATTGAAAGAGTCATGAGCATTTAAGAAAGATGTAGTAAATATTTAACCATAGTGGTTTTTTTTTACTGTTTTTACAAAGTTGTATAAATGCCTTAAAAGAAATTAATATCAAATACATTTGAGCAAATAGAAGAAAATACTTCACACAGAATTGTGGAAATATATTGCCTTTTAAAAGGTCACAGAGTCAAAAACTGTAACTGATTAATAGAACCAATAATAATATTTGTGTTGGCCAATATGAGGAAGTTGGGGCCAGCTTCATGCTAGCTTCAGGGACTTTTCTCTGAACTTCATCCAAAAGTATTTTCTAGCTTGGGGGCCCTGAGTGTGCTTAATTAACTCCATCTGACCCAGTCACACAGAGTAAAGGCATCAATCTGTCAGATTTGGCTTACTCTCTTCCAGGGAGTTATAGGTGAAGGTCTTTGTAAGGCCAGTGGCCAAGGCCATGCAGGTTCACATTGACTTCAGGGAGTTGGTAAAGGAACTGTGGAGCTAGAGGATAGTGGGCCACTCTGTTTATTAGAATTTCACAAAGGCAGATAAGCAAGCAGGCAGGGAAGACCATTTCTCTCTCTCAGGGCTAATGAGCAAACAGACCAGGGAGAAAACCAAAAAAGTCTTTCAAAGGCAAACAATAGCAAAAAATGGCCCCTACCAATGGTGCAGACAATCCACAACCTACAATCTGCCACCCCAAGGGCAACCACATGCAGCCTTACATAGACTATACACACGTGGTGCTACCCAGTGCTAATGCACCAAACAAGCAAAGTACAAGCGAGCAAGCCTAACACACTTGTTTGCCCAAAAGACTTCTACCTATTTTTTTATTAACCAAAGAACACAAACATCAAAGAAAAAATATGGTTTAGTAAACTCAGCACTTGAACCTATAATGATGAGTCCATAAAATTTTCATCCTGACTCTATGGAGACAATGTAGTATAACAGACAAAACACAGAATGAAGAGTAAAAAATCCTAGATGTAAAACAGTGTCTTCCTTTACAGAATGTGACTTTAACAAACCACTGAACCTCTCAACACCTTAGTTTTCTCTGTTGAAAAATGGAAACAATTACAATAATACTCTACTAGGCACAAACCCTAGGTCATTAATAAAATTTTTTAAATTATTTTGTGTTGAAAAATCAATTCATAATTGGGGAATTCCCTACCACATATGAATGTAAAATAAAACTTATTGTGAACCTTCCTGTCTTTTTTTTCATAATTTTTTTCTTTTTCTAAATATTAATGCTATTCACCAGAGGCCAATGTCTGTGCCACTTCTTGTCCTACTAATACATGGGTACATTTATTCCACATTATTGTATTTATGCCCATTGAGTAAAACTATTGCCTTAATAAAGTGACGACAAATAAATTAAACTTAATAATGGTTAAATGACCCACAAAGTTTTACTGGCCTCGTAGACTCATTTCTCATTCCTAAGATTCACTTTCACCTTTCATAGTTCTCTCATTTTACCAGGATGGATTCAAGAGTTGCTTGCCCCAACTATGGATGATAGGTAACAAAATTATACATACTATATTTTTATTTATTTTTTGGTATAGACAGTTAAACGAGCAACAAAAACTTAACCCTCTTTTATAATATAGGTGAAGCAGTTGCCCAGGAAGATACATTTTTGACCATCCCCCTTTCTTCTATGGTCTCCAGGCAACGAGATGGAGTGATGTGATAGAACGATCTTAAAATGAAAAAACCCTGGTCTCTGAATAAACACATAAAGGAAACCTGCCTGCCAAATATAGCACATATTGAATTCATTTAAGAGTTAGAAATAAATTTTTATTGTGCTAAGCCACTGAAATTGTAGTGTTTAGTTTTAAAACCTACAAACATTACTCTAGAAAATAGCCAATTATAAACACTAAAAGTACAGAGAAAAAAATGAGTATGAGATAGACCTTGGTAATCTTAACTTCCTCAGTTGCATTTTACTAGTGGTGGTAGATGGTGCTGTTGCACCCTATCTCTTGGTCTGCTTTCACACAAAGGATGCCATCTTAGCATCTTCTATTCAGAAGCCACAGTCTACCTTCTCAAAATAAAAATCCAACAGAGTGAAGCCAAAGAAGAATGGTTATTTTTTTATCTACCTCTATATCAGCCTCTACTCAGTATTAATAAAAGAGATGACTTATACCTTAAATACATACTAAATCTACTCACAAAACTGTGTTCTAACATACAGACTATGGTGAAATAATTAGTATTTCAACTTCTTAGAAACTCCAACATTGAAACTAGAGAAAGCTTTTCATTACATTTTATTGAATTTATTGGAGTGACATTATTTAATAAAATTATATAGGTTCCAAGTGTACAATCTGTAAATTATTTTGTGTGTTCACTACCCCAAGTCAAGTCTCTTTCCAACACCGTTTATCCTGCACTTACACTGTTCTACTCCCATCCAATTCCCATTCCCTCTTTTAATCATCATATTATTGTTTATATCTATAGGCAATTTTCTTTGTTTAATCCCTTCAAATTTTTCAGCCATATCCCCAAACCCCATCCCTTCTGATAGCTGTCAAACTGTTCTCTATATCTATGAGTCTGTTTCTATTCTAATTGTTGGTATATCTTTGTTCATTAGATTCCACATATAAATGAAATCGTATGGTAAGTATCTTTCTCTGAGTTAGGAAAGTAAATGTGTTATTTGAGGCCTCTACTATGGAGAAAGGTGCCTTTAAAATGCAGTATAGTGGATTGGGGCAGACCAGAGAGTGTACTTGCTATGTGGTGTAAGCTCAGTCCCAAGATTAAACAAAGAGAAAGGGGTGAATAGAAATCTCTAGTCTCTGTTTTGTTCTAAGCTCCATTATGCCAGTTAAACCGTTTCTGTCTGATGTAAACCCTCCCAGGGTGGCATAATAAATGGTTGAGGTAGGGTGGAAGATATTAGTTATCTCTCAGGATAATCTGTTACAAGAATTAAAGAAACAAGTGAAGACAAGATGTAAAACAGAAATACCAGTTGCACTACATAATATGGATGCCATAAAATACTAAAATCAAAGTAAACAGACTCAAACAATAAAGTCTTTTTTTTTTTTTAATTCAGTGAGAGGAAGGGAGCCAGAAAGATAGACTCCCATATGAGCCCTGACTAGGATCCACCCAGCAAGCACACTAGGGGGTAATGCTCTGCCCATTTGGGGTATTGCTTCATTGCTGGGGTGGAGGCCATGGAGCCATCGTCAGCACCAGGGGCCAACTCACTCCAATCAAGCCATGGCTGCAGTGGGGGGGGGGGAAGAGAGAGAGAAAAAAAGAGAAGTGAGAGGGGGAGGTGTGGAGATGCAGATGGGCGCTTCTCCTGTGTGCCCTGATGGAAAATCGAACACAGGACAACCACACGCCAGGCTGATATTCTATTACTGAGCCAACCGGCCAGGGCCAACTAACGTCTAATGTCTAGTGCCACAGAATTTAGCCTGAATCAAAGATAATTTGCTTCCTTGTAAGCTACTTTCTGTTAACTTTTCATATATTTTGGCCCAATGTACCAGATATTGAGGGTGCTATCTTCATATAGTACTAAAAAAATGCCTTTTATGTCCTGTTTGTTATATCTAGTCTTCTATGAAAACTTTGTGCTTCATCACATCCCAGCAGGATTAATTGCTTACTTCTCTGGTGTTTCATTAAAATCTGCTCAATATGCTAGAAGATAACTTTTAATATATTATAGTATTATGATTAATTGTACATACGTGTTTTTCCTTCCTCAGTTGACTGTGATTAATATACTATATTTCTAACATGTTAATTATGATCATAGAAAAAAAATATGTAAAATTATCTTTAATATCATATATATGAATATTATTAATGTTTATAAATATATAAATATAATGTTGTTAAATATATATTTTATTTATTTTGATAAGGATAACTAATTACCTCTAAAAAAGAATGAGAAAGATTAAGATTTCAGTATCATGAAATTTTATGTGTGGTTGGGAATTAGGTATTATTGGGAGAGTGTTAGAGCTCAGTGTTTCTCAAATTCTGTTACTATGATTTCAACTCTGCAAGATAGAACAGAAAATATAAATGTAATGTAGTTTTAAAGTAGTAGATGGAACTTCAGGAAGAAAATTTAATATTTTAAACTAATAGAATTCTAAAAGTGTGACTAGTATTGAATTTTCCTTCTATGAGACATGGAACAATGTTTAAGACTGTACTAATCATTTTAATTTATTGGCTCCAGCTCCAAATTCCTAATAATTTCTCAAAAATAAAAAATCTTTTACAACAAGATATAGGTAAATTATGTAAGATTTTTAAATATTTTATATCATCTACTAAGTATAGTTATTTTCTTTTAAACTATTTCAGTCTTCATATCTGTTTATATATAACTGATGTTTGAGTATTATCAAGTATAAAACTGAGAAAATATCTTACAAAAAAGCAAGAAAACTAGTATTCTGAGGAATTATCCATATTTTGTCACAATTTTGTCACTCTTGGTTCATTGTTGAGGAAAACAATAGATATATATTAAATACTATGAATATATTTACATTTTATTAAAAGATATATTTACCACGAAAAAAATAGATTTTCTTCACAGATGCTATGTGCCACTCCATGTATGTGATTTCATTGAGTCACATTACAATTTTTTATTTAATAAATGACAGTGGTCCTTAATGTCACAAAACACAGAAGTGGAAAAGGTGACTAATTTAAGATAACATAATAATGATTCCTGACCAGGTGGTGGTGCTTTGGATAGAGCATTGGACTGGGATACGGAGGACCTAGGTTTGAAACCCCAAGGTCACTGGCTTGAGCACCAGTTTGATGACCGGCTCATCTAAATTGGACATGGGTTCACCAGCTTGAGAGAGGGGTTGCTGGCTTGAGCATGGGATCATAGACATGACCCCATGGTTGCTGGCTTGAAGCTTAAGGTCACTGGCTTGAGCCCAAGGTTGCTGGCTTGAGAAAGGGATCACTTGCTCTGCTGTAGCCCTCTGGGCAAGGCACATATGGAAAGCAATCACTAAACAACTAAGAAGCTGCAACAAAGAATTGATGATTCTCATCTCTCTCCCTTTCTGTCTGTCTGTCTGTCCCTATCTGTCCCTTTCTCTGACTCTATCTCTTTCTTTGCAAAACAAACAAACATAATAATTGTAACATCAATATTATGTTTAAAACCATAAAACTGATAATTAGATATACTGAACTTTAAAAATGTGTTCAACCAATATTTATTGAGCTTCTAATATATACTAACAAAGCTTTAAGCATATAAATGCTTAAAAAACAATTTACTTTGAAAAGTTACTCTCTTAAGAATTTAAATGTTATCTTTTATTATAAACATTTTTTTCTAATTTAAATAAGTCTCAGTTTTATTTGCATATTTTCAACTAAGAAGTTTTACCTGAGAATCAGTCCTGGGAAACTGATTGTTTCTTATTGTCTATTGCATCACATAAATATTCTTCTGATAGACTATATTGGATACGTGCAATGTTTTTAACTTCTTTTAAAGAAATTATTATGATCTTTATTGTTTTTGCTTTTTAAAAATATAACCCATGAAATCTTGAATGTATGTTTAAAAGCCTATAGCAATTAACATGTTCCAAGAAGAGTTTTCCTTTTCACTCTTACTGATTTTACCCTCCTGTTGGTTCAGTTCATCTTCAAATTACTGATTTCCAAGTAACATTGTGAATTGGTCTTCTATAGTGTGAATCTAACTAGCATGTTTGTTTTATCATTAATCTTGTTGGTCATTATATCATTTACTGTTCATTATAGCAAGAGATAAATTGCACTAATGCTTAATATTGTTAGTTTAGCTTGGCTGCTTTCTTTAGTGACACTAATTCTACAGAGCAGTTGGATAAAATCAATGTCTTATGCACCATTTATATTAAATTATGTTTGTTATATGATTGAATCAGAAGTACATAAGAGTTTTCTCAAGTTAATTGATCAACTCCTACAAAACAAATTAATATGATACATCAAACTTGGGAATTGTCATACAGAAAGAACATAATAAACATCATTACTTAAAGAAAATCACTGTTTTTACAAGAATACTGAAATTGTCAATCCTAGTCAAATGGCTGGCTAAAAATAATAGCAGAGAGAATGCAAATGTAAATTTAAAGGGAGATATTTATACTTTTCTAGCAGCATTTAAGTTATTTATGTCAAGCAATATAAATGCATGTGTTAAAACATTACAGTATTGTTTGATACTCTTCCAATCACCTGCCCCTAATCAGTTAAGAAAAATAAAGTAGAAAAAATTACTTAGACTCTTTTTTTTTTTCCTGGCTGCTTAAAGTTTGTCACCATCATGAATGACCTAGTAACTATTTGGACCAGAAAGTGCATGACCAACAGACTACTTCACCAGAAACAAATAGTCATCAACATCCTTCACCTGTGAAAGCAACAGTACTTAGGAAAGAAATTTGGAGAGAAAAAAAATAACCAAAAGGTACAAGGCCATACCAGATGTCATCTTTGTATTTGGATCCAGAACTCATTTTGTTGGTGGCAGGACAACTGGATTTCACATGATTTATGATTCCTTGGATTACGCAAAGAAAAATAAACCCAAACATAGACATGCAAGACACGATCTTTATGAGAAGAAAAAGACCTTAAGAATACAGGGAAAAGAACACAAGAACAGAATGAAGAAAATTAGGGGGACTGAAAATGCCAATGTTGGTGTTGGCCAAAAGTGACCTAGAAGATGGAACAACAGGAGTAAAGAGTCTTCAAAGACTCTATCTGTGGTGATATTTGCAGATTTTTCATGAGAGGATTAATAAACTAAGAGCTTTAAAAAAATAACTTGTTTCCCCTAACTAATTCAAATGGCTATGGTAGGGGTCATCTTCCTACAGCTGAATATTAGTAAATATTCTTTGAGCCACCTTCTATGCTTTAGCCAATTAACAAAATTTTAATACCATTAAAATGAATCTTTTATGTGAACAGAATACCAAATTTACCAAACTGTGCTGATTATTACTATGTTTTATAATCATTAACACATATTCATTAGAGTTCCTGCAAGATTAAGAGTTAAAGAATGTAAAATACTATGAATTAATAATGTATTTTTTAAACTAATTCAGTCATTATGTTTCTGTAAACTTGAGATTGTAAATGTTTGAGCCATGGTAAAAAATATATATAGAGAGAGAGATATATGTAAACTAGAATTGTTTCCTCATCTAGGTAATTATTATATAAGTAAATTAAAGAAAGAACACATTAAATCCTATATGTTTATGATATGTGACCTTAAAAATATTTAATCTTATATAAAATATTTGATTTTATATACAGTGTTAAGTTTAATCATCTAGTATACTTAAAGTAATAGCAATAAATAAGAGAAGAAATGAAATTACTGGTATTTGATATAAATAAATATATAATCAGTTCCATCCAGCTTACTATATGTATCTCACTTGGAAAGTAAATGTAAAACTGCAGAAAAAAACATTTCAGGATACTTTGGCTGTTTCTCAAAGATGATAATAATCTGAGTTCTTTTGAATAGTATTCTATTTATCTATGACTAGATAAATATAGAGTTGTCTGAGGCTACATATTAATTAAGCAAAGTTAGAGTATGTGTCACCCATTCAGTTATTTTCTCTATCCAGTGGCACACAATTTTCTTTCTCTCTCAGAATAGGCTTTTAGTTTTCACTTAAAACCCTTAGGAAAGAATGATAGGCTGACTTTGCTAATAAATTAGTCTTTTCAATCTGCTCTAATTAGCATCCAGTTGAAAACTGTATGCATATTTTGTGAATAAACACAAATAAACTCTATATTAAATATCTTTTTTAAGGTAAAATAAATATTGTAAATATATTCCATTCTGTTGAATAGCATCTGTTGAGTGGAAATACTCATACCAAACTTTGCTTTATCTGACTGTGTTTTGGGAACTGTTGTAGGGTTGCATTTCCAGAGGATATAATTTTTAATTATTTAAAGTTATTGAGCCACTCAGAATGTTTAGAAATTTTTATTGTTAAAGATTGAAAACAAAATATTTTACCACAATTGCATCACTTCCTACATATTGTCATGTATCTTAGTAAAAACTGAATGGATATAATTCATGTAATTTTACATATAAACTTTATGTATTCAAACTTTAACTAGAAAATATATTTTTAATTTGTTTAGATATATTTCAAGTTGCATGATGTTATCATCATTTGTGCCTCCATTTAAATATTTAAATTGTATGTAATAAAAGGTAACTCAAAACTATGGAAATATAGCTAATATGTTTATCAAAAGAATTAACCAAAATAATTCTATGCCTGATAATTGAATATAAATGAGAAATGCTGTTAACACTGTAAAAACATAATGCTAAATTAATGCTGCCTTTATACAATTTTTGCTGTAGAATTTGATATTCTTATTTATATACAGTGTGTCCGTAAAGTCATGGTGCACTTTTGACCGGTCAAAGGAAAGCAACAAAAGACGATAGAAATGTGAAATATGCACCAAATAAAAGGAAAACCCTCCCAGTTTCTGTAGGATGATGTGGCAGCATGTGCGCATGCGCAGATGATGACGTAACACCGTATATACAGCGAAGCAGCCCACGGCCATGCCAGTCGAGATGTGGACGATACAGAGGAAAGTTCAATGTGCTCTGTGGTTCACTAAATTCGAATCCATGACCAAAGTGCAACGTGAATATTAGCGCATTTATAACGAAGTGCCACCACATAGGAATAACATTACTTGGTGGGATAAGCAGTTGAAGGAAACCAGCAGTTTGGTGGAGAAACCCTGTTCTGGTAGGCCATCAGTCAGTGACGAGTCTGTAGAGGCTATACGGGATAGCTACCTAAGGAGTACTAAAAAATCTGTGCGTGAGCCCACATCGAACTGCACTGAATAGGTATGAAACTGGGAGAGTTTCCTTTTATTTGGTGCAGATTTCACATTTCTATTGTCTTTTGTTGCTTTTCTGTGACCGGTCAAAATTGCACCATGACTTTACGGACACACTGTAGTATTATGTTGGCATGGAACTTTATAAAATATTTACTCTTATCCTCCATTATCGTTCATACAGATGGTTGAGATATCATGAGGTTTTTTTTGTTTTTTTTTGTATTTTTCTGAAGTTGGAAACGGAGAGGCAGTCAGACAGACTCCCACATGCGCCCAACCGGGATCCACCCGGCATGCCCACCAGGGGGTGATGCTCTGCCCATCTGGGGCATTGCTCTGTTGCAACCAGAGCCATTCTAGCACCTGAGGCAGAGGCCACAGAGCCCTCTTCAGCGCCCGGGCCAACTTTGCTCCAATGGAGCCCTGGCTATGGGAGGGGAAGAGAGAGAGACAGAGAGGAAGGAGAGGGGGAGGGGTGGAGAAGCAGATGGGTGCTTCTCCTGTGTGTTCTGGCCGGGAATCGAACCTGGAACTCCTGAACGCCAGGCTGACACTCTACCACTGAGCCAACCGGCCAGGGCCGAGATTTTACTTTTCATAGCGTCTGTGACCAGCTGTATCTGAGTCATTGACATCATAAAATGATGAAATAAATTAGATCATTCAGGACCAGAATATTTTATCCCTGTAATATTCTGATAATTTTAACTAATTTAAGTAAATTTTATAAATATAGCTTTTATCTTTTAATATGTTAGTATGAAGCAAGGATTAATTATATGATTGAGAACCACTCTTATATGTCTGTGTTTTATAACATTAAAATTCTAGATATTGAGGGGGAAAAAACAATGTTTGAATAACATTTTTAAATACATCTGTTTGGATATTTTATATAGACACAAAGATTGAGAGACATCTTTATATGTATACTGGCACATAATTTAGGGTTCTGTTGTAGGCATACATTACAGAATCTGAAAAAAAATATTGGCTTGAACGATTGATATATTATCTTTCATTATGATTTTGTAATGAGAAATTTGGAAAAGGTTAGTGTGGGACTGGTAGGTGACTCAACAATGCTGTCAGGGTTTTAGGATCATGTGACATTTTAATCACTTATTCCTAACTTGTGAGACTGACTTATAATTTCAAAATGGTTTCCCACTTCTGGGCATTGTATCAGTTTTCTTGAGAGCAAGAAGGACAATAGAAAATATCACACATCTGGAAGTTTACCATCCCCTGTCCCTTCATTCACCTTTTAAGGAGCTGTCATCAAAAGTGTAATCAACAACCTCCATTCATATCCCATTGGGTAGAACTATATAACATGGGCACTCTGATAAATTAAGGGAAAGTAGAAAATAAAGATGCATTCTGCCTTATGAAATCAAGATTATCTTTGTAGGTGAGAAGGATAAAATGGATACTGGGTATGGAAATTAGAGTCTTTGCCTCAATCTGTGCTGCATTTTTTTCAGAGTAATTCTATCATCAATATTATTGTATTAAAATCATTATCAGCAAAAGCTCTGTCCACAAGCCAAAGTAACATCTGGAAGATGGTTGCTTCTGCATGGAAATGACCTATTAGAGTAAAATCAATACAGATATTAAGGTCAGGCAAATGATTTTTTTTTACATTGTTCACACCCAGACATGTGAACTTGGGCAAATACCCTGACCTGAAGTTGCCTCAGTGAACTTATACAGTTGTTTAGTGAATTAAATTGTATGATAGATAAAATGAGCATAGTACATACTTGGTACTCAATAATTGTTACTCCTCCCACCTATATATCTGATTTTCCATCTGGTCTGGATAGATTTTTAAAATCTTATCCTCTACAAATCAGTACAACACTGTTTTCAAAAATTCCAGGAAAATGGGAAATGTTTTATAGTGACAAATCTTTATTATCTTCAATCCCACTAGTGATATTATAAGAATACTAATTATTACTAAAAAATTAAATTTGAATATAAAACCTAGAACTAAATTTCTATTTTTTCATTAAGCAAGACACTATAATTGACAGAGTATTTTGGTCTCAAAATTAAGTTGTGAATACATTTTTAGATATTTTTATTTTCCCTGCAACTTTCTCAGTATTCTTAGTCCCAAATTTTCTAGTAGCTGCTCTTTGTCATTACTAATTTGTCATTATTTTTCAATTGTCTTCTTAAAAAATTAGACAAAATAAACTTTTACCAATATAGCTATTAAATTGTTAAAAAGTTTATCTCTTTAATGAGTACAAATTAGAAAAAGAAATGCTTAGGAAGAATATTACCTAAAAGTAAAAGCTGTAAAAAACAAATAAATATATTTGTCTCTTAATGTTAAGCCTCTCATATACATTTCTAACTTTTTGTTATAATGTGTTTAAGTTTTGAAATGTTTAATAATTTAAAAATAATTTTTTATGATTATATTTGAAATTAAAGTAAACAATTTAGATTTTTCCAATTTTTGTTACAAAATAACATTAAAATATGTAGGCTTATTTTAAACTGAAAAGTAAAACAAAGCAAAAATAAAATGACTATGAATGCATTTTTTAATCTTTTAACAAACAGGAAAGGTGCTAGAGTTTTAATAACAATAATGAATGTGAATGAACTTTTTCATAAATAGAATTAATTTTTCCGTAGAATAAAGTTATTTTTAATTAAATGTAAAAAGTATCAAAATACCACTGAGGGGATTTATCATTATAAAATTAAGATATTCAATCAACATGAAAACATCAAACACATAAGACAAAATGCTTGTCTATATCTTGAATAAAATGTATCATTTGACACTTAATCAAGTATGACTAAAGAAGTATTCTGGACTATATATGTTAATATATTTGTATTTCTAGTCTTTTCTCCAGAGTTTCCCAAGACTCTTTTTTTAAATTGTTTTTATTAATGTGACATTGGTTAACATAATTGAATAGGTTTCACATGCTCAACTGCACAAGACATCTCTGCAGACTATATTGTGTGTTCATCCCCCCAAGTCAAGTCTTCATCCATCACCCTTAATCCCCTTATACTCCCAGCAATCCACACTGTTATCTGTGTTCATGATTATATATTTTTTCTGTCCTTTTTGTTTGTTTTCTCAGAAGTCAGCTCTATCTAACGCTCCGGTCTTACTTCCTGTTATCATTCATAAACCCTCTGGTCTCGGTCTCATCAGCACACCATGTTAGTTAGAGATTATGTTTGATAAATTTTTATTGCCACAGTCCAATTGCAAGGACTACTTTAACTACAAATTTCTAAAGGAAGCCTCCCTGAATGCTTCAGTTTTGGGGGATAATTTTCTCAGACCATTTCACCCCAACCATTTTCCCTGTAGATTTTGTTTCCTTATAATGTTTTTCATCGAGTGTCTGGCTCTTCTCTGCAGCTAAATCATAAGCTCTTTACAGGCAGATGTAATTTCTTCTTCTCAGAGAATGACATGATTTATTCATGTTTATTATTCCTGATGATGTAAAGAGCAATTTCAGCAAAAAACAAAACTATGAATAACTTTGCAAGCCATAGGCAAAACTATATAGGATAGGTAGTATTTAAATGCTTTATGAAAAATAAAAGGAAAAAAATGTTTAAATCAACATTACTTCAAAGATGGTTCATATAAAAGAGAACATAAATACATTAACTCTAGCCATTCATGAAAACAAGAACTTCCTCAGATTCCCTGAGCTCAAAATAAATATAATGAGACTCAGAATCCAAAAGAAATACCAGGCTCCATATCTGCTTAGTTTGGTTTACTTGAAAGAAGTTCTGTGAGATTATACTTGCTGTGGGCAGATAAGATGATCCTCTTCACATGGAAGGCCAGCATGCTGAACTTTGCTTTGGCATAACATATAAAACAGGAAACTCATGGGCTGTGTAAATTCACATTAATATATTTTTATTCCAGATGGATTGAATTATCTGGGAGTAGCGAGCAATTCTCCTACATCTCCAGAAACTTTAAAATCTTGCCTTATTTTTATCTGACCATCGAGATGTCCAGGATTGGGCTGGTGTAGCTACAGTGTTTGTTTTAGTTAAAAAAAAAAAAAAAAAAGAAATCATTTACCAATAATGCCATCCCCGAAAGGGAACAGGATCTATCAAATACCAGAATCAAACTTCCTATATTTCTTTTTTTCAATATTCAAAAACTAAATAAATGACAATAATGAGTTTGTTTGTTTTTTACTTTAAAAGTGGAAACTTTACTAACTGATACAAATTTTAGTTCACAGAATAGTCGAAGAGGTTCATGGACCTGTAACCATATGTAATTGCCTAAGACTTATTTGAGAAACTATATATACCTCACTGTTGTTATATTTATGACATAATTTGGTAAAAGAAAAGGAAAACTCATTTTTTTATTATTCTGTTGTTGCTCCTTCAAGTTTAATTTTGTACAATTGATTTTAGCACTGTTAGGCTATAGATAAGATAAAATTCTTTTTGACTCTTGTGGTATTCACAGGGTTTTACTTAAGTTGTAATAATATTTACTTCCTAACATACATAACATCTTATCACTTAAATACTTATTTTCTTATGGTGAAATCACATCTGTTATGCTTTTTACTAAAACCTTCTGTAATAGAGATTGAATAATCTGGAGTATGAAAAATAAATCTGCTGAAAAAAAATTATAGATTTAGATTTTTTTCTTCACCTTGAAATAGAATGTTAGGATAAGAAAAAAATCAAGAAAAGTTGCTTATGGGTTTTTTAAAATCAGACAATTTTTTATTAACTCTTACCTAGAATATACCTGAAGTCCCAAATTGAAATATTCTATTATATTGGTATTTATTATATGTTGTCAATAGCATTTGGCAAATATTGGTAAAAAAAAAACAAATATGTCTTCTTTTAGTCCTTTCTTAAAGTTTCCATAATATTTTCTTTTTTCAATAACTGCATCTTATTTTAACAGCCTACATACTGTGATGTATTAATAAAATATAAAAATCATTAAATGAATTGGATATTAAAGATATCATTTTCTATGTGCACTTCTTCAAATATACTTACCATATTTTATTTCCTTTAATCATCTTTCCACATTCATCAGCTATCAGACTTGAGTTTCTTTGCTTCTTTGACATCTACAGTGAGAAACCAGAAAAGTCAAGTCTACCTCACTGAAATTTTATCACATTGGTGTTTCTCTTATTTCCTGATGTGGCCATACTGAAGAAGACTAAGCTCTTTATACAAATGACCTTTAATCTTTTTAAATGTGTAAAGTGTTCCTTTTTATTTTGAGTATTTAAAGTACTAATCCAGATATATGAGGATGGGACATTTTCATTATCTCTTGGAATCTTGTAGACCATCAATATAAAATATACATATTTTTCCATTCTTAGACAATAGCTTTTATTCTTTATTACAAAAATATAACCATTACATTCTGTTTCAGCATTTTCTTTTGAAAATTAAAACTTCTGATTTGATACATATATATATCTTTGTATCTTTACCTATTTAATCTGTGTTCTTAAATGTTTCTTTAACATTATGTCATAGATTTTAATTGAATTTATTTTAACAATCATACTTCTATTTTTTAAGGTCTATTTGTTATTCTTTAAATACACGTTTTTTCTAGTATCCTTTTCATCTTCTCAGAATTATCTTGAGGTTTTATGTCACAATATCTTTTAAAGTTTTCCTCGTAAAGGCCTTTTGTTTAATCAAGCATCAAAAGACTTTTTTTAAGTGTATGGTCTTTCTCCTATATTACAACTGATTTCTTCCTTCAAGCATGGTGATTCTTGTTGAACCATTAAAAATATGGGATCTTGCCAAAGTAGTTAAGAATGAAGAACTATATTGATTTTTTCTAGGTGGCTTCTGTGGATTTTCACAGTTGTTTTTCAAATTGGTTTGTTTCCCATTTGGCTTCCCTAGGGAATGGGGAGCCAACAGCTGCTCTTGTGGGGATAGGAGAGGAGTGGGGAGAGACTGACCTTGTGGATTGATGGGTTTTGTTATATTGTGAACAGAAAGGGAGTCAATTCACACACACACACACACACATGCACACACAAATCAAAAAGTAGTAAGTTGATATGTAAAATGATTTACATTGTGGTGTTAGTTTTGTACTAGTGAGGATGTGCAGATAACTGGAACTGGGTCTATAAAATGCGTTTAATGCATGTTTTGGGTTGCTGTATAGTAGTCAGAAGCACTGCAATAGATATATACCAATAAATATTGATATAAAAATCTAAGATCTTAAACAAATTCTAATGTCAATAAAACTGAATGAGAGGTACTGAATGAATGCAGTCCATATTACCTTTTGAACCATAAATCATGCAAAACTTGATTCTAGTCCCCCCTTTTCTTGAATCTAGTGCAGTTCACATATTATATAGTATTATAAGTTATATAATCCTAAAACCCAAACTTCACATTTTGTTTTTCTGACTTTGTCATCTAGATAAAACTACTGCTAGATAAAAGTATTACTTTGTGCATTCATTTGAATTTCCATATGCAGATATATCAGGAGGCCTTGGGAGTAAATCATGGTTTCTGAAGTGTCTTGCAAAGAGGAGCTCTCTTATGCATGGAAGGTATCATCTCCCAAGACAAACATTAGTTACTTAAGTGCACTTTAGATGGGCATTTAGGTTAATTTCTTCCCACCTATGGGGATACTGGGTGGTAATGGTGCTAAAAGCTAATCATTCAGCTAATCATCATTCACTACTTAATCCTTCTTGATAGAGCAATATCTAGCCTTAAATATTTTTGAGAAGAGAAAATTTAATGACTTTTAATATTTCTGTAGAGCAAGTGTTTATTAGGTAGCTTAGGTGGTTGGAGTAAGAGGACATGAGTAATACAGTTCTTTCCTTTTCTACCCTATTGTCAACTTCAGAATTAAAGGGAAAGTATATTTTTGCTATGCATTTGATTATTATTCCACAATCACTGCCACTACAAGTACCTAAGGGAACATTGGTATTATTTTGAATACATTTTTTATATTTCTCTTAAATAATTCTCTCTCTTTGTTCTCGTGTTCTTGTCTCTCCCTTCTGCTCACTACTTCCTTCCCCCTTCCTTGTTCCTCCTCCCTTCCTCACTTTTATGTTCTGTATACCAGATTGGAAGAAAATATATATATATAATCACTAAGAAAATGTGCTTCTAGGTGTTTTCTTATGCATCGAGGATGTTAAAATTGTCAAGGGCTGCTGAGGGGCCCTGGGCATCTCATATTTTGTACTCTCACACACACTTGTGGAAAAAGAAACCTGTACTAGTAAATAAAATAAACACTAGCTTCAATTTTTATGTTTTTCCTCATCTCATATTATCAGAGGCATGTTTTTATTTATACAATTAACAACAAAAAGACTATAAATACTCTATAAAATTAGTACAACTTTCTCATTTTTGTCTGTTAATTAATTCTTTAAGAAATATCCCCTGTGGTAAAGTACATGCTAATGCATGTCATTGGTTAGCCTTAGCATTAGTAACTGTTTCTCAATACCTGCTTTTCCTTTTTCCAATTTAAGGAGCAAAAGTCCTCAACAAAATGTGCCCAGGGTAAAGGTACAGTAATTTCACATTGAATGATACCTTTTGTTCTAGCAGCTGAGTCCCATTTAGTCTTTTGCTTGCCAAAGACAGCATTTTTGTTCCCTATTCATGGCATACTTTTCTCTTTTTTCTTCTTCACTTACCTTTTTTCTTTTTTATGAACTAAATTGGCTCCAGATTCTAAGCTTAATGAGTATGTGCAGGTTGGCAGGCAAGAAAAGAGTCATTTATCTACAGAGCTGAGCCAGCTGCAAGGTACAGAGCTTTCGTTTCATCTTGAGGAAATAAAACAAAAAATACTAATGTTATATTAATCCTCATGTTCACATGGGAAGCATTTTAGGAATCTTTGGAAAATATGGAATGGATTAGAGACACCATGAAAACTACCAGCATGCTGCACTGGTTGACACCTATTATGAAGTAGTATCCAAAAGAAGTGAAGGTAGCTAGTTAAAATATGTATCAAATAGAATATATATTTTTTAAATGGCCATTGTGGAAAGATTCGGTTTGTCTATATTTCTCTGCAGGAACTATGCTTTAAAATTTAAATTTGAAAAGACATTAGAAGAATGGCTACGTAATGACTAGACCTAGGTCTTATTTCCATAGATGGTTTATTGAAACAGCCTGTTTTCCGAACATAATGACTTCTGTTTCTTTCTCTCAAAATGATATCTTATGTTTTTTTTATTATTACCCTAGAGAAAATATTTATATTTTAAATATAAAATAAAGCCAAATCAAGTAAGAAATACATTAAAGAAAAAAGTAATTAATGTAACTATTCTAGGGAAAAAGACATTATTCAAATACAAACCCCCTTAAAATTTATAGTTATTATTACATTATTATTATTATTTTACATCTACTTTATAAAAATCATCTATAACCAGGAAGTATTTGTTTATAATATCCAACTCACAGTCAATCTTTTTCCTGTAATATTTACATCATGTCCAAATGACTACCTAACTAGTTATTGAAATCTGAAAAAAAAAATTTAGTTAGCTTTTAGGGACTTGTGAGAACCTGGCAAATTACATTTGAATGTGCTCTGTCCTACTTTTTACTTTTGTGAATTGAATTTATTAAGCTGAACAAATAGGACAGTCTGAAAGACCAACTGATAATTTTGAGTATTCTTCCCTAACCCTACTGTCTTCCATGATGCTTTTCTAAGTCTGTAGTCAACCATCAGCTGTTTCTCCGTAGTGTTTTGGTTCAGGAAAATTAGTCAAATTAATTCCTCTCACTCATTTAAAATGTAACACTTTAATTGATGTCATCATGAAGTGGCATTTTATGTAGGTATAGTGTGACCCAAATAACACACGCCATCATTTCTTTGGTCGATGACTAAGACATTAGATAACTAATGTCTATCAGGAAAACAACATTGATTTATTGCATGTACTGATGTTAAAAATGTTTTTTTTATCCTCTTAAATTGCATTTAGCCAACTATAGGAAATATTTACATCATTCCCTTCTCTGCTTAGTACCTTTTCAGAATCCTCTTGGCATAACGTTCCCGGAAGACAATATTAATAATTTAAAACTTGTAGTGAAATAAAATGATTTGACAGCCTGCTATAAATAACAGAGATTAATGGGGTTGGAGAAGAATAATTTTTGTTTAATAGAAGTTATTAAATTTGAGTTACTATCCATGACTCTATTTCCTCATTTCCTCGGGGTTCCCACTCTTCTCCATGGAACAGTTGCTTGCACAGTGACCTCCCTGAGATTCTGCCACTGTCATAGAGAAGTAAGAACCTAGCTGGATGTTGAGAAAAATAGCAGCTTTTCAGGAGAAACTCTGCTTTCTAGATCTCAGCTTCCTCATCTGTTGAAATAAGAACCGTACACTTAATATTTAATGATCACTGACTTCCCAACTAAATCTACAGATTAGTAATTAGGCTTCAGATATTCTACTTCTGAAATTTTAATACTATGCTGTACATTTTATGGTTTAATAGTATACAATTTTCTTAAGAAACAAGGCATAATTATTTAAAACCTTATAATTATCATGATAATGCCTCTGTACATGTGATCATCTGTTTGTGGAAAAAAGAAAAAACAGAGTTGTTTTATTCCTACAAAGCTCTCCTGAAAGAAAACTATATTTATTGGGAAATTCATACATTTATTAATAAAATATAATAATAATTCTTTGAAATATATGTTTTTATCAAAATTGCTCTAACAGTCTGACAGCTGTTGAAAGGTCTGGGTGGGATGGTGGAAGGATTGATCAAATAAGAAAAAAAGGAAAAACTCATGAAAATAAATAACAGTGTTGTGATTGCTGGGGTGACAGGGTTTGGGGGAAGTAAAGGAGGATAAAAAGGGATAAGTGGTGATGAATGGAGACTTGACTTGGGGAGTTGGGGTGGTGAACATACAATATCATGTAGAAGTGATGTGTTTTGGAATTGTGCACCTGAAATCTGTATAATTTTGTTAACTAGTGTCACCTCAATAAACTCAATAAAAAGGGAAAAAATGCTCTGTATACACAGTAATGTAGTGGAGTATCAAAACAACAAAATCGATTAAGTTTCAAAGAACTCTGTTTCTTTCTTGTTTCTTCCTTTTTATCCACAGAATATGAGCTTTTGTTCTTGAATTCAGAAGGTAAAAGGAAGTGAAAAGGATTGTGATTTCATTTTGACCAAATATTTCCTGTTCTTTGGAGTTCTTCATGGGAAAATATATATGATATGCTATCAAAGAAAAAGTAAAAGTTACACCTGTATAAACAAATGCATAAAAAAAGTAAAAAAAAAAAAAAGTACTAGCTGTAACAGTAGCTGACAGTGAGTTAATAGAGGTGATATATTTTTTCCTTTCTCTTTTCCAGAAATTTACAATTTTTTTACTAATGTTTTTAATGTTCTTTTCCAATAACTGTAAATAGTTATAATGTTACAAATAATTTCTTGATAAAATATTTAAGTGAGCCTTATTAAGAAGCCTGAGTGCCTCTAACAAAAAGGAAAAATAAAGAGGGATGAAAGTTTCTTGAGTTTTTGTCCTTTGTTCTGAGACAGACAGGATTCTAACTTGTGTTCTTCCCTGTTACTCCATGTAAGTGGCAATTTCTTTACGGCCAGAGTCATATGGTTTCTATCTATAAAGCTTTCCCTCATTTCTTTTTGCCCTTTCTTTCCCGAATCCTTAATCAGAGTCATCATTCTTTTTCTTTGTGCTTCAGCTGCACTCTTAATTTTCTCTTGTTTGTTAGTACATTCGCTGCCTTCTGGCATATGTTTTGTTCACTTACTACTTCAAAAGATTCAAAGTTTCTTCCCGTTATTGGCAAAGTTTTATTTATTTTCTCCATACCTCCTGTTTGATTAATATTAATTGGTATCTTACTCAATTTTAAACATCACTTTATATGAGGGTTCATATTCTCTCTCATAATAATGGAAGAGAATAAATATGCAAAATTGAATATTTATATCTACTACTAAATTCTCCCTTTTTCATGAGTAATAGAAATTCTAGCCACAACCCTTGTCTTCTTTTAGAGTTTTACCATTTTTTTTTGAATGGCATATGTATCTACTTGTCTTGAATAGTTCTCATGCTAAAAAGTCTAGATATTTTAAATTTTGATAAAAATTACAGCAATATAAAAATGCTAATAAATTATTCCTTCTGAAAGTACTCCCATTAAATATTAGGACTAAATAAAGAAGTTTGGCAATACTAAGGGGACTTTGGTTAGTGAATTTAGATATGGAAATAAGAAGTTATTACCATGCCCTAACTCTGCTGAATCAATGATAGAACATCTATGTGAGAGAATATTAAAATTCTCATGACAGCATCACACAACATGTTTCTTCTTATCTGAAAAGGCAGCTTTTTCAAAAAAAATTATAGCTGTCTTAAAAACTAGCTCTGAAATCAAATACCTCTCGTCCAAATGTATCCCAGTTATGCAAATATGTGATACCATATATTACACCTAATGATATGTAGTGCTGGGAGCATTTCAGAAACCTAGAACTTCGTGAAAAAGTTTTTTCTTGACTCAGATTAGATTTTGTTAATAACATCATTGAGCTACTTTAGTGTTTTGGAGAAATATAAAGTACTACAAAAATCAAGGCTTTAATTCCAATTCTTTAAACTTTATGATATTATTATTATTTTAGCATTATTATTATTATTTTAGCAAGAGAAACAAAGATAAAGTGAGAGACAGAAAAAGGAACAGATAGGGGCAGACAGGCAGAAAAAGAGAGATGAGAAGCATCAGTTCTTCATTGTGGCATCTTAGTTGTTCATTGATTGCTTGCTCATATGTGCCTTGACCAGGGGCCTACAGCCAAGCCAGTTGACCTTGCTCAAGCCAGCAACCTTGGGCTTCAAGCCAGCAACTATGAGGTCATGTCTATGATCCCACGCTCAAGCTGATGAACCCGTGCTCAAGCCAGAAGAACCTGTGCTCAAGCTGCAGACTTTGGTGCTTTGAACCTGGAGCCTCAGCATCCTAGGCCAATGCTTTATCCACTGTGCCATCACCTGATAAGGCTAGGCATTATTTATTAAAGTCATATTTTAATATTTTTATATTATTACTATTTATCTTTTTTCAAGTTAAAATTTCTATAACCTGGTATTAAAATATTTTAAATAATTTTTCTTTCTTTCATTTTCAATCAAATAACCAAATTCCTCATATTATTTTAATTTCAGCCTCTGTGCACTTAAAAAATGTTTGTCTCAATATTTAATTTTAATAGTATTTTTTCAAATTTTTACTCCATTGAACAAGATTTTTACCATTAGTGTAATTTTATAAACATTTTTTAATGATAAATGAAATAACAGAAGAAAAATTATAATAATGTAATAAAATATCTATTCCTCAAAACAATGCCATGGAAAAACTGTTATTCCTAGTTTGACTTTCTAATTTATCCATGTTTGAGGATATGTAAATTAAGCAGTTTCTTTCCAGTTTACTTATAGTAAAATTTGCTAATTCAATGGACATATGTAGAAAATAACATAACTACTATCATAATCATGATACAAAACATATCTATCATGCCAATAAGTTTTTTGTGCCCCCACATAGTCAATACCCTTCTCTAAATACTAGCCTTTGGAAAACACTATTATGCTCTATAATTTTGCCTTATCAAGAATTTCATATAAGCCTGACCAGGTGGTGGGGCAATGGATAGAGTGTTCGACTGGGATGTGGAGGACCCAGGTTGGACACCCCAAGGTAGCCGGTTTGAGTGCGGCCTCACCAGCTTGAGCAAGGGGTTGCGGGCTTGAGCATGGGATTATAGACATGACTCCATGGTTGCTGGCTTGAGCCCAAAGGTCACTGGCTTGAAGCCCAAGATTGCTGGTTTGAGCAAGAGGTCACTCACTCTGCTGTAGCCCCCAGGTCAAGGCACATATGAGAAAGCAATCAGTGAACAACTAAGGTGCCTCAACAAAAAAATTAATGCTGCTCGTCTCTTTCCCTTCCTGCCTGTCTGTCCCTCTCTCTGTCTCTGTCAAAAAAAATTTTTTTTTTCATATAGATAGAATTTAAAAGTATTCAGTATTTTAGTTTGTTTCTTTCACTTATGATAATGATTATGATATCCATTTAAGTTGATAGATGAGTATATATAATTTGGTCTTTTATATCGCAACGTAGTATTGTATGTTTTGGCCATTCTTTTTTTTTTTTTTTTTTTTTTTTTTTTGAATTTTCTGAAGCTGGAAACGGGGAGAGACAGTCAGACAGACTCCCACGTGCGCCTGACCCGGATCCACCCGGCATGCCCACCAGAGGCGACGCTCTGCCCACCAGGGGGCGTCGCTCTGTCACGACCAGAGCCACCCCAGCACCTGGGGCAGAGGCCAAGCAGTCATCCCCAGCACCCGGGCCATCTCCGCTCCAATGGAGCCTCGGCTGCGGGAGGGGAAGAGAGAGACAGAGAGGAAGGAGAGGGGGAGGGGTGGAGAAGCAGATGGGCACTTCTCCTGTGTGCCCTGGCTGGGAATCGAACCCGGGACTTCTGCACGCCAGGCCAATGCTCTACCACTGAGCCAACCCGCCAGGGCCTGTTTTGGCCATTCTTAATTTATTTTTCTTATTCTCTTCTTGTGGGCATTTGGATTTTTGCTTTGGAATATTATGAGCAAAGCTGCTAAAAAATTTGAATAGTATAAGTTTTCTGGACAACTATTTTCTTTTTTTTATATTTATTTATTTATTTTTAATGGGGTGACATCAGTAAATCAAGATACATATATTCAAAGATAACATGTCCAGGTTATCTTGTCGTTCAATTATGTTGCATACCCATCACCCAAAGTCAGATTGTCCTCTGTCACCTTCTATCTAGTTCTTTTTGTGCCCCTCCCCCTCCCCCTTCCCTCTCCCTCCCCCCCCCCCCCCCCCCCCCCCCCCCCCCCCCCCCCCCCCCCCCCCCCCCCCCCCCCCCCCCCCGGTAACCACCACCAGTTTCATTCTTTTGCATGTGGCTTTCCATGGACAACTCTTTTCAATTATCTTGGGTAAATAAAAGAGTGGGACTGCTGAATTTAGAGGAAGTTTCATTAAAAATTATAAGAAAATGCCAAAATATTTATTAAAGCAGATGTATCATTTGATGAGACACTTAATTGTCAGTCTTTTTAATTTAACCTGTGCTGTATATCTTACCATAATTTAATTTATATTTTTCTAATGAATGATGATGTTGAGCATCTGTCTATGAGTTCATTTTTTACTTTCAGTTTTCTTTTAGGAGTTAGCTACTCAAATCCTTTGTCCATGTTTTTCATCAGGATGATTGTCATCTTAATATTGGATTGTAATAGCTCTTTATATATATTCTGGACCCATGTTCTTAATCAGATTTATGTTTGCAAATACTTTCTGTCCATCAGTGGCTTGAATTTTTAATTTCTTATAGTTTGCTGTAATAGTAAAATTATTTTCAGTATTTTAAATTCAATTTTCAGAAAAAAACTATTTGTCACTTAAAACTATTTTGTAATTCATGTTTCTTTATTTATATAAAAATATATTCCAAAAAAATGCAGAAAATGTTTTTCTTTGTTTTCTTATAGAAGTTTTATAGTTTTAGCTCTAACACTTAAATCTAGGATATTAGAGTTTGAATTAATTTATGCACATGGTATGTGGTAAAATCAAAATTTTGTTGATATACATATATATTTGCATTTGGATATTTAATTTTTCCATTGTCATTTGTTGAAAAGGTCATTCTTTCCAAAGGTGAATTATTTACATTGGAATCTCTTTAAAAACCAATTAACTGTATGTATGTGTATCAATTTCTTTCTAAGAATCTCAATTCTGTTCTGGTAATCTTTTATATTTGCCCTTATGCAATACCAAACTTTCTTGCTTACTGTAACTTTAAGGTTACTCTTAAAAGCAACACTTGATTTGCTTCCACCTGTTAGCTATTATGAATAATACTGTTATTAACATGAATGTAAAAATATCCATTCAAATCTCTGCTTTTGTGTATAGACCCAAGAGTGGAATTACTGTTACATTGTAAGTTTTATTTAATGGTTTAATATCAGTTGCATCATTCTACATTCCCACCCACAGATCCTAAGTGTTCCAGTTTTTTAACATCCTCACTAACACTTTTTTGTTGCTGTTTTTTTATATTAACCCTTATAAGAAGTGTGAGGTAATACCTTATAATTTTAATATATTTCCTAATGATTAGTCATGTTGAGCACATTTTTATGTACTTATTGTTTATCTGTATTGTATCTGCTTCAGAGGAATGGCTGTTCAACTTTTTAGCACTTTTAAAGTAGGTTTTGTGTGTGTGTGTATGTGTGTGTGGTATTGTTGTTAAGCTGTAGCATATTCACTCCTTTTATCATATATATAATTTTCAAATATTTTCTTCCATTTCTTAGATTGCTGATTTACTCTGTTGATTGTTTTCTTTAGACACACAAAAGATTTTTTTTTAATTTATTAAGTGAGTGAAGGGGAGGCAAAGACAGAATTCTGCATGCACCCCATCTGGAATTCACCTGGCAAGACCCCTACAGAGTGGTTCTCTGTCTATCTGGTGCATTGCTCTGTTGCTCAGCAAGCAAGGTTTTTAGCACCTGAGGCCATGAAGCCATCCTCAGCACTTGGGATCAACTTGCTACAATTGAGCCATGGCTGCAGGAGGAAGAGAGAGAGAAAAGTAAAAGGGGGAGGTGTGGAGAAGCAGATGGTTGCTTCTCCTGTGTGCCCTGACTGAGAATCAAACCTGGGACTTTCATACTCCAGGCTGATGCTCTACAACTGACCCAATCAACCAGGCCCAGAAAAGTTTTGAATTTTCATGTAGTGTAATCTATCTATTTCTTCTTTGTTGCCTTTGCTTTCGGTGACATATCCAGGAAATGATTGTCAAATCCAATGTCTTGAAGCTTTTCCCTTATATTTTCTTATACTATCATATTTTATATCTTAAATTTAGGTATTTGACAATTTTGAGTTAATTTTGTATACTCCCTAAGATGTAACACATTCTTTTTCATGTGCATATCAAATTTCCCAGTGTTATTTCTTGAGAACACTGACCTTTTCCCATTGAATGATCTTGGTACCACTCTTAAAACACTTAACACTGTTGAAACTCAAAATTCAATCAGTGAGGGTTTATTTTTTAGGCTTACATTTTTAATCTATTGGTCAATATATCTGTCTTCATGCCAGTAACCCACTACTTTGAATACTGTAGCTTTATAATAATTTAAACATCATGAAGTGTGAGACAATCAACTTTTTTTTCCCTTGAGATTGCTTTGGCAATCCATGCTTCTTTGAGATTCCATTTCAATTTTAAGATGAAAGTTTCTACTTCTGCAAAAACCATCTTGGGGTTTTTGATATACATGATTTTATAGATTGCTTTGGTTAGTATTTATATTTTAACAATATTATGTCATCCAATCCATGAATATGCCATGTTTCCATTTCTTAGAATTTTAAAAAAAAATTTTCAACATTATGTTGTTTTCATTGTAAAACTTTTTATACACTTTCTCAGTACTTTACTTTTTTTGATGCTGTTGTAAATGGGACTTGTTTATGAGTTATAAAAACATTTGTTTTATTTGTTTTTTCATTTCATTTGTTTTACTGTAGTTCTAGTGTGTAATGTTTTAGAAGATCATATGATCTGCAAACAGAGAAAGTTTTACTTCTTTTCTAATTTTAATGTCTAATTAATTGTCTGACTAGGACTTCTATTACTGTATTAAATAGAAATGGCGAAAGTGGGTGTATTTGTTTTGTTCCTGATCTTAGAGGAAAAGTTTTCAGTTTTTCACTACTGAGTGTGATAGCTGTAAAAATACTTAAATTTCAAATAAACAAATCATTTTCTCTCACATGTTTTTTAAATGATTTGAAATTGTTTAATTTTCTCTTGAGTAACTTTGTAAAATTATTTTTATTACTGTTTAATATCATTTCTTTAAGTAATATAAAGGTTCAAAATATATACTTCTCACAAAAATTAGGGAATATTTCTAAATGAATACAAAGCAATAAAAAAAGAAGCATTTGATTTTTTTTAATTATACAAGAACATCAGAAAAGCAAATGACAAGTCAAAGAAAGTTTGATTATGCAAATGAGATGCAAAATCAAGTTTTATTTCATTGGTGAAAATGTACTATACAAAAGTCTGAAAGTACTGGAGTATCTTCATGTTCCCTGATACCCTAATTTTTGTGAGAAGTATATATTAAATGTACAATAATTATGAACATGTAAAGAAATGTTGAAATTTTTAAATTATTTAAAAACAAATTGCTATGCCCTTCTCTTTAATTTACAGTTTTATTAACTAAAGTCTGGTAAATATCCAAAATCCAATGATGTATACAGTACATAAATTTGTCTTTAAGAGATATTTTGAAATTGACACCATATCCTAAATCTCTATATGAATTCTTACTAGTTTATAACTTCCAATTTAGTTGTGTTCCTGCTTTGTTTGTTTTGCATACTGAAAAATAATAACAACAGTAAAATAATATATTAACTGGGAGATGTCTTTCCCATTATAGCAAATAATTAAAAGCACTATCAGCCATCATTGTTCAAATCTACATGTCTACATAAATTGTACTTTTCCTTTCATTTAGTAACTTGCTCTGTCAATTCAAATTCTCTAACTTGGTCTATAAAATTGATATATTATTGCCCTGGCCGGTTGGCTCAGTGCTAGAGCGTCGGCCTGGCATGCAGAAGTCCTGGGTTCGATTCCCGGCCAGGGCACACAGGAGAAGCGCCCATCTGCTTCTCCACCCCTCCCCCTCTCCTTCCTCCTTGTCTCTCTCTTCCCCTCCCACAGCCAAGGCTCCATTGGAGCAAAGATGGCCCGGGCGCTGGGGATGGCTCCTTGGCCTCTGCCTCAGGCGCTGGAGTGGCTCTGGTCGCGACCGAGCAACACCCCAGAGGGGCAGAACATCGCCCCCTGGTCGCCCCCTGGTGGGCGTGCTGGGTGGATCCCGGTCGGGCGCATGCGGGAGTCTGTCTGACTGTCTCTCCCCATTTCCAGCTTCAGAGAAATACCAAAAAAAAAAAAAAAAAAAAAAAGATATATTATTGATTAATATAACTGTTAGAATTTTATGTTCTAAATTTTAAAGTGAACATTAAAAATAAAATATATTGCATAGAAAGTCAGTTCTAGAAGATTTGAACTAAACCTAATAGTGCTTATGAATTTTAAATTTTAATTTGGCTCAGAAGAAAAGGAAACCTTTGAACTTCCAAAGATATACATATTTAATTCCAATGCTTTTTATTACAGGGATAAAATCAATATGAGTAGGCAAGAGGGGAAGGCCCAAGGAAAATATTAAAATTTAATAGAAAATTAAGCTATATTTTTTAGTTACAATTGATTACATACTCTAGAGGATTAAACTCATGTATTTGGGTCTCTTAAGACCTAGAAAGATGGCCCTGACTGGTTGGCTTAATGGACAGAGCCACTGGCTGGTGTGCAGACGTCTCAGATTTAATCCTAGTCATGGCACATGAGAAGTGACCATCTACTTCGCTTCACCTTCCTCTCTCCATTCTCTCTCTCTTTCCCTCTTGCAACCAGTGGCTCGATTGGTTGGAGTGTTGGCCTTGGGTACTGAGGATATCTCCATTGGCCCCAGTGTATCAGCCTCAGGTACTGAGGATAGCTCAGTTGATTGAGCATTGACCCTAAACAGGGTTTGCCTGGTGGAACCTGATTGGGCTGCAGGTGGGAGTCTTTCTCTCTTTCTCCCCTCTTTTCTCTTAAAAAAAAAAAAGGCAGAAATATACACTGAAGAATCAGCCAAGTAGGCAGTTTGGAGTTCAATCATGGTTGTTTTCTAAAGTTTTAAAAACAAATAATGGTAAACTCTTTAGTCTTTTATATTCTGAGTTAAACTATACATTCTTTGTCATATTTTAAAATATTCATTTTGGAGCAATTTTTAGAAACATTCAGGGATAGTTTTGTTTTATCATCACATAGCTCTCATTTTATACAATCTGAGGAAGATGTAGGTAAATTCAATCATGTATCAACTCTTAAAAATGAATACTTTCTAATATATGGAATTGTATAATTAGGATTTCTATCCCCCTACACTTTCTTAAGCAATAGATACAAAAAAAGTAAATGGATAAAACATAGGCTCCTATTAATTAAGACATCAAAATAGATAATAAGAAGTAGAGTTTAAAGATAAAGCCCATTAAATATTACTGTCTTCAAGTTTTCCCAAAATAGTATATATTTAATTAAAACAAAAATTCAGGAGAATGTCTTCTCTTCTTTTAAAAAAAATTTTTTTTAATTTTTTATTAATTTTAATTTATTGTGTTAACATGAATTCAAGTGTCCCACTCAATGTAACTCCCTCACCCCCACCCTCTTGTCTCCTATTAGCCTCCGTCTTGAGTAGGTCCCATGGGGTAATGGTTAGCACTCTGGACTCTGAATCCAGCGATCATCTTCTCTTCTTAAGTGCATATGTTTTTCCCTTAGCTCTTTTCTATTATGAATGAGGAACCCTCCACATATCAATACTTCTGAAACTAACAAACAATTATAAATTTACTATATGGCATACCTTAGCCTTACTGACTTTAATTACATTGCATCCTTATCTTAGTGGACTTGGAGAATTCTGTAAAACTATTATAGTCAAGAAATATTGGATCCTGTATATGAGTTAAATTGTTTTAATCAAAACATTTTCATATAGAACATAAAAGAGACATTAATTACAGCCTGATGTGTTTGCCTAATCACTTAGTTTTTTGACCAAAATGAATAGTATATTTGTGAAAAGTTAAAATTGAAATTTATAGAGAAACAATATATTTTTCTTTTGTGCAATGGATGCCAATAAATAAAACATTACTTGATAATTATTTTAAATTAAAAATAGTTTAAAATTAAAATTAGTATATTGAGTCTAATTTTTTTTCTTACAAATATTTAAAGTAGTATCATATTTCCTGGTTCTTATTTTTGAGGGTAGATTTACTACTTTTTCTATTCCTTCCTTTTCTCCTCTCCTTCCTTACTTTTTTTCTTCCTCCCTTCTTTTTCTTCTATTCTTCCTTCATTCCTTCTGCTTTCATTTTTTTATACTAGAAAAAAATATCAGTTACAGATTGAATTGTATTTTTTTTTCTTATCTTTCCAAAGCTGGAAACAGGGAGAGACAGTCAGACAGAATCCCGCATGCGCCCCACCGGGATCCACCCGGCACGCCCACCAGGTACAACGCTCTGCCCACCAGGGGGCGGCCAGGGGGGCGATGCTCTGCCCCTCCGGGGCGTCGCTCTGCCGCAACCAGAGCCACTCTAGCGCCTGGGGCAGAGGCCAAGAAGCCATCCCCAGCGCCCGGGCCATCTTTGCTCCAATAGATCCTTGGCTGCGGGAGGGGAAGAGAGAGACAGAGAGGAAGGAGGGGGTGGGGGTGGAGAAGCAAATGGGCGCTTCTCCTGTGTGCCCTGGCCGGGAATTGAACCCGGGACTTCTACACGCCAGGCCGACGCTCTACCACTGAGCCAACCAGCCAGGGCCTTGAGTTGTATTTTGACATACTATTGTACATTCTCATCTATTATGGATCCAATTTTATATTTAAAATTCAAGTATAAAATAAAATAGCTCTATATGGTAATATTGTATATTATATTGATGCAATAAATATAAAATGCATATTACTTTAACAGGACTTAATTATTTATAAAAACTTTTGACTGAAGTTGTTTAATTCTTCTTATATATTATCAACAACGCTATGATATATTTAAATCATGTGGTGGTATTGTCCCTGTTAAAAGCTAGGAACCAAGAAGACAAAAGACACCTGAAAAACCACATAGCCATGAAAAATACTGGAATGTGAATCCGCATTTTATATATTTTTTATTCTTTCTATAGAAATGAACATGGTGCATTGCAGTGTTTCCTAAAATATAGCTCAAATATAGAAGGTAGTTTTTTTTGTACTTAACTTAGCTACACTTAGCTAGAAATGGTCCAAAACGAGGGTTAAAGTGACAATATTATTTGGGGTGTAAATCCTAGATATAAAAAGTAGTGAGGTGCCTGACCAGGCAGTGACACAGTGGATAGAGCATAGGTTGGGATGCAGAGGACCCAGTTTCAAAACCCTGAGGTTGCCAGCTTAAGCGTGGGCTCATCTGGCTTGAGCCCAAGGTCGCTGGCTTTATCAAGGGGTCACTTGATCTCCTGTAGCCCCCTGGTCAAGGCACATATGAGAAAGCAATCAATGAACAACTAAGGCACCACAATGAAGAATTGATGCTTCTCATCTCTATCCCTTCCTGTCTGTCTGTCCCTATCTTCCCTCTCTCTGTCTCTGTATGTCGGTGTCACACACACACAAAAAAAATTATAACAAGGCAAAGAATAATGTGAGCTAGTACAAAGTTATGCTTAACAGTGTTCATTACTACCTTAAAAAACGTTGGAAAGAGACTATGACCTGTAGTGGTATGTTATAGAAATCCTGAAGTAATACTAGAAACTAGAGCCTCGAGTTCTGTGGCTATTCTACCTGATTGTGCAGTAGGGATAATGACTAGTTAGCGTCCAGCAATAGAACCTAAGACATGAATGAGTAAATTGAAAGAGGTTCGTGAGATGGGCTTCTAACACAGTGTTAAGTGGAGGGGCCATTTTATTTTTCTGTTTTTTTCTACCTAGAAGATATTGTACAAACTTAGGACTTTTGTGTTCTGGATTGCATCTTCCAGGGTCCACTACTGAAGCCCTGTGTTCTCCTGTTGATGGGAAGACCTCAATTTCTCCTCTTCCTCTAAAGTCTGGAACCATACTTCTTCTCTGTAAGGGAATGTTTGGCTTCCTCCAGCTCAGCCCTTGTAACCTCCCAGTTCTCAGCACCTCTTTCCTCAGAATTCTCACCTTCAAACTTCTACATCTACTTCTCATTCTCCAACTCCTTTTAGTTTTCTCAATCCTTCCATTCCTGGCAGTTCTCCCCAGAAGTAGCTTACCCCTAACTAGTTTTTAATTCTCCCAAACTCTCACTTGGGTTCATAAACAGCCACACGCCCACATCTTGCGAGTTACTCAGCACACCCTGCTAGGCCCACACTGCTCTTTCCACACCCCAGTTCCCGTGTCTGAAGGGTGGGTCTTTGTAACACCAGCTGTAACAGTGTGTGCTTGTCTCCAGGCTCTGCTTCCTTTCCACTAGTATGCCCCTTTTAATCCCAACTTCTCAATTCCCTTTTCCATTGTTTCTCACTCCCGTCTAGATTCTCCTTCTTCACTTACTTAGTGAATGATTGGGAAAAAATATATTTTCAAGATTTTTCAAATCTTACAACCTAGCCTCCTAATCTCTAAAGGATAAAACATAGAGGGAACTAGAGAAGGGAGGACTTGACTTTGCTCTCTTTACTTTGTGATTGTGATCCTTTTCAAGGATCATTAATTTTCTTTTTTTTTTTTTTTGTATTTTTCTGAAGCTGGAAGCGGGGAGAGACAACCAGACAGACTCCCGCATGCGCCCTACCGGGATCCACCCGGCACGCCCACCAGGGGCGACGCTCTGCCCACCAGGGGGCGATGCTCTGCTCCTCCGGGGCGTCGCTCTGTTGCGACCAGAGCCACTCGAGCGCCTGGGGCAGAGGCCAAGGAGCCATCCCCAGCGCCGGGCCATCTTTGCTCCAATGGAGCCTCGGCTACGGGAGGGGAAGAGAGAGACAGAGAGGAAGGAGGGGGGGTGGAGAAGCAAATGGGTGCTTCTCCTATGTGCCCTGGCCGGGAATCGAACCTGGGTCCCCCGCATGCCAGGCCTACGCTCCACCGCTGAGCCAACTGGCCAGGGCCGGATCATTAATTTTCGTAAGCTGCAGAAAGAGTTCTGGAATCCAGGAGTCTGATGGGAGGCTGTTTCACAGAACTCGTTGTTTGAGGGTGATGGATAAATCATCTGTCTGTGGAATGAGAGTTCATTCCAGGAGAGACTATTGTAACTTTGTATCTAACAATTGATAGACACATGAGATATTTGAGTAGTCCAGCACTATGGAAATAAGTCTGGTATATCACAACTAACTAAATTTTGCAAAACTGGTAAAGTAGAAATATCATGGAACTTTGGGTGAGAAAAAGCAAAGTTCAGGTGGAAGATATGTAACTATCATTGAGGCATACATTTTTTTTGGCCATTTCATTTCACTGAATTTTAGTTTCCTTATATTCCAAAAAATGATAATACTGTGAGGATAGTGCAATTGTTAGAAGAGATGACATAATATTAAGCACTTGAGATATAGTAAACTTCAAATACATATTAACTGTTCTCCCCAATACTCTTTCTATCTCACCAAGCACCTTTAAAAAATGGTGTCAGGAGGAAAGTATTTACTTAGTGCAAGAAAGTTTATAGGAGTATGTAAATTGCTTTTTGTGCAAGGTTTTTTGTGAAAAAGCTGAAGTGTGAACTATTTATTTATTTATTTATTTATTTATTGTGTGTGTGTGTGTGTAAACAATTCCCCTCCCAGAAAAATGCATTGAGAGGAAGGGGCATTTTGGAAGCTTCTGCGGGAAAGTGGATAGATGGCTCATGAGACTGGGATGGAAGCACACATCTTTAAATCCTCAGGGAGCACAGCCCTGTAGCATGGTTCATAATGGCAATCAGACAGAAGCAGCCCCTTTAAGGAAAACTATTTAGAGTACTTTGGGAGATTGTGCTGAGAGTGCTGCCCACACTTATAACAACCTCAAGTGCATTAGAAAGTGTACTTTTTCTTTTAGGATATAGTCAGGCAAAAGGTCAAGTTGGCTAAAGGGAGGCCACCTCAAGCTCTCCAGGCCCACAGCTTTCAGAGAATTATTGGAGCCACTTTCAGAGTCCCTGTGAACTTTGACAATGATTACACAAGCCTGACTGTATATGGATTTGAGACTTGAAGTCCTTCTCTGAATTTTTGATAATCATATAACCACTCATGCTACCAGATTCTTGAACAACTTCCCAAATGACTGAAAGGAAATATTTTATCAGCAAAGTGAAATGTTTCAAAGGGTTTAGATTTAATTTAAAGAAAATAATGTATTGCATAATTTCCTTTTTTAAAATTTTTATTAATTTTTGTTTGTGTTTATATGGATTCAAGTGTCCCACTGAATATAACTCCCTCAGCCCCCACCCCTGTGTCCCTTTTTACACCCCCTTTGCCACCTTCCCCCTAACTCCCTCCTCCTTCCCTCTAGGATTTGCTGTCCTGTTATCTATATCTCTGTATTATGTATATATAGTTTCACTAATCCCTCTACCTTCTCTGATCCCATCCCCTCATCCCCCTTCCCTCTAACAGCTGTCTCTCTGCTCCCTGTGACCCAGACTCTGCCTCTATTCTGTTCCTCAGTTCACTTTGTTCATTAGATTCCACATATAAGTTAGATCATATGATATTTGTCTTTCTCTGCCTGGCTTATTTCACTTAGCTTAATAGTTTCCAGGTCCATCCATGCTGTCACAAAACATAAGATCTCCTTCTTTTTCACAGACACCTTGTATTCTGTTGTGTATATGTACCACAGCTTTTTAATCCACTTGTCTAGTGGTCGGCAAACCGCGGCTCATGAGCCACATGAGGAGATGCGCAGCTTAGCATCAGCTAAAATCACAGCCCTGGACGAGGAGGCCTCAGGAGAGTCCACACATCACATCTCTTTCGCTTCTGATGGCCTAAACCCACTACTGCCAAAGAACCCAGCAGCAACCTGTTGATATTTGGCTCTGTTGACTAATGAGTTTGCCGACCACTGCACTAGTCCACTGATGGACACTTGGGCTTTTTACCGATATTGGCTATTGTAAACAATGCTGCAATAAACATAGGGATGCATATCTTCTTTTGAATCAGTGATTTGGTATTCTTAGGATATATTCCTAAAAGTAGGATAGCTAGGTCAAATGGCAGTTCCATTTTTAGGTTTTGAGGAAACCCCATACAGTTCTCCACATTGGCTGCACCAGTCTGCATTCCCACCAGTAGTGCAGGAGGGTTCCCTTTTCTCCACACCCTCGCCAGCATTTATTGTGTGTTGTTTTGTTAATGAGTGCCATTCTGGCAACATTTCTTGCACATCTGAGTTTCTAGCATTTGATTTTAAAATTTCTAGGTGAGTTTTAAATTTTGGTTAATTAAATTGTATTCTTGTATTCTACCATGTATATAATATACTTTGTATATGTATAAAGAGTTTTGATGTATGCATATATATATATATATGGTTTTAAAAGGATTAATATAAGTAAATATTAAATGACTATTTTTAGATTGTTGGGCCCATGAATTTTTAAACATAAAAAGAGACACCATTTCATAAGTGTAGATATCCTACATAGAAATGGATTCATAGAATGAATACATAAAGTTAATAATGTAAAATTATATTAAATAGACGAGTTCAACGTAGTCTTTGGTTTCAAAATCTAGTTTTGAGTTCATAATTCTGTGACGCTTTGAATAAAATTAAAATAATGCATCTGGTTCACTTGAGAGACAATTAGCCATATAAAACAAAGTCTTTAGAAGAATACCATTGATTGTATGCAATAACCTCCTTCTTTAAATCGTCAAAGATAAGCCCTTTTAACGCAGCCTTTTCTTTACATACCACCAGATTTTTTCCTCAAGTAATCTTCAGTCATTATGTAAGGTCTTAAAATACAAGACAAAAAGATGCAAAATTTTCATATATCTGCACATAATTTTACATTCTTACCAAAGAAAAATTTAAGGCTTCTCTTAAGAAAGAATGTGTAATTATCCTACTTAGCAAAATCATTTGCTTTTCTATTGAAAAAAAATTTATTCAAAAAAGGAACTGGAAAGGAATATGCTAAGATATATTTTTAATAAGGTAAATCTGTTTTTGATTCTTGGGTGAGTTGCCAGTTTTTTGATCCTGGGAAATTTATTGAACATGTCTAATTTTCAATATGGCATCAGCTATAGAAAGATATTTTCTATATCCTAGTTCTAATATAAAAAACAGTATGTTGATCATAATATAATCAATATGTTGATCATAAATATACTGGGCAATGGAGAGAAATATTACATATTAACTCTTACAAGGAATTTTGAATATTTTAAATCAATATATCAAACTAATTTTAATGGAAATTACTACCTATTAATAAATTAAATTTATCCAATTTTATGTGCTTTTTTATTTGCCTTTTTAGAAGCTTAAAATTTATTTCTCTTTACTGTTAGCAACTGCTTTATTCTTAAACTGATGTAGTCTTGAAAATGTAATTAATTAGAAATATTAAATTTAATATAAAGCATTTGTTAATCTTCAACTTTTAATTTTTTCTGTATTACTTTGAATGAATAAATAATGAAACATACTAGGTGTATATGTGCAGTATCTTTGCCATGGAGGTAAACAAAACTACCTCTCTCTGTTTAGGTGACTATTGAAACTACAGCAGACCAACTATTTCACAGGCATGTGTTTCACTTAGCTCCTTTACACTGGCATATTAGGCTTAATTAGTATTTTTTAGTCATAACTTATCATTAATAACCTGAGGACTATTGCATTAGTGTTACAATTTATAGGTTTATAAGAACAAGTTCGAGAAAGGACAATACCCTAATTTGCATGTGCTAATTAGAAAGATATTAATTCTAATTTTGAAACAAGTTACTTTATATTTTTGGTAATGTAGGACAAGATAGTAATTATAATTAGTTATGCCAAATTGTTATTAAATGAAAAATATTTAATAGTCCTTTTAAACCTGTTAGGAAAAGTTTGGTGGTAATAAATATCTGTGTATTGTTTTGACCTCTGTATCAACTACATATTTCCAATTTGTTTTCAATGTTTTCCCAGGTATAGGACTCTATGATTAATATCTCTTGCTGTGTTATCTCTCCTCCTAATGAAAAACATTGGGTGTTCTTTCACTTCACAGAATGCAAACGCAGATGAAAAAATTTCACAGGTGAACTCCTTATGAATACTTCTAATTGCTTAGGAACAGTGTTTGAAAATTTTGAGTAATTTGCCATTATTATAATGAATAGCATAAACTGTAATTTTTCATAGTAATCAACTTGTGTCAGCTCCATTATTTTTCATTAATTATAAATGAGAAAGAATAAAAGAACACCCACAGGAACAGATGTGCAAAACTGTCTCAGGTTCTGTTTCAGGTTTGCATTTGTTTTTTAGGGTTTTGGGGTGTTTTTTTTTCCCTATTCAATATTCTGTTTTGGGTATAATATCAGGGAAAATGCAGATGGTAATGCTTGTTTGGGACAGAAAAGGACAAAGAGCACTTAATCAAGTTGTTGCCTATGAAGTTCAATGTTTTAATAAAAAAAGGTGGTTATGACATGCCAGATTAAACTATTGGAAAAAATTACTTTTAGTAAATGCAGCTAATTTGAGAAAAATATTTTTGATGATCCTTTTCTCTGTTAGAAAATTAAAAGCCACAATCTAATTTTGCCAGATTTTAAGCCTATGTTGTGTTAACTGAAGTCAAATTAAAAAAAAAAAAAAAAAAAGGGAGGGGGAAGGAAATAAGGAAAGAAAAAGGGCGAACTTTATAGTGATATTTGAGTGGTTAAATGATTTTTTTGTTTTGTTTTTCAATTTTACATAACAGCTTTTATGAGGTTTTGGAGGACAAAATATAGGTATATCTTGGATATTTTTATGTTAATTCCACTTCTTTTAACCTCTTATAAATAATTAGTTGTGTTGTCCTCATGTTTTTTGTTTGTTTTTTACCTTAGGCTAGTTACAGGCATAAAAGTCTTAAGATCCTTGTACTGTAAATTTGCTATGACTTAACGGTTTGTTAAGATGGTAACCTAATTAGGAGAAAATTTGAGATATGCTTACTCTTGCATAGCTCTTTACAAGTTTTGGTCAGGACTGTCTTCAGAATCATTCTTATTAAATAATATTGAAAAAAGGTTGATTTGTCAAGTTTGTTCAAAGTGAGTTCCTCCTGAAAACAAATATTACATCAAATAGGAAGCCAAGCCCTTTCTGGATAGTTTGGTTGATTAGAGTGTTACCTAATATACAGAAGTTATGCATTCAACCCCTGATCAGAGCACATACCAGAACAACTTGAGCTCTATGTTTCTCTCCTTCTCCCCCCATTCCTCTCTCTCTCAAATCATTTTTTTTAAGTAAAAAAAAAAAAATCCTGGCTGGGTAGCTCAGTTGGTAATAGCATTGACCTGATGTGCCAAGTGTTCAGGTTTGATCTCTACTCGGGAGACATATGGGAACAGCTTGATGTTTCTGTCTCACTCTCTGTTTCTTCCGCTCTCTAAAATCAATAAAGAAGTTAAAAAAATAAAAAGAAAGCCATGGCCAAATACATTTGAGACAAGTTGAGAACATTAAAGATTTTGTTTTACATACAGGATTTTTCTGGGCTTATAAATTCATAATTTTCATTATAACTCTTTGGGGGGAAAAGGAAAATTCATAAAACATTCATTGTTTCTCAAACATTCTTTTAATCTTGTAACCATGCTTCCCATAACTCATACATTTCAAAGCACATGTCAGAAAATATGTACCCATGGCATTCCCTGGAGGAAATGGTGCTAAGGGAGAGGAAGTATTACTTCTTTCTGTTATCAGAGGAAAGTTGTATCAATGGAATCAAGGACAATGGGTCTAGAAGCTTGATGGGGAGAAAGTTTGCTCTTTTTTTTTGTCATAATTCTTGTCAGCTTTTTCTACTTATTTGTCTTTACCTTATTGAACCCTTCAAGATTCATCATGTTTTAGATACTTTTCTACCCACTAATCTCAATTAAAATGTTACTGCTCTATATCACAGTTTTGAATTTCAAACATGGTGGTAATAAAGTGAACTTTTATTCCTTGGAAATTCTCAGTCTAAAAATTGCTAAAATACCAATTGCTAAAAATACCAATCCTAATAACAAAAATAATACATACAGCTCACAAAAATTAGGGAATATTTCAAAATGAATATGAAGTGATAAAGTCATTTGATTCTTTTTTATTAAACAAGAACATCAGAAAAGCAAACGACAAGTCAAAGAAAGTTGTTCTATTATGCAAATGAGATTCAAAACCAACTTTTATTTCCTTGGTGAAAATGCACCATACAAAAGGCTGAAAGTACGGGAGTATTTGCACATTTCCTGATTACCTAATTTTTGTGAGCAGTATATTTAATCTTTAGTTCTATACCAGTTCATGTTTACATTTAGGATTATGATGATAGTTAATAAGATAATATATATTACTTAAATGCATAGGATTCAGTGGCTGTTTATAAAACTTCATTTTATTTAAACCCACTTTTTTGATATTCTAAGGAGTGTTCATTCTCCTTCAATAATTTTGATGTATAAAATTTGGTAAAATAAATACAACCAAGTAAAACATTACTCCTTTTTAATTTCCATCATAGATTTTTTTTTTGTATTTTTCCCAAGTGAGAAGCAGAGGCAGTCAGATACTCTCACATGCTCCTGACAGAGAATCACCCGGTATGCCCACCAGGGCTCAGCACCTCTGGGGCATTGCTCCACTGCAAATGGCACCATTCTAGGGCCTGAGGTGGAGGCCGTGGAGCCATCCTCAATGCCTGGGCCAACTTTGCTCCAACAGAGCCTTGACTGCAGTAGGGGAAGAGAGAGATAGCAAGGAAGAAGAAGGGGAAGGGTGGAGAAACAGATGGGTGCTCCTCCTGTGTGCCCTGACCGGGAATCGAACGGGGACTTCCCCACACCAGGCCGACACTCTACTGCTGAGTCAACCGACCAAGGCTCCATCATAGATTTTTAATTGTTTAATATAATGGTTCTCAAATGTTTCTGCCAAAGCATTCTTAAAGTGGAAAAAGAAAAAAAGGTACCTATAGGAATATGTGGGCACTTAGATATAAACTTTCTCTGAAATCTCTTATTTATTCTAAAATTATAATTTTAAAATATTTTTTATACTTTTAGATACCCACGTTAGTTATAGTGTCTTTCAAAATTTCAAGTGAATCTTCAACCTAGAAAATCATACTGTGTTTGTCCCATAACTACTGTACTGGTTTCCTTGGTCTGCTGTTACAAATTACCACAAATTTAGTGGATTAAAAAACCTAAACTTGTCTCGCAATTTGGGAGGTAAGGAGCCTAATGTCAGGGTGTCAGCAGACAAGCTCCATTTCTGGTGAATGTAGAGAATATTTTATTTCTTGTCAGATTCAGCTTCTGATCACTCCAGCATTTATTGTCCTGTGACTGCATATCTTCAATCTCTGACTCCAGGGTCACTTTGTCTCCTGTTCTTTTGTAGACTATCTTCTCGCTGCCTCAAAATTCCATATTCTGGTTATAAGAACATTTACCATGAGATTTTGGGGCTTCCTGAATAATCTAGAATTATCACATCTCAAGACTCTCAAGTAAACCACATCTGTAAAAGATTCCTTTTCCAAATAGAAAAGCATTCATAGGTCTCCGGAACTTACAGTAGTTAGCCTTCTGGTTGGGCACACACTGGTGTGAACAAAAACAACAAAAAAAGCCTAGTTTTTTCTTTTTTAATTGTAATGCTTCTATAAATCCCTAACATGGCAATAGGAAGTGAAGAACATATGCTACATTTTTGATAAATAAGTTGTTTAAAGTGAATTCATCTCCTTACTGAATAATAAAGAAGGGTGGAAGCATGCATATATATAGTTTTATTTAGCTATGGTTTCTATTGTCACCTTTTTTAGTAAGCTGTGATTAAACATTTATCTTAGTTTAACTGAAAGAAGGCTGATATAAAGGTGGTTTTAAAATAAATGCTAGGTTTACTTCCATTTGAGTATATCCTCCATTGTCTTTCTTATCTCACTTTAATCGATGTCCCCTTTTTTTCGACTGGCCTCCTTGCTGCAACCTGCAGCAAGATATTTGCTCTTGTCATTTGTCTACCTTCAATGTCCTTTCCCCAAATATTTGCATAGCTCAGTCCCTTATATTCTTGAAGTTGTCCCTGACAAAACACATGCTCAGTGATCCCCTATTTATCACTGCAAACTTCCCATCATTGGAACCATCTTTCCTCTTTTACTATTTTTTCTTCATTGCTTTTAATACTCTCCAATGATGTACAATATGCCTTTTATCACCCACACCTCTCCACTGAAAGATCTCTTTCTTGAAGGCAAAAGGCTTTTTTTGTTGCATGCCTTGTTCCCTGAAATAATCTATAAACCTAGAACACATCTAGCATTTAGTAGGTTCTCTAAAATATATGTTCAATAAATTTACCCAAAAATATCTCATTAAGCCACTCATTGTGGCTCTTGATGCTATTAGTTATATCTTTGCCTTCAACCTCACATTATCTTTCAGTTTCCAGAATAAATATGGATATAATCAATTTTTAATTGCCCATCCTATGTTTTATGTTGCAGCTAGTTTAAATGAATGACATATAACCAAAAAGTTTTTTAGCACGGTATCTTGAAATATATTTTGGTTAACTTGTACATAAAACATGCTTAATATTATTTTAAAACATTTCAAAATGATACCAACAACAATAAATGCAATTAACTTTCAAATTACAAGCTTCATTTAAAGAACTTTCTTCTATATGATAATAATATAATTTCTGCCGGTCCTTGGATATGTGAATTAGCTCAGAACCAGTGTGTAATAATGTCACAAAATTTGGCATATTTGCAGTCCTTAGTCTAGAGTTACTTATGTAAGTGGTCATTTATAATTTAGTAATGGAATGAAGTTAAAGTTTTTCAGTACTGGCTTGTATTTAATAGGTTCCTTCCTTAAACTAATCAAGAAACTATACATCTAAGGACTCTGATGAGACACTGAACTAACTCAAGTCTAAAGAATAGAGAGGTACAAATGGCCAACAGATATATGAAAAGATGCTCATCTTCTTTAGTTATTAGAGAAATGCAAATCAAAACTGCAATGAGATATCACCTCACACCTGTTAGATTAGCTATTATTAACAAGACGGGTAATAGCAAATGTTGGAGAGGCTGTGGAGAAAAAGGAACCCTCATCCACTGTTGGTGGGAATGTAAAGTAGTACAACCATTATGGAAGAAAGTATGGTGGTTCCTCAAAAAACTGATAATAGAACTACCTTATGACCCAGCAATCCCTCTACTGGGTATATACCCCAAAAACTCAGAAACATTGATACGTAAAGACACATGTAGCCCCATGTTCATTGCAGCATTGTTCACAGTGGCCAGGACATGGAAACAACCAAAAAGCCCATCAATAGATGACTGGATAAAGAAGATGTGGCACATATACACTATGGAATACTACTCAGCCATAAGAAATGATGACATTGGATCATTTACAGCAAAATGGTGGGATCTTGATAACATTATACGAAGTGAAATAAGTAAATCAGAAAAAAACAGGAACTGCATTATTCCATACGTAGGTGGGACATAAAAGTGAAACTAAGAGACATTGATAAGAATGAGGTGGTTACAGGGAGAGGGGGAAAGGGAGAGGGAAAGGGGGAGGGGGAGGGGCACAAAGAAAACTAGATAGAAGATGACAGAGGACAATCTGACTTTGGGTGATGGGTATGCGACATAATTGAAAGATAAGATAACCTGGACTTGTTATCTTTGAATATATATATCCTGATTTATTGATGTCACCCCATTAAAAAAATAAAATTATTTAAAAAAAAAAAGGATATAAAAAAATAAAAGAAAAAATAAAAGAATAGAAAGGACTGTATCTGGCTTAGTGTTTTTATTCAGATATCTAGTTAATATCTGCAGTTTGGGTGTGTTCATTGTTCTATGCTCTTTCTGTTTTTTTTGGTTTTGGTTTTGGTTATACTAATCACTTAAGGTGTCAGTAAATTTCTTATCAATATTATTCCTGGAAATTTTATAATGCATTAACTACTAAGAGACCTCCATGAATCAGACCATTCCCAAAGATCCTGTATCTTTGACCATCCTAAATCCTGTTACACATTTTTGAGCATACCTTCTGTGCTCAGCCTCAGCGAGCTCCTCTATCTCTTCTGATGCAATGGAACCCCTATGAGTTTTTGCCCTTTCCCTAGCCTTCCAGGCCTAAAGCTAATTGCAAACTTGGCTTAGTTTGTTATTAAAAATCTCATTCATATTTTTCCACTTCTCTAATGATAGCATATTTCAAGATAAGCAAGAAAGGCCCTGCTTGGTGGCTCAGTGGACAGAGTGTCAGCCTGGTGTATGAACATCCAGTTTGAATTCAGGGCATACAGAAGAATTATCTGCTTTAATCCCCCTCCCTCTCCTCTTCTTTCCCTCTTCCCCTTGTGCAGCCAGTGACTCCATTGGTTTGAGCAAGGTCCTGGGCACTGAAGATGGCTCCTTTGGATGGCATCAGCCTCAGGTACTAAAAATAGCTCAGTACTCGAGCATCATTCCATGATGGAGTTGCCGGGTAGATTTTTGTTGGGGCATGTGTGGGAGTCTGCCTCACTATCTCCCCTCCTCCAACCTAAGAAAAAAAAGCAAGAAAGGAAATTGTTGTGAGAGTATCTATGAAGGGACCAAGGAGGAATGGGTTGGTGAAAAACTCATGATGAGCCAGTTCAACTTCCTTGTCTCCCAAAATCTTTGCATTTCATTCCTTTAAACCAAGAGATTTCTTGTGTTTGATGACACTTAGCGTGGATAATATAAATCCAAGTTTTTTTGCTATTGTCCTAACCAAAAACCTATTAAAACCTAAGCCAGCTGCCTGAATCTCTGCAGAGTGTTCAGTGTCAATGGAATCAGTTTGGTTCAAATTTTTGTTTCATTCTACATTATTGGGTACTTTCAAAAGTCTGTTTACACAAATAGTCTTCAGATTTTTGAGACATTATTTAACCAACTCTAGTAATTTTTTTTTATTTCCACAAACTTTCTGCATAATTCTTTACTGCTTCACCATCAATAATAGCTGTGCTTAAATCCTAGATCCTAGCTGAGGAAAAAGTCAGGGGGAAGTTGAGTTTTCTTTTATGAAAGAGGAGTGACTTCTGCAGAAGACAAATGCAGTGGGTAATTTAGTCATTCTTTTTACCCAAGCCCTCCAAAACTTCTTGTACTCCCATAATTTCCCAGTAGAGCCAGGATGAAGTTGTAAATTAAACTAGCTTTCTGTATATAATTCTGATTGTTTGTTTATATTCTCAATCCTATCAACGCTGTCATTAAATGATTCTTTAGCATAGTGATGTGTTGGGGCAAAGTCTAGCATATGTCTAGGGCAGTGATTTCAACCAGTGTGTAGCTAGAGGAAACACCGGTGTGCTGCAAGAATTTTTAAAATATGCAATACCTGACTATTTAGTCAGGGGCACTGACCTCTTTTCCCTTACATTATCAAATAAAAAAATGACAAGAGCCAACACAACAAGGATTGTCTTGTATGAATGAATCAAATTTATACTAATATTTTTAGTCAAATTAGCAAAAACAATGTATATCGGAGTGTGCTTCAGAATTTTAGTCATTAGTTTATGTGCACCATGAAATGGAAAATGTTGTAAATTGCAGGCCTAGGGATTCTTTTTTTAAGTGAGAGGAGGGGCCATAGACAGACTCCCACATATGCCCCAACTGGGATCCACTTGGCAGCCCCTGTCTGGGGGCCCAACCAAGCTATCCTTAGCACCCAGGGCCAATGCTCCAACCAATTGATCTACTGGCTGCAAGATGAGTAGAGAGAGAAAAGAGGGAGACAGAGGTGAAGAGAAAAGCAGATGCTCATGTGTGCCCTGACCAGGGATCAAATTGAAGATGTCTGCATGCCTGTCTGATACTCTCTACTGAGCCAAACAGCCAGAGCCTGGTCTAGGGAATTTGAATTTTTCTCATTAAGGTATCCAAAGTTCTCGTACCACCTAATGGACGTTATTAGTAGAGGAACAAGTATCTAATTCTTAAGTGTTTCAGCCTCAATCTGCTTGCAGGGTTTGATGACCAATTCTACCGTTATATGCCAATGGCTGAAAATTTGCCATTACATGTCGTTGTTATTTTTCAATAACCAACTTTGAATACCCATTTTTTTTAAATCAATCCTGCCAAAACCTAGAGTAGGACCAACTTTGATGCTAATTAAAATTATTTGACTGCAATCAATAAAATCTGACTCTCAATTTCTGCAAGTAATTTTAAAAACTAAAAAAAGAATCGTGCCATAGGAAGTATATTGGGGAGCTCCTAGAACCGTGATTGCGAATCTATGACACGCATGTCAGCACTGACACATGTAGCCATTTTCGATGACACATGGTTGCATGTGGCCGCATACCAGAGAAGTATGGGGCTGCATGCCAAGAAGGACGTTTCATCCTCCGCTCCTGCACTTGGCGGTGCAGGAGCGGAGGATAAAACATTTGCTGTAGTGTAGACACTCTGTGCCGGGGCTCTGTAGGCCAAAACAACAGAACTCCGGCACAGAGCGTCTAGTTCTGGGACTTCTGGTTAGGCCATTAGGGGATCTTTGACCTCACTTCCAGCCGGCAGCAAAATGCCGCGGGAGATGCATCTCTGGGGGCCCTGTGATCGACCAGCAACCACATAACCACAGCAACCATTATCCAATCTACTGTTCTGGGCTGTCGTGGATTTCTAATTGACCATAATTACTGAGATAAGTGAGGGCGAGGCTGGGAGAGGTGAGGGCCTGTGCTATGGGTGCCGTTTCCTGCCATTAGAAATAGCAGCAGCCGTCTTAATTTACATAAGATGCAACTTGCAGAATTTCAAGACAGCATCTGGGCTCAGGTGTTTGTCAACTTGAGGTCAAAGCTTGAGAATCTGGAAAGGTGCCGCTTGGAGAATCAAGAGGAGTGCCACTACGAACTGAAAATTTGGAGTGCCTGGAACCGATTACCAGACACTTTTAGCACCCTGAAAAATATAGCAATGGCTTTACTCACAATTTTTCCCTCTAAGCACTTTTGTGAGACCTTATTCTCAGCGTTAAATAATATCAAAACCAACAAAAGAAACAGATTGACAGATGAAGTTAGTAGTGCTTGCTTGGACTTGAAGTGTACAAAATACCAACCTTCAATTGAAGATTTAGCCAATGAAATTCAGCAACAAAAAAGTCACTAATAGGCAGGTTAGTTAAAGAATTCCCCCTCTCCCTCACTTATCTTAATTCACAGTACCCCACACAAGTTAAATAATATCAAGACCAACAAAAGAAACCGACTGACAAAAGATGAACAAAGAAGTTACTAAGCAGGTAAGTTAAATAATTAGTTTTTGGTTTATTAAATACAGTATTATACTACAATTATACATTTTTGTTAAACTATAAATACTGCAAAATTATGGATTTTTCTTGAAGTGACCCACCACCCGAGTTATGCTTGGTGTTTTGGCAATTTTGACACACCGAGCTCAAAAGATTGCCCATCACTGTCCTTGAATCAGTGAAAGAGAAGATTCTGATTCGCACATAAAATGAACCAGAGTAATTCTGGTTATCTTAGGAATGGGGTCTTATTGGCAGTGTTTAATGTGCTATCACTGCAGTGACACAGCCTCAAAATAATTGGGATATTGCATTTCAAAAAAGATTCCAATTGCCTAGATCAAGAACAAGCTTATAATAATACTTAGTTTACTGTTCATTGATTTGGCAACAAATAAAATATAGGCCAATAAACACTCTAAGTGTTTTACACATTTTATTATATTTAATACTTAAAATAAGCTTGAAACAGCAAATATCAACAGGATCCTCATGTGACAGAGTAGGAAATTGGAGCCCAGAGTACAGTAATTAGCCTATGTCACAAAGATAAAAGTAGCAAATGAAGCATCACACAAAAATGATCTCATTCAGCTTCGGGTTCTACCAGTTTTTTATATTGCAAATTCATAGACTAGAACTATATTTAGGTATTTTTCTTCAGCAATGCAATTATTTTCCATTATGTTGTATGAAATCTTTTACAAAATGATAATAGTCCTCTTGAATCTAGTACATAGTCAGTTCTGCAAACACAATACTTTGAAAGTTATGACAATGATAATTAAAGTAACCAATCTAAACTATAGGAGCTCATTCAAAGATTTACAGAACTATATTTTGTACTTATTGTTTTGAAGTTAGTAGTTTTATTGTGGATTCTTTAATTAGGATTTTCTAGTTTTTCACATTGAGGTTTGCTAGTGTTTCCTAAATATTTAATTTTGCTACCTTTTGAGATTTTCTGTGACCTCATTTATAATAAAAGTGTTCATTACCAAAGCTGTTAAAAGGAAAGCAAAATTTCTCATATTTTAAGACAGATCTTTGACATGGTTGTACTGAAACAATTTTATATTAATTGGATCCTTTGAATTTATTTATTTATTTACTTACTTTGCTCTGACAAGGAGTAAAAAAGTCTCCATTTTTGTGCAGTTAATGTCTTCTAAATTTTTTTGGTTTGAATTTTATGTTTTGACAATATGCTTTTTTGCTCTATTTTGATATTCTTCAATGTGTCTTTGATTAAAATAACTCAGTAAGTTCTGGCCAGTTGCTCATTGGATAGAGTATCAGCCTAGCCTAAGGACATCCCTGATTCGATTCCCAGTCAGGGTATACAAGAGAAACGACCATATGCTTCTCTCTCCCTCCTTCTTCCTCTTCTCTCCCTCTTGTAGCCAGTGGCTTGATTGGTTTGAGAGTGGGTGCTGGGCATTGAGAATAACTCAGTTGGTCCAAATGTGTCAGCCTTAGGCACTAAAGATAGTTCTGTTTGTTTTGAGCATCATCCCCAGATGGAGTTGCTAGGTGGATCCTGGATGGAGTGCATTGGGATTCTGTCTCATTATCTCCCTCCACTCATTTAAAAAAATAACATTAATAACTAACAAAACTTTTTTTGTGGTTTTATTTTAAGTTTTTATTAATTTTAATTTATTGTGCTAACATGGACTCAAGTGTCCCATGGAATATAACACCCTCACCCCATCCCTACATCCCTATTTATACCCCTTTTGCCTCCCTCCTCCTAATTCCCTCCCCCTTTCTCTCTGCGATTTGCTGTCCTGTTATCTGTATCTATGTGTTATGTATATATAATTTCACTAATCACTTCACCTTCTCTTATCTCATCCCCTTATCCCCCTTCTCTCTGATAGCTGTTCCTCTGCACCCTGTGACTCTACCTCTGCCTCTATTCCATTCCTCAGTTCACTTTCTTTATTAGATTCCACATATAAGGGAGACCATATGATAGTTGTCTTTCTCTTCCTGGCTTATTTTACTTAGTGTAATAATCTCCAGGTTCATCCAGGACCTTGCATAAGGTAAGATTGCTATCTTTTTACAACTGCATAGTATTCCATTGTGTATATGTACCACAGCTTTTTAATCTACTCATCCACTGATGGACACTAGGGCTATTTCCAGATCTTGGCTATTGTAAACAATGGTGCAGTAAACATGGGGGTACAGTTTTTTTTTTTTTTGGATCAGTGATTTGGTATTCTTAGGATATATTCCTAAAAGTGGGATAGCTGGGTCAAAAGTTCTATTTTTTAATTTTTTGAGGAAACAACAAAACTTTTCCCTATAAAATCCTATTTATCAATCACTGTTACTGTCAAATCTAGTTTCTGTAGTATTGTATTCTTGATATAACTTTATAAAATTGGAATTTAATTGTACATATTAATTTTTAAATATCATATATATGTATATATAGTCAACTTGGTATAATATTCCATTAAAAATGTTGGATAATAACATAGAATTTCTTATCATTTGGCTATTGTAAACAAGATGATTTGTAGTTCATAGTTATTTGATTTTATGTTTTCCATTTTACACTTTTATTTCTATGATTCTATTTTATTTTAATTTAATACAGAATTCATTTTCTTTTATTGATTTATTTTTATAGTAGTATAGGAAGTATACATTCTTATCCTTCTAAAAAATTTTCTATTTGAGTTTAAATCTCAATAATATAAAATTATTTAAACACATGACACAAACACATAATTTCTATAAAATGTGTAAATGAGTAATTTATATCCTTTCATATTATTCTTCTATGTTATGCTATATTATAAAGGATTAAGATTCCTCCAGTTTTTTCATTTACTTCACTTATTTTTATCACTGAATAATATTCTGTCATCTAGATACACAACAGTTTATCCATTTATGTCCTGAAGGGCATTTTAGTTGCTTTCAAGTTTTGGCAACTCAATAAAATGGCTTTAAAGTATGAATACAGGTTTCTATGTATACATAAATTTTTAATTCCTTTGGGTAAATACCAAGGAAGGTAATTGCTAGATCTTGTAGTTAAGAGTTTGCATAGTTTTATATGAGGCTGACAAACTGTCTCCCAAAGTGGCTGTCCCATTTTGTATTACCTCCAGCAATGATCAAGAGTTTCTATTGCCCCTCATTCTTGCCAGCATTTGGTATTCAGTTTCCTATGTTCATGATTTTAATCAGTGTTTTCTTTGTTGTTTTAATTTGCATTTCACTGATGACATATGATGTGGCACATCTTTTCTTTTTTTTAAATGAGAGGAGGGGAGATAGAGAGACATGCACCCTGATGGGGATTCGCCCAGCAAACCCCATCTGGAGCCAATGCTCAAATCACCTGAGCTATTCTCAGCACTCAGGAGCCATTCTTGAACCAATCAAACCACTGGCATGAGAGGGGAAGAGAGAGAGAAGGGGGAGCAGGAGAGGAATAGAAGGAAATGGTTGCTTCTGATATGTGCCCTGACCAGGGATCAAACTCAGGACATCTGTATGTCAAGCCTGTTCTCTATCCACTGAGCAAACCAGCCAGGGCCAGCACATCATTTTATATGTTTATTTGCCATCTATATATCCTCTTTGATAAAGTATGTGTTAAGGTATTTTGCTGGTATTTTAATAAGATTGTCTCTTTCTTTAGTTTTGTGTGTGTGTGTGCAGTGTAAATATAATTTATTTTCAAAAGTAATGAATCATTATGCATTTCATGAAGTAATTCAAAGAAAATTGATAGGTATTGATTATAATGCTTGGAAATTTCTTTTTTTGATATATAATTGATAAATAACATAATTGATATATATTTACACATGTTTAAGGTATAAACTGTGTTGATATGATACAATTATATGCTGCAATATCATTACTGTCATAGCCTTAGTTAACATCTCTATCAGGTCACATAATTATCTTATCTTCATTGTTGTGAGAATACTTAAGATCTAGTTTCTTAGCAATTTTTAAATGTGTAAAATAATATTGAATATAATCACTATACTATGCATTAAATCTCCAGAATTTAACCACAGCTCTTAGTAACCACCATTCTACTCTTATTTCTAAGAGTTTCACTTTTATAGATTTCACATATCAGTGAAATCATAAAGTATTTGTTTGACTCTGTCTGGCTTAATTTGCTAACCATAATGCCCTTAAGATCCATGTATGTTTGCAAATGGCAGATTTTTCTTCTTTCTTATGGCTGAATAATGTTAAATTATATATTATATATATAAAACATATCATTATCATTCATTCATTGACAATTAGGTTGTTAATGCTTCAAAAAACATGGGAGTGCACCTTTCTGATATACTGTGTTCATTTTATGTGTCTTTATACCCAGAAATGGGTTTGCTATATCATATATTATTTCCATTTTAATTTTTTGAGGAAAGGCCATACTCTTTTCCATATGGTTGAACCAATTTATATTCTCACCAGTAGTGAAAAAGGTTCCTTGATTTCCACATACTCAACACTTGGTTCTCTCCTGTCTTCTTGAGCATCACCATTCTAACAGGTATGAAGTGATATCTAATTGTGGTGTTGTTTTGCATTTCTCTGATGATTAATGATGATGAACATATTTTAATTTACCTGTTGGCCATTTAGATATCTTCTTTGAAAAAGATAATTTATTAAGGTTTTCTACCCATTTGAAATTAGATTTTTGTTGTTATTTAATTGTATTCATATATATATGAACTCTCTATTAACTCTCTATCTTATATATGATTTGCAGATATTTCCTCCCACTTAATAAGTTGCCTTTCATTTTGCAGTGGTTTTATCGGTGTATACTAGCATTTGAGTTTGCTGTTCTGTCACTTATTTACTTAGTTTTCTTGGTTGTGTTAATGGTGTCCTATCCAAAAAATCATTGCCAAAACTAATGTGATGGGTTGTTTTCCTTATGATTTCTTGAAGGCATTTAATAATATCAGAACTTACATTTAAGTCTTTAATCCATTCCAAGTTTATTTTAGTAAAGAGTATGATAGGCATTCAATTTTACTTTTTTGAATGTGTTTTTTCTAACATCTTTTATTGATTTTTTTCCTTTCCATGTTGAGTGTGTGTGGCTTCCTTGTCAAATTTAGGTTGACCATATATGCACAGGTTTACTTCTAAGCTCTCTATTCTCTTTCACTGGTCTATGTGTCTATTTTTATGTTGGTGTTATGCTGTTTTAATTACAATAGCTTTGTAATGTAGTTTAAAACCAGGAAGTATAACACCTCTAGTATTGTTCTCTTTAATGGGATTGCTTTAGTCATTCAGGTTATTTTGCAGTTACATATAAATTTTAGAATTTATTCTTATTTCTGTGAAAAATACTATTGGAATTTTGTTAGGTATTGCATTGAAATTATAGGTGGCTTTGGGCAGCATGGACATTTTAACAATATTAATTCTTTCAAAAGTTAACACAGAATATCTTTCTATTTCTATATTCTTCAGTTTCTTTCATGAAATGTTTTGTAGTTTTCAGTGTATGGATCTTTCACTTTTTTGGGTACATTAATATCTAAGTATTTTATTGTTTTTTATGCTATTGGGATTAGATTTTTAAAAATTTCAAATTCAGATTTTTTTGTTAGTGTTGTTGTTAGTACAAAGAAATGTAACTGATATATGCACATTTTGAATCCTACAACTTTACTAAATTAATTGACTGCCCCCAATGGTTATTTGGTTGAGTCCATAAGGTTTTTTATATGTCAAATCACATCACCTGCAGATGGCAACAATTTTACCTGGCTAAACCAATTTGGATAACATTTATTTTATATTAATCCTTATTGCTTTAGCTAGGACTTCCAGTACTATGTTGAATAATAGTGGTGAAAGTGGGGACTCTTGTTTTATTCCTGATCATTGAAAAAGAATTTTCAACCTTTCATCATTGAATATGTTAACTGTGAGTTTGTCATATATGGCTTTTATTGTGTTGAGGTATTTTCTTTTTATATTTAATGTGTTGATGATTTTATTATGAATCAAATTAAGAATTCTGTAAATTGTCATATTCTTCCTGTGAATTTATTGGGATGATATATGACATATTTTATTCTTTTAATATGGTATATCACACTTATGAGTTGTATATGCTGAACCATGCTTACATCCCCAGGAATAATCACCCTTAGTATTTTGTATGATGAATTTGGTTTGCTTAATATTTTGTTGAGAACTTTTTTATCCATATTTTTCAGTGATTTTGGTTTATATTTTCTTTTTTGGTAGTGTCCTTATCTGAATTTGGCATCAAGGTGATGCTGACCTTATGAAATAAGTTTGAGACTATTTCCTCTATTCAGTTTTTTTAGGAGAATTTGAAAATGAATGGGGCTATTCTTACTTTAAATATTTGATGAAATTTAGTAACAAAACTACCTAGTCCTGGGCTTTTCAGTGGTAGGAGGCTTCGGATTACAGATTCAATCTCTTTACTCATTAATGAACTGTTCAGAAATTTATATCTTTTTGATTCACTTCTAGTAGATTGCATGTTTCTAGGAATTTATCATTTTCTTCTGAGTTACTCAATTTTTGGCATATATTACATTGGGGAACAAAATTTTTGTTGCATTCACAAAAATACTTGGCCTTACCTAATTCAAGTGTACTGATCTCAAATATGACATTAGTTTTTCTCTGTAAGCTACAGTTTTTTGGCAATTCAAAATTTTAGGTTTTCATCTTACTGTAAAATTTTCAACAATTAGTTGAACATAATGAAGTAGAATGTCTTCTTGGGCATCATCTTTGTGAAAATATAATTTATATAATGCAATAAATACACTAATACACTAAAATATATGATTGCATCAGAATTTGTCTACAATTTTGAAATAGAACATATTAAAACACTTATTTTAATCCTAAAATTTGCACAAAAATTATTTAAATTCTATTCAGGCAAAAATTTGCATTTGTAGCTCTTGCATTTGTGTTGTTATTGAGGACAATCCTGTTTGATGCTCCAGCAGTAGTCTGCCTATCACTAACAGCTCCAAAATTTTCAGGAAACTTATCAAGGTGACTGTTCAGGAAGAGAATCTTAATGCTCATGTTACATCCAATGCCATGGAAAACCAACAGCATCCTTTGAACCAAAAGTTCATAGTTTTCTGCTTTTTGTTGCCAAGGAAGTTCTTTGTAACTGCCAGAAAAGACTGCTATGATGCTTTCTCCTCCTTATTCATCTTCCTGGGAAATTCTTCATCACGTATGAGGGTTTGAATTGGAGGTCCATCGAATACACTTGCTTTTATCTTCTTAAAAAACAGGCAGGAAAAGCAAAAATAATATGTTGAAAGCATTCACTTTCTCTATTCAAAGTCTGAACAAGCTGCTTCATTAAGCCAAGTTTGATGTGAAGTGGGGGAAAAATGATTCTGTCTCGATTAACTACAGGTTCATTCACAATATTTTTGCATACCTACTTCCAGAGCTTCACGTCTCGGCCACTCTTTCTGTGTCCAGTGTTTCTCCCGAGCTCGGCTGTCCCACAAACAAAGAAAGCAAGGATGCTTTATGAAACCTCTCTGTTGTCCTAGCAGGAAATTTACCAATTTAAGATCCACACAAATGATCCAATTATGCTCCTCATACTTCAGAAAGTCGAGGATAATTTTTATGTCATTCTTACTAAGTCATTCAATTCTGGTTGGCTAAACTGCTGAGGGGTTAATGACTGCTTGGCATCACAAGAAGACCCTTAAGATTCTACAACCATTTCCTCATGCATCTTATCAAAATACACTTGACCACCATGTTCACTTTCTTTGTCCTTAGAAGAAATAAAACCATTGAAAACTGGAACCGGGAGTGTCTCAGAGTATGGAATAGGTCATATTGCTGAAGGAATGTTAGAATATGTGATCATATGCCTTTTTTTCTTGATGATGCCCTTTGTATGGATCAGACAGAAATAATAGTCACTGCTGTGTTCTTAGGTTCACCATGTGAATACGAAAAGACATTCCTTTGCGTTTTCCTTTTGTCCAGTCACAAAGCATTTCCTCAGAATTATGACACACAATATGAGGAGCCCAATTCTTGTCTTGATCACCAAGGGAAACTTGAAAATAGGCAATATATGCACGTGTCACAAATGATGAAATATTGCACCTTTGACGTTGGAGTGTGTAATAGCCACATATATAACAGAAGGTGTCAGGACTATTTTTACATTTACGCCTACTTGAAGAAGCCATGATTCAATCTTAAAATAAGAGGGTGTTTTTATCAGATAATAATTTTTTACATTTAAAAACAACTATAATTATGTAAAAGTGATGTTTGTAAAACATTAATTGCCTTGTGGTTATGTTCAATCCAAGAGTCATTGCCCTTTAACTCCAATTTAAAAACTAATGCATCCCATTAACTGTTAACAAAAAGAAATTAAAATTGCATAAAAACTAAAGTATACACCAAAAAACAAATTTCAGATTTAGAATCAGCGATGCAGAAATATACAGAAACAGTTCTAAAACCTCATGCAACAGAAAATGAAAAAAAAATTGTTCTCCAGTGTTATTAATAGTAATCTCTGAAGACCTATGTATTCCTGTGATATCAGTTACAGTATCTCCTCTTTAATTTCTATTTTATTTTATTTTTTATTTATTTATTTGAGTCTTCTGTTCTTTTTCTGCTAACTTTTGGCTTAGTTTGTCTTTTTTTCTAGTTCATTGAGGTACAAAGTGGGGTTTTAAGTTATTTCTTATTTCTTAATGAGGCATTTATCACAATAAACTTTTGTTAGAACTGCTTTGGCAGTATTCCATATATTTTGATAGGCTATTATGCCATATTTATTTGTTTCAAAATATTTCTTTTAAAATTTTATTTTGCAATTGCAGTTTATAGTCAATATTATTTTCTAATAGTTTCAGTATAGAGCATAGTGATTAGACAATCATATAATTAAAATCAATGATCCCCCCAATATTCCAAGTACCCACCTGACACCATATATAGTTATTACAACATTATTTACTATATTCTTTATTCTGTACTTTATATTTCTGTGAATAATTTGTAATTATCAATTTGTAAATAATTCCTTCACCCTTTCCTTAGAATTCTCCAACCCCTCCCGCTCTGGCAACCATAAATTTGTTTTCTGTATCTTTATCTATTAATCTGTTTCTATTTTGTTTGTTCATTTATTTTGTTTTTTAAATTGACATATAAGTTCATTGTATTTGCCTATGCTATTTGTCTTTTGTCCAACTTATTTTACTTAGCATACTATTCTCTAGGTCCATCTGTGCTGTCATAAATGGTAAGATTTTATTATTTTACATGACTGAATGGTATTCTCCATTGTATATATGTACCATAACTTTTTTGATAGGCAACTTGTGTTGCTTCCATATCTTGGCTATTGTAACAATGTTGCTATGCACAGAGGGGGTGCATATATCCTTTTAAATTGGTGTTTGGATTTCTTCAGAATTATACTTAAAAATTGAATCACTGGGCCATAAAGCAGTTCCATTTTAAATAATTTTAAGAAACCCCCATGCTGTTTTTCATAGTGGTTACACCAGTCTCTGCCTTCCACCAAGAGTGCACATGATTCCCTTTTCTCCATATTCTCACTAACACTTTTTGATTTTTTGATGATAGCCATTTTGACTGGTGTGAGGTAATATGCCATTGTGGTTCTAATTTCCAATTCTCTTTCATTTAGTGAGATTGAACATCTTTTGAAATGTCTATTGGCCATCTGTATGCTCTATTTGAAGAAGTGTCTATTCAAGCCTTCTACTCATTTTTTAATTGGATTGGTTGGAGGGTTTCTTGGTGGTGATTATATGAGTTTTTTTATAAATTTTGGATATTAACTCTGTAATGGTAACAAATATGCAGTGACAGAAAATGATCTGACTTTCGGTGTTTCACACACAATGCTATCAACAGTCCAAATGCTACACAAATGTTTACCTGAAACCTATGTACCCTTATTGATCAATGTCACCCCATTAAATTTAATTTCTAAATAAATTTAAAAATCTATCGTTGGTAAATATGTTCCCCATTCAATAGGTTTCTTATTATTTTTCGATGGTTTCCTTTGCAGTGCAAAATATATTTTTTATATAGTGTCATTTATTTATTTTTTCTTTTGTTTCCCTTGCTCAAGGGGATATATCAGAAAAATATTGCTAAGACACATATCAGAGATTTTACTGTGTGTTTTTCTTCTAGTTTTGAGTCTTAAATTTGTATATAATCCATTTTGATTTTATTTCTGTGTATGCTGTAAGAAGGTGGTCTAGATCATTTTTATCTTTTTTATTCATTTTTTAATTAATTTTAGTTTATTGTGATAACATGAATTCAGGTGTCCCACTCAATGTAACTCCCTCACCCCAATAAACATAGAAATGCATATCTTCTTTTGAATCAGTGATTTAGCATTCTTAGGATATATTCCAAAAAGTGGAATAGCTGGGTCAAAACGCAGTTCCATTTTTAATTTTTTGAGGAATCTCCATACTGTTTTCCACAGTGGCTGCACAAGTCTGCATTCCCACCAGCAGCACAGGAGGGTTCCCTTTTCTCCACACCCTCACCAGAACTTATTTTGGGTTGATTTGTTAATGAGCACCATTCTGACAGGTGTAAGTTATTGTCTCACTGGGGTTTTAATTTGCATTTCTCTGATGATTAATGACAATGAACATTTTTCATATGCCTATTGGCCATTGGTATGTCTTCTTTGGAAGTGTCTATATAGTTCTTTTCCCAATATTTTAACTGAATTGTTTACCTTCCTGGTGTTGAGTTTTACAAGTTCTTTATAAATTTTGGTTATTAACCCCTTATCAGATATATTGGCAAATATCTTTTAATTTTGTTCATGGTATCTTTTGCTTCACAAAAGCTTTGTAGTTTGATATAGCCCCATTTATTTATTTTGTCCCTTATTTCACTTGCCTGTGGAGAAAAATTGGGAAAATTATTGCTGCAAGAAACATTGGAGAGTTTACTGCCTATATTTTCTTCCAAGATGTTTATGGTTTCATGACTTACATTTAAGTCTTCTATCCATTTTGATTTTATTTTTGTGAGTAGTGTAAGTTAGTGGTCTAGTTTCATTTTTTTGCATGTACCTGTACAATTTTCCCATCACAATTTATTAGAGAGACTATCTTTACTCCATTGTATGCTCTTAACTCCTTTTTCATATATAAATTGACCATAAAGGTGTGGGTTTATTTGGGGTTTCTCTTTTCTGTTCCATTGATCTGTATGTCTGTTCTTATGCCAGTACCAAGCTGCTTTGATTACTATGGCCTTATAATAAAACTTGATATCAGGAAGTGTGATACCTCCCACTTTATCCCTCATTTTCAAGATTGCTAAGGCTATCCGTGTTCTTTTTTGGTTTCATATAAATTTTTGGAACGTGTTCTATACCTTTGAAGTGTGCCATTATTATTTTAATAGGAATTGCATTGAATCTATAGATTTCTTTTGGTAATATAGACATTTTAATGATGTTTATTCTTCTATCCATGAACATTGTAAATGCTTCCATTTGTTTGTATCTTCCTTGATTTCTCTTTTTCAATGTCTTATAATCTTCTGAGTAGAGGTCTTTTACCTCCTTGGTTAAATTTACTCCCAGGTACTTTATTTTTGTGTTGAAGGGAATCAGTTTTTTAATTTATCTTTCAGATAGTTTATTGTTGGTGTATAAAAATGCCTCTGATTTCTGAATACTAATTTTATATCCTGCCACCTTCCAAATTCATTTATCAGGTCTAGTAGTTTTTTGACTGACACGTTAGGGTTTTTTATGTACAGTATCATGTCATCAGCAAATAATGATAGTTTTACTTCTTCTTTCCCAATTTGGATGCCTTTATTTCTTCTTCTTCTCTGATTGCTGTGTCTTGGACTTCCAGAGTTATGTTGAATAAGAGTGATGAAAGGAGGAAAGGGGTCACTACAGCCTTTGTCCTGATCTCAAGGGGATTGCTTTTAATTTTTGTCCATTGAGTATGATGTTGGCTGTTGGTTTGGCATAATGTCCTTTATTATGTTGAGGTATGTTCCCTGTATTCCCACTTTGCTGAGTTTTTTTTTTTATCATCAATGGGTGCTGGATTTTATCAAATATTTTTCTGCATCTATTAACATAATAATGTAATTTTTATTCATCCCTTTTTATTTTCAGAGACAGAGAGAGAGAGAGAGAGAGTCAGAGGGATAGATAGGAACAGACAGATAGGAACAGAGAGAGATGAGAAGCATCAATCATCAGTTTTTTGTTGTGACACCTTAGTTGTTCATAGATTGCTTTCTCATATGTGCCTTGACCATGGGCCTTCAGTAGCCAGTGACCTTGGGCTCAAGCTGCTGAGCTTTGCTCAAACCAGGTGAGCCAGCGCTCAAATTGGTGACCTCAGGATCTCAAACCTGGTCCTCTGCATCCCAGTTCAATGCTCTATCCACTGCACCACTGTCTGGTCAGACTATCCTTTTTGTTATGTGAAGAAACACATTGATTGATTTGCAAATATTGTACCAGCCTTGCCTCCCAGAATAAGTCCCACTTGATCATGATATATGACTATTTAATATATTGCTGGATCCTGTTTGCTACTGTTTTGTTGAAAATTATAGCCTGTACATTCATCAGGGACATTGGTCTATAGTTTTCTTTTTTTGTATTGTCTTTACCAGGTTTTGGAATGAGGATAATGCTAGCCTCATAAAAAGAGCTTGGAAGTCTTCCCTCCTCTTGAATTTATTGAAATAGCTTTGAATATTTGGCAAATTCCTGTGAGGCCATCTGTCCCAAGACTTCTGTTGTTGGAAGTTTTTTGAAAACTATTTCAATTACATTTGTTGTAATTGATCTGTTTAGGTGTTCTGATTTTCCAGATTGAGTTTTGGGAGATTGTATGTTTCTAGAACTTTATCCATGTCACATAGGTTGTCCAATTTTTTGGCCTATAGCTTTTCATAGTATTTTCTTACAATCCTTCATATTTCTGCAGTGTCATTTGTTACTTCTTCTTTTTCATTTTTAATTTTGTTTATTTGAGTCCTCTCTCCTTTTTTCTTGATACATCCAGTTAAAGCTTCATCAATCTTGTTTACCTTTTTAAACAACCAGCTGTTGGTTTCATTGATCTTTTGTATTAATTTTTTAGCCTTTATGTCATGTATTTCCACCCTGATCTTTATTATTTTCTTTCTCCTACTACCCCTGGGTTTTATTTGTTGTTCTTTTTCTAGTTCTTTGAGATACAGGTTTAAGCTGTTTATTTGAGCTTTTTCTTGCTTCTTAAGATATGCCTGTAAAGCTATGAAATTCCCTCTCAGGACTGCTTTTGCTGTGTCCCATAAATTTTGAGTTGTTGTATATTCATTTTCATTTGTTTCAAGGAGATTTTTAATTTCTACCTTGATCTCATTGTTAATCCATTTGCTATTTAATAAAACGCTATTTAGCCTCCATATGTCTGAATATTTTTCAGTTTTTCTATTATAGCTGATATCTATTTTTATGCCTTTGTGATCGGAGAAGATGCTTGATATGATCTCAATCTTCTTAAACTTATTGAGACTTGTTTTGTGCCCTAACATGTGGTCTACCCTAGAGAATATAACATGAGCACTTGAAAAGAATGTATATTCTGCTGCTCTGGGGTGAAAGGTTCTGAAAATATTTAATAAATCAAATTAATCTAGTGTGTCAATAAGACTTCTGTTTCTTTGTTAATTTTCTGTCTGGAGGATCCATCCGTTCAGGTTAATGAGATATTAAAATCCCCTATTATTATAGTATTACTGTTCATCTTGCCCTTTATGTCCATCAAAATCTGCTTTATATATATATTTCAGTGCTCCTATATTAGGTGCATAAATATTTACAATGGTTATGTCTTTCTGTTGGATTGCTCCCTTTATCATTATGTAATGACCTTTTTTTGTCCCTTACTATAGTCTTTAGTTTAAAGTCTATCTAATCAAAAATAAGTATTCCTACCCCAGCTTTTTTTTTTCATTTCCATTTGCATGAAATATTTTTTTCATCCTTTCACTTTTATTCTATGTGTATCTTTTGTTCTGAGGTGGGTCTCTTGTAGACAACATATGTAAGGGTTCGGTTTTCTGATTCATTCAGCTACCCCATGTCTTTTGATTGGAGCATTTAATCCATTTACATTTAAGGTTATTATTGACATATACTTATTCATTACCATTTTATTCTTTAATACTACAGTCCTCTTTTTCTAGATTTTTTTCCCCTTTACTTTTTTTATTGCAGGCCCTTTATCATTTGTTGCAATACAAATTTGGTTGTAATGAATTTCTTGAGGTTTTGTTTTTTGGGGTTTTTGTTTGTCTGTGAAACATTTTATTTCTCCCTTAATTTTGATTGATAGCCTTGCTGGGTAAAGAATTCTTGGTTGTAGGTTCTTGTTTTGCATCACTTTGAATATTTCTTGCCAGTCTCTTCTGGCCTCACGTGTTTCTGTTGAGAAGTCAAATGTCATCCTTATGGGGCTCCTCTGTAGGTAATTAACAGGTTTTCTTTTGCAGTCTTTAGTATTTTTTCTTTGTCTCTTAACTTTGGCACTTTAATTATGATGTGTTTGACTTTTCCCTTCATCAATTTAGGAAAGTTTTCAACTATGATTTCTTCAAAACTATGGTCTCTGCTTTGGTTTATCTTGTCCTCTAAAGTGCTGATTCAATCCCCTGCTTTATCCAGCCTGCTATTGATTCCTTCTAATGCAGTCCTCATTTCTGATAATGTATTTGTCATTTCTGCCTGATTCTTTTTATGATTTCAATGTCCTTTTTGATGCTTGCTACCTCTTTATTTAAGTGTTCATTATATCCATCCATTGTTACTCTAAGATCTTTGAGCAGAGTTTAAAATAATGATTCATTTGGGTCACATTTCTCTGTCTGCCCATTTTGTCTGTGCATTACATATCACTGTATGACTTTGAAGTTTTTGTGTGGTCTTTATGAAGAATATAGCTCTGTGGTACTGACCTCCAGGCCACCTGTTTTTTTTTTGTTGTTGTTCTAGAAATGCTTCTTGAGGTTACTATTTTCCCACTTATTGTATGTGAGTATTAAATGTAGTTGGACCTTTTGTGGGTATGGTTATCCCTTCAGGCTGACTGGCTCTAAGGGTCAACCTTGACTATGTGTATTATACACTGTGCCATGTCTGTCCTGTTGGGCATATTTTTTCTGCACAGTGTCTGGTGCCTACTTGATTCTACCTTTGGGTGTATTGCTTGTGTAGGTAGCCAAGTCTAGGGTTGGTGCTGTCTGCCATCCACTACCAGTTGTGTTGGCTCTAGATCTTCTTCGGTTGGCATTAGTTGTTTTTTGTAAACTTTGGTGGGCTATCTGTCTGCAGGTATTGCACTTTTTACTGCTTATGCCTGCATTTTCTGTGCCTTGGCAGTGTGGGAGGTGTCAACCTTAGTATAAGGATCAGCTTTCTCCTGCTTTGAGATGGGTTCAACTTTGTAAAAATGCCAAGCTCTGTAAGATTTGTCTCCACCTTTTAACTGCTCCTCCCTCTTTCAACTGCCTGGTCTTTCCACAGAATCTTCTGTAGAAAGAGTGTAATATGGGCTCAGATTTGCCTCACCAACCAACTCCTCTACAGGTTGCATGCTTGGTGGGTTAGAGCAGCTGAGGTAGGTTGTGAATGCAATGTTAGTGGAACCCCCTATGTCAAGGGTCTCTTGATCAAGAGCTTAGTATGGGGAATGTGGCCTCTATTCCAGAGCTTAATCTCTCAACCACTGCTGGATACTCAAACTTTATTTCACCCAACAAGGTGAGCAGCAGGTTCAGACTGAGTGTGGCTGACAGTCCCCTCTGTAGAAGTTCTTTCAGCTGGTGAGACCCTGGTCTCAGGGAGGAAGACTGAGAGAGTCCTCTACTGGGGCTGACTGTGCTCTGCCTGAAGGTGACTGAGCTCCTTGACCAGATTCAACAATAGACTTACAGGGACCCACATGTTAAATGCCCATGCTCCAAGCCTCTCTCCCTTATCCCTGTGGAATCTAGTCCCACAGGGCAGGATATCTAGCACCCAGGCTGGCTGACTGTGAAGCTCCATCCCATCCAATGCATATGAGCCACTGTGCCGGTGCTGATCACAGAGAGTGGAACTCACTTCAGCTGGGCCAGATGTGAAGAGATTTTTCTTAGGATACCACTCCAGCAAGGGTTGCTAGGTCCTACTGATAGCCTGTGACTGGAATACGCACAGAAAAACCTCTGCTAGAGTCTAGCACCTGCAGAAATTCAGGGATTAGGAAGGGTGGTGGATATGGCTCTGCCCCTGAGCCCCAGATATCTGTCTGTTCAGACTTTTATCACAGATCTCAGTAGAGTATGGCCCCAGGGTCTAGTGGGTGTGACCTCTGAGACCCAGAGATGTGGTCTGCCCCCTATCTGGACAGTTTCTACTGAGCCTTATGTGAAGTGGAAGCACCAGTCCTAGAGTCAGGAGTGTGTGGGAGAATGCTCTGAGACACAAGAAAACTGAGTCCCTGACATGCCCCTGCTTCTGGCCTCTCAAAATGACATGTCCCATGACTGGGGTAGAAGAAACTCCCAAGGGCAGTGAAGTTCCTTTTCCCCAAGCTGATGCCACACAAAGGGGATGCTCTGTCCCAGAAAGATGGCAACTGCAAAAGTCATTGAAGAATGACTCAGCATAGGGTTTCTGGTGGCCATCCCCCACGGTGTCTCTCCCTGGGTTTCCAACTTTACACTTTTCTCATGAAACTCCAGTCCTCTCAGCTCCCCCTCCACCGGAGCCTTGGGTAAGTGGCTATGAAGAAGATTTTCTGCGCGGGTTCTTTAAGGCAGTGTCTGTGTCTCAGAAAGCTCTCTTTCTCACAGAGAGAAAACCTGCTCTTTTTACCACTCAATGCTGTGTTGGGTGCTTCTTCTAGGCTTCCAGGCTCTATGCTCGGGCTCTGGTCCTGGGGCTGAGGACCTACACCTCTCAGGGTAACCCTCTCTGCAGTGAGAGCCCCTCTGGACCCTCAGACTGCTGCTTGCTCCTGGGAGTGGGGCAGCCCTTTCTGCATCTCTGCCCTTCCTACCCATCTCGGTGTGGCTTCTCCTGTGATCCTTGATTATAGAGTCCTCTTTCTGTAGTCCAAAGTTGGTTTTTCAAGATGATTGTTCTTAAATTAAGTTGTAATTCAATTTGGTCCTGAGAGGTGGCAGTTGAAATGTCCGCCTACTTTGTTGCCATCTTGGACTCTGGTCTAATTCTTGATCTTCCTTTTATTTTTATTATTATTTTTTGATCCATTAGTTGTTTAAGGAATTAAACATAATGGCCACATATTTGTAAGTTTTTTTACTTTCTTTCTGTTATTGATTTCTCATTTTTACCATTTTGGTTAGAAAATATACTTTGTATGATAAGAATCTTCTTAAATTTGCAAAGACTTATCTTGTGGCCTGTTATGCTATGTATCTTGACAAATGTTCTTTGTGCCCTTGAGAAAACTGTGTATTCTCCTACTATTGGATAGAATGTCTGATAAATTTTCATTATTTTCTATTATGTCCATTCTGTCTTTTGTTTGATTCAAACCCATTGTTTCTGGTTGATTTTCTATGTGGATTATCTATCCATTGTAAAAAGTGGGATATTAAAATTTTTTACTATTCATACTGTTAATTTCTCTCTCCAGGTATGTTAATATTTGCTTAATATAATTATGTGCACTGACGTTTGTGTTTATATATTTATAATTATTATACATTTTTGATGAATTGATCCCTTTATCATTATATAATGACCTTGTCTTTCATTCCCACTTTTAGCATAACGGCTGCTTTGTTTGACATAAGTATAGCTACCCCTGCTTTCTTTTGTTTTTCATTTTTCTGGAATATCTTTCTCCATTTATGAGATAATGGAAGAAATATATATTGGTCTCTGTCCCTGATTCTTAACACAGAACTCCTAAAACTCTTGTAATTCACTGGATGATAGAAGTTTCTTTTGTTCTCATGAGTTGACTCTGGGTAGGCACCTGAATGGCTCCTAGATGGTATTTGGTCACTGGAAATTTCAAGCTATGATTAGAAGGCTGGGATTTTCACCCCTTGCCTCTTCATTCTTTTGAGAAGATGAAAGGCTGAAAATGGAGTTAATGATTGATCATACCTATGTGGTGAAGTCTCCTTAAAAATGTCAATATTATGGTGTTCAGAGAATTTCCAGGTTGATTAACACATCTGTGTACTGGGAGACTGATACACTCTAACTCCATGGGGATACAGCTTTGCATTTGAAACTTTCTTATACCTCATGCTATGTATCTTTTAATCTGGTGATTTATCTGTAAATTTTACCATAGTCTTTAATAAGATGTTAAACATAAGTGTTTCTCTGATTTCTTTTAGTTATTCTAGCAAATTAATTTAATCCAAAAGAAGAGGAAATAATGGAAACCTTCAATATATGGCCAAGTTAGAAGTAAATTGTAAGTAAAATGGGAACCTACTACCTGTAATTGTCATATGAAGTGGAGAAGTGCAGTCTCATGGAACTGAGCCTTTAATCTGTGGAAGCTTTGAACCCATACTTCATGTAATATTGAGAAAGTTCCACTGAAGACACAAAGTTGGGTAGAAATTTCTACTTGTTTTAAAAGACAATTAGAAATTTGTAAGAGTGAAAAGCATGGGTTACTCTATCTTGAAAGTGTAATTGACAATAGGATTAAGTCACAGCACCTAGAACAAAAACTACAAGGAATCTGCCATGTTTTCTGCAGACAAAAGGCTCCAACAGGGCTTTTAGTGTTGTTTTATTTTACCTTTAAATTAGTATAATAATTGTCAATATGGAAGTTAATCTGGAATAAGATGATTAGAGAGAATAATATTTTAGTAGTTTAAATGGCAACTGAAGGGTTCCTCAACTAAACTGAAGAATTGGAGATAGATAGAAGTAGAGTTCACATTCAATGTTAAAGATGACAGGGAATGGCCTGACCTGTGGTGGCCCAGTAGAGAAAGCTTCGACCTGGAAATGCTAAGGTCGCTGGTTTGAAACCCTGGGCTTGCCTGGTCAAGGCACATATGGGAGTTGATACTTCCTGCTCCTCCCCCCTTCTGTCTCTGTGTCTCTCTCTCCTTGCTCTCTCTCTCTGTCTCTCTCTTTCCTCTCTAAAAAAATGAATAAATAAATTAAAAAAGATGACAGGGAATGAGAAAGAAAAATAAATCAAGGTATAATTTTAAAAATTATACAATAGTAGTAGAGTCTAAGTAAATTTAATTAATTCTGAATAGCAAATAGAAAATACACACACATACACACACACACACACATATATATATATATTAGTGAGAGAAACAGAGACACACACAGAGGGGGGGGGGAGAGAGAGAGAGAAAGGGACAGATAGGGACAGACAGACAAAAAGGGATAGAGATGAGAAGCATCAACTCTTTCTTGCGGCAAGTTAGTTGTTCATTGATTGCTTTCTCAAATGTGCGTTGACCTAGGGGGGGGAGGGCTACAGCAGAGCAAGTGACCTCTTGCTCAAGTCAGCAACTTACACTCAAGCTGGCAAGCCTGCACTCAAACTGGATGAGCCCACGCTCAAGCCAGCGACCTTGGGATTTCAAAGCTGCGTCCCCTGCATCCCAGGCTGATGCTCTATCCATTGTGATACTGCCTGGTTAGGCAGAAAATATATATTTGATGATAGGTAATAACTTTAGTTTTATATTTTCTAAGAATAAGATTGTGTAGTATCATCAGGTGACCCAAATAGTTATGCTAAAATAAAAGAATTATGAGTCTGGAACTTTGAAGATGAATAATATAGAGATGTGTTTCCCAACCTCCCGAACAAAATAAAACAAAAAACTGGTTAAACTATGGACCTTGAGCCTCCTTGAGCCTGCATAATCATACATACATACATACCAAAAGTTTCATACAGTTCCATTAATATGAGATTATGTTTGAAATCATGAAAGTATAACAGATTATCCAAGGAAATATTTTAAGTTAGAAGAGAACCTTTAAATGAATTGTGAATTAAATATAAGATGAACCTTAGGAGATGAAAAGAAAACAAAGGAGATAGCACCAAGAAAGAAAAGATAAATATAAGTAAGATTTATTAAGAATGGTGCTGAAGAAAACAAAAAATGGCAAGAGTTTTTAATAATAGATTTTAGTTCATCATTGCCAAAGCTACTCTGCAGTCAAAGCAGATGAGAATTTAAAATAGGGTGCAGAGTTAATAAATTAAAAAATTGTTAGGATAAATTCTTCTCATGAGGTAAGAGGAAAGAACAGATGATAATGGATTGAAGTATGAGTTTCTATTTATAAAAGTTAAAATATGGTAATAGAATTTATTTTGTCTTATTAGATATTTGGATATTGTTAATGTATTCTATTGTACTGTTAGTATTTTGCATTCACCTTGATTAGTGGGGATTATAAATATTAACTAAACTTCCATACTTCTCTCTTCAGTGAAATTATCCCACTCATGATTTTTTATAAAAGTAAATGATAACTATGCCAGGTGACCAGACCTTGGCCATAAATACCGGGAAAATTATCCCAGAAGCTGAACCCTAACTATCCTTTCTGCTACTGAATGTATTGGAATTTCTCTGCATTTGTACAAGAAATTACCTTATTACTTGAATTATTTGGGAGAGAGGAGAATTCTATACTTTGGAAAAAAAAACATATTCAAATGCCTGCTCTTGATGGCCTCTTATATACTTATATTTCCCCCACATATTTCACAATAAATTGCTGGGGAAAATATAAGATAAAAATGAATAATTTAGGACTTTACACTCAATGATGAATGAACACATGACATGATCAATCCCTATTTTCATTAATAGATAATTCTACACCATCCTGGCTTTGGCGATGGTTGGCCCCTACTATCCCCACCTCTTTTTGGAGAAAAGTTCAGTAGTTCTAATAAGTAAATGGCTTGTCTACTGTTTATTTATCATTCTTAACCACTTTTTAACACTTTATTTCTATTCCATGAAAGCTTGCATTTATAATTTACTCCATTTTCTTTTTTGTTTTATTCACTTAAAGTCCAGCTTATTTCAGATAAGGTAAATATTTATATTTAGATACCCATTACTTCTATCATCTTATTTCGCTCCCTTTAAATACCTCATTAGTAATTCCCAGAAGGTCTTTGTTTACCTCTCTCTTTTTTCCTGTTTATTTTTATTTTATTTGTAAGTCAAAGACAGACCTCTCTTAAACACAAAAAAACCATAAAGAAAATTAATTATAAACATATATTAAAAATGAAAGTTTTATATATTTTAAGTAAATTTAGTTTTAAAGAAAAACATGTGACATTAAAATTTATAGATGTTCAAATTGCTTAGAATTCTCCAAACTTCCATCTTACTATTTTATTCCCTTTAATGAGCACACGTGCTTTAGGAACTAGAATTCATAATAACTTTTTAAAATTTGCTTTTTATTTCTGCTATTATTGTCATATAGTTTCACTGATTGACATTGAAAACACATAAGCTTTAGAAGCAACAGGGAATAAAACTGATATTTGTTGACTATATTCTGGAATATAATCAGTATTCAAAATAATGTTTCTATGAGTAATTCATTTGGCTTTTTTTTAAAAAAAGCTTTTTATAATTTAGAATTTTCCATTATTGTGAAACACTGAATAAATTAACAAGAAATTGAAATAAAGAGTTTAAAAACAATCTTCAAATAGGTAAAGAAAAAAAAAAGACACCTGAGATTATTTGAACTCAACATTTCTATTAGTAGATCTTTTCTTGGATAATCACCAGTTTGTCCATCAAAGTTAACATTTTACCAGCAGTGAACAAGTTTCCTCCATGATTAGAAGCATCTAAATCTGAGCAGCACTCTTTGGCATAACTCTAAATTATATGCCATTTATTTAGCAGTTACTGTGTAATTAGTGTGTCTTAATTTGAGCATTAAAAATGTATTGAGTTCTACATGCAGCTCATATAATTACAAGATCAATTTGTGGTTAACTGATTTCACTGCTAAGATTTTGTATCAGGAATATTTATATGCACTTTCAAGGTTGCCACAGTAGAGAATTTTGTGGAGAGTACTTCAATATAAATAAATCATTTGTTTTTTATGGTGGATTAATACTGAAACATGCAAAGTGCAAAACCCATGAAAGAACCAATAATGTACTGGAAAGAAAATATTAAAAGAAACCATTTATATATGTATATAAGTATGTGTATACATGTGTATACACATATTTTATACAAATATATACAATTTAAGAAAAATGAAGCCTTTTCTTATAGCTTGATTTGTATTTTTCCCATGCCAGCATATTAACCTAGTATGACTTTTCAAAAAAATTTCGTTTTATGGCTTTCATAAACAATGTTCTGAAGATATTTCTATATTGTATTTCTATGTTGGCAGAGACCTTTAGTCTCATATTCTACGGAAATTCCTATGCCAGTGAAACTTTAGAATGACACAAGCTTGACTTTCTTCTAGTCAAGTACAGACACGATTGACTTAGTAAATTCTGTCATGTTGCAGACATGTTTATTCTTTAACTAAAGTTGATAAACTAATTTTCCAAAGAAAAATAATTTTAGAATGCTATTTTAAGGAGTTATTCAAGAGCATACATCTGGAGCATAACGTAATCTGCTGTAGGAAAACAATGAGATACCGAATTTGTTGTGCAAAATTTTGTATGAATGACCCTGGTAAATGCCCCTCTTAAAATAAAAAATGACCCCAAATTCATCTTTAAAGTACAGCTTCTACAAAATTAGTATACAGTGCTTTTAGGATTTTAAATGAAGCACTAGGTTACCATTTGGGCATCAAAGAAAAAAGTATACAAAACAAAAGAGTAATTTTTTTTAAAAAATGGAAGATTTAAACAGAGAACTTGGAAAAAAAACAATAAAGATAGCTCTAAAACAATAAAATATTTAATATTTACCACCAGATATTTTTAAAAATTGACATAATAGAAAAAATTGAAAATTAAATATAGTTAATTTAAGATATAAGTTGGAAAATAATATACTATAATATAATTAGGATACTTTATATCAATATATTAGTCTATTTAATATATAAATTAATATAATTTTAAAAATAAGTAGAAAATCTAGGAAGAGACTAAAGAATAAAAATTTTACAAGTGTTAGTTGTATATATTTCTCATGAGCCAGTTGCTTTGTCTTTGGAATAGTCCTTCACTATACTGCACTCACCTTTTCTGAGAAATGCTCTTAACTGGCCTTTACCCAAAGAAGCCGCTGTTTATAATGAAATATTTTCTTTCTGGAATTGTTTCAGAGTGGATACCTGTCACTATCTGGACTAACCCTATTTTCAGATTAAGGGTTTGAGAATATGAAGTGAAAAGAATGAAAGAATGAGAAACACAGAAAGAAAGAGAGAAAAGAAAGAGGAGACCCAGATGTGTGGAGAGATGGATCTAAAATAGTCTGTCTTTAATGCCAACAGTACAACATAGGGTTTCTCAGTCACTATTTTGTCAGTTCTGCTAAGACGTAGAAGACAATTTCTGTGGCAACAGTGAAGGATGAAACAGAAATACAGAGAAAAAAATAGAAAAAAACATGTTTTATTGATAGCATTTGAATACCCAGATGGTTCCCAGTAGATTCTGATATGAGTTCTATCCTTGTCTTATGTTCTTTGAGAAACATGAAAATCTTTTCTAATTAAGTTGGTTGAATGGGCTTCTGATAGTTGCACTGCAAAGAATCCTCATTTAATAAAATATAATTAAGTGAGAGAAGACTGATAATTTTAGAATAAATATTTTAAAATGTAATTTAGGATTAAAATTATAGTGAATAAAGCAACAATGATTACAAAATACCAACTAGAGCAGATAAGTATGACAATTCAAAAATGTTTAGAATTTACATTTTTTATCCATCTATAATTTATTATACAGAACTCTTGTTAAGTAGAGTCGCTGTAGCAAATTACAGCCTGTCAAGAATTGTATTCGTGAGATTCAGCATTTTTCAATACATTTTCTCATAATGACATCCCGTCTACTTTTAATTTCAATCTGTAAGTGCTATCTATATTTGCTTCATGTTAATGGTCTGGCACAATTTCATGTTGCAATAAAATTCTTTATTGATAACTTCTCCCAAACAGCTTTTGGATAAGAATGCTGTTTTGATTAATAAGAGTTCAGATCACTGTTAAATGTTCCTATTAATAATACACTGGAAGTGTTCTAAAGATGAATGTCAGTTCCCTTTGAATTGCCAATACTTTATCTTACAAATAACCGTTGCCTCAACACACATAGACTAAACTAACATCAACTGAGCACCAAGACAGCAGTCAAATACCTGTCCCCAGACCATGAAAAGATATGTCTGCAGTTTTTAGGAAAATAGCATGTTACATGGTGAAGAAAACAGTAAACAGCTGACCAGCAATAATTTATTAGAATATTATTCTATTTTTGCAACAGTTTTTAGTTTGGTTAAATAGATAAAAAAGAGACACCCAGTTTTATCTTTGTGCTTAAGCTCTATGGAGGAAAAGCAGTCTAAAAGCAAAATATTATTACTTCTATAATTTCCATAATATAGAAGGCAAGAACAGAAATCTACTCTGACATACCTCAGTATTCCCTTTTAATATTTGCGTTCATATTTAGCATTAAATAAAGTATTGATTATTAAATGAGTCTAAGAAATATTGTGAACTGTTCATTATAATTTTTAAACAATTAAATTTAATTTTTTTATTATTTGGTTTCCTGGCTTTAATAAATACATTTATGCATTTCTGTTAAAAATGTTTTACCATGAACTTTACCAATGCCATTTACATTGTATCAAATTAAACATACATATATTTTTCTCTCCTTAACTTGCCCCCCCCATTTTTTCTTTCCATAAGTGAGATTATGGACTGAATACTAGGCCTACTTCCAATTATTTCTCTATGCTTGCTTTCCACAGAGAATTTATGTTACACCAAACCTTCAACTACCATATCAGTACAGATAAAAGATCTATATCTGGAACATCCTTCAACTTCTACTTTTCAAAGTAAAGTTAGGAATATTCAACTTTTGGAATTATACAACTATAAAAAATTTTATAGAGTGTGTTTTCTCTAAAACTAAGGAAACTAAAGGATTTGTTTAAAAGAGCAAATGTGGTAAACATATTATGCAACAAAAAAGAAACAGAACCAAATGTAAATCTATGTCACTCATTGTAAATTTGTACATGAACTTAAACTAATCACAAAGTAACACTTTTGAGTATCAAATAAATAAGAGTAATGTAGTTAAATATATTTGATTTTTATTTTCAAATATCACCTCTTTAATTTGATCCTACTAGTATAAAACTTATATAATTTTTTTTCTGAAGTTGGAAACAGGGAGGCAGTCAGACAGACTCCTGCATGCGCCTGACCAAAATTCACCTGGCATGCCCACCAGGGGATGATGCTCTGCCCATCTGGGGCATTGCTCTGTTGCAACCAGAGCCATTCTAGCACCTGAGGCAGAGGCCATGGAGCCTCCTCAGCGCCCAGGACAACTTTTGCTCCAATGGAGCCTGGGCTGCAGGAGGGGAAGAGAGAGAGAGATAGGAAGGAGAACGGGAGGGGTGGAGAAGCAGATGGTCACTTCTCCTGTGTGCCCTGGCTGGGAATCGAACCTGGGACTCCAGCACACCAGACCGACGCTCTACCACTTGAGCCAACCAGCCAGGGCTTTATAATTTTTTTGTTGTTGATGTTGTTACTTGGAAGTATTTGTCAATATATACTATATTTCTGATTAATGCAGATGAAACCCATAGGTAGATATTAACCTGAGATTAAAAGTAAAAATCATAACAGAGTACTTCAAAATTAACCTGAGATTAAAAGTAAAAATCATAATAGACTACTTCAAAAGTAGCTATTCCATGGCAATAGCTATTAAAATCTGGATCAAAGGAATACTTTTAGAAAACTAGAGTTAAGAATCCATGAAAAATAGATAATTTAACAGAAAAGTAAAAAAGAATAAAATGAATGAATAATTAACATGATACCTCCTATAAAAATCCAGGCTTAGAAAATTGCAGGATGAATTTAAGATAATTTTAATCCTTCTAAGGCTCAAATTATTTTTATACATACATCATATCACTAATACCAAAATCTGACAAAAAATAAATATTAAAGAAATAAAAAAACTAATCTAACTAATGATGTTCTATTTTATAAAATATTAACCAGGCCCTGACTGGTTGGCTCAATGGTAGAGCATCAGCCCAGTGTGTAAAAGTCCCAAGTTTGATTCCCAGTCAGGGTACACAGGAGAAATGACCATCTGCTTCTGCACCCTTACTCCTCTTTTCTTCCCCTCCCATAGCCATGGCTCTAATGAGCAAGTTGGACCCAGTCTTGTTAAGAATGGCTCTATGGCCTTGCCTCAGGCACTAAAATAGCTTGACTATCTAGCAATGGAACAGTGGTCCCAGAGGGGCAGAACATCAACACCAGAGGGTGGTTGTGGGTGGATCCCTGTTGAGGCACATGTGGGAGGGAGTCTGTCTCTCTGCTTCCCTGCCTCCACCTTGTTAAAAAAAAAAAAAGAATACACACACACACACACACACACACACACTAACCGATATAGTTCAGCAATACATCATAGATATGGAGTTCATCCAGAAGGACAATAGGTTACTTGTTCTAAATCAATTAATATAACTCAATTTATTAATATAGAAAATGGGCAAATGCAATAGAGGCAACTCACATAAGAAAACAGCAATAACAACAAACATTTATAGGGAGAAAAGAGAGATTAAGTGGTTCTCTCTAGAATTGAATGAGCTATTTAAACAATAAAATGACATTTTGTCTTCAATTTACTAAAGGTTAAAATTAATTAGCCCAAGTGGGATGACTCAGTTGGTTAGAGCGTCATTTCCTGAAGTGTAGAGGTTGCTAATCGATCCTCCATCAGGGTTTATACAGGACCAAATTGATGTTCCTCTCTCTCTCTCTCTTTCTCTCTCACTTTCACGCTCTCTAAAATCAATAAAATAAACATTAAAAAATCTATTATAATTAGTGTAAGAATTCAGATAAACAAGAACTTTATTTTTTCTTTTTTCAAGGCAATTTGTTTATTTTTAATAAGTATATTTTATTTAGGAATTATACTGGTTGAAATTTATCCTACAAAAATAATTGTCAATATATTCAAATATTTAATTATAATAATATTAAAAATATATTTTTATTTTTTCATTGATTTGAGTGAGAGGAAGAGAGGAAGAGAGAGAGAGAAGAACCAACACCCTGACTGGGATGGAGCTTGTGACCTTGGTGCGCTTGGACTATGCTTTATCCACCCAGCTACCCTCAAAATATTTTAAAATACATTAGAAGATTAGTTAACTATACAACATTGATTGCATACTTTATATAACTTTTTTTTTCATTTTAGAGAGGAGAGAGAGAGAGAGGAGAGACAGAGAGAGAGGAGGGGGGAGGAGCTGGAAGCATCAACTCCCATATGTGCCTTGACCAGGCAAGCCCAGGGTTTCAAACCGGCGACCTCAGCATTTCCAGGTCAACGCTTTATCCACTGCGCCACCACAGGTCAGGCCATACCTTATATAATTTAATGATGCTGTTTAAGAGTAATCCGCTAGTCACTATAATGTACTCAATAAAAAGTAAAATCAACTTACAAAAAGCAAGTATGCTTTTATGTCTTCAAGGCAAAGTCTATTTAACACACCCCCAAAAACACACACACATAAACACATTTAGAAAAAAATACATATACTGTGCATTATTCTAGGAAAGTCTATAAATATCAATAGATTTTCAAAGGCAATTATAATCTCCAAAAATTCAGAAGAACATTATATGATAATATGGATGATCTTGAAATTTAGAGAACACTGATGATGTTAAATTTTTTATTAGATGTTGAATTTTATAGTTTTTTTAAATCAATAATATATTAATTCTTAAAGGGTGGCTTACATAAAGAATACATACTCATTGGCACTTAATAGTTATAAAGATAAACTTCAGACAAATGCCTGAATTTTTATAAAAGTTCATTCTGTGCATAATCTTTTTTATATTCACAAGTAACTTTTTGACATTCAGTAAAAACTTATTAGGCCCTGGCCGGTTTTCTCAGTGGTAGAGCGTCAGCCTGGCGTGCAGAGGTCCTGGGTTCAATTCCCGGCCAGGGCATACAGGAGAAGCGCCTATCTGCTTCTCCACCCCTCCCCTTCTCCTTCCTCTCTGTCTCTCTCTTCCCCTCCTGCAGCGAGGCTTCATTGGAGCAAGGATGGCCCAGGTGCTGGGGATGGCTCCTTGGCCTCTGCCCCAGGCACTGGAGTGGCTTTGGTCGCAAAAGAGCAACACCCCAGAGGGGCAGAGCATTGCCCCCTGGTGGGCAGAGCGTCGCCCCCTGGTGGGCATGCCGAGTGGATCCCGGTCGGGTGCATGCAGGAGTCTGTCTGACTGTCTCTCCCCGTTTCCAGCTTCAGAAAAATACAAAAATAAATAAATAAATAAATAAATAAATAAATAAATAATAAATAAATAAAATAGAAACTTTTTAAAACACTTACTTATTTTTTATTATAGATTTACTTGGAAGAACTCATGATTGTGCTTTGATAATGATTAAATAAAATATTACATATAGGTTGTATAATATGTTTTAGAACAGTTCCCCTGAGAAGCTGACACCAATACATATTCAAATATAGGGAATATTTCTAGAGGAAATGACTATGTGAGAGAAAAGAGGAAGGGGACTTGACAGACTGAGAGGGCAATGCACGTCTGATCCTGAGCCCAAAAGAAAGTTGGATGGAAACATCCTAGAGTGCTGTGCAGTGTTAGGCAGGTTTGGCAGAGCCACAGGGAAATTTTCGAAACAAAACTGGTTATGAGGTTTCATATACCAGAAACACATCTGGCTTACTATCCTTGTTGTACTGAGTCTTGGCTGGGAGCAGACCATTGAATTTGTGTGTTTGCAAACATTCCTGATTTATTTCAAAGTACAACACCTCGGCGATTCATTAATTATCAAGGCTGCCACAATTAGTATACCTTAATACTTATATGAAAATGATTTATATAATTTAATATACATTTATTTGCAAGTTTTTCAATACTTTGTGTACATAAATACACAAATAATTACATGCATATATTATATATATACACACACACACACACACACACACAGTTCCCTCAGATACACTTACTTAAGTGTTCTGTCTGAAATCTTGAAAGAGCAATGTATCTTTCTCTATGACTAATTATAGATTTCAGATTATAAGAACATATTTTATATTCTGTGTAAAGTTCACAATAGATAAAATGAAATAATTATTATTTCATATACTTTAGAAATTTATTATATATTTATTAGATTTCAAGGAGAATCCTTTAATTAAAAAAGTGGCATAATAGAATGCAAATCTATGTGAGGTATAAGTTTCTATTAATTTCCTCTCTAGTTCTGTCATTTCTTTTGTAAAACATATTCATTTTACTGAACCAAATTTATTAACACATAAGTTTCATGATATATTTTAACTTGCCTTTGTATCAATAATTTAATCTTTTCTTTTGTTCTGTACATTTTTTATCAGTCTTATCAAAACAACATAAAAATTATTAACAATCTTGTTTAATATTACATTCTCTTCTGTTTTAATTTTTGCTCTTGATTTTGTGTTTTATTTTATTGATTTCTATCCTCTTTTCCTCTATCTTTTCTTTGATTTTACCCTTCTGTCTTTCCAGTTTCTTCAGGTGTTTTGATTCTTTTTTTCTTGCTTTCTCATACATTGAAAGAGTTCAGTTCTGTAAATATTAGTTAACCTTGTAATTTTCATATGATCACTATATATTTTCATGTACACATGCAGGAATGATAAAGAATATGAGTAGCTGAACACTGAGGAACATGTTTTAGTCTTTTACATAGAAGATAGAATATGACCCATTGAAAGCTTTTAGCTCTCTCTTACCCTTCTCAACTTGTATGTAGCAAGTCAGAGACGTTAATGGGTCTGGTAATTGGGACTGGATACATTTTTATCATCATTGATACAATTAAGAGGTCAGGAAGTCTAGAGTGAATGCCAGGCATAATTAAAATCAATATGAATAGAGCTTTTTAGAAGCTCATCGTATACAAACTAACCAATGTGTTCAGAATATTCCATATTTTCAAATTGTTCATTTAGTTTTATATAGGAAACCTAAGAATAGAAAAAAAAACCCTCCCCATGCTAGAGTAAAATAATATTTAGTTAATGAATGTGAAGCTTTGATATTGGGGTCTGGAGCATCACCATAGAACAAAAACCCATTTCTTTTATGTAATTTGACATTCTTATTTAGGAAGTAAATGCAGATGCCTTTAAAATCAAGTGTTTATTGACAAGTATGGTGGAAATTCTACTGGCACAAAAATAACTCAGAAATATTTTATTATTTATGGCAGTTTTTTCTTAAAATTTGTTTCCTAACCTTAGCAATTTCCTTCTCATCCTGTGCTTCAAGGAATCAACACAACTGCAGCACGCCCTTGCCAGGATGCATGTGCACACACTGACTTAACAGTGCACCATAGCCTGATTTGTCATCAGAATGGAGATTTCCTAAGAGAAAGATTATTTGGTTAATTGTGGCTAAAATGTCAAATGCTGGTTTTCCTGTAACTTAATAAAACAAAACTTGTAGCAAGTTGATATCATGCATGTGTGTTGTGTGTCTGTATACTGAAAAATAGTTGTGCAGCTATATTCTTTGAGTCTGAAAACCACAGTTGGGCCCTGGCAGGTGGCTCAGTGGATAAATTGTTGACCAGCATATGAAATTCCCTGTCCAATTCCTGTTCAGGACACATAGGAAAAGTGACCATCTGCTTTTCATCTACTCTTTTTCTTCCCTCTCTTCCTCTAACCCTCCCATAGCCAGTGGCTCAATTGGTTCAAGCATGGCCCCAGGCACTAAAGATGGCTCCATTGGAGCACATCAGCCTCAAGCACTTGGTACTCAAGCATCAGCCCCCAATGTGGTTGCCAGGCAGATGCCAGTGGGGGCACATGTGGGAGTCTGCTTCACTATCTTTTCTCCTTCCACCTAAAAAAATTTTTTAAAAAGAAAAACTACATTTGAAGAAATAACAATTTATAAGTGTTATATTAAAGAGTTTGCATTTCCCATATAGAATTGTCAGATAATGAAATTGCATTTTCAGTATTAGTCATACCTGCTTAGTCTTACCATATTAATTATGTAATAACAATAGAATTATTTTAGAAATATTTGAATTATTTTACAACATTGACACTAAACAGAAAAAAGTTTGTATGTAATAAAACTACAATATCAAAATTGTATTTTCTTATTATAATTTGATTTAATTTGTTGTGTGAAATCCTACTTATTTTTATGCTAGTTATTTTTAATTACTAACTTTTAATGGAATAAAAATGGTCAGATATTGATAATGAGTGCTAAAAATGAGAGAAAGAAAGATTGAACAGTTTAGTGTATAGAAATTAAAATTATGAAGGAGATGTGAAGTGACTTATGGGTCACTTACTGATTAAAAGTTGCTGACATTCTGTAAATTAAATTCCCTAAGGGCTCTACCCTCATTATGTTTTTAGAAAGGGCAAATACACAGAGCTTATGTTTTTAAAGATAGAAAAGCTCTTAAAGGAATTTGAAGATGTAACAAATTTCTGTGCCAAACCTTACGTAACATATAGGCATTTAATTGAGGATATTAATTTCTGTTCTCTAGATGCAGACACATAACCATTTACCAGTTGTGTCATTGACAGATATTTATTTCACCACTGCAAGCTATCACATAAAAATTTAATTATGGGTATTCATTTCCTTCTTTTAGCCTGATGCGTACTCATTTAACTATCACATCAGAGACACATATATTTCACCAGCGCAAGCAGCAAAAAGTTAAAATCAAACTGTAAACATCCCTTGCCTCATTCTGGTTCCATGCACATACCAAGCAGGTACCAACTTATAGGTAAACTAATAATTTATTATCAAATACTTGTAATAAAATATTTCAATCATTAGTATGTGCATATTTAATCTTTCAAAGAATAACTATAAATTTAGCTATGACAAATTATATAACCACAAACAATATGAAATTAAAATTAGTTAACACTTAAAATAAAAACATAATAGATTATTTTTTTTAAAAAAAAGAAGCATGTCTATCAAAATACATCAAGCAATGGAGAAAGCACATAAAGTTAAAAGTTTACACCAAAATATTAATACTGCAAGACAGTCTCTGTAAAATTTATTTACATTATAAAAAATGTATTTTTACACCAGATAAAGGGATACAAATATATAAATAGACAGATTGAAATATACAAAGATAGAATCATAAAAATACAGCTTTATAAATAAATTGTTAAAATGGCATTGCATTTATTAAACACAGAAAATGGGCCCTGGCCGGTTGGCTCAGCGGTAGAGCATCGGCCTGGCGTGCGGGGGACCCGGGTTCGATTCCCAGCCAGGGCACATAGGAGAAGCGCCCATTTGCTTCTCCACCCCTCTCCCCCTCCTTCCTCTCTGTCTCTCTCTTCCCCTCCCGCAACCAAGGCTCCATTGGAGCAAAGATGGCCCGGGCGCTGGGGATGGTTCCTTGGCCTCTGCCCCAGGCACTGGAGTGGCTTTGGTCGCAGCAGAGTGATGCCCCAGAGGGGCAGAGCATCGCCCCTGGTGGGCGTGCCGGGTGGATCCCAGTCGGGCGCATGCGGGAGTCTGACTGTCTCTCCCCGTTTCCAGCTTCAGAAAATAAATAAATAAATAAACAAACAAACAAACAAACAAACACAGAAAATGAAACTAAAGAGAATGTAAAGAAATTAATAAATTTCAGATAAAGTTTGTTTTACCACAAGATATAATTACTATAATTTTATCAATTTCCATTTAGAAAACACATTAGATAACCAGAGATAACAATTACTGGTACCTGAGTCTCACCACCATAGATTCTGATTTAATTAGTCCAAAAGGGTGTGGCTGGATTATCAGGAGTCTTAAGAGTGATTCTAATATGAAGCCAGTGTGGGTGGAATGCAGAGCACATTCCTAGCAGCTGTGGCTGATGCAATGCTGTGAGAATACTCCAGCTCCCAGAAGCCTCCTGGGCATATCCAGGAAGGAAGCTCACCCGCTATAAGGAAGTGACTTAGCGCCAACCACGCAGCTCCCTGATCTTTTCAGCTATTGGCTATGAAGGACACGCTGTAACACCCTATTGGCTGAACCCATGTATATAAGCTAGCTTACTTCCTGAATAAAGTGGATCTGCGTCACTGAACCTGGTTCCCGGAGTCGGGACTTTGTGTCTCCGTTGTCCTCACCCCCGGAAGGACTTGTCCACAGCTGGCGCCCATCATCGGGCAGGGATCTAACCAGCATCCAAGGGACGGATGAGTGACCCTCTGCAATGGAAAACCTTCTCCCCCACTCTGGAGCCCTACAATGTACACCCTATTGTAGAGTAGGCGAGTTAAAGTTTGTGAAAAGGATCTCTGTACTTACTGGGAGATTCTCTCTGGTCTCAATCCCTGGACTGAGTATGTGCCACTCTGGGACCCGGATACTTGGGCCCAAGCTCTCCGACATGTTCATTCAGCCGAGGTACATGAGGGACGGACCTTCCTTCTCGGCCTCACTCCTGCCTTATTGGCAATACATGCCTGCTTGACCGGTACTTCTGCTGGGGACCATCCACTGGTCCCTAAGGTCCTACAGGCTACTCCTCTTTCAGAGAAACCCCCACTTTCCTATTCAACTCTCTTCACTGAGGAGGAAAGTAGATTAGCCTCCAAGTTTGACAAAATTGTGGCTGAGCGCACATAAATTAAACCAACCGAATTGCTAACTGTGCCATCAGCTCTGCCCCTGGAAAAAACAGAAGTCCCTACTTCTGCAATTCCTGCCGGGGTTCAGTGCCTCACCCCAGCCTCTCAAAAGCCATTTTCTCCAACACGTGTTCCTGCTGCAGACCCATGGGCCAGCCTATACGCCCCATGTGTCTTTTTTCTTTCTGTTTTGTATCTCTCGTTCTCTCTCTTCCCCACCCCTCTCTCTAAAATGATGCTGGAAGGACCCAGCCATGGCATAATGGCTGCACCCTCTTCTAACATAAGGGAGAGGATATGCTTGTGTTTTTCAACCAGTTTGGATCCCAGGAACCCCCCAACCTGCTTGACACTGTTTCTTGGGCACCCACTAAGTGGTTCAGTCTTCACCCACCCAAAGCAACAGTCTGGCCTTCTCCACACCGACTACGCCTGAGGGGAAGAGGTCCTTAGCGCTCCATAAGAAAACCTCGCTGCCTCTGTGCATGCACCATCACCTGGGGGGATGTGGAGGCTTTGGTGGGCGGGCCCAGAGAATTGCTCCTGATGGGCCCCCAGGCCCTGGTGCTCTATTCTTGCTTATGTGTGCTATAGTAACTGCTGACTCCCAGACGCAGGCAGAGGTAGCCCAGGGCTTGAGCCCAGCAGCGAGAGCTGGTGTTTTCAGTTCATCTTTGGAAGATGAGGAGAATTGGGCTGGAGTTGCAATTTGCAGACTCCAGAAGGTAAACGGCAGCAGCTGCTGTGGGAGTATAAATGGAAGCCAGGCTTGCATTGCCGAGTGGCCACTGGAATGGCAGGGAGTGCCTGCTAAGCTGCTGGTGGGTTTGCTGACATTTTGGAACATAGGGGTGGGTGCCATCATGCTTTCCAGAGCAGAGATGGAAATGCTGACTGCCATTGCCACGTGCTACTCTTTGGGACAGTGTAAGACCTGCCAGGATGGCAGGGATGAGGAGGGTGGCTAAAGCCTCATGTGCATGGACTAATTTCCTGGACTACAACCAGATTGAGCACTGGTTCCTTTGTTGGATGGACTTACAGATTTTGGACAATGTGAAATACCCTAATGGGGGTGGGGGACAGCTTTGCTGGAGGCCCTTCCCCTGCCCAGAGAAGCTTTCCTATGGCTAGAAAGAAGTCCAAGGACATTTTTTGCTTTTGGCAAAGTGCTCAGAGACTGGTGAAATGTACCTTTGTAATTGTTGAAATTGTATGATTTGTCATGTTGCTGTAATTTGTGTAATGTGCCTTGCAACCATATGCAGTATGCAGCCTATGGCAAGCCATCCGTTCTGTGTTTAGACGCTGGGAACTTTGTGGGAAAGGGGTGTGCATGGACCTACGTCCATTTTTTACAATCAAAATGGAACTGTGTTTAACAGAAGTTAAATGTCTAGAAAGTCTCTGTAACACAATGGGAGGGAAATGACATCCCGACCCCTCAGAGGAATCCCCTGTTTAAGAGCCCAATTCTATTTCTTAACTAGTCAAACATTACAGAAGCTTGCCTCATTGTTTAATCCAGCTAATCTATTAGCACATAGTACAATAGGTATTATAGTTGTTTTAGTTCTACAAGGGTTCTATTGCATAATGCATAGCATTCAGAGGCTACAACACCAGCAAGCTGTCATTCATCAAGTCCAATTGGCGTTAATTAAAAGAGAAGGGCAAGTTGTGGGTGGAGCGCAGGGCACATTCCCACCAGCTGTGGCTGATGCAATGCTGAGAGAATACTCTAGCTCCCAGAAGCCTCCTGGGCACACTCAGGAAGGAAGCTCACCCAATATAAGAAAGTGCCTTAGCGCCAACCACACAGCTCCCTGATCTTTTCAGACATTGGCTATGAAGGACATGCTGTAATACCCTGTTGGCTGAACCCATGTATATAAGCTAGCTTACTTCCTGAATAAAGTGGATCTGTGTCACTGAACCTGTTCCCCAGAGTTGGGACTTTGCGTCTCTATCGTCCTCACCCCCAGCTGGACTTGTCCACAAGCCAGAGTTGGGAATCATTGTTATAAAGCAAAGTAAGTTATAGTGAAAATCTTGAGTTATATAAAATTATAAAAATCTGAAAAGCTTAAAATTTTAAATATTATTTAAAATTAAAATAAACACCAACAGAAAAGATAATAAATTTGCAGATTCATATTTCTATTATTACTTTCACTTTTTAATTATTATTTTATTTTAATGACTAGAAATAAAATGCATTTTAGATAATCAAAGATTCTCACAACTGTTTAATTTTAGCTACATGAATTTTTTCAATGAGTACCAATATCCTTTCAGTAAGGTTTCCTCTTCTACTTTTGCTAAATTTAGTTAAATTTTCTCTCCAATTATCCATCTAATCATTTATATAAATATATTTTATCTTATATATTTGTGCTATATTTTTAAAATGGGCATTCAAGGAAATAAAATGCTATCTTTACATTGCTTTTATTAAAACATTGTAGGTTTTACCATACAATTTACATTATAGCCTTTAAATATTGCTGTAGAGAAATATGAAATAAATCATAATTTTGCACATTTTGAATGATTTTTCTTATTTTTTCTTGTTCATATGCTCATGAATCTTCTTTCTCCTTTATATTCTATAAGTTTAATCTAATGATATTTACCATCATGTTTTTTTTCTGATAAGATACATTTTTATAATATATCTCAAGTTGGTATTTTAATCAATATTTCTTTTTAACTCTGTGTGTATATTTATGTCCTGTTTTGTTTTATTTTCAATATAATTTGTTACGCACATAATAGATTTTATTTTTTGTTAATGTACAACAGTTAAAAAAATTATGTGTAGAATTAAGAAAAGATTTTGCTGTAAAATAATAGAGAAATAATAAGCAATAATTTAAAGTTTTGTGCATATCTACTCAGACCAATAAGTGGAATTTTCTAAAATCTCAGAAGCCCTTGAAGGGCTTTCTTCTTACTCCCCATTCTACAAAGTAAACATTATCCTAAATATTGTATTCAATTTAATAAGTTTCTCTATAAGATTGTTATAAATATACATTTTAACCCTAAGCACTATATAAAACATTTTAATTATATTTAAGTTCATGCCATTTATACTCATTTGTGATACTTCTTTGCTTAACACTATATTTTTGAGATAAAAGTATGCTGATTAATTCACTTTATAGTTCACTTCATTAAACTGCTATATAGTATCCTGTTGTGTTAATTTCACCAATTTTTAAAATGTGTGTAATTCTTGATGGACATTTCAATATTTTCAAATACCTTTATTTTTACCTTTTACAGAGTGCTACTATAAATATTTTTACATATATTTACTGGGCCATGGATTTGAGTTATTAAGGGGAAATATAAACTTGTAATGTAATTTTGAATTCTAGGATATGCTTATGTTCTCCTAATTGGATAATATCAAATTTTGACAAAGGAGGCAAGAATATACAATGGAGTAAATATAGTCCATTTGATAAATGATGTTGGGAAAACTGAGCAGATACATGCAAATAAATAAAAATGTTCCACCTTTTTACACCATTCAGAAAAATAAATTCAAAAAGGATTAAAAACTTAAATGTTAGATTCAAAACCATAAAAACCCTAGAAGAAAACATAGACGGTAAAATTTCAGACACTTCCCATAGCAATATTTTTCTGATATATTTCCTCAGACAAGACAACAAAAGAAAAAGAAATGGGACTGCATCAAACTAAAAAGTTTTTGTGCAATAAAGAAAACCATCTACCAAATGAAAATATAAGGAATATTTTTTAAAATACCAAATCTTGTGTTTTTTAAGAAAAAATTTTGATGGCTGGTAATGAAAAACCAAACTTGAGATGGCTTAAAATACAGAAAAGTTTTACTGACTCATGTTACAGAGGAATTCCAAAAGATTGATAGTGGTCAACCAAGATTCAATTAAATGTTCAGCTCCATTTCACACAGATTCTAACTTTTTTTTGTCCTCTTCTATATGTTAATTTCAAACCCAGCTTGAGAGTAAACGTCTTCTATATCTGTTGAATGAGAAGTATAGACAATAATAAGGTTTACTTAATGATTTGATTTAATAAAAGTTTAGGTTAGTGAATTTAGTTGAAAGATGAGTTTATTTTGAGAAATGTAGGAAAGCCTAAAACAGTCTATGATATAGCAGACAAAACAGCAAAAAAGACACTGAAGTGTATTTACATTCTTTTGACACTTTCCAGTGGTGGGATTCAGTGGTTCAGCAGAACTAATACGTAACTTTTTGTTGAGTTCGGCAAAACCAATTGTTATGGCACTTGTAATCAGGGTTCTCTCTAAGGTGGGCACTTTTGCAGCTGCCCAATGTAGAAATCACAAATTTACATTTCTTACTCTTTTTTAAAGTTCATCTGCACAACAGTATATTATAAATGCCCATAGTAATGCTCATTTCATCCATAGATGAAAAGAATTGCAAGTGAGGATGCCACTCAAAAAGCAATTAGGAAATACCTTAAATAACAGCTTTATTGTTTTTGTCAGGTATTATTTCATATTTTTCCATTAATATTTTAAAACTCTTTCCTATAATTTAGTTTTGTGTACTTCTTTTATTGTTCTTATTTAAGCTTTAAAGGAATGAAATAATAAACTACCTTTTGGCATATTATTTTTATACTTAAAATGTTCATTAGGGCAGAGAACCGGTTGTTAAATTATTTGAATCCCACCGCTGACATTTTCATAACCTTCTTGAGAGATGCTCTGAATATGAACAATTAAAATATAAGAAACACAACTGAGATGAACATTTTTTCACTACTCTCAGTTGTCTTAGAATGAAACTTTCCCTTTGGTAGTGAAAACAGCTATATGAAAGAAAAATACAGAGTAATTAAGATGGTGCTGAAAGGGATGTACACAGAGCTACTTTTGGGGATAGATAAGGAAAGAATTTGAGAAAAGATGGTGCAGGAACCAAGAAATAGATCACTGAGGGTAAAAGTTTGGACTGATTTTAAAACCATTAAACAGACATGCATTTGAAATTATTTTAAAATCAAAGGCTAAATGTATTGAATCTCCAGAGTACTTTGGTTGATATTAGTGTAAATAGCCTCAATGTAAACCTAGGCTGCTTAAGTGAAATAAATGTCTCTTGTTTCTTGGCCTATGCTTCTTGATCTGTATATTTCAATGTCCATTCTTCAATCTATTTCTACAGTCAGAAAATGTAATGTGTTGATTGGCTTAGGCTTACTAATATCAAAACAATGTGTCATTATGACACAGATGGTATGTGACTTAAATAGCCAGAACCCCCTAGCCTGAAAACCTAAAGTTGTTGGTCTAGGTCTTTATATAAAGTTTATTTGGAGAAAATTATAAAGTTCCCACTAAATACCTTCAATAAATAATATCAAATATTTATCATCCACCTGGTAATGTAATAGATACTAAATTATACAATAATGTACTAGATACCTGACTCTGTGTCAAGTAGTTGGCATGCTAATATGAGAGTTAGATGTGTAAATATTTAATTCAATATTATGTAAGAAATAATGCTCTACCTGAGAGTGCAGCATCAGTCATAACACTATAATATATATAAAAAGTGACTTTCATAACCATAAAAATGCATAATTTATCAAGATGTTATGCAGTAAATAGGCTGGGATTTTAGGTAAGTAGAAAGAACACATACAAAATAAAATTGAGGCATAAAATAAGTAAATTATGAGAAATGAGACTGGACAGTGGCCATGGACAAATCAACATGTTCTTGTAGACTAAGATGGGGAAGGTAAGTTTTACTGCACAAAATGAAGATAAATGTTACTTAATTAGTTATATAATTTATTATCTGTTCTAACATCTTGTTGAAAAAACTGAATGGGACATGGCGAAGGGTGTGTGTTGAGCAAATGAGTTTGTAAAATTTGTATTTTTTGAGTTTGCTTACTTTTCTTGTTAAAAAATGACACTGGACAACCACATCTGTGCCCTCAGAGCAGGGCAGTTGGTGGAAAATTGTGGAATGCATTCCTGCTTGGGAGGGACCATTGTTTTTACTAATGTTCATTGGAGGAGGAGTCTTTGTGGGCCCATTCAGTTTTGCAGAGAGAGGGGAGAGAATGCAGAGTGCTGAAGAAGCCAGTTTTGCAGAGAGAGAAGATGTGTAGATGCAAATGGGGAACCAGAGCTGAGGGGCTTTGCGAGCTCTACTGAGACTGGTGGGGCCTTTGATTTTAGGAGAAACCAAAGAAGATTCTTCTGGTTGTGGAACCAGAGAATGTGTCAGGGCTTTGGGAGCCCTGAGTGAAACGGAAGTGCTTTCCCTGCCTGTTTGCTCATTGGCGGTGTGAGAATTTTTTTTTTTTTGTATTTTTCTGAAGTAAGAAACAGAGAAGCAGAGAGACAGACTCCTGCATGCACCCAACAAGAATCCATCTGGCATGCCCACTAGGGGGTGATGCTCTGCCCATCTGGGGCATTGCTCCATTGCAACTGGAGCCATTCTAGCATGTGAGGAGGAGGCCATGGAGCCATCCTCAGCCCCCTGGCCAACTTTGCTCCAATGGAGCCTTGGCTGTGAGAGGGAAAGAGGGAGATAGAGAGAAAGGAGAGAGGGATGGGTGGAGAAGCAGATGGGCACTTCTCCTGTGTGCCCTGGTAGGGAATTGAACCCAGGACTTCCACATGCTGTGCTGACACTCTATCACTGAGCTAGCTGACCAGGGCCAGGTGCGAGGCTTTAATAAAAGAATGGCCCACCAATTTTTTTTTTTTCATTTTTCTGAGGCTGGAAACAGGGAGAGACAGACAGACTCCCGCATGCGCCCGACCGGGATCCACCGGGCACACCCACCAGGGGCGATGCTCTGCCCACCAGGGGGCGATGCTCTGCCCATCCTGGGCATCGCCACATTGTGACCAGAGCCACTCCAGCGCCTGAGGCAGAGGCCACAGAGCCATCCCCAGCGCCCGGGCCATCTTTGCTCCAATGGAGCCTTGGCTGCGGGAGGGGAAGAGAGAGACAGAGAGGAAAGCACGGTGGAGGGGTGGAGAAGCAAATGGGCGCTTCTCCTGTGTGCCCTGGCCGGGAATCGAACCCGGGTCCTCCGCACGCTAGGCCGACGCTCTACCGCTGAGCCAACCGGCCAGGGCCTTGGCCCACCGATTTTTGCCTCCACTGTTTCTTTACCATCTCTGAATCCAATGTAAACCTGCATGGCCATGACAGTGGCAGCCTCTGGCCTTACAGTGTGAAAGAAAATAAAGCAGTCCAGTAGGAGACTCTTTGTATGTTAAGTTAAAGATAGGTAAGGCATATAGACAGAGAGTATGCAATACGAAAGTTCAGAAAAAGATCTAAACATGACACAGATTTAGTAGTCAGTAGTTTATTATTGGAGTAATTATTGCAAAATACAATGATATCACTTCATATTATATTGAGATGCACCTATCCACACACTCATATACAGTACTTAGGTTTATGGCTATTCAGCTTGAATCATTTAGAATTTCAGTGTGTAGAAGAGAAGTTTAGAGTCAACATATATATTGAACACTTAAATATTCATAGATATTTTCTCACTTGATTATTTTAATCAAATTAAAGTTTAAATATCATTGAAATTAAAGCATAATATCTAAGATTATAACATTTTATTTTCTTTAAAATACAAAGATTTGCCCTTGCTCAGTTGGTTAGACTAGAGCATTGTGCCGGAGCAGAGAAGTTGCCGGTTTGATCTCTGGTCAGGTATACATACAAGAACAGATTGATGTTCCTGTCTTTCTCTCTTCCCACCTCTCTCTCTAAAATTAATAAAATAAATATTTAAAAAATAAAATAAAGTATAAAGGGTTTATGTGAGTTTTACATTGACTCTAGATTTCCATTATTTTATTAGTAATAGCATTAGACCCTAGGAGTACTATCTGTGTAGAGTCACTCCATAGAGACAATGATTCCTCTAAAAATTTTAGCTAGAACCATCCTATTTTGATCTATATTTGTGTTAGCCTTGGGCCTACAATTTAAATCTGTTGAATTGCAGTTATCCTATTTCATTAAGGATACTTAACCATTTTGACCAGCATTTGTATACTTTTAATTCTTTACCACAGTTAATTTATATGTCTATTTCATATTTAATTTTAACTTCTTTGAATATATGTGATTCTTCTAGAGGAATTCATTGATGTATAATTCATTAGCATTCACTTGAAAGCTCCTGCTCTTAACTGATTCTAGGGAAGGAAATTATTAGAATTCAAAGATGGCTTTTGGTATATGTTCTATATTAGGAAATATGCTTTACATTAAAAACTCATCAAATATGCATAGTACCTTATTAAGACCATTATTATTATATACTGAACAAGTATATGGAGTTGACTTTCTTTTAGTCATACAATATATACATATTAAAGGTATAATGCTTAAATCCACTGGTACCACATTTCAGCTAACTGTTTCACTTTATAAAGTGGTTTTGTAAATGATTTTGCCAACTAGGGTTTTAAAGAATATAAGAGGGAATTAGGGGCGCAATATAAGAAAAAGACTAATGGCTTCATTAAAAACTATTTTGCAGAAATTGCATGCTCTAAAATGCACACAGTAGCAACAATTAGTTGAGTGAATGGTCAATGAGTCCTCATTCTTTTATCTCACCAGTAAATTTTGTCAATATATAATTTGTGAGGCATAAGACTACCTGTTAATGACTCTATGATGTAGTTCAGATAGATTTTTTACAAGAAGAATCAATAACTTCAGAAAACATTGAAAAGGTTTTACTTATATTGCTAATGTAATTAAGTGAGAGGTAAAATATATAACTTACTTAAAGCTTTGTCTCCGAGAAATAATGACTTTTTATTAAATAAATATAGTGATTACTACCCTATAGAATGGTTTGTTAAAAAGAAAATAACATTCCTCAAGTGGAGTTTTTGTGTTAAGCCCCACAACACCAAACCAAGTTTTACAGTGTCAGCTTCTCCCAGAAATGGAAACTTAGACCAGTCAATCAGGAATCATCTGATCAGCACTAATAAAATTATCTACCTGATAGTTCCCTACTATCCCCTAAAGCAGTGGTAGTCAACCTGGTCCCTACCACTCACTAGTGGGTGTTTCAGTTTTCATGGTGGGCGGTAGCAGAGCAGTCAAAGTATAAATAAAAAGATAGATTTAACTATAGTAAGTTGTTTTATAAAGATTTATTCTGCCAAACTTAGCGAAAATCCAACATAAAGTACTTGGTAAATAATCATTATATGCTTTAACTTGCTGTAACTCTGCTTTATAAATTTTATACAGTAAAGTTACTTCCCTACTTTATAAATCACCATTACTGTGGAACCAGTGGGCGGTTAGAAAATTTTACTACTAACAGAGATACAAAAGTGGGCAGTAGGTATAAAAAGGTTGACTACCCCTGCACTAAAGGAAAGTGAGCTGGCCCCAACCAATCCACTTGTTGCTGGTATAACTTTCTCATTCTTGTTCCCTTCTGCCATAATTCTTTCATTTTGTAAGACTCCGTGGAACTCTTTTCTATCTGCTAGATAAGATGCTGCTTGATTTGTGAATCATGAATAAATTCAATTATTTCTTCAAAATTTACTTGGTTGAATTTTGCCTTTTAAATAGTTTACTAATTTTCCAGTGATTTTATTTGATGGTGATATGTTTATTTTACTTATTTGTAATACTCTAGTCACAAATATATCTCTAAATATATTGCTAAAGAAAATAATACTTCCCATGAGCAAGCCATGACAAAAAAACTTCCACTTTGTGTAGGTATACTATAGTTTTATAATATAATTTATAACAGTTTTTTTACCCCTGAGAACACAGCTCTTCACTGTATGCTGCTGTGAAGGATTAATCTATACTTGTCTGGTGTTGTGGAATCTCCCTTGCCTGAGTGGTGATGAAGGATCTTAGGTTTCCTACGGGTTATTTGCTTCCAGACAGAGCTTTGACTAAAGATTCACAAGGGAAATTTTAGATGGAGTCAGGAAAAGGAAATGAAAACCCAGTGATGTAAATTATGACTTATCTTTGCATTTGAATTTTTGTACTCTTATTGGTTTGAATTATAACTTTACTAGCAAATACATGTAGGTTTGGAGGCTCCGTGGTATGTACATAAGTCTTTAAGTACTTTTAACTGCTGTTGACCCAACTCAAAATTTATTTGCTCTTCCTTTTTAAAAACTCATCTATATTTCTGCCTACACATCCAACGGAAAAATCATTTTGTATTTCAAAGTTCCATTCTTAAGTTTATCTAGTAATGACAGGTGCTTCTTTCATTAAGTTCCCTGGATATCATTCACTGAAGCAGACTGCCAACTTCTAAATGTATTAGAATTACTGGAGTACTTTTTAGACAATCAAAAGAAAGTGACACTTTTCCTTAATTTTACATATATAGTTTATATGATTTATTCATTTATTTTACAATTATTTACTTAAAATTAAAAAAAATATGACAATGTTATAAAATAATACCTCACTAAAAAAAATGGACTAAAATTTGGAGTATTAATAGAGGACTAGGAAAACCTTTATTCCTGTCTGCTGACTGCAAGGGCGGAAAGGCCTCAGAGGTGTCTAACTCTCTTAGTGCATAAATCAACCTCAATTTTAAAAAGAACTTTTTTAACCTTAAAAGGTCAATTTCTATGCCACAATAAATGGTTTGGGGATTATCTAACACTTTGGATTATCTGCACCATTAGTGAGGATAATAAAGAGCTGACTGCATTTTGCATTGAAATAGCACGGTCTATTACACTCATGAATAGTCTGAGACTAAAGCGTTGAAAAGTCTTTCTTGCCGAATTTATGCACAACTGTTTGACTGCAGCGTGGTTAATGAGGTTTTGGGGTTGTTTATAATTGCTAATACATCCATCACTTATTCAATTATTAGTTTCAAAATTATCAAAATTGATTATAGTGAATAATTATATAGATATGATCTTAAGAAGGTTTTCTTTTATAGTCTTAAAAACAATGTAGTATTACTTCACAAATATTTTGTCAGGTTTTTCTGTTTCAATTTTTTCAACCAACTCTAGTAGTCATTATTACACTGTTTTTTTATTCAATAGCATCAAGAAGAATTATCACAATACTAATAATTTTTAGGAAATGTATTTCAAGTAATGTAAAGGAAATCAATCTCTGTTACCAGAGTTTAAAACTCTGATAGAGCCCTGGCCGGTTGGCTCAGCAGTAGAGCGTCGGCCTAGCGTGCGGAGGACCCGGGTTCGATTCCCGACCAGGGCACACAGGAGAAGCGCCCATTTGCTTCTCCACCCCTCCGCCGCGCTTTCCTCTCTGTCTCTCTTTTCCCCTCCCACAGCCAAGGCTCCATTGGAGCAGAGATGGCCCGGGCGCTGGGGATGGCTCTGTGGCCTCTGCCTCAGGCGCTAGAGTGGCTCTGGTCGCAATATGGTGACACCCAGGATGGGCAGAGCATCGCCCCATGGTGGGCAGAGCTTCGCCCCTGGTGGGCATGCCGGGTGGATCCCGGTCGGGCGCATGCGGGAGTCTGTCTGACTGTCTCTCCCCGTTTCCAGCTTCAGAAAAATGAAAAAATGAAAAGAAAAAAAAAAAAAAAAAAAACTCTGATAGATTGGCAGAAATTCATTTTCTCTAAAAAAATTCCAAGCATTTCTGCTGATGGAAATTATAAAATCTTAATTGTGTTTTTATTCCTCCTAAATGTTACCACATGTCTGGGACTTAAATATCCCTATCAAACTTATAATAAAGATAAAATTCCTTTGTATTTCACTCCAAATCTTTTTTTGTTGTTTTTCCATGGTCCACAAATCATAGTGATGCTGGAAAAAATGGCATTCTTCACTCACGAAATCAGGCATGAATTTGCAATGGTATTTTATGCAGAATGTATATTATTTTTTCTAATTTTGAAGTTTTTAAATATAACTATAGTTCTGGCTTTTTCTGAAAGAAAACAACTCAAGCACTTGAGTAATCTTGAATGAGAATATTAACTACATTGTTTATCTCACAATAATATTTGATTAGGAATAGCTTTTGATCCACTTATTCATTTTTACAGTCAACAAAAAACAAAATTTTGATACAGCAGTCATTAAAAAGATTTATATAAAGGGCTTTAGGTGAAATTTTCTGACAGGAAAAGTTTATTAAATTTTTTTTGTTGGTTTGTATGGTTGCTTATTTTGTCTACAATATGAGCATGCTGTGTTCAATTGGTAGAGATACTTTTTAAGAAAAGTAAAAATTATTTTACTTCTCACAGAACTTATATTCTAGTGAATTAGACAAACAATAAGTAATGAACTACTCTGATTCTGACTTGAATATAATACCACAATATAGAGTGGAGAGCTTACTTCCTGAGTAGCTGACAGATCATGCCACCTAGGAGATGGGAGGAGTTAACCTTCTGGGAAATAAACTTTATTCAGTGAAAACTGCAGACAGTAAAAAGGTAGGCAGATTCTTTTCCTGCTCATTTCTACTTTCCATATACTATTTGCAGAGAGAGGCAAACTGTCTTTAGATAGAGGCTGAAAAAATTTAGATAAACAAAAACTGAGGGAATTAACTTTCAGTAAATACTAGACGACTTTCCAATATATGAACAAATAAAAAATAGTAGACATAAAAATTAATCTTAAAATAAAAACTATGTATTTAGAACATTAGACATGTTCTAAAATAAAAATATATAAGCAAAGATATATTATTCAGTTTCAACAAGTATTAAAGCATGGCTAGTCTTGCCTGATCTATTATCTCACTCACTAGAAAATCAGTATTAGATTAATTTTAAATGAATTCTGATATCTACATCATTTAATTCAAAAAATATTTTATGATATAAAAGTTGTTTAAATAAACTATAAGATAAAGATTTAAAGATAGAATAATAATTATCAGTAAATACTATATATCTAAGTTTCCCTGATTAAGTCTCATGTTTTAATAGGTTATTTGCTTAAATAAAGATTTTAAGAAGGTTTATGCATTTCAACTGGTTGATATATATATATATATATAATATGCTTTTTTAATTTAGAAATTAAATTTAATGATGTGACATTTATCAATGTGTCCATAGGTTTCAGGCAAATTTTCTATAGCATTTGAACTGAGAATGAAACCAAACAAAAACCATTTGCACTGTAATGCTTCCACATATGAATTTCAAAAATAGGCAAATTTAAACTATGATATTATATACTAGAATAAAGGTTCTCTGGGGCAAGAGGGGAAGATGTAGCGACCAGGGAGACATAATAAGGGTTTCTGGGTGCCAATTATAACTAATTTTTTTAATCTGGATGGTTTTTGATTAGAAGGAATATAAATTTTATGAAAATTTGCTAAGCTATATATGTATGTCTTTTCTGTATTCCTATTAAACTTAAATAAATGTTTTAACAAAAAAAAGTAAGGAACATAAGAGCTGTGGGATAAACTAATCCACATTACCAAGTCTTAAAATAATTATGCTTGATCTCACAAAGACAGCTAAATCCTTCCACTGCAGAAAAAATCATAGCCCTGTTTGAGACTCAGCACTATGTGGCTAAGGCAAGTAGAACAAATTCAAGGTATAAATTTAATTACTCTAAACTTTTAATTCAACTCAGAAGAAGATATATTTCTTTTTCTTTCTTTACTTTTTTTTTTGTGTGTGTGTATTTCAACTTGCATTGAGATCTAATTAGTAAACTCTTATTTCAACCCTGACTTTTGGTAATCAGCAATCAGAGAAGTTCATATTCCAACTTAAAATTTCTAGGTTGAAATTGTATTATTAGTATTATTAATACATACACATATTAATATATATGTGATATATTTATGAATGCATACATATAAATGCAGAACCAGAGCTATGTAACGATGTTTTTACAAATGATAATTATATAGGGAGTGAATAATCAGTCTTGGGTAGAGAGCATTTTTGAAATAAATTTAATTAATCTATTTAGATTAATTACAGAGCCTTCATATGCATACAGAATATTTTCAGTATCACTTCCAGAAATTCCAAGGAAACATTGTCTGATAATGGAGGTTCAATTACATGAAGGTGGGAACACATTCTGAGAGACTGCTGATCTCCTCTCAGAAATGGGATGACCATAGCCCTGTAAAATATGCTGAATAGTTAAGAATAGACAGTTAATAAAAATAAAATGCGCTTGACCAGGCAGTGGTGCAATCGATAGAGCGTTGGACTGGGAAGCGAAGGACCCAGGTTCGAGACTCCGAGGTCGCCAGCTTGAGCACAGGCTCATCTTGTTTGAGCAAGGCTCACCAGCTTGAGCCCAAGGTTGCTGGCTCAAGCAAGGATCACTCGGTCTCTGTAGCACCCCCCTCACCCCCAGTCAAGGCACATATGAGAAAGCAATCAATGAACAACTAAGGAGCCGCAACAAAGAATTGATGTTTCTCATCTCTCTCCCTTCCTGTCTGTCTGTCCCTATTGTCCCTCTCTCTGACTCTCTCTGTCTCTGTCACCACAAAAAATAAAAAAAAATAAAAAATGCTAGGACTGTTGTAGTGGTACACTTCTTCCCAAATCTTTATTTAAGATTTTAATTTGAAGGTAACTTTAATGAAGCTCCTAATGCCAAGAGTGAAAGAAATGATTTAGTCAGATTTTTTATTTTTGTTTTCTGTGAATAAATATGTTTCTAATTTCAGATTATGGTTAGATTTCTGAAAACAAAAATTAAAACATTAAATTCTGTAAATTATTTTATATTAATACAGATATTAATACATATATACTATAGATATTATATCTATAGTAAATAAACCATTGAAAAGTGAAAAAACCAAAGAGTTTTGAGAAAATTATTTGTAATATATCATATGTAACTAAGATTGGTATATTGAATATACAAAGAACTCTCTAAGTTCTGTAAGACAGTCAAGCTTCCTAATGAAGAAATGAGCAAAGGAAATTGATAATTATTCTAAATAAAAGGACGTGTAAATGACCAATAAAAATATTAAAAAATTTCTACGTATCATTTTAGTAATATACATTTTAAAGTCAAACACCAGTTTAGTAAACTCTGACAATATGGAATAATGAGAATTAGTAAGTACTACTGTGGTAAAACTGTTCATTGATTCAAGTATTTGGAAAACCATATGGAATTACATCATACATTTGAAAATATGCATTATACCAAATCCAATAAATTCACTGCCAGGTTTATACTATACAGAATCTTTTGTATATGTGCAATGTAAGATAATAATAGAATGGCCATATTAGTATAATTAATAATTATAGAAACTGGATACAATCCAGAGATCAATCAAGACCAACTTGGATAAATATAGTTTACCTACTCAAAGGAATATTATACTTCAGTTAAAATGCACTCACTATCACTTACTGCAAAACTTGAAATAATCTTTTTCTTAAATTTCATTGATTTTAATTTATTGTGTTTACATAGATTGAAGTGTCCCACCGAATATATCTCTCCCCACACCCCCGAGTTCCCATCGATATCCCCCTTGGCCCACTCCCCTCAACGCCTTCCCCATTCCCTCCAGGAATTACTTTCCTGCTCTTTATAACGCTGTGTTATATATATATATATATATATATATATATATATATATATATATATATATATATATATATAATTTCACTAATTTCTTTCCCTTCTCTGATCCCATCCTCTTATCCCCTTTCCCTCTGGTCCCTTAGATCCCGCCTCTGCCTCTACTCCGCGCTTAAGTTCACACTGTTCATTAGATTACTCAAATGAGTGAGGTCATATGATATTTTTTGTTCTCTGCCTGACTTATTTCACTAAGCATAATAGTTTCCAGGTCCATCCATGTTGTCTCAAAAGGTAAGATTTTTTTTCCTTTTCATGGCTGTGTAGTATTCCATTCTGTATATGTACCATTGCTTTTTAATCCACTTGTCCATTAACAAACACGTGGGCTTTTTCGAGATCTTGGCTATTGTAAACAATGCTGCAATCAACATTGGGGTGCATTTCTTCTTTTGAATTAGTAATTTGGTATTCTTAGGATATATTCCTAAAAGTGGGATGGCTGGGTCAAAAGTTCTGTTTTTAATTTTTTGAGGAATTTCCATACTGTTTTTCACAGTGGCTGCACCAGTCTGTATTACCACCAGCAGTGCAGGAGGGTTCGCTTCTCTCCACATCCTCGCCTGAACTTATTATGTCTTCTTTTGTTAATGAGCACCACTCTGACTGCTCTGAGGTGCTCATTGTGGTTTTAATTTGCATTTTTCTAATGATTAGTGATATTGAACATTTTTTCATATGCCTATTGGCCATCTCTATGTCCTCTTTGGAGAAATGTTTATTCATTTATTTCACCCATTTTTTAATGGATTGTTTATCTTACTGATGTTGAGTTTTACAAGTTCTTTATAAATTTTGGTTATTAACCCCGTATCAGACTTATTGTCAAATATGTTCTCCCATTGTGTGGTTTGTCTTTTTATTCTGTTCTTATTGTCTTTAGCTGTGCAAAAGGTTTTTAGTTTGATATAGTCCCATTTGTTCAACCTGTCTTTTATTTCACTTGCCCATGGAGATGAATCAGCAGATATATTGCTGCAAGAGATGTTGGAGACCTTACTGCTTATGTTTTCTTCCAAGATGATTATGGTTTCACGACTTACATTTAACTCTTTTATCCATATTTAGTTTATTTTTGTGAAAGGTATAAGTTGGTGGTCTGGTTTTATTTTTTTTGCAGGTAGCTGTACAATTTTCCCAACACCATTTGTAAAAAGACTGTTTTTACTCCATTGTATGCTACTACCTCCTTTGTCAGATATCAATTGTCCATAAAGGTGTGGGTTTATTTCTGGGTTCTCTGTTCTGTTCCATTGACCTATATGCCTATTCTTATGCCAGTACCAGGCTGTGTTGAGTACAATGACCTTGTAGCATAACTTAATATCAGGAATTGTAATACCTCCCACTTTATTCTTCTTTTTCAAGATTGCTGAGGCTATTTGTGTTCTTTTTTTTGGTTCCATGTAAGTTTTTGGAATATTTGTTCTATATCTTTGAAGTATGTTATTGGTATTTTAATAGAAATTGCATTGAATTTATAAATTGCTTTGAGTAATATAGACATTTTAATGATGTTTATTCTTCCAGTCCATAAACATGGTATACGCTTCCACTTTTTTGTATCTTCCTTGATTACTTTTATCAATATTTTATAATTTTCTGAATATAAGTCTTTAAACTCTTTGGTTAAATTTACTCCTAGGGCCTGACCAGGAGGTGGCACAGTGGATAGAGCATCGGACTGGGATGCAGAGCACCCAGGTTTAACACTCTGAGGTTGCCAGCTTTAGCGTAGGCTCATCTGGCTTGAGAAAAAAAAAAAAAGAAAGGCTCACCAGCTTGGACCCAAGGTTGCTGGCTTGAGCAAGGGGTTCCTCAGTCTGCTGAAAGCATGCAATCAAGGCACATATAAGAAAGCAATCAATGAAAAACTAAGGTGTCACAACAAAAAACTGATGATTGATGCTTCTCATGTCTCTCCGTTCCTGTCTGTCCCTACCTTTCTCTCTGACTCTCTCTTAGTCCCTGTAAAAAAAATAAAAATTAAAAATAAAATAAAATAAATTTACTCCTAGGTACTTTATTTTTTGTTGCAATAGTGAAGGGTATTATTTCCTTAATTTTTCTTTCAGACAGTTCATTGTTGGTGTATTAATTTTATATCCTGCCACCTTGAGTATTTCTGAATATTAATTTTATATCCTGCCACCTTGCTGAATTTATTTATCAGGCTCAGTAGTTTTTTGACAGAAACAGTAGGGTTTTCTATGCACAGTATCATATCATCAGCAAATTATGATAGTTTTACTTCTTCTTTTCTAATTCAGATGACTTTAATTTCTTCTTCTTGTCTGATTACTGTGGCTAGGACTTCCAGAGCTATATTTAATAAGAGTGGTGAAAAAAAAAAAAAAAGAGTGGTGAAGGGGTTCAACCCAGCCTTGTTCCTGATCTTAAGGGGATTGCTTTCATTTTTGCACATTGATTATGATGTTGGCTGGGGGTTTGTCATAGGTGGCTTTTATCATGTTGAGGTATGTTCCCTATATTCCCACTTTGCTGAGAGCTTTGATTATAAATGGGTGCTGGATTTTATCAAATGCTTTTTCTGCATCAATTGATATATTCATGTGGTTTTTCTCCTTCCTTGATGAATCACATTGATTGATTTGCGAATATTGTACGAGCCTTGCTTAGCCAGTATAAATTGACTTGATCATGATGTATGATTTTTTTCATGTATTGCTGGATCCTTTGTTGAGGATTTTAGCATCTATATTCATCAGGGATATTGGCCTGTAGTTTTCTTTCTTTGTATTATCTTTCCCTGGTTTTGGAGTGAGGATTATGCTTGCCTCATAAAAGGATCTTGGAAATCTTTCCCCCACTTTGATTTTTTGAAAAAGCTTGAGAAAAATAGGAATTAGTTCTTTGAATATTTGTAAAAATTCCCAGGGCTTTTGTGTTTTTTTTTTTTGGAGTCTCTTGATAACTGTTTCAGTCTCATTTGTTGTAATCGGTCTGTTTAGGTTTTCTGATTCTTCCAGATTGATTTTTGAAAGATTATATGTTTCAAGGAATTTGTCAATTTCCCCTAGGTTGTCTAATTTTTTGGCATACAGTTTTTTATAGTATTTTCTTACAATCCTTTGCAATTTTGATGAGTCAATTGTTACTTCTTCACTCTCATTTCTAATTTTATTTATTTGAGTTCTCTCTCTTTCTCTCTTGCTGAGTCTGCTTAAAGGTTCATCAATCTTGTTTACCTTTTCAAAGGTCCAGCTCTTCGTTTCATTGATCTTCTGTATTGTATTTTTATGTCATTTATTTCTACTCTGATCTTTATTATTTTCTTCCTTCTACATCCTCTGTGCTTTACTTATTTTTCTTATAATAATTCTTTTAGATGCAGGGTTGTTTATTTGAGATTTTTCTTGCTTCTTAAGGTATGCCTGTAGTGCTATGAACTTTCCTCTCAGGACTTCTTTGCTGTGTCTCATAAATTTTCAGTTGTTGTATGTTCATTTTCATTTGTTTCAAGATTTTTTTTTTCTTCTTTGATCTCGTTGTTAACCCATTTGTTAATACATGCTATTCATTTTTCAAGTGTTTGAATACTTTTCAATTTTTGTATTATAGTTGATTTCTAGTTTCATGCTATTGTGATCCAAAAAGATGTTTGATATGATTTCAATCTTCTTAAATTTATTGAGACTCATTTTATGTCCTAACATGTGGTCTATCCTAGAGAATGTATGATTAGCACTTGAAAAGAATGCATATTCTGCTGCTTTAGAGTGAAAAGTTTTGAAGATATCTATTAAATCTAGTTGCTCTACTATGTCCTTTAAGGCTGCTGTTTCTTTGTTAATTTTCTTTTTTTTTTACCAGACAAAGTAAACTTTATATATTTTTTTTTCAAAGAATAGTTTTACTTTTAATTTTTTTTATTAATTTTACTAGGGTGACATCAATAAATCAGGGTACATATGTTCAAAGAAAACATGTCCAGGTTTTCTTGTCAATCAATTATGTTGCATACGCATCACCCAAAGTCAGATTGTCCTCCGTCACCTTCTATCTAGTTTTCTTTGTGCCCATCCCCCTTTTCCTCTCCCTCCCCCACCCCGTAACCACCACACTCTTATCAATGTCTCTTAGTCTCATTTTTATGTCCCACCTACGTATAGAATAATGCAGTTCTTGGTTTTTTCTGATTTACTTATTTCACTTCGTATAATGTTATCAAGATCCTACCATTTTGTTGTAAATGATCCGATGAGATCATTTCTTATGGCTGAGTAGTATTCCATAGTGTATATGTGCCACATCTTCTTTATCCAGTCTTCTATTGAAGGGCTTTTTGGTTGTTTCCATGTCCTGGCCACTGTGAACAATGCTGCAATGGACATGGGGCTGCATGTGTCTTTACATATCAATGTTTCTGAGTTTTGGGGGTATATACCCAGTAGAGGGATTGCTGGGTCATAAGGTAGTTCTATTTTCAGTTTTTTGAGGAACCACCATACTTTCTTCCATAATGGTTGTACTACTTTGCATTCCTACCAACAGTGAATGAGGGTTCCTTTTTCTCCACAGCCTCTCCAACATTTGCTATTACCTGTCTTGTTAATAATAGCTAATCGAACAGGTGTGAGGTGGTATCTCATTGCAGTTTTGATTTGCATTTCTCTAGTATCTAATGAAGATGAGCATCTTTTCATATATCTGTTTGCCATTTCTATTTCTTCCTGAGAGAAGTGTCTGTTCATGTCCTCTTCCCATTTTTTATTGGATTGTTTGTTGTTGAGTTTTATGAGTTCTTTGTATATTTTGGATATTAGGCCCTTATCTGAGCTGTTGTTTGAAAATATCATTTCCCATTTAGTTGGCTGTCTGTTTATTTTGTTGTTAGTTTCTCTTGTTGAGCAAAAATTTCTTAGTCTGTTGTAGTCCCATTCATTTATTTTTGCCTTCACTTCACTTGCCTTTGGAATCAAATTCATAAAATGCTCTTTAAAACCACGGTCCATGAGTTTAGAACCTATGTCTTCTTCTATGTACTTTATTGTTTCAGGTCTTATATTTAGGTCTTTGATCCATTTTGAATTAATTTTAGTACACGGGGACAAGCTGTAGTCAAGTTTCATTCTTTTGCATGTGGCTTTCCAGTTTTCCCAGCACCATTTGTTGAAGAGGCTTTCTTTTCTCCATTGTGTGTTGTTGGCCCCTTTATCAAAAATTATTTGATCATATATATGTGGTTTTATTTCTGGATTTCTATTCTGTTCCATTGGTCTGAGTGTCTATTTTTCTGCCAATACCATGCTGTTTTGATTGTTGTGGCTCTATAATATAGTTTGAAGTCAGGTATTGTAACGCCCCCAGCTTCATTTTTTTTCTTTAGGATTGCTTGGGCTGTTCAGGGTTTTGTATAGTTCCATATAAACCTGATGATATTTTGTTCCATTTCTTTAAAAAATGTCATTGGAATTTTGATGGGAATTGCATTAAATTTGTATATTACTTTGGGTAATATGGCCATCTTGATTATGTTTATTCTTCCTATCCAAGAGCAATGAATATTGTTCCATCTCATTGTATCTTTTTCAATTTCCCTTAATAATGCTTTGTAGTTTTCGTTATATAGGTCCTTTACATTCTTTGTTATGTTTATTCCTAGGTATTTTAGTTTTTTGTTGTTGCAATTGTAAAGGGGATTATTTTTTTGAGTTTGTTCTCAAATGTTTCATTGTTGGCATAGAGAAAGGCTATGGACTTTTGTATGTTAATTTTGTATCCTGTGACTTTACTGTATTGGTTTATTGTTTCTAGTAATTTTTTTGTGGAGTCTTTGGGGTTTTCGATGTATAGCATCACATTATCTGCAAAAAATGATACCTTTACTCGTTCTTTTCTGATATGGATGCCTTTTATTTCTTTCTCTTGTCTGATTGCTCTGGCTAGAACTTCTAGCACCATGTTAAATAAGAGTGGAGAGAATGGACAACTCTGTCTTGTTCTTGACTTAAGGTGGAAAGTCCTCAGTTTTATGCCATTTAATATGATGTTGGCTGATGGTTTATCATATATGGCCTCTATCATGTTGAGATATTTTCCTTCTACCCATTTTGTTGAGTGTCTTAAACATAAAGTTGTGTTGTATTTTATCAAATGCCTTTTCTGCATCTATTGATTAGATCATGTGGTTTTTGTTCTTTTGATATGGTGTATTACGTTAACCGTTTTACGTATGTTGAACCATCCTTGAGATTCTGGGATGAATCTCACTTGATCATGATGTATTATTTTCTTAATATGTTGTTGTATTTGATTTGCCAGTATTTTGTTTAGTATTTTAGCATCTGTATTCATTAGAGATATTGGTCGGTAGTTTTCTTCTTTTGTGCTGTCCTTGCCAGGTTTGGATATGAGGGTAATGTTGGCCTCATAAAATGTGTTTGGAAGTATTGCTTCTTCTTCAGTTTTTTGGAAGACTTTCAGTAGAATAAGAACCAAGAAGTCTTCTTTGAATATTTGATAGAATTCGTTAGTATAACTGTCTGGGCCTGGACTTTTATTTTGGGGGAGGTTTTTAATAGTTTTTTTCTATTTATTCCCTACTAATTGGTCTGTTTAGGCTTTCTGCTTCTTTCTGACTCAGTCTAGGAATATTGTATTGTTCTAGAAATTTACCCATTTCTTCTAGATTGAATTTAGTGGCATAAAGTTTTTCATAGTATTCTACAATAATTCTTTGTATATCTATGATGTCCATGGTGATTTCTCCTCTTTCATTTTGGATTTTGTTTATATGAGTCCTTTCTCTTTTTTCCTTGGTAAGTCTTGCCAAGGGTTTGTCAATTTTGTTTATCTTTTCAAAGAACCAGTTCCTTGTTCTATTAATTTTTTATATAGTTTTTCTGTTCTCTATATCATTTATTTCTGCTCTGATTTTTATTATCTCTTTTCTTCTGCTGGCTTTGGGTTGCCTTTTTCTTCTTTTTCCAGTCCCTTAAGGTGTGAAGTTAAGTAGTTCACTTGGGCTCTCTCTTGTTTTTCATATAGGCCTGAAGTGATATGAACTTCCCTCTTATCACTGCTTTTGTTGCATCCCATAGATTCTGATATGTCGTATTGTCATTTTTGTTTGTCTGTATATATCTTTTGATCTCTGCGCTTATTTCTTTTTTGACCCATTCATTTTTTAAAAGCATGTTGTTTATTCCTGGCCGGTTAGCTCAGTGGTAGAGTGTCGGCCTGGCATGTGAAAGTCCCGGGTTCAATTCCCAACCAGGGCAAACAGGAGAAGCGCCCATTTGCTTCTCCACTCCTCCCCCTCTCCTTCCTCTCTGTCTCTTCCCCTCCCGCAGCCAAGGCTCCATTGGAGCAAAGATGGCTTGGTCACTGGGGACGGCTCCATGGCCTCTGCCTCTGGCGCTAGACTGGCTCTGGTCGCAACAGAGCAATGCCTCGGATGGGCAGAGCATCGCCCCCTGGTGGGCGTGCCGGGTGGATCCCGGTTGGGTGCATGCGGGAGTCTGTCTGACTGCCTCCCCATTTCCAGCTTCAGAAAAATACAAAAAAGAAAAAAAAAGTATGTCGTTTAGTTTCCACATTTTTGTGGGGTTTTTTCCTCTCTTTTGCAGTTGAATTCTAGTTTAAAGGCTTTATGATCAGAAAATATGCTTGGTACAATTTCGATTTTTCTGAATTTGCTGATTTTTTTTTTGTGGCCCAACATATGGTCAATTCTTGAGAATGATCCATGTACACTGGAGACAAATGTATACTCTGTCACTTTGGGATGAAATGTCCTGTAGATGTCTATCATATCCAGGTGCTCTAGTGTTTTGTTTAAGGTCAATATATCTTTATTGATTCTCTGTTTGGATGACCTATCTAGAGCCATCAGCAGTGTACTGAGGTCTCCAAGTATGATTATATTTTTGTCAGTTTTTGTTTTCAGATCAATAAGTAGCTGTCTTATATATTTTGGTGCTCCTTGGTTTGGTGCATATATATTAAGAATTGTTATGTCTTCTTTATTCAGCATCATCTTAATCATTATGAAATGACCATTTTTGTTTCTGAGTACTTTTGCTGTCTTGTAATCAGCATTATCAGATATGAGTATTGATACGCCAGCTTTTTTTTGGATGTTATTTGCTTGGAGTATTGTTTTCCAGCCTTTCACTTTGAATTTGTTTTTATCCTTGTTTCTTAGATGAGTTTCTTGTAGGCCGCATACAGTTGGATTTTCTTTTTTAATCCATTCTGCGACTCTGTGCCTTTTTATTGGTGAGTTTAATCCATTTATATTTAGTGTAATTATTGACACTTGTGAGTTCCCTATATCCATTTTATACATTGCTTTCTGTTAGTTTTGTATCTTGTTTGATTCTTCTCTTTTGTTTTTCTATGCTTTGTTTTTGTTTGGTTATATTCTATACATCTTTCCTTTGTTGCTGTCTTTTTTAAATCATGTGCTTCTGTGGTGGTTTTTTCAGGGTTGGTTACCATTAAGTAATGAAAAGGGTTCCTACCCTGTTCATTGTAGTGCACTATTCTGTGAGTACTTTTGCACTCCATTGTCCTTTGCTACTGTTAATCTCGGTCCTCCCCCCCCCCCTTTTTTTTTTGTCACAGTTTAAATTTGGTTTTATTCTGTTCTCAGTGGAGATTTTCCTTGTGGTTTTGTTTTGTTTTGTTCTTTTTATCTGTTTGGTAAACCCTTTTTAGTAATTCCTGGAGTGGGGGTTTTCTGATGATAAATTCCCTCATCTTTTCTGTATCTGTAAATGTGTTTATTTCTCCTTCATATTTGAAGGATAGCTTTGATCGTATAGTATTCGTGGCTGAAAATTCCTCTCTTTCAGGACTTTAAATATTGGGGTCCACTGTCTTCTAGCTTGTAGAGTTTCTCTTGAGAAGTCGGATGATAATCTAATGAGCCTTTCTTTATATGTTGTATTCTTCTTTTCCCTGGCTGCCTTGAGAATTTTTTTTTGTCGTTGGTTTGTGCCAATTTTATTATGATGTGCCTTGGAGTAGGTTTTTTGGGGTTAAGAAAACTTGGAGTTCTGTTTGCTTTATGAATTTGAGGCTTTAGTTCTTTCCACAGGCTTGGGAAGTTCTCATCTATTATTTGTTTGAATATGTTCTCCATTCCATTTTCTCTCTCTTCTCCCTCTGATATACCTATTATTCTTATGTTATTCTTTTTGATGGAGTCAGACAATTCCTGTAGGGATTTCTCATTTTTTTAAATTTTTGAGTCTCTCTTCTTCTCTCAGTTGTGCCTCAAGTTGCTTATCTTCTATTTCACTAATCCTACCTTCTATCTGGCCTGTTCTTTTAGCTAAGTTTGTTACCTCATTTTTCAGTTCATGAATTGAGTTTTTCATCTCTGTTTGATTTGTTTTTATAGTTTCAATTTACGTGGTAACATATTCTTTTTGTTCATTGAGTTATTTTCTGAGCTCCCTAAATTGCTTTTCTGTGTTCTTGTATATCTCCTAGTATTTTTAGGATTTCTATTTTAAATTCTGTGTCACTTAGCTCCAAGGTTTCCAATATATTAAATTTTTTCTCCATAGATTTTTCCTCATCTATCTGGGCTACCTCTTTGTCTTTTGTATCCATGATATTGAATTTTCTTTTCCTTAATGGCATCTGAGGGTGGTTTTGTTGATAGTATTAATGAGAATTAATAAAGAATAAAAAGTTAAAAAATAAAAAAGAATTAAAAAAATTATTATTCCCCTTTTTTTCCTTTCCTCTCTTCTCCCCTTCTTCTTGAGAAAATTTTGTGGTCAACTCTGAATTATATTGTGCTAAATAAAACAAAAACTACCTATAATGGAGGACCTGAGGTGGGAAGAAGTGATAAAGGGGCAAAAAATGGGGTATGGACCTACAAAATGCAAAAAAAGGAAAAAATTTGGTTCAAGAATAAAATGATTTGCTTTTAGGTGATGGTTGACTAAGAGCTATGATGAGAGGAATAAGAGGGAAACAGGAAAAAGGGGAAAATTTTTAAAAATTACTATTGTATTTAGTGGAGCAAGAACTAGATAAAATGGAGAGCCAGCTTTAGAAGCACTGCTAGTGAGTTAAAAAAACGAAGAAAAAAAAACCCAAAGTGCCACAAAGAAAAATTTGAGTTCCAGATAAAATAATTTGTTCGTGATTGAGGATTGAATAAGAGGAAAAGTAAAGGAGAAAAGAAGAAACTAATATAAAGGGAGAAAAAAAAAGAAAGAGGAAAACAAAAAAAGAAGAAAAAAGAATAAAAGGAGAGAGAGAGATAAAGTTAAGGGTTTTGGAGTGCAACCCTCATAGAGAGAAAGGAAGAAGAAAGAAAAGATAATGGGAGATGTAACTCTTATGGGTAGTTCAAGGAGAGGAGAGAGTAAGACTGGCAGAGAATTAAACGACCAAATTGGAAGAGGAAGAAAATAATTAAGACAAGAAGATAAGAGAAACAAATGAACAAATATAATAAAATGGGATAGGTTATAAAGTCTGTGAATTACTCTTGATTTTGAGAGGTTATCTTCTTGCTTTTTCTTTTCTCTTCCTCTTCCTGCTTGGTGACTCTGTACCCAGGGTTCTGCCCCTGTGGCACGCTTAGGTAGAGGTTTGCAGTTGATAAGTCTCTGTGGCAATGTCATATATTGGGCTTCAGTCTCGTTGGCAGTTGAGGCTCATCAGCATTTGCAGGCTCCGCCAATGAGAGAGTCTGTTTTTCTGGAGCCTCTCTCCTAGTCTTTCCTTCCTGAATTAGCAGCTTGATTATCCAGCTATGGGGTTACTGCTGCCTCTGCCTTTGCATTTAGTGTGGAACTTCTGGAGGCTCCAAGGGTAGATTTTTCTGTTTCTGGTTGAAGATCTTGTTGAATTTTTGGGGAGATTTATCGGTATCGCTCCTTACGGTGCCATTTCTCTGGTGTCACCTCTTTGTTAATTTTCATTCTTGAGAATCTATACATTGATGTCAGTGGGGTATTGAAATCCCCTAATATAATAGTATTGCTGTTGATCTCGCCCTTTATTTCCATCAAAATCTGCTTTATATATATGTAGGTGCTCCTTTATTAGGTGCATAGATATTATAATGATTATATCTTCCTGTTGGATTACTCCCTTTATCATTATGTAATGGCCTTCTTTATCCCTTACTATAGCCTTTGTTTTAAAGTTTATTTTGTCAGATACATGTGTTTCTACCCCAGCTTTTTTTTTTTCATTTGCATGAAATATTTTTTTCTATTTCTTTACTTTCAGACTAAGTGTATCTTTTGTTTTGAGGTGGGTCTCCTATATACAGCATATGTACAGGTCCTGTTTTCTTAACAATGCAGCTACCCTATGTCTTTTGATTGCAGCACTTAATCCATTTACATTTAGGGTTATTATTGTTATGTAGTTGCTTATTGCCATTTTATTCTTTAGATCTACAATTCTCTTTTACTAGATTTTTCCTCATTGTTCTGTTTACAACAGGCCCCTTAACATTTCTTGCAACATTGGTTTGGTTGTCATAAATTCCTTAAATTTTTTGTTTTTATTTTTTATTTTTCTGTGAAGCTTTTTATTTCTCCTTCAATTTTAAACAATAGCCTTGCTGGATAAAGAAGTCTTCATTGTAAGCTCTTGTTTTACATTACTTTGAATATTTTTTGCCATTCACTTCTGGCCTCAAGTGTTTCAGTTAAAAAGTTTGATGTCATCATTATGGGGACTTCTTTGTAGGTGATTGACTGCTTTCCTCTTGCAGCTTTTAGTATTCTTTATCTCTTAGCTTTCACATTTTAATTATGATGTGACTTGGTGTAGGTCTCCTAGGGTTCCTCTTTAATGAATTCTCTGTGCTTCTTGAATTTACCTGACTTTTTCCTTCATTAATTTATGGAAGATTTCAGGCATGATTTTTTCAATCAGGTCCTCTATTCCTTGTTCTTTCTTTTCTCTTTCAGGAACCCCTATTATGCGATATTATTTCTCTTCATGATGTCACAGAGGTCTCTTAGAGTTTCCTCTAACTTTTTAATCATCTTTTCTTTTCGCTGTTCTTTGTGTTTTGTTTATCTTGTCCTCTAAATTGCTGATTAAATACTCTGCTTTATCCAGCCTACTTTTAATTCCTTCTAGTGTAGTCTTCATTTCTGATATTGTATTCATCATTTCTGTCTAATTTTTTTTATGATTTCAATATCATTTTTGATGCTTGCTATCTATTTAGGTGTTCATTATGTCCATCCATTGTTACTCTAAGATCCTTGAGCATTCTAACAATCATTATTCTAAACTCTACATCCAGTATCTTGGGTATTTCCATCTCATTCAGTTCTTTTTCTGGGGATTTCTCTTGTTGATTCATTTGAATTACATTTCTCTGTCTTCCCATTTTGTCTCTGTATAGACTGCTTCTTTGGATGTGCTGTTTGTGTAGCTTAGTATAGTGTTGGTGTTGTCTGCCTCCAGCTTTCAGTTGTGTTGTTTCTAGATCTTCTTGGGTTGTCCTCAGCTGTTGTTTGTCTGCTGTGGGCTACTTTTCTGTTGCTAGTGCTCTTTTTTCTATTTGTGTCAGCATTTTCTATGCCTTAGTTAGGTCAGGTGTGAGAAGCCCTTCCTTAAGATACCACTCTTACTAGGATTGCTAGGTCATGAGCTGATGTTTATCATATCTGGCCACTGGATGTGCCAGCCCTGGACTTCCCTGGCTGGATCCTGGCACAGACCAGTGGAGATCACTGCTTATGACTGCCCTTAGCAACATTCTTGGAGATACAGGTGATACAGAATTTGTGGCTGCCTCTGCTGGGCCCAGATGCCATTATAAATAACAGCTGCACTCCTAGGCTGGCTTTTATCTATTCTTGGTCAATGTGTATGGCCTTTCTATTCCCAACATGTGGTCTGTATGCCAGCTTGCTGCCACCGCCTCCTTGAGCACTCAGGCATGGGCACAGTCAGGCACATAGGCTCACTGGCCACAGCTTGTGTTGTCCCATGCATGCAGAGGCCACTTCGCAAGACCCTAACCCCCTCAGGTGCAGAAGAGGCCTCACCAGACTCTGTTCACCATGGGCATGGCGGACGCTGTGCCTAGCTGGGCTTTTCCCCTCCTGTGAGTGCTGCAGCTGCCACTGCCACAGCTGGGCCCTCCCACCCTCTAGAGGGTACTCAGCAATTTGGTGGGGTAGTGTAGCCCAGACCTCAGCACTCAAAACCTGTGTCCCTCATGTGCCCGTTGCTTCTAAGTGACTCTTTGCACTGACTGGAGCAGGAGAGCCTTTGGTAGGCAGGGTAATTGCTTTCCTCTGCAGGTGTTGGTTCTTCCAGGAAAAATGGCCACTATAGGTTTTGGAGAGTGACACAGTACAGGGGTCAGGATGGCTGTCCCCACAGTCTCTCCCTGTGCCCCCAAAACTACACTCTTCTCTCACAACTCCAGTCCTCTTGGCACTCTCCACTCCCAGAGCCCCGGGTAAGTGGCTATGAATGAGGTTCTTTGTATGGTACTTTTAAGATGAAGCCTGGGTCTGAAAGTTCTGTCTCCCTCTTGCAAACAGCAATCCAGATCTTCTTTCAGCTAAATATTCTCCGTATGCCTCCTCTAGTCTCTGGTACTCCAGTCTTGGGCTCCAATCCTGGGGCTGAGGACCCAGAACTCTCTGGGCAACCCACCCTGCTGTTAGAGACCCTCTGGGCTGCCTGTCATTCCTGGGAGCAGGGCAGCCCTTTCCACATCTCCGCCCATCCTACCAGTCTCAGTGTGGTTTCTTCAGTGATGCTTAGTTATAGATTCTTCTTAGTTTAGTCCAAAGTTGTTTTTTTAAGATGATTGTTTCTAAATTAAATTGTAATCCACTTTAGTTCTATGAGGTAGGAGTTGTAACATCTGCCTACTCCATCACCATTTTCACTCTCCTTGAAATAATCTTTTAAACATATATTTTTTGTTAACTTCAAAAAAGAAAAATGGCTGGATGTAAGTTTTATCTCTCTAGATGAAGAAAACATAAAAAATTATAGGTCAAAAGTGGACTTCTACAAATAGTAACATAAACCTTGTTCTTGGATAAAAAAAAACAACATAACTAAGATGTCAGTTTTACCTATATTATTTCATAAAGTTAATATTAATATAATTAATAATAATACATATAACAACTAAATTTATACATCTTCTTTTAAATATACTGTACTGATTATAACATATTTTAATTTGTGTATTCCTCCAAATAATCCCAAGAGAAAGTATTATTTCTATCACTATTCATAGAGATACAGCCTTAGGCAGATAACAGATACCTTGCTGGATAGTATAAACAGTGGTTGAAATGTGATTCAACCCATAGTCTGTGCTCTTAGTCACAAGAATATGCTAAGTCTGTGACTAAAAACAAAAAATAAATGCTATCTTTCTTTTTTTGAAATAGGCGGATATCTCCTAAATAAAAATTATAATAAAGAATTAAGAATATTCAGGAAAGCCTTCAAAAATAAGAGTAAGCAGAATAAAACAGTTTTTTCTAAGTATATTATAAATCCTCAATATTGAAATTTTAATCTGGCACATGAAGAGATTAAAAAATGAAGAGACTAGAAGATACAGGCATGCACCCAATTATTCATAGTGCTTCAGTACACAATAAAGGGATGTCTTCAGTCCATAGGTTAAAATTAGACATTTTAAATACAGACATACCTAAGAGATATTGTGGATCAGTTTCAGACCACCACAATAAAACAAATGTTACAATAAATTGAGTGACATTAATTTGTTGGTTTTTTAATGCATATGAAAGTTATGTTTACACTATACCATTGTCTATTAAGTGTATGATAGAATTATGTCTAAAAAATCTACACATCTTAATTAAAAAAATATTTACTGCTCAAAAATGCTAACCATTCTTTGAGAATTCAGTAAGTAGTAATGTTTTTGCTGATGGAGTGTCTTGCCTCAATGTTTATGACTGCTGACTAATCAAAGTGGTGATTGCTGAAGTTTGGGGTAGCTGTAGTAATTTCTTAAAATAAAATTAAAATGTTGCATAAATTGACTCTTTCACAAACAATTTCTCTGTAACAAGCAATGCTCTTTGAAGACATTTCACCCACAGTAGAACTTATTTCAAAATTGGTGTCAAACATCTCCAGCCCTACTGCTGATTTATCAACTAAGTTTCATGTAATAATTCTAAATCTTGTTTGTCACTTCAACTATCTTCATAGCATCTCCACCAGGAGTTGGTTCCATCTCAAGAAACTACTTTCTTTGTTCACCCATTAGTAGCAGTTCCTCATGCATTAAAGTTTCATTATGACATTGCAATAATTCAGTCACATCTTCAGACTTTACTTCTAATTCAAGTACTCTTGCTATTTCCACCACATTTGCAGTTATATCTTCCACTGATGTTTGGACCCCTCAAAGTCATGTACTCCTTTTAATGTTGATATTTTGACCTCTTTCCCTACAATGTTCTTAATGGCATATAGAATGCTGAATACTTTCCAGATGGTTTTAAATTTATTTTGCCCAAATTCATTAGAGAAATCACTAGTTATGGCAGCTATAGCCTTCTGAAATATATCTCTTAAATAATAGGACTTGAAATTTAAAATTACTCTTTGATCCATGGGCTGCAGTATAGATACTGGGTTATCAGGCATGAAAGCATTAATCTCTATGACAATCTCCCTAAGAATTCTTGGGTGCATTGTCAATGAGCACTAATATTTTGAGATGAATCTTTTTCTTTAACAGTAATACTCAACAATGAGCTTAACATATTCAGTAAACCATCTTATAAATAGATGTGCTGTCATCCAGGCTTTGCGGTTCCATTTATAGAGTACAAGCAGAATAGATTTAGCATGATTCTTAAGGGCCTTGTATTTTCAGACTAGTAAATGATCATTGGCTTGAACTTAAAGTCACCAGCTACATTAGTGCCTATAACCTTTGAAACTTTAAATTAGTAATTGACTTCTCTCTAGATATGGATGTCATAGGTGGCATCTTCTTCCAATATAAGGCTGGTTAATTCACATTAAAAATCGGGTGTTTAACGTAGCCACATTCATTATTTATTCTAGCTAGATCTTCTGGATAATTTGCTGCAGCCTTTACATTAGCACTTCCTGTTTACTTTGTACTTTGAGGTTATGAAGAATACTAAAACTCACAAGCACATCCTAGCTTCATACTTTTCATCTGCAATACCTCATCTCCCTCAGCCTTCATAAAATTAAAGAGAGTTAGTGCCTTGCTAAGCATTAGGTTTTGCCTAAAGGGAAAGTTGTAGCTCATTTGCTCTTCTATCTAGACCAGGGGTCTCAAACTCAACTCAGCATGTGGGCCGCAGAGCAAGATCACAGTCATTTGGCGGGCCGCACTAGGTCTACAAAAGGCAACTGTTACGCAACACTTTTCTCACTGCAGTTGAAAACAAAAAAAAATCAGTACAAGAAGCACAATCGTACATGCAGTTTACTCAGTGTCACAAAACGACCAGAAACTGTAGTTCGCATCACAACTGCTGTTAACTAAGCTAATATCTAGCTAGGATGCTAGAGAAATGAAAAATACAAGTAGGCCCCTAGGCTTACTTAATTTTATCCAAAATATTTTGAACTTCGTGGATTAGTCTGTGGGCCGCACAAAATTGTTTGGCAGGCCGCATGCGGCCCGCGGGCCGCAAGTTTGAGACCCCTGATCTAGACCATTCAAACTTTCTCTATTTCAGCATACTTTTTATTTTTTCTTGTCTGTTTACTATGGCTGGGACTTATAGTACTATATGAGCAATAGTGAAAGTGGACATCCTGTCTTTTTCTTGTTCTTAAAGTAAATGCTTGTAAGTTTTGCACAATGAATATGATATTGACTGTGGGTTTGTCATATATGGCCTTTATTACATTGAGATATGTTCCCTCCAGACCCACGTTGCTGATAGTTATTATAAATCAGTGCTGGATTTTATCAAATGTTTTCTGCATCTATTGATGTGATCATGTAGTTTTTATTCTTCATTTTCTTTATGTGCAGTATCACATTTTTTGACTTGTAGATATTGTACCAAACTAGCATTCCCAGAGTTAATCCCACTTGATCATGGTATATAATATTTTAATGTATTCTTGGATCCAGATTGCTAATATTTTGTTGAGAATTTAAGCATTTAAGTTCATCAGAAATATTGGCATATATTTTTTCTTTGTAGTGTTTTTATCTGGTTTTAAAATTAGGATTATACTGACCTTGTAAAATGAACTTGGGCTATCATCCTTCCTTTTGAATGTTTTGAGGATAGTGTTAATTATTTTTTGAATGTCTGGTAGAATTCACCTGCAAATTCATTTGGTCTAGAACATTTGTTTGCTGAGAGTTTTTGTTTGTTTGTTTTTTACTGCTTTCTTTTAATTGGCTATAATCTCTCTGTTCAGATTCTCTGATTCTTACTGATTCAGTTTTGGGGAATTCTATGCTTCTAAATATTTACCCATTTCTGTCAGATTGTCTAGCATTATGGTTATAGTTGTTCATAATATTTCTTTTATTTTTGTATTTTTCTGAAGTTGGAAACGGGGAGGCAGTCAAACAGACTCCCGCTTGCACCCGACTGGGATCCACCCGGCATGCCCACCAGGGGGCATTGCTCTGCCCATCTGAGATGTTGCTCTGTTGTGACCAGAGCCATTCTAGAGCCTGAGGCAGAGGCCATGGAGCCATACTCAGTGCCTGGGCCAACTTTGCTCAAATGGAGCCTTGGCTGTGGGAGGGGAAAAGAGAGACAGAGAGGAAGGAGAGGGGGAGGGGAGGAGAAGCAGATGGGTGCCTCTCCTGTGTGACCTGGCCGGGAATCAAACCCAGGACTCCTGCATGCCAGGCCAATGCTCTACCATTGAGCCAATGGGCCAGGGCCCATAATATTTCTTTATAGTCAAAATCCTTTGTATTTCTTTGATGCATTAATTACTTCTTTCTTTTTCTATTTTATTTCTTTGCATCCTTTTAATTCTTGATTAATCTGATGAAAGGTTTGTCAATCTCGTTTATCTCTTCTAGGATTTGGTTTTTGGTTTCATTGATCTTTTGCATTTTTCTTACTTTATTTTGTTTATTTCTTGTCTGATCTTTATTTTTTCTTTCTTTTACTCACACTGTGCTTTTATTTTTCTCCAGTTTCTTTATGTATAAAGTTAGAGCCTTTATTTGTGATTTTTTTTTATTTTTTGAGATAGGCCTGTAATGTTATGATTCTCCCTTTTAGTACTATTCTCAATAAAAAAAATAATTTTTAGTGAGAGGAGGGGAGACAGAGACAAACTCCCACATGTACTCTGACTGGGATCCACCTGCAAAGCCCACTAGGGGGCAATCCACTGCCCATCTGGCACCCTTGCTCTATAGCAACCAGAGCCATTTAAACAACTAAAGTGGAGGCCATGTAGCCATCCTCATCACCTGGGCCAACTCACTCTAATCAAGCCTTGGCTGCAGGAGAGGAGGAGGGAGAAAAAGTGAGAGGTGAGAGGGGGAGGGATGGAGGAGCAGATGTGTGCTTCTCCTGTGTGCCCTGATTGGGAATTAAATGTGGGACATCCACACACCAGGTTGATATTCTAACACTGAACCAACTGGCCAGGCCAGGACTACTTTTACTATGTCCCCTAGAATTTGACCTATTGAGTCATCATTTCTGTTTGTTTCAAGATATCTTTTGATTTCTTATTTTATCTCATTGTTAATACATTTATTGTTTAATAATGTGTTGTTTAGGTTATTTAACCCTGATGATTCTGTATTTTTTAGATTTTTTTCTTGGAATTAATTTTTTAATCTTATTTTTATTAATTTTAATGCAGTGACATTGATAAATCAGGGTACATATGTTCAGAGAAAACATCTCCAGATTATTTTGACCTTTGATTATGCTGCATACCCCTCACTCAAAGTCAAATCATCCTCCGTCACCTTCTATCTGGTTTTCTTTGTGCCCCTACCCTCCCCACACTCCCTCCCTCTCCTTCCTCACCCCCTCCCTACCCCTCCGCCCCAACTCCCTTTTGCCATCACATTCTTGTCCATGTCTCTGAGTCTCATTTTTATGTCCCATCTATGCATTGGTTCATATAGTTCTTAGTTTTTATCTGATTTACTTATTTCACTCCATATAATGTTATCAAGGTCCATCCATGTAAATGATCTGATGTCATCATTTCTTATGGCTGAGTAGTATTCCATAATATATATGTACCAAAGCTTTTTAATCCACTTGTCCTCCAACGGACACTTGGGCTGTTTCCAGATCTTCGCTATTGTGAACAATGCTGCTATAAACATGGGGGTGCATTTCTCCTTCTGGAACCGTTTTATAGTGTCCTTGGGGTATATTCCTAAAAGTGAGATGGCTGGGTCAAAAGGCAGTTCGATTTTCAATTTTTTCAGGAATCTCCATACTGTTTTCCACAGAGGCTGCACCAGTCTGCATTCCCACCAGCAATGCAGGAGGGTTCCCTTTTCTCCACGACTTTGCCAGCACTTATTCTGTGTTGTTTTGTTGATGAGCGCCATTCTAACTGTTGTGAGGTGATATCTCATTGTGATTTTAATTTGCATTTTGCTAATGATTAATGATGTTGAGCATTTTTTCATATGCCTATTGGCCATCTGTATATCCTCTTTGGAGAAGTGTCTATTCATTTCTTTTGCCCATTTTTTGATTGTATTGTTTGTCTTTCTGGTGTTGAGATTTACAAGTTCTTTATAAATTTTGGTTATTAACCCCCTATCAGACATACTGTCAAATATGTTCTCCCATTGTGTAATTTGTCTTTTATTCTGTTCTTATTGTCTTTGGCTGTGCAAAAGCTTTTTAGTTTGATATAGTCCCATTTGTTTATCCTGTCTTTTATTTCCCTTGCCCGTGGAGATAAATCAGCAAATATATCACTTCGAGAGATGTCGGAGAGCTTACTGCCTATGTTTTCTTCTAAGATGCTTTTGGTTACACGCCTTACATTTAAGTCTTTTATCCATGTTGAGTTTATTTTTGTAAATGGTGTAAGTTGGTGGTCTAGTTTCATTTTTTTACAGGTTGCTGTCCAATTTTCCCAACACCATTTGTTGAAGAGGCTGTCTTTACTCCATTGTATTTCCTTACCTCCTTTGTCAAATATCAGTTGTCCATAGAGCTGTGGCTTTATTTCTGGGTTCTCCGTTCTGTTCGATTGATCTATGTGCCTGTTCTTATGCGAGCACCAGGCTGTTTTGAGTACAATAGCCTTGTAGTATAGCTTGATATCAGGAAGTGTGATACCTCCCCCTTTATTCTTTTTTTTAAGATTGTTGAGGCTATTCGTGTTCTCTTTTGGTTCCATATAAAATTTTGGAATAAGTGATCTACATCTTTAAAGTATGTCCTTGGTATTTTAATTGGTATTGCATTTAATTTATAAATTACTTTGGGTAATAAAGAGATTTTAATGATATTTATTCTTCCTAACCATGAGCATGGTATATGCTTCCACTTGTTTGTATCTTCCTTCATTTCTTTTATCAATGTTTTATAATTTTCCAAGTACAAGTCTTTAGTATCCTTGGTTAAATGTACTCCTAGGTACTTTATTTTTTTGGTTGTAATAGTGAAGGAGATTGTTTCCTTAATTTCTCTTTCTGACCATTGTTGGTATATAAAAATGCCTCTGATTTCTGAGTATTAATTTTATATCCTGCCACTTGGCTGAATTCATTTATCAGGTCCAGTAGTTTTTTGACTGAGACTTTAGGATTTTCTATATACAATATCATATCATCTGTAAATAATGATAGCTTTACTTCTTCTTTTCCAACTTGAATGCCTTTTATTTCTTCTTCTTGTCTGATTGCTGTGGCTAGGACTTCCAGGACTATGTTGAATAAGAATGGTGAAAGGGGGCACCCCTGCCTTGTTCCTGATCTTAAAGGGATTGCTATTAATTTTTGCCCATTGAGTATGATGTTGGCTGTGGCTTTGTCATAGATGGCTTGTATCATGTTGAGGTGTATTCCCTGTATTCCCACTTTGCTGAGAGTTTTGATCATGAATGGGTGCTGGATTTTATCAAATGCTTTTTCTGCATCTATTGAAATTATCATATGGTTTTTCTCCTTCCTTTTGTTTATGTAATGAATAAAATTGATAGATTTGCAAATATTGTACCAGCCTTGCCTCCCCAGAATAAATCCCACTTGATCATGGTGTATGATTTTTTCCATATATGTTGGATCCGGTTTGCTAATATTTTGTTGAGGATTTTAGCATCTATATTCATCAGGGATATTGGCCTATTATTTTCTTTCTTTGTGTTTTCTTTGCCTGGTTTTGGAATCAGAATTATGCTCGCCTCATAAAAGGAGCATGGAAGTCTTTCTTCCTCTTGAATTTTTTGAAATAGCTTGAGAAGGATAGGAGTTAGTTCTTCTTTGAATACTTGGTAGTATTCACTTGTGAAGCCATCAGGCCCAGGACTTTTCTTTGTTGGGAGCTTTTTGATAACTGTTTTGATCTCATTTCGTGTAATCGGTCTGTTTAGGTTATTTTATTCTTCCAGACTGATTTTTGGAAGATTGTATGTTTCAAGGAATTTGTCCATTTCATCTAGGTTGTCTAGTTTTTTGGCATACAGTTCTTCATAATATTTTCTTACAATCCTTTGTATTTCTGTTGTGTCAGTTGTTATTTCTCTCCTCTCATTTCTAATTTTATTTGAGTCCTCTCTCTCTTTTTCTTGGTAAGTCTAGTTAAAGGTTCATCAATCTTGTTTACCTTTTAAAAAAACCAGCTCCTAGTTTCATTGATCCTCTGTATTGTTCCTTTAGTCTCTATGTCATTTATTTCCACTCTGATCTTTATTATGTCCTTCTTTCTACCTCTGGGCTTTACTTGCTGTTCTTTTCCTAGTTCTTTTAGACGCAGGGTTAAGTTGTTTATTTGAGCTTTTTCTAGCTTCTTAAAGTGTGCCTGTAGTGCTATGAACTTCCCTCTCAGGACTGCTTTTGCTGTGTCCCATAAATTTTGAGTTGTTGTATGCTCGTTATCATTCGTTTCTAGGAATTTTTTTATTTCTTCTTTGATCTTATTCTTGATCCATTTGTTATTTAACAACCTGCTATTTAGTTTCCATGTTTTTGAGAATTTTTGAGCTTTTCTGTTGTGGTTGATTTCTACTTTCATGCCATTGTCATCAGAGAAAGTGTTTGATATGATTTCAATCTTCTTAAATTTTTTGAGACCACTTTTATGCCCTAACATGTGGTCTATCCTAGAGAATGTACCATGAGCACTTGAAAAGAATGTATATTCTGCTGCGTTAGGGTGAAAGGTTCTGTAGATATCTATTAAATCGAGTTGATCTAGTGTTTTCAATAAGTCTGCTATTTCTTTGTTAAGTTTCTTTCTTGAGGATCTATCTAGTGAAGTTAGTGGGGTATTAAAATCCCCTACTATTATAGTGTTGCTGTTGATCTCGCTCTTTATATCCATCAAAGTCTGCTTTGTATATTTAGGTGCTCCTATATTAGGTGCATAGATATTTATAATAGTTATATCTTCCTGTAGGATTGCTCCCTTTATCATTATGTAGTGACCTTCTTTATCTCTTACTATATTCTTTGTTTTATATTTCATTTTGTCTGATATAAGTATTGCTACCCCAGCTTCTTTTTTCATTTCCATTTGCATGAAATGTTTTTTCCATCTGATTACCTTCAACCTATGTGCATCTTTTGTTTTAATGTGTGTCTCTTGTAGACAGCATATGTACGGGTCCTGTTTTCTTATCCATGCAGCTACCCTATGTCTTTTGATTGGATCATTTAATCCATTTACATTTAAAGTTATTATTGACATGTAGTTGTTTATTGCCATTTTATTCTTTAAAGCTGAATTCCTCTTTTTTTTTGTTTTCTTTTTTTTTTTAATTTTATTTATTTATTTATTTATTTATTTATTTTATTTATTCATTTTAGAAAGGAGAGAGAGAGGGAGAGAAGAGAGAGAGAAGGGGGAGGAGCAGGAAGCATCAACTCCCATATGTGCCTTGACCAGGCAAGCCCAGGGTTTTGAACCGGCGACCTCAGCATTTCCAGGTCGACGCTTTATCCACTGCGCCACCACAGGTCAGGCAGAATTCCTCTTTTGCTATATTCTTTTCCCACTTTGATTTGTTTACAACAGGCCCTTTAACATTTCCTGCAGCATTTGTTTGGTTGTAATAAATTCCTTGAGGTTTTTTTTTTTTTTTTTTAGTCTGGGAAACTTTTTATTTCTCCTTCAGTTTTAAATGATATCCTTGTTGGATAAAGTAGTCTTTATTGCAGGATCTTGTTCTGCATTACTTTGAATATTCCTTTCCATTCCCTTCTGGCTTCAAGTGTTTCTGTTGAGAAGTCTGATGTCATCCTTATGGGGGCTCCTTTGTAGGTGATACCCTTTTTTTCTCTTACAGCTTTTAATATTTTCTTTTTATCACTTAGCTTTGGTATTTTAATTATGATGTGTCTTGGTGTAGGTTTCTTTGGGTATATTTTTAGTGGAGTTCTCTGTGCTTCTTGAATTTGTGAAAGTTTCTCCTGCATTAATTTAGGGAAGTTTTCAGCTATGTTATGATTGAATAAAGCCTGTATCCCTTGTTCTTTCTCTTCTTCTTCAGGAACCCCTATGATGTGGATGTTATTTCTCTTTATGTTGTCACAGAGCTCTCTAAGAGTTTCCTCAGACTTTTTGAGTCTCTTTTGTTTTTTCATCTCTGCTTTCATGCCTTCATTCCAGTTTTCCTCCAACTTGCTGATTTGTCCTCAGCTCCATCCATCCTGTTTTTAATTCCTTCCATTGTGGTCTTCATTTCTGATATTATATTTGTCATTCTTTTTTAATATTTTAATATCCTTTTTTATACTTGCTATTTCTTTATTTAGGTGTTCGTGATGACTATCCATTGTTGTTCTAATATCCCTAAGCATCCTTACAATCATTATTTTAAACTCCGCATCAGGAAGTTTGATTATTTTCATATCACTCAGTTCATCTCCTGAAGGTCTCTCTTGTGGTTTCATTTGGATTGCACTTTTTTGTCTTCTCATTGTGCCTGGGTGTCTGGGTGTTTTCTTTTTAGAGCTGGTTGAGTCTAGGCTTGGTGTTGTCTGCCTCTAGTTTTTACTTGTGTTGTTTCTAAGTCTTCTTGGGTTGGCATCAGCTATTATTTGTAATTCACTTTAGGATTCTGGCCGCTTTGAAGTCTTGATTTGTTTGTTTTTGTAACAGGTGATTGTCTTGTTTGCTGATCTCAGCAGGGGTCTTATTTGAAACTGTATCCAGGAATGTGGTGAGGGTGACCTAAGGCTCTGAAGTCCTCTTCTGCCAGTTAATCTCTCTGCTGGCGGGTTGCTTTCTCAGCTTTGTAGGGGGACGTGTATCTCAGATCTCCATGGAGACCTGAGTTACTGTCCCTCCTCCTCACTTCTTGTTTTCAGCTGTGTCTTGTTGCGCTGATTGGAGCTGGAGAGATGTCTGTATCTCTGTGACCTGGAAGTACTTTTGTATTTTGCTTTGTGGAAGAATCAGCCCCTCTCCCAGTTATGACTGCCTCCAGCACTGAATGAGTCAGCTTTTTATGTCATCACCTATATTCCTCTCCCCCTCACCATCTGTCTCTCTCTTTCTCCTCTTTTTGGAAGACCAGTGGGCCCTTTCAACACACCTCGTTCCCTGGTCACCAGGCAAGTGGCTGTGAGCAGTATTTACTGCTCTTTTCCTTGGAGTGAGGCCAGCCTCCCCCTCCCTTCCCCCACTCCTGTAAGCAGTGGAAATTCTGGCGCTCCCTACCATGTTTGTTGTTACTTCTTCTTTGCTTCTTGGATTTTGAAAGCTGTTCTTATAGTCCAGATTTGGTTTTTCATCCTGATTGTTCATAAATTAGTTTATAATCCAGTTCGGTGGTGTGAGCTGGGAGTCTGTGCGTCTGCCTACTCTGCTGCCATCTTCAGGTCTCTCTTCTTGTAATTGATTTTAAGTTTTATACCATTACAATCAGAGTTTGATATGATTTCAGTTTTCTTAAATTTAATGAGATTTGTATTGTGTTGGAACATGTGGTCTATTTTAGCAAATGTTCCAGTGTACTTGAAAAGAATGTGTGTTCTGCTGCTTTGGGGTAAAATGCTCTGAAGATATCAATTCAAACCATCTTATATAGTTTGTCATTTAAGGCCATTGTTTCCTTATTAATCTTCTGTCTGGAAGATCTATCTATTGATGTTAATGTGGTATTAAAATCCCCTACTACAACTGTCTTACAACTGATCTCTTTCTTTACACCTATCATGATTCCCTTTATGTATTTAGGTGCTCTTATATTGGGTGCATAAATATTTGGAAGGCTTATATCTTCTTGTTGAATTGCTTTCCTAATCATTATGTAATGTCCATTTTGGTCCCTTACTATAATCTTTCTTTTAAAGCCTATATATGGAGTAGCACTTTAAATTTTCTTCAATAACTTTTTTTTTTCACAACTTGGCTAACTGGTGGAAGAGGCCTAGCTTCTGGGTTATCTCAGTGTTCACCGTGCCTTTCTCATGACTTAATCATTTCTAGCTTTTTGATTAAAAGTGATAGATGTGCAATTCTTTCACTTCAACATTTAGAGACCATTGTAGGATATAAATTAGCTTAATTTTAATATTTCTGTGTCTCAGGTAATAAGCCCAAAGAGAAGAAGAGAGAGTAGAGAATAGCTGGTAGAACAGTCAGAACACAATATTTGTTGATTAAATTTTTATATTATATGAGCTTGTTTCATGACACCCCCAACAATCACAATAGACATTACAGATCACTGATCACAGATCACCATAAAAATGTAATAATAATGAAAATGTTTTAAATATTGTGAGAATTACCAAGACGAACAGAGGAGGCATGAAGTAAGCAAATGCTGAAGGAAAAATGATGCCAAAAGACTTAATCATTGTAAGGTTGCCACAACCTTTCAATTTATATAAGGAAACAATATATGCTAATACAATAAAGAAAAGCACAATAATGTTAAGTAGGCCTAGAAATGATATTTAGACATCTGGTTAATCATATGGGAAACATAAATTTGGCATTATTCTTAACCACATTGTGTATCAGAATAAACTGTAGATGAATCAAAACTTCAATTAAAAAATAAAACAATAAACATACCATAAATAAACATAGGTACATAATTTACAAAACAAAAACCAAAAATTTTGAAACACTTTAAATATTTTTAAAATACAACCTGGAGGTCATAAGTTAAATATTGATAAAGTTTATTACATTAAAATCTAAACTCAGGGGACAAGATGGCCACAGAGTAGATAGATGAACCAACTCCCACTTCCCAGAAACAAGGTGGATTACAACTTAAATCTGAGAACACTCATCAAAAAAGACAAATTTTGGACTGAATTAGGAGTATTCTACAGTAAAGGACCACCAAAGAACCCACACTGAGTCTGGTAGGAAAAATGGAGACAGGGAGAAGGCTGCCCTGCTTCCAGGAGCAGGGAGTAGGGAGTGGCACCTGGGAGGAACTTTTGTGACAGGTAGGGCTATCCAGCGAGTTGCAGGTCCTTATTCCCAAAACCAGAATCCCAGCCTAGAGCCCTGGAGCCTGGAAGGACTATATTTGGCTAAAAATAAAGCCTAGACATGGTTTGAAAGAAGGAGGCAGAACTCTCAGACCCAGGTTTTGTATTAAAGTAACTACACGAAGAGCATCACTCATAGCCACTTTTCTGGAGCTCCAGGAAGACACTCTAACCCCTGGGCTGAGTTACTTTCCAGATTTAAGGTGAACAAACATCACCAGCACAGGAAAGAAAGTGCCCCATCCACTAGAGGCTCCCCTACTTAAGCTAGAACAAAGGCACTTAGATCCAGGTGCCATATTAAAGACATAAATAGGGAGTGCAGAAGTCTAACCTACACCATCCACCACACTGCTGAGTGCTTGCCTGGGGCAGACCGGCCGGAGGTGATAGGGCACAGCTGAGGAAGTTTGAGTGAGCACACACAAGCAGGCCCACAGAGCCGGGAACTGCTGTTGCCACTGGGGAAACTCGGGCTCACACACAGCTCTGCTTGCTAAGTGGCCTGCCCTTGGCAGGCATGGAGACCCGAGAGTCAGCAAAGGGGCAATGTGACATGCACATGAGCCTGCAGGTGATGGCAGAAGTCCCTGACTGACACGGGGAACCAAGCCAGTGAGCAAACCTGCCCAGGACTGGGCGCACCCTGTGCAGTGATGTGAGCAGAAGTGGAGCTAAGGGGTATAGTGTGGGCACACACGAGCTCACCAGCACCAGCTACTGCAGTAATCTGGTGTGCAAATAGGCTCAGGGTGCATCAAGCCCTCAGCGATAATGAGAGCATGGGCAATCTTTGCAGTGATCTGAGAGGGCAGCTGCTGAAATCTGAGCAGAACGAGGCAGCCCCAGAAGTGGTCCAAATGGGTGAGGACATGGGTGAGCCTGAACAGGGCAGCAGCTGGCATGAAGGTAAGCTGGAGCCAGAAGCACCTGAGCCCAAAGGCCCCAGGCAGCAACAGCAGCAGTGACCTGGTAAACAGACCATACAACATGAGCTAAAATGTCTGAATAGAATGACACCTGAAACTAAGAAGTAGGCCACATTTAATACTGTACCTAATTACTGAATTATAGTACTGAGCCCAACAAGTAGCCAGCAATAAAAGACAACAGAAAGCAAATTTTAGGGGAACTTGAAATTTTAAAGTACCCTCTCCCAGGCTAAAAGTAGATAAAAGCAAGCCTAGGAGTGCAGCTGATATTTACAATGGACCCAGCAGAAGCAGCCACAAGATCTGGATCACCTGTAGCACCCAAAAGATGGATAAGAACCAGTCACAGGCAGTGATCCCCAATGATCTGCCCCAGGCCCCAGCCAGGGAAGTCCAGGACAACACAGACAAAATGAGAAGACAGTAAAGTGCAATCCAAATGAGCCAACAAGAGAAATGTCCAGAAAATGAGCTGAGTGAGACGGATATAAGCAAACTTCCAGATACAGAGTTTAAAATAATGATTATTTGATTGATGAAACATCTTAGAACAAAAATGGATGGTCAAAGTGAACACATAAATAAAGAAATAATAAGTATTAAAAAGGAGAATGAAATAATAAAGAAGAACCAGTAAGAAATGACAAATTCAATATCTGAAATGAAGACTACACTAGAAGCAATTAAAAGCAGGCTGGATGAAGCAGAGAATCAAATCAGTGATTTAGAAGACAAGATAAACTAAAACACAAAAGTAGAGCAGCAAAAAGGAAAGAGAATGAAAAAAATCTGAGGAAACACTAAGAGAGATCTGTGATAACCTAAAGAGAAACAACATCCACATAAGAGCAGTTCCTGAAGAAGAGGAGAAAGAGCAAGGGATAGAGACCTTGTTCAACAAAATCATAGCTAAAAACTTCCCAAAATTGATGCAGGAAAAAGTCACACAAGTTCAAGAAGCACAGAACTCCATTAAAGAGAAACCCAAAGAAATCCACACTAAGACACATAATAATTAAAATAGCAAAGTAAGAGATAAAGAGAAAATATTAAAGGCTGCTATAGAAAAAAAGGCTATCACCTACAAAGGAGCCCCTATAAGGATGACATCTGACTTCTCAACAAAAACACTTGAGGCCAGAAGGGAATGTCAAGAAATATTCAAGGTAGTGCAGAACAAGAGCCTACAACCAAGACTTCTTTATCCAGCAAGGTTATCATTTAAAATTGAAGGAGAAATAAAAAACTTCACAGACAAAAACAGAAACAACAACAAATAAAAACTCCAGGAATTTATTACAACCATACCAATGCTGCAAGAAATGTTAAGGGGCCTGATATAAACAGAAAAAAAGGGGGGAAAGAATATAGAAAAAGAGGAAAATAGCTATAAAGAATAAAATGGCAATAAACAACTACATATCAATAATAATCTTAAATGTAAATGGTTAAATAATCTAATCAAAGACATAGAGTAGCTGCATGGATAAGAAAACAGGACCCATGCATATGCTGTCTAAAAGAGACACACCTCAAAACAAAAGATACAATAGATAAAAGGTAAAGAAATGGAAAAAATTATTTCATTCAAGTGGAAACAAAAAAAAAGCTGGGGTAGCAATAATTATATCAGACAAAATGGACTTTAAAACAAAGGTTATAGTAAGAGATAACATGGTCACTATATAATGACAAAAGGAGCAATCTAACAGGAAGATATAACCATTATAAATATATACACACTTAATATAGGAGCATCTAAATATTTAAAGCAGACTTTGATGGATATAAAGGGTGAGATCAACAGCAATATTATAATAGTAGAAGATATCAATACCTCACTAACATCACTAGATAGATCCTGAAAAAAGAAAAATAACAAAGATACAGCTGACTTAAAGGACACACTAGATCAACGAGATTTACTAGATATCTTCAGAACCTTTCACCCTAAAGCAAGCGAGTATACATTTTTTTCAAGTGTTCATGGTACATTCTCTAGGATAGACCACATGTTAGGGCACAAAAGCAGTTTCAACAAATGTAAGAAGATTGAAATCATATCAAGCATCTTTTCAGATCACAATGGCATAAAACTAGAAATCAACCCCAAGAGACAAACTGAAAAGTACTCAAACACATGAAAACTAAATAGCACGTTATTAAATAACAAATTGGTTAACAATAAAATTAAAGAAGAAATTTAAAAAATCCTAGAAATGAGTGATAATGAGAATACAACAACTCAAAATTTATGGGACACAGCTAAAACAGTACTGAGAGGGAAGTTCCTAGCACTACAGGAATTCCTTAAAAAGCTAGAAAACCTCAAATAAACAACCTAACCTTGCATCTGAAAGAACTAGATAAAGAACAGCAAGTAAAGCCCAGAGATAGAAGGAAGGAAATAATAAAGATCAGAGTGGAAATAAATGACATAGAGTCTTAAGAAACAGTACAGAGGATCAATGAAACCAAGAGCTGGTTATTTGAAAGGGTAAACAAGATTGATGAACCTTTACCGAGACTCACCAATAATAAAAGAGAGAGGACTCAAATAAATAAAATTAGAAATGAAAATAACAGCTGACACAACAGAAATACAAAATATTGTAAGAAAATACTATGATTAACTGTATGCTAAAAAATTAAACAACCTAGGAGAAATGGACAAATTCCTTGAAACAGATACTCTTCCAAAAATCAATCTGGAAGAATCAGAAAACCTAAACAGACTGATTACAACAAATGAGATAGAAATAGTTATCAAAAAACCCTCAAAAAACAAAACCCCAGGGCCCGATGGCTTCACTGGTGAATTCTACCAAATATTCAAAGAAAAATTAACTCCTATTCTTCTTAAGCGATTTCAAAAAATTCAAGAGGAAGAAACATTTCCAAGTTGCTTTTATGAGGTGAGCATAATTCTGATTCTAAAACCAAGTAAAGACAACACAAAGAAATAAAATTATAAGCCAATATCCTTGATGAATATAGATGCTAAAATCCTCAGCAAAATATTAGCAAACCATATCCAGCAGAACATGAAAAAAATTATATATTATGATCAAGTGGGATTTATGCTGGGGAGGCAAGAATGGTACAACCTTTGTAAATCAATCAATGTGATTCACCAAATAAACAAAAGAAAGGAGAAAAACCACATGATAATTTCAATAGATGCAGAAAAAGCATTTGATAAAATCCAGCACCCATTTATGATCAAAACTCTTAGCAAAGTGGGAATACAGGGAACATACCTCAACATGATAAAGGCAATCTATGACAAACCCAAAGCCAACATCATACTCAATGGGCAAAAATTATAAGCAATCCCCTAAGATCAGGAACAAGGCAGGGGTGCCCCTGTTCACCACTCTTATTCAACATATTAATGGAAGTCCTAGCTACAGCAATCAGAAAAGAGAAGAAATAAAAGGCATCCAAATTGGAGAAGAAGAAGTAAAACTATCATAATTTGCAGATGATATGATACTGTATATAGACAACCCTGAAGTCTCAGTCAAAAACTCCTGGACTTCATAAATGAATTCAGCAAGGTGGCAGGATATAAAATTAATACTCAGAAATCAGAGGCATTTTTATGCACCAACAATGAAATGTCAGAAAGAGAAATTAAGGAAACAATCCCCTTCACTATTGCAACAAAAAAAATAAACTACCTAAGAGTAAGTTTAACCAAGGAGGTTAAAGACTTGTACTCAGAAAATTATAAAACATTGATAAAAGCTATCAAGGAAGATAAAAACAAGTGGAAGAATTGGTTGGTTAGGAACAATAAACATCATTAAAATGTCTATATTACTGAAAGCAATTTATAAATTCAATGCAATACAAAATAAATAACAATGACATACTTCAAAGATATAGAACACATATTTCAAAAATTTATATGGAACCAAAAAAGAACATGAATGCCTCAGCAATCTTGAAAAAGAAGAATAAAGTGGAGGTATTACAATTCCTGTTATCAAGTTATACTACAAGGCAATTATACTCAAAACAGTTTTGTACTGGCATAACAACAAGCATATCAATCAATGGAACAGAACAGAGAACCCAGAAATAAACCCACACTTTTATAGACAATTGATATTTGACAAAGGAGGTAAGAGTATACAATGGAGTAACAGTCTCAACAAATGATGTTGGGAAAACTGGACAGCTACCTGCAAAAAAGTGAAACTAGACCACCAACCTACACCATTTACAAAAATAAACTCAAAATAGATAAAGGACTTAAATGTAAGTCATGAAACCATAAGCATCTTAGAAGAAAACATAGGAAGTAAGCTCACTGACACCTGTCACAGCAATATATTTGCTGATTTATCTCCACAGGCAAGTGAAATAAAGGACAGGATACACAAATGGGAATATATCAAACTAAGAAGCCTTTGCACAGCTAAAGACAGTAAGAACAGAATAAAAAGACAAACCACACAGTGGGAGAACATATTCTACAATACATCTGATAAGGGGTTAATAACCAAAATTTATAAAGAACTTGTAAAACTCAACACCAAGAAGACAATCCAATCAAAAAATGGGCAAAAGAAATAAATAGACATTTCTCCAAAGAGACATACAGATGGCCAATAGATGAAAAAATGTTTAACATCACTAATCATTAGAGAAATGCAAATTAAAACCACAATGAAATACCACCTCTCACCAGTCAGAATGGTGCATATTGCAAAACAACACATGATAGGTGCTGGTGAGGATGTGGAGAAAAGGGAACCCTCCTGCACTGCTGGTCAGTATAGGTGCAGCCACTGTGGAAAACAGTATGGAGATTCCTCAAGAAATTAAAAATCGAACTACCTTTTGACCCAGCCATCCTACTGATAGGAATATATCCCAAGGACACTATATCACTGACTCAAAAAAACCAAATGCACCCCCATGTTTATGGCAACATTGTTCACAATAACGAATATCTGAAAACAGCCCAAGTGTCCGTCAGTGGATCAGTGGATGAGTGGATTAAAAAGCAGTGAAACATAGATACAATGGAATACTATAGGGCCATGAAAAAGAAGGAAATATTACCTTTTGCAACAACATGAATGGACCTGGAGACTATTATGTTAAGTGAAATAAGCCAGGCAGAGAAAGAAAAATATCATATGACCTCACTCATTTGAGGTATCCAAGGAACAATGTGAACTATGGAATGGAATTAAAACTGAAGAGAAGGGGGGAAGGGGGGAGGGAGTTTTTGGGAGGGGGGTAAGGAAGATGTTGAGGGAAATATGGGGGAGGGGTGATGCTTTCAGGGAGATACTAGAATCTATGTAAACACAATAAATAAATAAGAAAAATATAAAAGAAAAAATCTAAACTCAAATTACTATCAAAACAAATAAAAATTTGAGTGCTATATTGGGGGAAAATATTGGCAACTTATCAAAGACAAAAGAGCTAATGTGTTAAGATACACAGGACTGATTCAAAGTTAATGGCAAGTCATGATTATTTTACTGCTTTGTATTGTAGATTTTTCCCTACAACTTGACTATAAGCCTTATTTCATTTCAGAATTAAGAAAGATTGATTCTCAATCACATCTCTTCCTCTAATGAAATACAGCTATTTGCCCCTTTGGCAGACCCTGGAAAACAAATAGTTCTTGTGTTATGATTGACATTTCATTAAAAATAGGTTAGTCACATCTCTTGCATTACGTGTAATATTGGCCTAATCTAAAGATGGAAAACACTATCTTTTTACATTTATATTTTTCATAACAATGTTTTTTTTATTTGGGATTTATTTTGATTGGAAGTGATAGCCTGTAATTTTCAAAGTAATTTTGCAAACATCAACCAGGTGCATTTTGCATGAGAACTTAAATTAGAAATGGTTAACGCCTAAAGATACCTCTGTTCCCTCCATAATTTTGAAAAGAAGAAAAAAAGATTCTGCTTAGTGTAAAGTAGTTCAGTGCCATTATTTCAATAATAATGATACTAACCACTCCAGTCAAGACTTTATAGATTTTTAGTCACATTTCATGCCTAAATATCAACCTGGTATCTTCTTATTTTTCTGATAGAATGTAATGCAATTGTTTGTGTATCAATTTATGGCTATGAAAGGGAATGCATTTAGTCTGTCTTATTACTGTCACAGCTGCAAGGTTGAGAGCAGTCAGGAACTGCTTTCTGGTAATCGCATCAGGTCTTTCTTTCTTACTATGCAGGTAATCACTTTGAAATTCTAGAATAAATGGTTATAGATAGGGGGACTTGCCATCACCCAGGAATATCACCCGTCTCTTAGTATTTGCTACTTAATTAAAACAGCACCTGAAATAATAGAAGGACCGTGCTGAACAAACTCCAGAAAACAAATGCTGCAGAGAAGCCTGGGTGCCTGTGGTTAGACGAGCACTATTATTTATTAATTTATGGATTGCAGTGCACATGTATCAGAGTGCTTTATGACAATAGAATAAACAATATAGCCTTGAAAAGAATAAGGAAATATGCTCTCCTTCAGCAGAGAATAGCAATAATGCCCGTTTGATTTGATAGAGAGAAAACTCTAGAAGCTTTGAGTATCTTGACAAATACCACATCCATGAATTTTAAATTCTCAGGAAAATTAAATTGCCTGAAATGACCTTGGATAAATTTTAATAGAAGAAAAATTGTAATGCTTTAAGCCACAGTCCAGTTTGGATTCACATAGTTTATTTTAAACTATAATGGCTATATTTCCCATTTCAGTTTTATAAATGTGTCTACTGTTTCTATCAGCTTTCTGTAAATGTACCTGTTGTTTTTGTCCACATTAAATAAATAAAATACATTTATTTTTAAACCCAGATTAAATTTTATTATCTTTAAATAAATGGTAAACAGTATCTTTTGGCTTATATTTTAAAATATTCTGGATGTATTTATAGTTTAGGGAAAGAAAGTAGGAAGTTATTCTGTTTTAAAAAGTCATGACTAATTAGCTGAAAAATAAAAACTTTTATTTTTAAGGTTATTTAACTCTGTGCAGTAGCTGTAGCTGAAGACATTTAATTCTTTTTGTGATGTATTAGGCATGTAATGACTGTTGTCTCCCCAAAGGCTATTTCTGATATTGTGATGAATCCTCACTCCTATGGCCTCTAAAAATGTAATCCAGATAATAAATTATTTAATAATTCAAAAGGAAAGGAACAGCTCTGTTGGTTGCCATTGGAAATAAAAGCACTATTTCAGAGAATAGATTAACATGAAATGTCTTTTAAAATTTTATTTCAATATTTCAGTAAAATTATTACATTTGGCATGAAAACAATCTCTATATCGTCAAAGATAGAGAGAAGACAATATCAGGGAGAAGACAATGTCAGGGAGAAGATGGGGATGTGGAAAAATAAAAAACAAAAGAACCTATAATTGAATATATTGAAATATCAACACCTAAATTTTATTATTTATTTATTTATTCATTTATTTTAGTGAGAGTAGAGGAGATAGAGAGACTGACTCTCACGTGTACCCTGACCTGGAGCCTCCTGGCAACCCTCTCCTTCTGTCTGAGGTTGATGTTCAAATCAGTTGAGCTATTTTTAGCTCCTGAGGCTACTCTTGTACAACCTGAGCTATCATTAGCACAGTGCTGATGCTTGGACCAGTTGAGCCAGTGGATGCCAGAGGGGGAAAGAAAGAGAAGGGAGATAGGTCAGGGGAGAGAATCAGATGATTGTTTCTTATGTGTGCCCTAACCAAGGATCAAATCCAGGACATCTGCATGCCAGACCTATGCTCTATCCACTGAGCAAACCAGCCAGGCCCTAACACCTAAAAATTTGACATTAATAAATAAATATAGATTTTTAGAAAGTTAGGTTCAAGATGTTTTTGAGACATCATTTCAACAAGCATAAAAAATCAAAGTATGCCATCTTCTTAAGCAATAAACTCAAAGGTCTCTAAACGCAAAGACAGTACATATTTTCCTTATTTATCTTTCTATTTCTGCACCCTGCAAAAGGATATTGTATGAATAAATTGGAAGTAGAAATTAACATTTTGGGCCCTGGACATGTAGCTTAGTGGTGGAGTGTCAACCTGTCATGTGGATGTCCCAAGTTTGATTTTCAGTCAAGGCACATAGGAGAAGCAAACATCTACTTTCCCCTCCTTCCCCCCTTCTCTCTCTCTCTCTCTCTCTCTCTCTCTCTCTTCCCCTCCTGAAGTCATGGCTCAATTAAGTCAAGTGCATCTTCTGGGTGCTGAAGATGGCTCTGACTAGCCTATGCCTCAGGCACTAAAAATAGCTCAGTTGGGAGCATGGCCCTAGATGGGGAGAGCATTGGCTCCAGAGGGAGTTGCCGGGTAGGTACAGGTCAGGATGCATGTGGGAGTCTGTCTTTCTATCTTTCCTCCTCTCACGTGGAAAAGAAGAAAAAATAAAAATAATTAATTAATTAAAATTTTGGAAACAGCAATATAAACTTTTTATTTTTAATATTAACTTCTTTATTTTGGTCTGAACAAATGGGTTGGAAAATAAGAACACTTGATTTCTGTTTCAATTTTACTTTGTATTTGGTAATAAACACAATCCTCCTCAGAAAATTAGTTCAATTTCATTTATTAAATATTTATTGTTTTTTTAAATTTTAAGACACACTGCAAGAATGGGATGGGGGGTTGTAAAAAACAATCACATATGTCATTAACCATTAATGTGAAGCTCATTAGAAAGGTAAAATAAACAACAGTTAAAAGTGATTTAATAAGTAAAATATAGTCTGTCTGCTCCCATTAGCATAATCTATAGTGACAGTTTTACAGTCTCTACTTATAATGACACTTATCTTTTTAAGAAGAAATTCCCATAGCAAGAAAGTATATCACCTAGAAACAAGTCCTCTGGGGAAATTAGAAAGCAGATCTCTAAAGCATGTGCGTTTGAAATAGAAAATATCAATTTTACATGAGACTGAAGTAGTGAAAAGTGTATCTACCTGAATTAAATGTTTAAAGAAAAAGATAATTTTGTCTAAGGTCAAATTCAGAAAGTAAAAAGGTCATATAGATTCACATAAAATAGCATTGAAATATTCTTGGAGAATTTTGTGCAAGGGCATGATCTGAACATGTCCTAGGAGTCAGTAGGTTAGACTTATACATAAATAGTGCACTTGAGATCAGTGTAATCCTAAGGAAGCCACTTAGATATCTAATGATCAATTACCTTAATCATGTACCATCTTAAACTTGAAATAATATCTGTACCTTTAGAAAGTTGGGTGAAGTTACAATGGCAAGTATTTGGAAAATAACAAGAAGTGGACTAAATTAGATGTGAATTATTAATCAAGTCATTGAATTTTTCATATTTCTATTAGTCATTTTTTAAAGCCAATTTTGTTGTAACAAGATAAAAGCTCTTCCTGAATCAACTGCAAGATGGTATAAAAAAAACAATTGCGTATCAATATAGGATGGAGAAAATTAGAAGGGAAATGATCACTTGTAAAATACAGAATGGCAATTGAGGTTCAGTTTTTGTGTTACTGTGTATGATGGATGACTTAATTCCTTTGACTAATGAACCAAGTCTTTCTCTTGGCCAGAACTAATGAACTAGGATGTTTTGCAGACTCAATATTGTAAGGTAACCACTTCTCTGAAACAGACATGGGCCTTGATAACAGCAGTAATATGTTAAATATGGTCTGGTAAAATCTTACCTGAAGTCACTCATCATTTTTTAAAGTGTTTGAAAAAGCATGATGGAATTACCTAGTTTCAGAAAATAAAATTAAAAATTTTATCATTGGGGAAGATCATACATCAGGAATGCAGCTTGACAGTATTATTTAGATAATTTCACTATACATTCAACAGGTTTTGTTCAATTTTTACTTTTATCATCTCCAGTAATATTCTACTGAGAGTATCATCATAGGTGATGCTCTTCAATGTATAGAAGAAAGGAGAAGTGTAAAATTATTCTGAATGATAAAAGAAGTCCTTGAGAAATATGAAACAGGGAGGGACATCAGAGCATCTGATGAATGAGACACTATTTGAAACTTAAACATGATTCACAAACTTTTCTTAGCACTTTAGGAGATATTTCAACATTAAAGACACCTGGACTGTTGATATCCCTTTTATTAGTATTGTGTTCCATTATACATACAGAATCCATCAACTATAGACCTTACTAAAACAGGAATAGACAAAATAGGTTGAGCAATGCTATTCTGCTATAAAACATTTCTTGACATATATATATATATATATATATATATATATATATATATATATATATATATATGACCCAAGGTTTCCAGAAAAATGGTTCCTGCTTTAAATTGTGCCTGAAACTCTTGTGTCAAATTCCAAAAGTCCTCCTATGTATTAGCTTTTAGAAGCATATGGCAGCTGGTTAAAAAAAAAAAAAAAAAAAAAAAAAAAAGAATTTGGTGTAGACAGTCCAGTCCAGTGAAGTGTTCAAAGAAAGCATTCTCAGTTTTTCTTTTCAGCATCTGTAAATACTCCTCCCAGAGTTAAAAAAAAAAAAAAAAAGGAAAAAATTACTTAACAAATACATATGGAACTTGCTATATGTCAGGCAATTTTCTCAATTTTTATAAACAATAACTCATGTAATACTCCTTAAGAAAACTCTTTATACAAATTAAGATAGCACAATTATTATGCTCATTTTACACATGAGAAAATATGATACACACAGAAGTTTAGACATTTGCCAAATAACAGAGCAGGAAGTGGCAACCTAGGTTACAAACCATGAAGGTGGTTTCAAAGACATTGCTTTTAACCATATGCTTTTCTATGTCTCCATGGGCTTTATTACATCCTAGTCCAATCAAACTCTAGCGGAACCACCTAGAGTTCAACCCCACTTTTATCATTTACCAGCAAATACCCAGTTTCTCTATGTATGAAATGGAAACAATGTTGATCTCATTGACCTGTTAAGGCAATAAATGAGATATATTAAAACTGGTTTTGTGTCTTCCTTTTTCTCCAGTTTTGGAAGCATTAGAGGAAGTATAAAATAGAGTTACATCTCTTGGACCTCACTTTTCTGTTCCAAGGTTAACCTTTTGTATTCCAAGGTAAGACCTGCAATTGTTCTTTTTCATTGAGATTATCAAATATTTTTCTTAATTGTATAACACAATTATCATGAGCTTGTAAATTTTCAGAGTTGGCAGAATAGCATTATTCTTTTTCCAATTAAGTGGATTTACTAAAATAAATAAGAATATATTCAGAAAACGATTACTGTAGGATCACAATGCAAGAAGCATGTAGCTACATGAGATTTAAGGTGATTTTATTAACATATAATCAGACTCTGGTGGTATCTCATTCCTATCTACTTGGGATTGAGATTTTAGTTTTTGTTTTGTTTTGTTTTGTTTTTTATGTCCTCCAAGAAAAGGTGAAGAGAGGGCAGTCTACATTTTTTAAGGCCAATTTCTCTTACTTAAATAAAAGTAATTATTGCCTGACCTGTGGTGGCGCAGTGGAAAAAGCGTCGACCTGGAAATGCTGAGGTCACCAGTTCAAAACCCTGGGCTTGCCTGGTCAAGGCACATATGGGAGTTGATGCTTCTAGCTCCTCCCCTCCTTCTCTCTCTGTCTCTCCTCTCTCTCTCTCTCTCTGTCTCTCCCTCTCCTCTCTAAAAAATGAATAAATTAAAAAAATAAAAAAATTAAAGTAATTATTAAATGATCAAGGCATTAATTTTCTTAGCCTTCCCAGATCTGTCAAGTAGCCTTCAGCTGAGCCATTCATGGAGAAAATAGGGAAGAGTATCTAACTTTTTATGTCCTTGCCAATTGACTTTCTCTTTTTAATATCAAGACCTCTATTTTTCAGTAACCAATGAATCTCATAACTAAAGAAAGTTTAGGGATTTCTGTCTTAGTTTCATCTTTTTTGCATCTTATATTGGTTTTTTAGACCAATTCTTACTTAATTGATTATACATTCTCTACTGTTGATCTAGCATTGTGGCTTTTTTAAAATAAAGTAGATCCTTCAAACTACTTTTTTTTATATAAAATATAGGTTGCACTAACTTATCTCAATTGTAACCTGGAATTTTAATAATTTATCTCATACTTACATGAAAGATAGTCTTTGTTATTCATTTTCCATCCAATTTATTGTGTTTCCTATCACAATTCATTTATTTTATTGATGCATTTTCTTCATTATTTCTTAAAGGGAATGTATTCTTGGTCTCTGATGACATATTTAGAAAATTTATGCTGTTGTTTGCTTTATTGACTTGTGTATTTCTTTCTTCATGCTCAATTGGGTAGTTTTAAAAAATTATATTCTTACATCCCCTAATTCCATAGTGTAATATCCTGTTTCAAGAAACACTAACTCAGCTGATTTATTTATCAGCCCTGTTCTGTTGCTGATTATTCTCTACTCCTCACATAAACCACATCAATGTACAGATTGCCTGAACCCTTAGTAAACTTTCACTTTTGGGGGATCACTCTCACTTATAACAATATCATACATATATTTTTTTCCAATATGTACATGTTTCATATTGATATTTATTATTTTTTAATCTTGAAGTTTATATTTTATTACCACTGTGACCTTAAAATGAATAGTTTAGAGTGGTAAAGTCCTCCCTCACTTTTAGGTATGTTTAACTTATATGTATTTTTTATTGTGAATATTCTAGGATTTATTTTTATACTTTCCATGTGAAATATACACATATACTATTTCATAGAGTCCAAAAGTAGCATGAAATTAAATGTAATGCACTTGACAATCGGCATCTGACACCTAAATCACCAGCCAGCTAAATGTGTACACTCATTCTGGTCATTCATTAGCTATGTATTTTATACCTTTTTAAGGTTCTACTTACTATAAAATTATTAATTGTTGATGGGAAAGTATCTCTGGAAAAGGTAAGGTACATGTGGCTTTCCATGCCAGTGATTTAACCACAATTCTTTATTTAATCATGGTTTACAATGATGTTAATACGTGAATATCTTACCTTTTAAAAATATAGCATTGGGAACAATAATGCTTTAAAATTAAAATATTTTGTAACTGTTACGTGTACGACTTAATTTGTAGACTTCATAATTTATTTATTAAAGGAGATAGCACAGCTGTAAAATAATCCTTCTGGGAGTACTGTGAAGTTTCTGTTGAAAAGAAGAAAATAAGTGCATTTAATTGATTAATGAATCTATGACTGCTCATTTTTCTGTAAAAACCTATTTAACTTTTTATAATGTAGGTATTTATTTCTTAGACACAAAAATTGTATTAGTTATTGTGGCCTCTTAAATATGATTTTTTCCTTTGATAAGTGCCTGCTTTATAAAACCGTAAGTTAGACAAATCCAACCATATCTTAACTATCTGAAAAATGTATACTTTTTATTAACAGATTTTAATTCTCTTTCCATAAGAACTTCCAAAGACAGCTAGGTACTCTTTAGGCAGTTTTTTCTCATCAATTTTAAATTAATAAGCACTATCTTTTTTAGAAGTCTGTAGTAAATTTCACTCTTACTTATGTGTCTTTTTTTCACCTGTTCTGGATTTAGGAAATACAATCACAAAAACAAACTCAGCATCAAATTAATCATGACAATAAACATTTTGATTACTCACTTTATGTTAAACTCTATGTATAGATGTTATATGTATAACAAAATTTAATAGTACCTAGTCTTCCAACATGGAAGTTTTTAATATAAACTTTTTATTTGTCTCAGTCCTCAATGATTTTCCCCCTTTCTTTATGATTAACCTAAAAAAAATCTATTGGTAATGCAATCTTTTTTTTCTGAAGTTATTAGTGGAAGAATAATCTGAATTAATCATTTTTATATCTCACTCCTATTTTCCGAGTGTCTCTACACTGTTGCAAGCAATGGCATAAGATATTCTGGAATAAAAAATTTACTGAGGTCAGAGTAATGGCGGGGTAGGAAGCGATACCGATAAATCTCCCCCAAAACTCAACAAGATCTTCAACCAGAAACAGAAAAACCTATACTTGGAGCTTCCAGATGCTTCGCAATACACCCAAAGGTATGATTGAGTGAAAAATTGGCTAAATATATAACCAAACCCCGAAGGAAAAAGGGAGTAAGAAATGCTCCGCCTTCCTCACTAACCTAAACAGGGCGGCTTTCTCTGGTAACTGTGAATATAGAAACTGAGGCGGGCAAAGGGGGTGAATAGATCCAGGCCGCCGCGGCACAAACGGCCGAACCAGGCTGTGGCACACAGATCCAAGCCGAGGAAAATCTGATCCTGTGGCAACCCGGGCAATACAAGCTAACACTCGCGCCAAACCCAAACAAAGAAAGACAAGCGGAACGGCCATTTTACCCGGTCTCCTGGTCGGTGCGCAGTTAGTGGGTGAGAATTTCTTCCTAGGCCCCGAGAGTGGGTGCCCGTGTTGCCCCACGGAGAGGCAAGGTCAGAGGCCTTTCTGTGGGCCGAGGACAGAGTCTCTGGGCAGCCCCAGCGCCCTGGGAAAGCCACGCACGGGAGGGAGTGAGAACTAATTCCAACGGTGGAGATTTTCCGTGCTGGTGAGGGTTTCACTCAGAGGGAACCGCGGCCGGCCTCATATCCTGGTTTGCGTGCGCAGATAAGGAGTGAGCGATTCCTCCGAGTGCCTCCGCAGTGCACGCCCGTGTTATCGCAGAGAGGGGCAGAGTCAGGGGCCTTTGTGTGGGCCAAAGCGGAATCTCGAGCCGCCCCAGCGCCTTGCAAAAGCCGCGCACGGGGACGGAGCGAGACTCAATTCCAACGCTGCAACTTTTCCCTGCGGTTGGGGGTTTCACTCAGAGCGTGAGACTGCTGGCCGGATATCCTGGTCGCAGACAGTGAGTGAGAGTTTCCTCCAAGCGCCCCCCAGAAGTGGGCGCCCGCTTGTGTTACCGGACAGAGTGGCAGAGCCAGTGGTCTTTGAATGGGCGGAAAGCCCGCCTGATTATGCTAGCAGCTCTGACTGACTGAGCCTTACCCAGAGCCCTGTGCTGAGTGGAAATAGAGTGGGGAGTTGCCAGCTCTTTGAGCCTCTTACTATCCAGGCAGAGGCAGCAGCAACCCCATAGCTGGATTATCAGGCTACTAATTGAGGAAGGAAAGACTAGGAGAAAGGCTCCAGGAACACGGACTCTCTCACTGTCGGAGCCTATAAATGCTAATGAGCCTCGACTCCCACGAGACTAAAGCACAATACATGACATTGCCATAGAGACTTATCAACTGCAAGCCTCTACCTGAGCGTGCCAAAGGGGCAGAACCCGGGGTACAGAGTCACCGACCAGGAAGAGGGAGAGAAAAGAAAAAGCAAGAAGATAACCTCTCAAAATCAAGAATAATCTGCAGACTTTATAACCTATCCCATTTTATTATATTTGTTCGTTTGTTTCTCTTATCTTCATTCTTGATACTTTTTTTTCTTCCTCCAATTTGGCCGATTAACTCTCTACTGGTCTTACTCTCTCCTCTCCTTGAACTACACTACCCATAAGTGTTACATCTCCCATTATTTTTTCTCTTCTCTTCCTTTCTCTCTATGAGGGTTGCACTCCAAAACTCTTAACTCTCTCTCTCTCCTTTCTTTTTTCTTCTTTTAGTGGTTCCCTCTTTTTTTCTCTCTCTCTCTTTCTTTTCTCCCTCTATATTAGTTTCTTCCTTTCTCCTTTACATCTCCTCTCATTCAAACCTCAATAACAAACAAATTATCTTATCTGGGACTCAAACCTATGTTTGTGGCATTTTGGGGGGTTTTTACTTCACCTTTTTAACTCACTAGCAGTGCTCCCATCCCTGGCTCTCCATATTATCTAGTTCTTGTTCCACTAAATACAATAGTAAGTTTTTAATTTGTCCCCCATTTTTCCGTTTTCCTCTTATTCCTCTCATCATAACTCTTAGACAACCAACACCTAAAAGCAAATCATTTTATTCTTGACCCAAATTTTTTCCTTATTTGCTTTTTGTGGGTCCATACGCTCTTTTTTTTTTTTTTTCCTTTTTTTTTTCTTTTTTTTTTTTTTTCTTCTTTTCTTTTTTGCCCCTTTATTACTTTTCCCCAATTCAGGCCCTCCATCACAGGCATTGTTTGTTATAACTCACAGTCCACCACAAGATTTTCTCAAGAAAGAGGGGAGAGGAGAGGAGAGGAAAAAAGGAGGGGGGGAATAATTTCCTTTTTTTAAAAATTTTTATTTTATTTTATTTTTCTTTATTTCATTATTAATTTTTTTAAAAAAAACAACTCTTTTCGATTTTTTATTTTTTTTTTATTTTTTTAACTTTTTATTCTTTATTAAATCTCATTAATACTATCAACAAAACCACCCTCAGATGCCATTAAGGAAGAGAAAATCGAATATCATGGATACAAAAGAAAGAGAGGTAACACAGCTAGATGAGGAAAAATCTATGGAGAAAAAATTTAATATATTGGAAACCTTGGAGCTAAATGACAGAGAATTCAAGATAGAAATCCTAAAAATCCTCCGAGATATACAAGAAAACACAGAAAGGCAATATAGGGAGCTCAGAAAACAACTCAATGAACACAAAGAATATATGTCCAAGGAAATTGAAACTATAAAAACAAATCAAACAGAGATGAAAAACTCAATTCACGAGCTGAAAAACGAAGTAACAAGCTTAGCTAATAGAACAGGTCAGATAGAAGAGAGGATTAGTGAAATAGAAGACAAGCAACTTGAGGCACAACAGAGAAAAGAAGAAAGAGACTCAAAAATTCAAAAAAATGAGATAGCCCTACAAGAATTATCTGACTCCATCAAAAAGAATAACATAAGAATAATAGGTATATCAGAGGGAGAAGAGAGAGAAAATGGAATGGAGAACATACTCAAACAAATAATAGATGAGAACTTCCCAAGCCTGTGGAAAGAACTAAAGCCTCAAGTTCAAGAAGCAAACAGAACTCCAAGTTTTCTTAACCCCAACAAACCTACTCCAAGGCATATCATAATGAAATTGACACAAACCAACAGCAAAGAAAAAATTCTCAAGGCAGCCAGGGAAAAGAAGAATACAACATATAAAGGAAGGCCCATTAGATTATCATCAGATTTCTCAGCAGAAACTCTACAAGCTAGAAGAGAGTGGACCCCAATATTTAAAGTCCTGAAAGAGAGGAACATTCAGCCATGAATACTATACCCATCAAAGCTATCCTTCAAATACGAAGGAGAAATAAAAACATTCACAGATACAGAAAAGATGAGGGAATTTATCATGAGAAAACCCCCACTCCAGGAATTACTAAAGGGGGTTCTCCAATCAGATACAAAGAACAAAAAAAAACAGAGCCACAAGTAAAAGCTCCAAGAAGAACACAATAAAACCAAATTTAAACTGTGACAACAACAAAAAGAAAGAGGGGGAGAAGACGGAGATTAACAGTAGCAAAGGACGATGGAGTGCAAAAGTACTCACAAAATAGTTCGCTACAATGAACAGGGTAGGGACCCTTTTCATTACTCAAAGGTAACCACCATTGAAAAAACCACCACAGAAGCACATGAGATAAAAAAGATAGCAACAGAGGAAAGATGTATGGAATACAACCAAATAAAAACAAAAGATAGAAAAACGAAAGAGAAGGATCAAACAAGACACGAAACTAACAGAAAGCAAGATATAAAATGGCAATAGGGAACTCACAAGTATCAATAATTACACTAAATGTAAACGGATTAAACTCACCAATAAAAAGGCACAGAGTAGCAGAATGGATTAAAAAACAAAATCCAACTGTATGCTGCCTACAGGAAACTCATCTAAGTAACAAGGATAAAAACAAATTCAAAGTGAAAGGCTGGAAAACAATACTCCAAGCAAATAACATCCAAAAAAAAGCAGGTGTAGCAATACTCATATCGGATAATGCTGACTACAAGACAGGAAAAGTACTCAGAGACAAAAATGGCCATTTCATAATGGCTAAGGGGACACTGAATCAAGAAGACATAACAATTCTTAATATATATGCACCAAACCAAGGAGCACCAAAATATATAAGACAGCTACTTATTGATCTTAAAACAAAAACTGACAAAAGTACAATCATACTTGGAGACCTCAATACACCGCTGACGGCTCTAGATCGGTCATCCAAACAGAGAATCAACAAAGACATAGTGGCCTTAAACAAAACACTAGAGCACCTGGATATGATAGACATCTACAGGACATTTCATCCCAAAGTGACTGAGTATACATTTTTCTCCAGTGTACATGGATCATTCTCAAGAATTGACCATATGTTGGGCCACAAAAACAACATCAGCAAATTCAGAAAAATTGAAGTTGTACCAAGCATATTTTCTGATCATAAAGCCTTGAAACTAGAATTCAACTGCAAAAAAGAGGAAAAAAATCCCACAAAAATGTGGAAACTAAACAACATACTTTTAAAAAATGAATGGGTCAAAGAAGAAATAGGTGCAGAGATCAAAAGATATATACAGACTAATGAAAATGACAATACGACATATCAGAATCTATGGGATGCAGCAAAAGCAGTGATAAGAGGGAAGTTCATATCGCTTCAGGCATATATGAACAAACAAGAGAGAGCCCAAGTGAACCACTTAACTTCCCACCTTAAGGAACTAGAAAAAGAAGAACAAAGACAACCCAAAACCAACCAAAGAAAGGAAATAATAAAAATCAGAGCAGAAATAAATGAATTAGAGAACAGAAAAACTATAGAAAAAATTAATAGAACAAGGAGCTGGTTCTTTGAAAAGATCAACAAAATTGACAAACCCTTGGCAAGACTTACCAAGGAAAAAAGAGAAAGAACTCATATAAACAAAATCCAAAATGAAAGAGGAGAAATCACCACGGACACTGTAGATATACAAAGAATTATTGTAGAATACTATGAAAAACTTTATGCCACTAAATTCAACAACCTAGAAGAAATGGATAAATTCCTAGAAAAATACAACCTTCCTAGACTGAGTCAAGAAGAAGCAGAAAGCCTAAACAGACCTATCAGTAGAGAAGAAATAGAAAAAACCATTAAAAACCTCCCCAAAAATAAAAGTCCAGGCTCTGACGGCTATACCAGCGAATTTTATCAAACATTCAAAGAAGACTTGGTTCCTATTCTACTGAAAGTCTTCCAAAAAATTGAAGAAGAAGTAATACTTCCAAACACATTTTATGAGGCCAACATAACCTTCATACCAAAACCAGGCAAGGATGGCACAAAAAAAGAAAACTACAGACCAATATCTCTAATGAATACAGATGCTAAAATACTAAACAAAATACTAGCAAATCGAATACAACAACATATTAAAAAAATAATACATCATGATCAAGTGGGATTCATCCCAGAATCTCAAGGATGGTTCAACATACGTAAAACGGTTAATGTAATACACCATATCAACAAAACAAAGAACAAAAACCACATGATCTTATCAATAGATGCAGAAAAGGCTTTTGATAAAATACAACACAATTTTATGTTTAAGACTCTCAACAAAATGGGTATAGAAGGAAAATATCTCAACATGATAAAGGCCATATATGATAAACCATCAGCTAACACCATATTAAATGGCACTAAACTGAAGGCTTTCCCCCTTAAATCAGGAACAAGACAGGGTTGTCCACTCTCTCCACTCTTATTTAATGTGGTACTAGAGGTTCTCGCCAGAGCAATCAGACAAGACAAAGAAATAAAAGGCATCCATATCGGAAAAGAAGAAGTAAAGGTATCACTTTTTGCAGATGATATGATCCTATACATCGAAAACCCCAAAGAATCCACAAAAAGACTACTAGAAACAATAAGCCAATACAGTAAGGTCGCAGGATACAAAATTAACATACAGAAGTCAATAGCCTTTCTATATGCCAACAATGAAACAACTGAGAAGGAACTCAAAAGAATAATCCCCTTCATGATTGCAACAAAAAAAATAAAATACTTAGGAATAAACATAACAAAGAATGTAAAGGACTTATATAATGAAAACTATAAACCATTGTTAAGGGAAATCGAAAAAGATATAATGAGATGGAAGAATATACCTTGTTCTTGGCTAGGAAGAATAAATATAATCAAGATGGCTATATTACCCAAAGCAATATACAAATTTAATGCAATTCCCATCAAACTTCCAATGACGTTTTTTAAAGAAATAGAGCAAAAAATCATCAGATTTATATGGAACTATAAAAAACCCCGAATAGCTAAAGCAATCCTAAAGAAAAAGAATGAAGCTGGGGGCATAACAATACCTGACTTCAAACTCTATTATAGGGCCACGACAATCAAAACAGCATGGTATTGGCAGAAAAATAGACACTCAGACCAATGGAACAGAATAGAAAGTCCAGAAATAAAACCACATATATATAGTCAAATAATTTTTGATAAAGGGGCCAACAACACACAATGGAGAAAAGAAAGCCTCTTCAATAAATGGTGCTGGGAAAACTGGAAAGCCACATGCAAAAGAATGAAACTGGACTACAGTCTCTCTCCCTGTACAAAAATTAACTCAAAATGGATCAAAGATCTAAACATAAGACCTGAAACAATTAAGTACATAGAAGAAGACATAGGTACTCAACTCATGGACCTGGGTTTTAAAGAGCATTTTATGAATTTGACTCCAATGGCAAGAGAAGTGAAGGCAAAAATTAATGATTGGGACTACATCAGACTAAGAAGTTTTTGCTCAGCAAGAGAAACTGATAACAAAATAAACAGAAAGCCAACTAAATGGGAAATGATATTTTCAAACAACAGCTCAGATAAGGGCCTAATATCCAAAATATACAAAGAACTCATAAAACTCAACAACAAACAAACAAACAATCCAATAAAAAAATGGGAAGAGGATATGAATAGACACTTTTCCCAGGAAGAAATACAAATGGCCAACAGATATATGAAAAGATGCTCATCTTCTTTAGCTATTAGAGAAATGCAAATCAAAACGGCAATGAGATACCACCTCACACCTGTTCGATTAGCTGTTATTAGCAAGTCAGGTAATAGCAAATGTTGGAGAGGCTGTGGAGAAAAAGGAACCCTCATACACTGTTGGTGGGAATGTAAAGTAGTACAACCATTATGGAAGAAAGTATGGTGGTTCCTCAAAAAACTGAAAATAGAACTACCTTATGACCCAGCAATCCCTCTACTGGGTATATATCCCCAAAACTCAGAAACATTGATACGTAAAGACACATGCAGCCCCATGTTTATTGCAGCATTGTTCACAGTGGCCAGGACATGGAAACAACCAAAAAGCCCATCAATAGATGACTGGATAAAGAAGATGTGGCACATATACACTATGGAATACTACTCAGCCATAAGAATTGATGACATCGGAACATTTACAGCAAAATGGTGGGATCTTGATAACATGATACGAAGCGAAATAAGTAAATCAGAAAAAACCAGGAACTGTATTATTCCATACGTAGGTGGGACATAATACTGAAACTAAGAGACATTGACAAGAGTGTGGTGGTTACGGGGGGGAGGGGGGAATGGGAGAGGGATAGGGGGTGGGGAGGGGCACAAAGACAACAAGATAGAAGGTGACAGAGGACAATCTGACTTTGGGTGGTGGGTATGCAACATAATCGAACGACAAGATAACCTGGACTTGTTATCTTTGAATATATGTATCCTGATTTATTGATGTCACCCCATTAAAAAAATAAAATTATAAAAAAAAAAAAATTTACTAAACACATTACATAGATTAAAGTAGTTTAAGATCTGTAGAATTATAACTTGAAATATTGAGTGAGAGAGAGAAAAGGTGAAGTAGTAGAGAGGTAAGCAAAACATAGAGAAAGAAAATCCTATTGGAGCTAATAAATAATTTACAGGTAGAATAATAATTTCTGGAAGAAATAGTGTTTTATAATTACTAGGAAAATCAACAGTTTGATATAGAAAATACAGAAATACAAAAAAACCTGAATACTTTAAAAAAATTATCAAATTAGATAATGAAGTCCATTTAAAGAAAAAAACTGCCTTTTGGAATGGGTAAACTATAGCCACATCACCTCTTTTTGTATAGCCTGTAGGTTAAGGAGATTTGCATTTGTAAATAGTTTAAAAAAAGAATATTTCATCACATGTAAAAAAAGTATGTGAAATTTAAATCAGTTGACCACATACATTTGATTTTATTTCTAGACTCTCAGTTCCATTCCACTGTTCCATATGCGTATATTTAGAGTAGCACTAGTACTACACTATTGTGATTAATATAGTTTAATAGGATGTCTTAATATCAGCATATGAGTCCTCTAACATTTCTTTTCCGTACTGTTCTAACTGGGGCCCCTTGTGGTTCTATGTAAAAGTCAGAATTGGCTTTCCATTCTGGTGCAGTTTGCTGGTTCTAGGGTGGAAAATAGTGGACAGATAGGGACAAAATTGTGTTTGGTTTTGTTTTCTAAAGATTTTATTTAACTAAATTTGTACAGAGAGGAAAGAGAGAAAGAGAAAGGGGGTAGGAGAAGTGGAAAGCATCAACTAATAATAGTTGCTTCTCATATGTGCCTTGACTGGGCAAGCCCAGAGTTTTGATCCAGCAACCTCAGAGTGCCAGGCCAATGCTTTATCCACTGCACCACCTCTGGTCAGGGCTGACTTGTGTGTTTTGATCTAAATACTCTATTTTGCTACTTTTAAACCACCTCTTCCACCTGCATATAAATGTGAGTCCTCATAAACTGCTTCTTCTAAATTTAGGCTTATTCTTCTAGTTATTAAATATGTAATATCCACTTTTCTAATGAGTATGTCCCCAGAAACTGTGTATTCCCTGCCATAAATACTTGCCTAGAGAATCTGATGGAGTTTGAGATTCTTTTCTGAACAGCATAGTGTTCTGAAGAACATACCATTCCCTCTCCCCTGTCTGAGCTGCCAGTATTAAAAAGTAAAAATAAAAACAAAAACAAAAACCTCAGAGTATCTATCATTGTCATGTGTTGTGTTTAATGTTATACCCTTTGAATGGATGGATTGAGAAGGGAGCTGATAATGTACAGGGGGAAGGAGTAGGAATAACTTTTATCACTTAAGCTGGGAGGCAGTCCTTAAAATCTTATAACTTATATTTAAATACTGACATTGAATATGATATAGAATGTGGGTTGTTTTTTTTTAGTATGTTAAATTTTGTTTCATAGAGATGAGAATTTGATAGGCTGCTTAAGAAAGGGCTTTTGCCTTGATGATGCAATTTATAAGAAATTACCACATATTGACTATGCTTTTCACTTTCTTTTCCTTTGCAATGTGTTTTCTTTTAAAAAAAATAAATATCTTTTATGTTATTTTCACATGCAGGTTGAGGATGATATAATATGCATGCTTAAATTGCTGATACATTAAGTCAAAAGGACAAATATTTCATTATTTGTTTCTTGAGGACAGAAAACAACTTATGAAACATGAATATTTTTATTAAAACTAGTTACTTGATGTTACAGGAATGTTAACATGGTTGGATTAATTTAATTTATGTTAATTTAGGACATTTTATGCTGTTGGTAATTAAATTTACAAATCATTAGAAATATAACATCAATGGACTCAAAAATCTCTTTATCTGATGAAACTCTGAAAGGAAAAAAGAAGGGATTATTTATTTTATTTCATTCCAAGGAATAGCACTTTAAGAAACTGAAATGAGAGTAAGTAAAAAGAAAGGAGAAGGTTGGCTTACATATTATTGAGATAAATATATGATCTAAAAGTATATGTTAGGGAAGTAACAAAGTTATGGTTTGGAGAATTTTATTCTTATTTCTCTTGTTGACACAGATAATCAAAGATAAAGTCATCATATTCAATCAATTAAATAAGATTATCCTATCATTCACAATACCTATTTTATCTATCACATAAATTATAATTATCTTAAATTACAAAAATGACTTATTTAGATGTTATAAATTTACTGTATTCTGTTACATATTTAAATATTTCAATTCATTCTTGTAGTGATTTGATTGTTTATAATAATTGAAATGTCCAATACTAGTGTTGAGTATAAAAATGATGTCAAGCATTATGTGCTCCTATTCCCAGAGTGAACATAATTAAAGAATAGAAAACCTAAGCAAGAAATATGTATCCCCCTAAAGGCCCCTACATGGATCTTGCCTCTTGTTTTTTTTTTTCTTTTAAATATGAGACTTCACTGTATTTTGCATTAAAAGGAAGAGTGGGCAAAAGAATAATAGCTAAAAAAAAATACTATATTTTGCATATATATATATATATATATATATTTTTTTTTTTTTTACAGAGACAGAGAGAGAGTCAGAAAGAGGGATAGATAGGGACAGACAGGCAGGAATGAAGAGAGATGAGAAGCATCAAACATTAGTTTTTCCTTGCGACACCTTAGTTGTTCATTGATTGCTTTCTCATATGTGCCTTGACCGCGAGCCTTCAGCAGACTGAGTAACCCCTTGCTCGAGCCAGCAACCTTGGGCTCAAGCTGGTGGGCTTTTGCTCAAACCAGATGAGCCTGTGCTCAAGCTGGTGACCTTGGGGTCTCAAACCCGGGTCCTCCATGTCCCAGTCCAACACTCTATCCACTGCACCACTGCCTGGTCAGGCTTGCTTATATTTTTTAAAGGAAAGATTATGGGGCCTAATCTTAATCATGTAAATCTTTGTCATGGGAAATGTGAGAGTCTGCAAACATCACCAGCAAGAACTCTTAAGATTTGTCTTCTTCACCTGTTCTACTGTTTGGCTCTTTAAAAAATAAAATAGTACTTAAACAAATTTTGGAATCTGGAATGCATATTATAAAAAAAGAGAAATTAGTCTATTAAGGACCTGGTTATTTTTTGAGGGTGTGAGAGATGCATTTTCAGAATAATTGAGCAATCATGTCATGTATACCCAACCTTTGAATTTCTCCAAACAAAGTTATGTCAGTCATACCATTTACTCTGATATTTACACTGAAAATAAAAAAAATAGTTTAACAGGCATTTTCTTACTTAGCGAAAAAGAATATTCATATCAGAGAAATTTAGGTTTAAAGAATTGTGACATATAATTTTTTCATTGGCCAAAGGAAATCTTCTCTGTGGCATTTAAATAACTTCTGTCTTATTCCTGCATACTTGTCCATTCCCTAGGACATGTATATCATATTCATCTATGAACTGCAGTTTGTTCTACCAAATCAAATTTCATTAAAGCCATGATGTTTGATAGGACATCACATAATCCACAGACTAATATTTTTTTTAGATTTTTATTTATTCATTTTTAGAAAGAGAGGAAAGAGAAAAAGAGAGACAGGGAGAAGGGGGGAGGAGCAGGAAGCATCAATTCTTATATGTGCCTTGACCAGGCAAACCCAGAGTTTTGAACTGGCGACCTCAGCATTTCATTCAGGTTGATACTTTATCCACTGTGCCACCACAGGTCAGGCCAATCCACAGACTAATTTAAGATTAATTTATATCTCTATATTATTTACAAATTTCCATCCTTGAATATGTATATGTTTCCATTTTCTGATTTCTCCATTATGTCCTTAATGAAAGCTCTATCATTTTTAATAAATATGTATATTATATAACCTAGATATATTTTAATTTATATTGTTATTTGAATGAGATTTTGTAAATTTTGTACTTTATGTTTCTAGTATATGTAATGGTATTCAGTTCTGTGAAGAACACATTTTTTGTGTGTGTGACAGAGACAGAGACAGATAGGGAAAGACAGGTAGGAAGGGAGAGAAATGAGAAGCATCAATTCTTCATTGCAGCACCTTAGTTATTCATTGATTGCTTTTTCATATGTGCCTTGACCAGGGGACTACAGTCAACCAAGTGACCCCTTGTAGGGTCAAGCTGGTGAGCTGTGTTCAAACCAGATGAACCCGCACTCAAGCCAGCAACCTCAGGATTTCAAACCGGGGCCCTCTGCATTCCAGTCTAAAGCTCTATCCACTGTGCCACCACCTGGTCAAACTGAAGGAAACATTCTTTAATTTGCTTGAAATTTAGGGATTATTGGGTTTATTTAGTTATTTAATTACTGAATAATAAATATTTGCTATATTTTTCTTTAAACTTTTAAGTGTCTCTTTTGTTTATCATGTATTATTTTATAATCCATAATTTTTATAAATATTAAAGTATCAAAATGTGAATTTTTATCTTGTTAATTTATTTAAAAATTTCACTATTAAATATGATGCTTGGATATATTTTAGAAAATAACTATTATCTGGTTAAGAAAATTCTCTTTGCTCTTTGTGTATCTATATATTGTCATAAAAAGTATTTGGATTTAGCAATTTTTTTCATCTTTGAAAGCTTTTTATACTGCTGTAATTGGTTAACATATTACAGATTCAAATTTTCCATTTTGAATCATTTATATAATCATGGAATTGATTCTACTTGGTTATAATAATCATCCTTTTCTTTCCTTTTTTTAACCATCTTTCTGTCATTGATGATAATATGACCAGGTAAAATGACTTCATATTTTAGCACTTGAAATGATCTCCCATAAACAAAAAAAGCTGCTTCTTATATTAAGTATATGGATTTTTTCATTATCAACTTCAAATGTGTGTCCAAAAGAACAATTGTATAAAAAAATCTTATGTTGATTTTTGCCTATGCAGAGGATCTGTCATTCTTTTAAGTAAACTTTTCCAGTAAATGTCCAGACAGTGAATATTTTAAATTTTAAGGACCATGTATGGTCCCTGTTTCAACTACTCAAGTTAATTGCTATAGTACAAAAGCAGTCATAGATTATATATTAAATAAATATGACTGTATTCCAATAAAACCTTACTATTCACTGAAATAACCATTGGCAGAATTGACAAGAGAAATAGAATACTTTACAATAATAGATTTACATTTTAATCCTGCACTTTTAATAATGGATAGACTAGACAAACATTAAAAGGAAATGGGGACTTGTTTGATACTATATACTAACTATAACTGACACATACAAACACTCCACACAACAACAGAAAAATATATATTTATTTCAAGAGCATGCAACATTTCCAGGATAAACCAGGAATTAGGACATAAAACAAGTATCAATATATTGTAAAAGATTAAAATTATACAAATTATGTTTTATGATCACAGTGGAATGAAAGTAGAAATTGACAACAGAAAGAAAACTAGAAAATGTGTGGAAACTAAACAATATAGTCTTAAAAATAAAGAGTTATAAGAGAAGAATAGAGATAAACAAAACAGAATACAAGACAATAAAAAGAATGAATAAAAACTAAATTTTGGTTCTTTGATAAAATAAAATTGGTAAGCTCTGATGTAGACTAGAGAAAAAAATAAAGAATACACACAGGCCCTGGCCATGTGGCTCAATAGATAAAGCATCAACCTGGCATGCAGAGTCGTTGGTTTGACACTCAAGTCAGGTCATGTAGAGAATCCACAATGAGTATATAACTAAATGAAACAAGTTAATGTTTCTCTCTCTTTATCTCTCTCTCTGTCTCTCTTACTTCTCTACCCCTCTCCTTTCTTCTTTCTCTCTCAAATCAATAGGAAAAAAATTAAAGTATACAACAGCCCTGCCTAGTTGGATTAGTGGATAGAGTGTTGGCCAGGTGTATGGATATCTCAGGTTCAATTCTTGGTCAGGGCCCACAAGAGAAGTGACCATCTGCTTCTCTACTCCTCCTCCTTTCACTTCTCTCGTCTTTTACTCTTGCAGCCTATAGCTATTAATAGATTAGTTCAAGCGTCAGTTTAGGGTGCTGAGGATAGCTTGGTTGGTCCTAGCATCAGCCTGAGATGCGGGATGCTGGATGGACCCCAGTCCGGGCGCATATGGGTGTCTGTCTCACTATCTCTCGTAATCTCACTAAAAAAAAAAAAAAAGAGTACACACAATGATTAAATTTGGAAATGAATGCAGAGGCAATACTACTGACATTATAAAAAGTATAAGCATTATCAGAGAATACTATGACAATTGTACCTCAAATTAATTAGATAATCTAAATAATTTTTTTTAAATCCAGAAATACACAAGTTATCACATCTGACTCAAATAGAGAAATTAAACACATTTTTAAAAGGTGAAAGATTTATGTGATCTGAAGAGAAACCAGAGTATACACATTTTTAACAAGTAAAGAGATTAGGTAATAAAGCTTTTCCCAACCAAGAAATGTCAAAGATGATATGGTCTCACTGAATGATAAATTCAACCAAAATATAAAAAAAAAATTAACACCAATCTTATTCAAACTTTTCAAAAAAAAAAAAAATAGAAGGAACACCCCTAACATGTTCTATGAGGCCAGCATTAATCTGATATATAAGACTAGAAAGCCCGGTGGTCATACGAAATGACTGCTGTTCTAGATATTATAAATTGTAATTAAAATGATTTGTGCAAAGGTGTCTGCTAATTCAAACTGAATTACCCAGGGCAGGCAGCGAGGACGCCCCTTTGCTTAGTGCCCCATGGGGTTTCCCCCTTCTACTTGCTTAATTGCTTAAAGTAGAGTGCAATGAAAGAAACCACTGGCGGTACATTTCTTAAGAGCCACTGCTATCTCAATAAATAAAGGTGATTTAAATAATAAAATGTTAATTCACATGTCAAAGATCTCTTTGTACACAACATTTCTTGTGTAGATCTTTCCATCATTTTTAAGCTCGCCTTACAGAGGACCATTAATTATTTTTAATTTTACATCCGTTCTTTCACAAACTCTTGAACAGGCAACATAAAGTTGACCGTGTCCAAATGCAGTCTCAGGTAAAAAATGCCAACACGCTTAAGCGTTTGGCCCTGAGATGTATTGATGGTCATAGCAAAGGCAAGTTTTACAGGAAATTGTCTATGTCTCAATTGAAACGGCAACCCTGTTTGAGATGGAGTCAAATCAATTCTTGGAATGACATGTATTTCACCTTTAGAGGAGCCAGTCAAAGACTTAGCTATTATGACATTATTTTTCAATTGGAGAACGGGGTTTCCCCCTTCTACTTGCTTAATATCTTAAAGTAGAGTGCAATGAAGGAAACCACTGATGGTACATTTCTTAAGAGCCACTACATTTCTAGTCTTGTACCATTGCAAAGACCTCTTGTGGTGTTAAGATTTCTTAACAGCATAATAATTGCTCCAATCTTTAACCTCAATTTGTGAGGTGGCATGCCAGAAGGCGACAGACTATTTAAAAATTCCGTTGGAAAGTTGTTGGCACTCGCTTTATTATCAGCTACAACGGAATCAATACTTAAATATGTCATGTCATTCTCTTCTATGATATTTAAGACATCATCATTTAGTTTGTCTACATCAGAATTTTTAGGACACAATATTGCCCTTTCACTAATTTCACTGATGTTTCCAGGCTGCGAAAAGACGCATTTGCTCTGCGACTGAAGCAAGCCTTGTCTTTCTCTGCTCAGTGGTTTTTTTTTGTCGAGAAAGCCATTTTTGTGCAGCTTTAGCTCCTTTTCTCTCCTCTTCAGTGCTGTATTTTCTAGGAGGCATTCTTAAAAGAAATTATGTTAAGATGTAGTTTTTATGTAAAACAGATGATTGCCAATGCAAACAAATGTTCACCTTCCCCCTGACCCGCTCAATTTGCGTTCAGCCGTGGCAACTTCACCCCATTGGCTAGTACAGTTATGCAAGCAACCAATAAGCTATCGGCAACAAACAGACACTTAAGCTGCATATAATAAAGATATCACAAGAAAATAAAACAATCAACATTATTAATACAGATGTAACAGTCTTCAATAAAATAAGAATAAAGTAAATCAACAGTACATTAAAGAATGATACATCTTGAAAAATATGAAATACAAGTATAGTTCAAAATAAATCTGTTTAACACACCACATTAAAAGAATAGAGGAAAATGTGTATGATAATCCCAACAGATGAAGAAAGAGGACTTGGAAAAATTCAATACTATTATTTTTAAATAAATCAACTAAGAATAGAAGGAGCTACCTAATCATGACAAAGGGAATTTATCAAACACTCACAGCTAACATTACACTCAACTCTAAAAGATTGAAAACTTTCCCCCATGATCATGAACAAGAAAGAATGCCCATTTTCACCATTTATATTACACAATGTACTGGAAGTCCTAACAAGAGCAAATAAATAATATAGCAAAATAATGAAAATTGGTCCACAATGGAAAGAGAGAAGGAAAGTTATTACTATTTTCAGGTGATATGTATAAATATCATATATATATGATAGATATATATATATCTATCATATATATATCCTAAAGAACTAAGCCCCTACACACAAACTGCTAGAGCTAATAATCAAATTTAGTGAAATTTCAGGGCCAGTTGTTTTTCTATATACTATCAGTAAAAAAAAAAAAAAAATTTAAAAATTCTATTTATAATAACATAATGCTTAGAAACAAATTTAACCACGGAAGTAAAATTTTTGGAAACTGAAATTTACCAATCAACACTGAAAACAATTAAAGAAGATCTAAATAAGTGAAAAGATATCTTATGTTTCTTGGATAGAAATCTTAATATGACAACATACTCCAAACTACCTAGAAATTCATTTCTATCCCTATCAAAAGTTCAGTGGTGGTTTTTGCAGAAATGGAAAAGCCAATACTCATAATCATGTGTTACCAAAGAATATTTACCCAAAATTACTATAAGATGACTCACAGTCTCTAATTTCAAAGTTTACTACAAAGTTATTGTAATCAAAGCAGTGTGGTATTTGTGTAAACATACATAAATACTAGTAGAATAAAATTGAGAGTTCAAAAGTAAATACAAATATTTTTGGTCAATTGATTTTTAATAAGAGAGCCAAGATCATATATATATATTAGAATAGAAAAGGAATGGTTTCTAAAAGAAAAACAAAAAGTTCAACAAAAACATGCTGGGACAACTGAATAATCACATGTAAAAGAAAAAAGAAAGTTGGACTTCTATAAAAAATCAACCAAAATGAATCAGCAGTGTAAATATAAGAGCTAAAATGATAAAATATTAGAAGAAAACAAAGGGGTAAATCTTTATGACCTTTGAATTAGCAATATATTCTAAGATTTCATTAGATTCAGATTTTAAAATTATAAAGATCATTTTTATGTAAAAACAATGTCTATTTCTTATAAACTCAAGTATTGAATGAGTAAAATCACTTTGCATTCTTTCAATTGCTTTCTCTTGTTGTAATAGACTAGAAAGATGAGCTATGTATATTTACATATTGATGAACTAAATAAATTCATACACCTTATAAGTCTATTTTGGAGACAGAGCTGAAAGTGAAGCAGTTAAACAGCCAGACTTACCTTTGAGTATTTAAGAGCCACCACTATGTTATTTAAACAAAATAGTGCTCTTTAAATTTGTGACACAAACACCTGATACACTGGTTAGCAGTAAGTGATCTGAAAATATGGAGTTTTGAAATTTATAAATATAAAGTTTACCTTTTTATATATGTTATATTCAAAAGAACAAAATTTCCTTGAGTATTTTATGGCTGCAGCAGTGATCCATTTAAAATTTTGGTCTTACTTTAGTACTTGAACCTGATTGTAAGAGAAAGTTACTTTTGCTTCCACAAAAGGGACTATGACGAATGAAGAAAACAGGATGGGCAGTTTTATTTATTTATTTATTTTTTAAATAATTACACTTTTAAGTCCTTCAATAGATGATTATTGGTATTTTAAGTCACTGAATTCAGTAAGGACAGCGATCACTGAATTTTTAAGAAATAAAAAGAGAAATAAAATAGCAAATTAATGAATCAAAAGACATGGTAGAAGAATAGAAAGTTGTCAATAGCCCTTCTTACCTCGGACAATGGCACTTGAAATATAAACAAGTAATCTCTATCTTTTTCTCTTATTTTACATGTTAACTAGTAATTTTATGATGTCATTTTCCTAAGACCTTGACACATTTATTTGCATTTGTAATTTTTGTTTTCATACTCTTTCACTGGTTAATATTTCCTCCTACACATCACGGGTAATACTAACCTGTCTCTAAGTACAAAGGCACTCTCTCCGCTTAGAACCTCCTCTTTCATCATTCCAGTATTTGATGCTTATAAAATTTGCATTTATTTAAAAAACTTTGGCATAAAAAATTAGTATCTGAAAGTAGTTTTGCTAGATTATGGCAAGTCTTTAAGTGCAGGTTTATAATTTTATTAGCTCATCTTTTATTTTTTTTCAGTAGTGTGTAATCAGTATTTGGGACTACTACACTTAAAATTTCCAAGTACAGTGTATTCATTTATTTCAATTAGAAGAGTTCCTTGCCTGACCAGGCAATGGCGCAGTGAATATAGCATCGGACAGACTGGGATGCAGAGGACTGAGGTTTGCAACCCTGAGGTTGCCAGCTTGAGTGTGGGCTCATCTGGTTTGAGCAAAGCTCACGAGCTTGACCCCAAGGTCGCTGGCTTGAGCAAGGGATGCTCGTTCTACTTTAGCCCCATGGTCAAGTTACATATGAGAAAGCAATCAGTGAACAACTAAAGTGCTTCAAGAAAGAGTTGATGCTTCTCATCTCTCTCCCTTCCTGTCTGTCCCTATCATTCCCTCTCTCTGACTCTCTCTCTAACTCTGTCAAAAAAAGAAGAGTTTCTTGTGTTTTTTTGTTCCATTTAAAAATAATACATGTGTATGTATACAAATATATAAATTTAATAGACATATAATTAAATAATTACTACAGTAATTATTTTCTCACATAATTACCATTTTTCTGTGTGATGAGTACACCTGATAGTTGCTCTCTTAGAATATTTTTAGTGTTCAAAACAGTATTATTAAGAATAGTCAGCATGCTTTTATATATATTACATCTCTAAACTTAATAATCCTTTAAAACTGCAAATTTGTACTCTTTGAGCAACATATATACATTTTCTCCATTTTCAAAGCCTCTGATAATTACTGTTATACTAACTGCTTCTATAAATTAAACATTTATTTATTTTCTTTTAAATAGTTTATTATTGTTTTAATTGAATTTGTTGGGGTGACTGGTTCACAAAATCATACAGGTTTCATGTATGTATACAACTCAATGAAACATAATCTGCGTACTGCGTCCATTGCTCCAAGCAAAGCCTATTTCTATACCTATTTTCCCACTTTGAATTCTACATAGAGATTAAGTCATATAGTATTTGTCATTTTCTGTCTTGCATATTTCATTTAGCATAATTTTCTCTAAATTAATCCATGCTGTCACATAGCAAGCCTTTCTCCTTTATTTATTTATTTTTATTCAGTGAGAAGAGGGGAGGCAGAGAGGCAGAGAGGCAGACTCCTGCATTTGCCCAAACTAGGATCTACCCTGCAAGCCCACTAGGGGGCAATGTTCCACCCATCTGGGGCATGGCTCCATTGATCAGCAACTGAGCTCTTCTTAGCATCTAAAGTGGAGGCCATGGAGCTATCCTCAGTGCTCATTGCTCAGGGCCAAATCACTCCAATCGAGCCAGGCTGCAGGAGGGGGAGAGAGAGAGAGAGAGAGAGAGAGAAGCAGGTGAGTGCTTCTCCTGTGGGCCCTGACCAGGAATTGGACTTGGGACTTCCACATGCCAGGCTGACGTTATACTGCTGAGCCAACCAGCCAGGGCCGACAAGCCTTCTTTACTTCTTATGATTGAATATTATTCCTTTTATCCAACAATTTTCAAACGTTTTCATCACATAAACTAATTACTAAAATTCAGCAGCACACACGCAAAAAATGTATTTTTTATTTGACTGGCAAAAAAAAAATATATATATATATATGTATATATAAAATTTTGATTTATTCATCCCAGTCTGCTACCCGGTATTGCATGTTTTAAAATTTCTTGCAACCTGACCAGGCGGTGGTGCACTGGATAGAGCATCGGACTGGAAAGCAGAGGACCCAGGTTCAAAATCCCAAGGTCATCGGCTTGAACTCAGGCTCACCAGCTTGAGCACAGGGTCGCTTACTTGAGCATGGGATCATAGACATAACCCCGTGGGTGCTGACTTGAGCCCAAAGCTCAGTGGCTTGAAGCCCAAGATCGCTGGCATGAACCCAAGGGTGCTGGATTGAGCAAAGTGTCACTCTGCTCTGCTGTAGCCCCCTGGTCAAGGCACATATGAGAAAGCTGTCAATGAACAACTGAGATGCCGCAACAAAGAATTGATGCTTCTCATCTCTCTCCCTTCCTGCCTGTTTATCCCTATATGTCTCTCTCTCTGTCTCTGTCACAAAAAATAAAAAGAAAAAAAATAATTTCTTGCAGCACACCAGTGTGTGTCAGCAAATTGGTTGAAAATTGCTACATTTAGATAAGTTTTCTTATCTATTTATTCATCCACAATGCTTACATTGTTTCTATATCTTGGCTATTGTGAATGATGCTGCAATGAACAAGGTGAGGCAAATATCAATTTAGGATACTTATTTTATTTTCTTCAAATATATAGCCAGGAATAGGAGTTCTGGATCATATGGAGTTCAATTAATAATTTTTAAAGGAATTCCTATACTGTTTTCCATAATTGCTGTGCCAATTTACATTTCTAACAATAGTGTATAAGGGTCGGTCCTCTTTTCTTCAGATCCTAGCCCAGGGGTCCCCAAACTACAGCTGGCAGGCCACATGAGGCCCCCTGAGGTCATTTATCCAGCCCCCGCCACACTTCTGGAAGGGGCACCTCTTTCATTGGTGGTCAGTGAGAGGAGCACATTGACCATCTCATTAGCCAAAGCAGGCCCATAGTTCCCATTGAAATACTGGTCAGTTTGTTGATTTAAATTTACTTGTTCTTTATTTTAAATATTGTATTTGTTCCTGTTTTGCTTTTTTTTACTTTAAAATAAGATATGTGCAGTGTGCATAGGGATTTGTTCATAGTTTTTTTTTATAGTCCGGCCCTCCAACGGTCTGAGGGACAGTGAACTGGCCCCCTGTGTAAAAAGGTTGGGGACCCCTGTCTAGCCAATATTTTTGTCTTTTGCCTTTTTGATAATAGTCATTCTAATGTATGAGGTGTTATCTTACTGTTTTGATTTGCAGTTCACTATGATCACTGATGCTGATAACCTTTTCAATATAGCTGTTAGTCGTTTGTATTACTTATGAGAAATGTCTACTTAGGACCTTAATCTAATTTTAATTAGATTATTTGTTTTCTTGCTATTGCATTGTTTGAGTTCCTTATATATTATGGGTACTTATTCCTTATCAGATGCATAGTTTATAAATATTTTCTCCCATTTTGTATGTTGTATCTTCACTTCATTGATTGTTTTCTCTACTGTGCAGAAGCTTCTTAATTTGATGTAAACCCACTTGTCTGTTTCTCTATTGTTGTCTGTGCTTTTGGGGTCATGTCTAAAATATCATTGCCCTGAAAAATGTCAATAAATTTTTCTACTGTGTTTCTTTCTAATGTATATATTTAGAGAGAGAAAGAGAGAAGTGGAAACCGGCCGTGACAGAGAGACAGCAGGAAGGGAGAGAGATGAGAAGCATCAATTCTTCGTTATGGCATTTTAATTATTCATTGATTGCTTTTTTATATGTGCCTTGACCAGGGGGGGTCCAGAAGAGCAAGTGACCCCTTGCTCAAGCCAGTGACCTTGGCCTCAAGCCAGTGACCTGGGGCTTCAAGCCAGCTCCATTTGGGCTCAAGCCAGTGACTATGAGGTCATGTCTATGATCCCACACTCAAGCTGGTGAGCCTGCACTCAAGCCGGCAACCTGAGGGTTTAAAACCTGGGTCCTCAGCATCCTAAGCCAATGCTCTATCCACTGCACCACTACCTGGCCAGGCTTTTTTTTTTTTGAAAAATACTTTTTATGGTTTCAGGTATTAGAATTAAGTCTTTAATTCATTTTGAATTATTTTTTAAATATTTCTTTAAGTCTCTATTTATTTTAGAGAGGACACGGTGGGAGCAGAAAGTATCACCTCCCATATGTGCCTTAATGGGTCAAGCCCAGGGTTTCAACCTGGTGGCCTCAGTGTTCTAGGTCGATGCTTTATCCACTGCACCACCACAGGTCAGGCTTAGAGTTGATTTTTATAAATTAAATAATATAGGGTCTAATTATATTTTCTACATGTAGAAAAACAGTAATAAAGGAAAATAAAATATTAATAAATATGTGAAAAATAAACAACACACTTTTTTTTAATATTAATATTTTTTTATTAAATTTAATGCAGTGACATTGATAAATCAGGGTACATATGTTGAGAGAAAATATCTCTAGATTATTTTGACATTTGATTGTGCTGTATACCCCTCCCGCAAAGTTAAATTGTCTTCTGTCACCTTCTATCTGGTTTTCTTTGTGCCCCTCCCCTCCCCTAACCCCTCTCTCCTTCTTCACCCCCTCCCCCCTCCCCCAACCCCCCCCCCCCCGCCCCTGTTGCCATCACATTCTTGTTCATGTCTCTGAGTCTCATTTTTATGTCCCTTCTATGTATGGATTCATCTCAGTTTTTTTTCTGATTTACTTATTTCACTCCGTATAATGTTATCAAGGTCCATCCATGCTATTGTAAATGATCCGATGTCATCATTTCTTTTGGCTGAGAGTATTCCATAGTATATATGTACCAAAGTTTTTTAATCCACTCGTCCTCTGACGGACACTTGGGCTGTTTCCAGATCTTCGCTATTGTGAACAATGCTGCCACAAACATGCGGGTGCATTTCTCCTTTTGGAGCCGTTCTATGGTGTCCTTGGGGTATATTCCTAAAAGTGGGATAGCTGGGTCAAAAGGCGGTTCAATTTTCAGTTTTTTGAGGAATCTCCATACTGTTTTCCACAGTGGCTGCACCAGTCTGCATTCCCACCAGCAGTGCAGGAGGGTCCCCTTTTCTCCACATCCTCGCCAGCACTTATTCTGTGTTGTTTTGTTGATAAGCGCCATTCTGACTGGTGTAAGGTGATATCTCATTGTGGTTTTAATTTGCATTTCTCTAATGATTAGTGATGTTGAGCATTTTTTCATATGCCTATTGGCCATCTGTATGTCCTCTTTGGAGAAGTGTCTATTCATCTCTTTTGCCCGTTTTTGGATTGGGTTGTTTGTCTTCCTGGTGTTGAGTTTTACAAGTTCTTTATAAATTTTGGTTATTAACCCCTTATCAGACGTATTGTCAAATATGTTCTCCCATTGTGTAGTTTGTCTTTTTATTCTGTTCTTGTTGTCTTTAGCTGTGCAAAAGCTTTTTAGTTTGATATAGTCCCATTTGTTTATCCTGTCTTTTATTTCACTTCCCCGTGGAGATAAATCAGCAAATATATTGCTCCGAGAGATGTCGGAGAGCTTACTGCCTATGTTTTCTTCTAAGATGCTTATGGTTTCACGGCCTACATTCAAGTCTTTTATCCATTTTGAGTTTATTTTTGTGAGTGGTGTAAGCTGGTGATCTAGTTTCATTTTTTTGCAGGTAGCTGTCCAATTTTCCCAACACCATTTGTTAAAGAGGCTGTCTTTACTCCATTGTATTTCCTTACCTCCTTTGTCAAATATCAGTTGTCCATAGAACTGTGGGTTTATTTCTGGGTTCTCTGTTCTATTCCATTGATCTATATGTCTGTTCTTATGCCAGTACCAGGCTGTTTTGAGTACAATGGCCTTGTAGTATAACTTGATATCAGGAAGTGTGATACCTCCCACTTTATTCTTCTTTTTTAAGATTGCTGAGGCTATTCGTGTCCTTTTTTGGTTCCATATAAATTTTTGGAATATGTGTTCTATATCTTTTAAGTATGTCATTGGTATTTTAATTGGTATTGCATTGAATTTATAAATTGCTTTGGGTAATATAGACATTTTAATGATGTTTATTCTTCCTAACCATGAGCACGGTATATGCTTCCACTTGTTTGTATCTTCCTTGATTTCTTTTATCAATGTTTTGTAATTTTCCGAGTACAAGTCTTTAGTCTCCTTGGTTAAGTTTACTCCTAGGTACTTTATTTTTTTGGTTGTAATTGTGAAGGGGATTGTTTCCTTAATTTCTCTTTCGGACTGTTCATTGTTGGTGTATAAAAATGCTTCTGATTTCTGAGTATTGATTTTATATCCTGCCACTTTGCTGAATTTATTTATCAGGTCCAGTAGTTTTTTGACTGAGACTTTAGGGTTTTCTATATACAATATCATATCATCTGCAAATAATGATAGTTTTACTTCTTCTTTTCCAACTTGAATGCCTTTTATTTCTTCTTCTTGTCTGATTGCTGTGGCTAGGACTTCCAGGACTATGTTAAATAAGAGTGGTGAAAGGGGACACCCCTGCCTTGTTCCTGATCTTAAGGGTATTGCTTTTAATTTTTTCCCATTGAGTATGATGTTGGCTGTGGGTTTCTCATAGATGGCTTTTATCATGTTGAGGTATGTTCCCTGTATTCCCACTTTGCTGAGAGTTTTGATCATGAATGGGTGCTGGATTTTATCAAATGCTTTTTCTGCATCTATTGAAATTATCATATGGTTTTTCTCCTTCTTTTTGTTTATGTGATGAATCACATTGATTGATTTACGTATATTGTACCAGCCTTGCCTCCCCAGAATAAATCCCACTTGATCATGGTGTATGATTTTTTCCATATATTGTTGGATCCGGTTTGCTAATATTTTGTTGAGGATTTTAGCATCTATTTTCATCAGAGATATTGGCCTATAATTTTCTTTCTTTGTGTGGTCTTTGCCTGGTTTTGGAATCAGAATTATGCTCGCCTCATAAAAGGAGTTTGGAAGTCTTCCTTCCTCTTGAATTTTTTGAAATAGTTTGAGAAGGATAGGAGTTAGTGCTTCTTTGAATATTTGGTAGAATTCGTTGTGAAGCCATCGGGCCCTGGACTTATCTTTGTTGGGAGTTTTTTGATAACTGTTTCGATCTCCTTTGGTGTAATTGGTCTGTTTAAGTTTTCTGATTCTTCCAGATTGATTTTTGGAAGATTGTACGTTTCAAGGAATTTGTCCATTTCATCTAGGTTGTCTAGTTTTTTGGCATACAGTTCTTCATAGTATTTTCTTACAATATTTTGTATTTCTGTTGTGTCAGTTGTTATTTCTCCTCTCTCATTTCTAATTTTATTTATTTGAGTCCTCTCTCTCTTTTCTTGGTGAGTCTACTTAAAGGTGCATCAATCTTGTTTACCTTTTCAAAGAACCAGCTCCTAGTTTCATTGATCCTCTGTATTGTTTCTTTAGCCTCTATGTCATTTATTTCTGCTCTGATCTTTATTATTTCCTTCCTTCTAGTACATTTGGGCTTTACTTGCTGTTCTTTTTCTAATTCTTTTAGATGCAGGGTTAAGTTGTTTATTTGAGCTTTTTCTAGCTTCTGAAAGTGTGCCTGTAGTGCTATGAACTTCCCTCTCAGCACTGCTTTCGCTGTGTCCCATAAATTTTGAGTTGTTGTATGCTCATTGTCATTCGTTTCTAGGAATTTCTTTATTTCTTCTTTGATCTCATTCTTTATCCATTCATTATTTAACACCCTGCTATTTAGTTTCCATGTGTTTGAGAATTTTTGAGCTTTTCTGCTGTGATTCATTTCTAGTTTCATGCCGTTGTGATCGGAGAAAGTGCTTGATATGATTTCAGTCTTCTTAAATTTGTTGAGAGCACTTTTGTGCCCTAACATGTGGTCTATCCTAGAGAATGTACCATGAGCACTTGAAAAGAATGTATATTCTGCTGCTTTAGGGTGAAAGGTTCTGAAGATATCTATTAAATCAAGTTGATCTAGTGTTTCTAATAAGTCTGCTGTTTCTTTGTTAATTTTCTTTCTTGAGGATCTATCTAGTGATGTTAGTGGGGTATTGAAATCCCCTACTATTACAGTATTGCTGTTGATCTCGCCCTTTAAATCCATCAAAGTCTGTTTTATATATTTGGGTGCTCCTATATTAGGTGCATAGATATTTATAATAGTTATATCTTCCTGTTGGATTACTCCCTTTATCATGATGTAGTGGCCTTCTTTATCTTTTACTATATCCTTTGTTTTAAAGTCCAATTTGTCTGATATAAGTATTGCTACCCCAGCTTTTTTTTTCATTTCCGTTTGCATGAAACATTTTTTTCCATCCTTTTACCTTCAATCTGTGTGTGTCTTTTGTTCTAAGGTGTGTCTCTTGTAGACAACATATGTATGGGTCCTGTTTTCTTATCCATGCAGCTACCCTATGTCTTTTGATTGGATCATTTAATCCATTTACATTTAAGGTTATTATTGATATGTAGTTGTTTATTGCCATTTTCTTCTTTAAAGGTGTATTCCTTTTTCTTTTCTTTTTTCTGTATTCTTTTCCCACTTTATCTGTTTACACCAGGCCCCTTAATATTTCCTGCAGCATTGGTTTGGTTGTAATGAATTCCTTGAGTTGTTTTTTGTCTGGGAAGCTTTTTATTTCTCCTTCAATTTGAAACGATAGCCTTGCTGGATAAAGTAGTCTTGGTTGTAGGTTCTTGTTCTGCATTACTTTGAATATTTCTTGCCATTCCCTTCTGGCCTCAAGTGTTTCTGTTGAGAAGTCAGATGTCATCCTTATGGGGGCTCCTTTGTAGGTGATATCTTTTTTTTCTCTTGCAGCTTTTAATATTTTCTCTTTATCGCTTAGCTTTGCTATTTTAATTATGATGTGTCTTGGTGTATGTTTCTTTGGGTTTCTCTTTAATGGAGTCCTCTGTGCTTCTTGGATTTGTGAAAGTTTCTCTTGCATTAATTTAGGGAAGTTTTCAGCTATGATATGATTGAACAAAGTCTCTATCCCTTGTTCTTTTTCTTCTTTTTCTTCAGGAACCCCTATGATGCGGATGTTATTTCTCTTCATGTTGTCACAGAGCTCTCTAAGAGTTTCCTCTGACTTTTTGAGTCTTTTTTCTCTTTCCTTCTCTGCTTTCATGCCTTCATTCCAGTTGTCTTCTAACTCGCTGATTCGATCCTCTGCTCTATCTATCCTGTTTTTAATTCCTTCCATTGTGGTCTTTATTTCTGATATTGTATTTGTCGTCTCCAACTGATTCTTTTTTATACTTGCTATTTCTTTATTTAGGTTTTCAAACTGCCCCTCCATTGTTGTCCTAAGATCCCTAAGCATCCTTACAATCATTATTTTGAACTCCGCATCTGGAAGTTTGATTATTTCCATATCACTCAGTTCATCTCTCGAAAGTGTCTCTTGTGGTTTCATTTGGATTGCACTCCTTTGTTTTCTCATCTTCTTCTTCTTTTTTTTTTTTTATTTGTAGAGTTGATTGAGTCTAGGCTTGGTGTTGTCCGCCTCCAGTTTTCAGTTGTGTTATTTTTAGGTCTTCGTGGGTTGGTAACAGCTATTATTTGTAATCCACTTTCGGATTTGGGCAGTTTTGAAGTCTTGATTTGTTTGTTTTCTTAACAGGTGATAGTCTTGTTAACTGATCTCAGCAGGGGGCTTCCTTGAAACTGTATCCAGGAATGCTGTGGGTGTAACCTGAGACGCTGAAGGTCTCTTCCTCCAACTAATCTCACTGGGGGCAGGGTTTTTTCTCTCAGCTTCAGTAGGGGGAGGTGTATCTCAGATCTCCATGGAGACCTGAGTTACTGCCCCTCCTCCCCACTTCTTGTTTTCAGCTGTGTCTTGTTGTGCTGATTGGAGCTGGATAGATGTCCGGAGATCTCTGATCCAGAAGCACTTCAGCTCTGTTTTGTGAAAGGTTCAGTCCCTCCCCCAGCTATGGCCGCCTCCAGCACGAATGAGTCAGCTTGTTTATTTTGTTTCTTGCATACCTTAGCCCCTCACAGTCTGTCCCTCTCCCTGTCTTTTCCACTTGGGAGATAAGCTGGTCTTTTCAACCCACCTTGCTCCCTGGTCGCCAGGTAAGTGGCTGTGGGCAGTAGTTTCTGCTCTTTTTCCTCTGTGAAATCCTCTCTGGGCTCTCAGCCTCACCCCCCTCCTTTCCTTCCTGTAAGCAGAGGAGATTCAGGCACTCCTTACCAGGATTATTGTGGCTTCCTCTTTGCTCCTTGGTTTTTGAGAGCTGTTCTTGCAGTTCAGTGTTGGTTTTTCATGCTGATTTTTTCTAAATTGATTTGTATTCCAGTTTGGTGTTCAGAGCTGGGTGTCTGTGCATCCGCCTACTCCGCTGCCATCTTCTCTCCTCCAACAACACACTTTTGAATTACCCATGGGTCAAAGAAATGGGCTATGGTATATTGACACAATGAATACTACTCAGTTATAAAAACAAAACAAAACAGCATAGCATATTATTTTGCTTATATGTGGAATCTAATGATCAAAGTAAACTAACAAAGAAAACAGGAATAAATTCATAGATATGGAGGACAAACTGACAGCTGTCGGAAGGAATGGAGTTTAGGGCCCCGGGTGAAAGATGTGAAGGGAAAAAACTGTACAGACACAGACAGCAGTGTAGAGATTGCAGGACGGAAAGAGGATGAGGTGAGGTGGAAGAGGTTGGCTGGGGGAAGGGGTGGAGGAAGAGAGGGTGATGGAAGGAGACTTGACTTAGGGTAGAGAATACACAATGTATTATATAGAAGATGTATTGTAGAATTGTGACCTGAATTCTGTATAACTTTAGTAACCAATGTCATCACAATACATTTAATAAGCTATTTTTTCTTGGTTAAATTTATTCATAGAAATTTTTTATGTAAATGGGATTTTTTCTTAGTTTCTTTTTCTGATAGTTCTTTATTAATGTATAAAAATGAAAATTTCTGAATATCTTATTTTGTATCCTGCTACTTGACTGAATTTATTTATCAATTCTAGTAGTTTTCTATGGGATTTTTAAGGTTACCTATATACAGTATTATGTTATTTGCAAATAATGACAGTTTTTTTCTCTTCTTTCCAGTTTGGATACCTTATTTCTTCTTCTCTTTAGTTCTTTTTTTTTTTTTTTTTACAGAGACAGAGTGAATCAGAGAGAGGGATAGACAGGGACAGACAGACAGGAACGGAGAGAGATGAGAAGAATCAATCATTTGTTTTTCATTGCGTGTTGCAACACCTTAGTTGTTCATTGATTGCTTTCTCATATGTGCCTTGACCGCGGGCCTTCAGCAGACCAAGTAACCCCTTGCTGGAGCCAGCGACCTTGGGTTCAAGGTGGGGAGCTTTTTGCTCAAACCAGATGAGCTCGTGCTCAAGCTGGCAACCTCGGGGTCTCGAACCTGGGTCCTCCGCATCCCAGTCCAACACTCTATCCACTGCGCCATCGCCTAGTCAGGCACCTTATTTCTTCTTGACTGATCTCTGCGGCTAGGAGTTCCAGTACTATGTTGAATAAGAGTGATGGAAGTGGACATCCCTGTCTTGTTTCCAATCTTAAGAAAAATGTTTGTCATTTTTGTCTATTGAGCATGATATTGGCTGTGGGTGTGTCATATGTGACCTTTATTATGTTGAGGTATTTCTCTTTATTCCCACTTTGTTGACCGTTTTTATTGTAAATGGGTGCTGGATTTTTATCAAATGCTTTTTCTGCATCTATTCATATGACTATGTGATTTTCATCCCTCATTTTGTGTATGTGATGTATTATGTTTTGCAGATATTGTACCAACCTGTATCTTCAGAATAAATCCCACTTGATCATGGTGTATGATCTTTTTAATGTATTGTTATATATGATTTGCTAATATTTTATTGAGGATTTTAGCATCTATGTTCATTAAGGATATTGACCTATAATTTTTTCTTGTAGTGTCTTTACCTGGTTTTGGAATTAAGATAATGCTGGCCTTGTAAAATGAGCTTAAGAGCCTTCTTTCCTCTTGAATTTTTTTTGAAATAGTTTGAGAAGTTAGTGCTTCTTTGAATGTTTGGTAAAATTCACCTGTGAAGCCATCCAATCCAGGCCTCTTGTTTTTAAGAGAGAGAGACAGAGAGACAGGAAGGGAGACAGATGAGAAGCATCAACTCATAGTTGCAGCACCTTAGTTGTTCACTGATAGCTTCCCATACATGCCCTGACCAAGGGGTTTCAGCTGAGCCAGTGACCCCTTGCTCAAGCAGTAACCTTGGGCATCAAGCCAGCAACCCTGGGGTCATGCCCATGATCCCACATTCAAGCTGGTAAACCTAAGCTCAAGCCAGATGAGCCCACACATAAGCCAGAAACCCTGGGGTTTTAAACCTGGGTCCTCATCATCCCAGGTTGACGCTCTACCTGTTCAGGCATTTTTGGAGAACTTTTAAATTATTGCTTCAATTTCATTAGTTGTAATTTGTCTATTCTGATTCTCTGATTTTTCCTCATTCAGTTTTGGAAGATTAGATATTTCTAGGATTTATCCATTTTTTTTTTCAGATTATCCAATTTGTTGGTATATAGTTGTTCATAGTATTTTCTTACAATTTTTTTTCTGTGGAGTCTGTTGTTACTTCTCCCTTTTATTTCTAATTTTATTTATTTGGGTCCTCACTATGCTTTTCCTTGATGAGTCTGTATAACGTTTTGTCAATTTTGTTTATCTTTTCAAAGAACCAGCTCTTGGATTCATTGATATTTTGTATTTTTCTTAGACTTTATTTTATTTATTTCTGCTCTGATCTTTCTTATTTTCTTTCTAATACTTACTTTGGGCTTAGTTTTATGTTATTTTTCTAGTTTTTTTATTTTTTATTTTTTTGAGGGTGCAAGGTGAGATTCTTTGCTTGAGACCTTTTGTTGCCAGTAGTATGGTGGTAATGCTATGAATTTCCCTCTTAGGACTGCTTTTGCTGTGTCCCATAGATTTTGGGTTGTTATTTTCTTCTTTTTATTTGTTTCAAGGTATCTGTTAATTTCTTCTTGATCTCATTGTTAACTCATTCATTGTTTAGTAATATGTTAATTAACTTCCATGTGTTTGTGTTTTTTAGTTTTTTTCTTGTAATTGATTTCTAGTTTTATACAAGTAGATTGGAGAAGATTCTTAATATGATTTTAAACTTCTTAATTTTGCTAAGGTCCTATGTTCAAAATGTGAGGCCACTGGCTTGAGTGTGAGCCTATCTGGCTTGAGTGCAGGCTCACCAGCTTTGGCATGGGGTCACTGGCTTGAGTGTGGGGTCACATACATGACTCCATGGTTGTTGGCTTGAACCCAAAGGTCATTGGCTCAGCTGGAGCTCCCCAGTCAAGGCTCATATGAGAAGCAATCAATGAACAACCAAAGTGACCCAACTACAAGTTGATGCTTCTCATCTCTCTTCCTCCCTCCTCTGTCTCTCTCTCTCAAAAATAATTTGTAGTTTTCTGGTTGTTTTAAAATACAGAAGACAGTTGACTAAATATTAAAAGTATTCTATAGCCTAGTAAACAGCAGAGGAGTTTCAAATCCGGCCTTAGTCAGCATTGGCTTTGAACTATGCAAAGTAGTTTGAGCATCTTTAGGAAGTTTCCTCTACCACACATAGTCTTCATGAAAAATTTTAGTAACCTCACTATTAATAATTAATTACTTTATGTTAAGTGTTACTTTGTAGTTATTGTGCTAAATTATGGGACAGTGTATGAGGAGGGCAATTCTTTGTAGATTTATGTTGAGATGCAAGTAAATGTTCAGTTTAGGTAAAACTGGGCTCAGAACTAATAATTAACATTGAATTTGTATTTATACTGCTCACAAAAATTAGGGGATATTTCAAAATGAATATTAAGTAATAAAAAAGAAGCATCTAATTTTTTTAATTAAACAAGAACATCAGAAAAGGAAACAATAAATCAAAGAAAGTTGTTTGATTATACAAATAAGATGCAAAATGAACTTTTTTTTAAAATTAATTTTAATGGGGTAACATTGATAAATCAGGGTACATATGTTCAGAGAAAACATCTCTAGGTTATTTTGTTATTTGATTATGCTGCATTCCCATCAACCAAAGTCCAACTGTCTTCCGTCACCTTCTAACTGGTTTTCTTTGTACCTCTCCCCTCCCCCAACTCCCTCCCTCTCCATCCCCCACCCCGTAACCCCCACACTCTTGTCCATGTCTCTGAGTCTCATTTTTATGCCCCACCTATGTATGGAATCATAAAGTTCTTATTTTTTTCTGATTTACTTATTTCACTCAGTATAATGTTATCAAGGTTCATCCATGTTGTTGTAAATGACCTGATGTCATAATTTCTTATGGCTGAGTAGTATTCCATAGTATCCAAATCTTTTTAATCCACTCGTCCACTGATGGACACTTGGGCTGTTTCCAGATCTTCGCTATTGTGAACAAGGCTGCCATAACATGGGACTGCATTTCTTCTTTTCAAACAGTGCTATGGTGTTCTTGGGGTATATTCCTCAAAGTGGTATAGCTGGGTCAAAAGGCAGTTCAATTTTTAATTTTTTAAAATAGCTTATTTTTTGAGGCAAATAAATAAGGAACCAGACATACCAAAACTTGTGAGATGTAGCAATAGCAGTTCTAAATGGAAAGTTCATTGTGAGAGCCTGACCAGGCAGTGGCGCAGTAGATAGAGCATCGGACTGGGGCACAGAGGATGCAGATTTGAAGCCCCGAGGTTGCAGGCTTCACCATGGACTCACCAGCTTGAGCGCGGAGTCTCTGGCTTGAGCGTGGTATCATAGGCATGACCGCATGGTCTCTGGCTTGAAGCCCAGAAGTTGTTGGCTTGAAGCCGAAGGTTGCTGGCTTGAGAAAAGGGTCACTCACCTTGCTGTAGCCCCCCAGAGAAGGCACATATGAAAAAGCAATCAACAAATAACTATGATTCTACATCAAAGAATTGCTATTTCTCATTTTCTCCCTTCCTGTCTGTCTCTATCTGTCCCTCTCTCTGTTTATCTCTCTCTCTGTCTTTGTCACAAAAAAAGATATGCATTAAAGGAAAAAAAAATGATCCCAAATACACTACTCATTTTTACATCACAAGGAACTAAGAAAAGAACAAAATAAAGATAAATTTATCAGAGGGAAAGAAATATCAGAGAAGAATGAAATGAAATAGAGAAGAGAAAAACAATAAAAAAAGATCAATGAAACTTAGAGTTGTTTTTTAAAAAAGATAAATAAAATTGACAAAACACTAGCTAAATTAATTAATAAAAAAGAGAGGAGCTTCAAATAAATAAGATTAGAAATGAAAAAAGAGACATTATAATTCATACCACAGAAATATAAAGCATCCAAGACACAACATTAACAACTATACACAAAAAAATTGGGCATTCTACAAGAAATTGATAAACTCCTAAAAAAATATAACAAATTAACTCTGATATATGAAGAAACAGAAAGTCTGAAAAGGCCAATAATTAGTAAAGAGAAAAAATCCATAATCAAAAACTTCCCAAAAGAGAAAAAGCCCAGGATCAAATAGCTTTGCTGGTGAGTTATACCAAATATTTAAAGCCAAATTAGCACCAATCCTTTTCAAATTCTACAAGAAAATTAAGGATGAGAAAGCACTTTCAAACTCATTTTATGAAGTCTGTATTACCCTCAAAGCCAAACAAGGACACTAAAAAGAAAATTATTAGCCAATATCTTTAATGAGCACAGATGCAAAAACCCTCAACCAAATACTAGCAAATAGAAATCAACACCATAGTATACCATGATCAAGTGGGAGTTATCCTTGAGAGACAAGCATCATTTAATATATGCAAATTGATAAATATAATATACCACATGAACAGAATGAAGGATAAAAATCATATAATCTTATCAATGATGCAGAAAAGACATTTGACAATGTTCAACAGTCTTTTATAATAAAAACTGTCAAATTAAATATAGAAGAAATGTATCTCTACATATAAAAATCAGTTGTGCTTCTAGAAAACTATTCAAAAAAGAAATAAAGAGAATAACTTCATTTGCAATTATATCAAAAATAAATAAAGTTCTTAGGAATAAATTAAACAAGAAAGAAAAGTATTATACACTGAAATCACTGAAATATTTATGAAATTGGAGAAGACCAAATGAAATGGAAAAATAACTCATGTTCACAGATTTAAAGTAATAATATCATTGAAATGTTTGTACTACAGACCTACAAATTCAGTGCAATTGCTATCAGAATTCCAATGGCATTTCCCACAGAAATAGAAAACAGAATTCTAAAATTCATATGGAACCACAGTAGATTTCAAGTAGCCAAAGCAACTCAGGGTGGGTGGGTAATAAACCACAAATTTGGAGACCAATAGAACAGAACAGAACCCATAAACAAATACACATACTTATGATCAATTGATCTTTGACAAAGGTGCCAAGGAACACACAGTGGGGAAAAGACAAGTCTCTTTAATAAATGATGTTGGGAAATGGTGTTGTTTTTCTTTCCATTTTCATTGTATCTGCTTTATGCCAAGTATTCAATCTTCTGAGGATATAATATTATTTTAACTTGATTCTTTTTTACATTCTGATTTGCTTCACTAAATTGTAATATACAAGATTCAGGTATTTAAAGTGGCAAAGCAGAGTTCACATTCCTGGTTCCTACTTCCACATTTGTGACTTGGGAAAAAACAAACTCACTTTATATTGTATAAAGATATCCTTTGATATTTGGGAATAATAAGCTTCTTTTGCAGGGGAATTACAATTATTACATTTTCAGGCTCAGAAAAAAAGAAAAAAGAAAAGTATCACCTGTGAGCAATCTGATAGCCACTGTTACTGAGAATGATGCTTAAAATGATGCTGTAGGTCCTGCCTTTCTTTCTGACAAGCAGAGTCCTACACAATACCCTCAATTCACATTACCTTCTTTTGAACAAAGCTCCTTAAAAGTACTTTTTTAGTGCTTCCTATTCCCTAACTTTGTCTTTTTATTAATTTATATAAACACAATTATTGTGTCCCTATTGTGTGCAATTCAGTGTTGAATGTTTGAAAAACAGATGAATAAGAAAGTGAATGAGAAAAATGAGAAACCAAATGCAGTCATAAATACCTCACTTTCCCTATTTCTCATTTTGACTCTGACCTTCCTCTCAAAAAAAAAAAAAATCTCCTGGCAAAATTTTTGTCAAATCTTGCCTGTTTCAAATTACTTTCAGAATGAATTCTAAGTTTATAGCCATGATCATATAGTGCTCCCGAGAGCACAGCTCCTGTTCATGTCTCAGTTTTCATCCCTTCATATTTGACACCTATATTTAGAAAATTTATAAAAGAACTATTTTTATGCTAAAATATAAAATGCTTTTAATTTTCCATTCACTTTGTCCTGTTTTATGTCTCTTTGCTCATATTCTCCTTCCCTAAGAAACTCACTTTCCACCCTCTTTAATATTATCACTCTTCTTGCAGGTCAGGCAGCTTCTCCTCCAGGTATCCTTTATGAAATCTGATTCAGACAATACTCTTATTTGCCTGTGCTCTCAGAACACTGGTGCATATACCTATCTTAGAATTAACTATATAGAAATTGAATGTTGATGTTTTGCCTACCACTATATACTCAAGCTTTTTGAAAGCTGGAATCATTACTTCTTTACTTATTTTTACTCTTGTTTCCTAGCTCAGTGATGGGTAAACTGTGTTTGTTAAAGAACAGCTATTACACATTTTAAGCTTTGAGGGCTATACAAGCGTTATCACTACTACTCAGCTATGCTGTTATAACATCAAAGCAGTCAGAGATAATAAGTAAATGAATAAATAAACAGGACTATGTTCCAATACGACTTTCCTTACTTAAAGCAGGCTTGCCAACCTTATGTTGCTAACCGTTGCTGTAGCATGGTGCCAGTTTTATAGTGCCAGATAAATGTTGAGTGAATAAAGGAATGAACGAATCCTGATTTATTCCTGTGCTTAAATTCTAAACAGACTAATGCCTAGTCTGTTTCCCTCTGTAAGGCCTTATCCTAAAATATCCTGTTCCACCAGTGATTGCCATCTTGTCTTGGAATCCTGGAGAAGTATTTGTTGCCAATCATTTAGTAATGCTGTGCCAGGGACTGTGAATAGGGAATGAATCAGACAAGAGTCTCACTCCCCCAATGCCATGTGTGTCAAGGAGAATTAATTTCAGGTACAGAAATGGATAACATATTCTTGACTTGAACACCTCAAGGAGATTTTTCTCTCTCAAACATTAGTAATGTCATGGGGAATAAGGCAATTAAAGTTTGCAGCAGCTTAATGATGCTTTTAAGATCCCAAATTCTTCCTATAGTCTGTTGTATTCTTTTTTAGTCAGTCTTTGTCCTCATGTTCACAAGATAGCTACTGAGTATCTAGGCATCATACCCACTTCGCAGGTAGAAAGAAGGGAGAAGGAGGCTAGAACACCAGCTTATTTACACTTATGTCATGGTCTTTATCACATAAGCATTTCTAACTGAAATGCTGATTGGGAAAATTAGAAGACATCCAAGACATGGGGTTGAAAGCTTATGGAGTAAAATTTCCAGAAGTAGGTGCTTTATCATGCTACTTATATATGCTATCCTGCACATCTGAATGTTTTGCTACACTTGCAAATAAGTCTAAAACCCCCAACTTTAGCCAAACAATGTTTAGAACTTTCATACCAGCAATGAAATGTAAATGTAATGTTAAGTGCGTGCTGTTTTTTATCATGTAAATTGAATGTTAGATTAGTACTACTTTGTGTGTAAAGTATCATTTTGTTTATTTAGCTCTCATTCCCTTTTAACATGTTCACTATAAGACCTTTTGATATCGAAAGAATTTCTCCTGTTCTATATAAATATTAACATATATTTGTTATAAAATTCCATACAGAGAAAAGTATACATTCTAATATTTGATATTTGAAGGGATTTATATTTTCAACGTACCTTAAACCCACATATCTATTCATCTCTTTTGAATATTATTTTTGACCTACTTTTACTTTCATTATAAATAAAAGGCTTTTAATAGAGTACTATAGTAATTGAATACTATTTTAGTTAAGCAAATGAAATATTTTACATTCACTTTTTATAATCATATCTCCAAGTCTTCAAACCAAGAAATGCATACCTAAAGAAAATAATTTAGTTGTAATTCCACATTTCATAGACATATTGCTTTAGAACTATCACTGAAGAATTATCTGGTTTATACTAATTAATAATTATTGTTATTTATCAATTTTTTTAAATTATGAGAATACAGTGATGGCATTTATGTCATCACATAACCCTCTATTGAAAAATAACATGATAGGGAGAAAGTAAAAAATGCTAAAGGGCAAATGGAACTTTTATTCTCTTAGAACTAGAATGCCATCTTTCTAATGATTGCACAGATATTTTAAGATTTCTGCCTTAGTGTTTTTACTGTTGCTCTTTAGGGATGTATATATAAATAATTTAATATTTAGAAAGGACTCATATGAAAATTGATATATATATATATAAATGCTAAGTGATATTACTGTACTCTCAAGAAGAGTACCAAGAATGTTTGAATTTGCTAATAATCTCAACAATTATAATAAATTAATTTAACTGTAAAAATGAAATTATGTATTCAAGAGAAAGAACAAGTTTTCAAATTGTTTCTTATAGCAACAAAGATAGCATTATTTGTTAGTCTGCTTAAATCCCTAACCCTCAAAATTATATATTATTATATATGAAATATTCAGAGTTTTCTTTCTTCATAGAAAAGCTGTAAAAGGAAAAAAATCCCTCCCTTTTGTAATCTCTCCTCCCTTATTCCTTCTGGTTTATCTTTTATTATAGAGTTAATCTCTGATACCCCAAAATTGAGCTCTTGCCAAAATAAAAATTAATCTTTGTAAATGAGGCTTGAGATTGTTTAGGTTTTTCTAATTAATTTTGATTTTAATAAGAGAATAAATACTGAAATAAGACTTAGTAGGCTTGAAATCAACCTCCACTATTTTAATCTGTATTTTTATCTTAATAAAATCTTACACCTACAAAAAAACCCTACATATATCACAGTGTTTCCATTGCACTTAACAAGATTCTTCTTATGTTAGTATGTGGCAAAACCATACTACACACCTGACCAGGCAGTGGCGCAGTGGCGCAGTGGTGAAGTGCATAGAGCATCGGACTGGGATGTGGAGGAACCAGGTTCAAGACCCCAAGGTCGCCAGCTTGAGTGTGGGCTCATCTGGTTTGAGCACAGCTCACCAGCTTGGACCCAAGGTAGCTGGCTCAAGCAAGGGGTTACTCGGTCTGCTGTAGCCCCACGGTCAAGGCACATATGAGAAAGCAATCAATGAACAACTAAAGTGCCACAACAAAAAACTAATGATTGATGCTTCTCATCTCTCTCTGTTCCTGTCTTTCTCTATATATCCCTCTGTCTCCATAAAAAATCAAAAAAACAAACAAACAAAAACACACAACATACTACAGTTATATGAAAAAAGAAAGAAAATTAATTAATTAGCATTTAAACAGTGCTGTTGTCTAAATTAGAGACCTAATTAGCATTTCTGTAGATATACTTTTTATTAAATGTATTGGGATGATACTGGTTAATAGGATTACATAGGTTTCAAGTGTACATTTGTATGATAGCTGATCTGTATATTTTATTGTGTGCCCACCACCTAAAGTTAAACAATTTTCTGTCATTGATATATTATCATCAATGCCCTTTTGTTGTCATTCCATGATCCATTTCATGAACCTACATTACAATTAGTTTTTCTTCTTAGTCTCTTCCAATATGTGACAGTTTCTCAGTCTTTTATTCTTCTCTTTTAATGGTTTTGACACTTTGGATGAGTATTGATTTATGCTCTTTTTAGAATATCCCTAGATGTGGTTTTGTCTAATATATTTTTATTAATATAATTAACCTATAATAAGCTTTAGGTACTAATTTGATAGAGTTCTATAATGCAATATGGTAGTCCTACCATAGCATTAGCTAACACCTCTATCACATCACATAACTATTATTTTCTAACCTGACCAAATGGTCATGCAGTGGAGAGAGCTCTGGACTGGGATGCAGAGGACCCAGGTTCAAAACCCCAAGGTCAGTGGCTTGAGTATGGGCTCATCTGGTTTGAGCAAGGCTCACCAGCTTGAACCCAGGTCGTTGGCTTGAGCAAGGGGTCACTCTACTGTCTCTAGACCCTGGTCAAGGCACATATGAAAAAACAATCAATGAACAGCTAAGATGCTGCAGTGAAGAACTGATGATTCTCATTTCTCTCCCTTTCTGCCTGTCTGTCCCTTTCTCTGTCTCTGTCACAATATATATATATATTTCTCTGTCTCCATCACTATATATATATATATATATATATATTCCTTTTTTATGGTGAGAACATTTAAGATCAAGTCTCTTAGCAACTTTAACTATAACAAAATGTTGTACATTAGATTTTTCAAACCTTATTTATCTTCTAACAGAGAAAGACAACCATTGTATAATGTCATGTATAATGAAATCTACTAAAGTCAAATTTGTAAAAACAGAGAATATACTGGTGGTGACAAGAAGGTGGGGTGAGAGACTTGGAGAGTTGTCTAATGTTTTCTTATTATTAGATTAAGATTACCTATACTTTCCCAAAACTTCCTCAAAAGTAATGTGCCATTCTTTTTGGATGTTTTTCTGAGGGTACGTGATGTTAATTTATCTTATTATTTATATTGTTAATGTTAATCACTTGATTAAGGTTGTATTTGCCAGTATGCCTCTATAAAGTTATTGTTTTCCCCCATTATGATTAATTATATTGTAGAGATACTTTGAGACTGTGCAAGTATCCTATTTGCTTTTATCCACTAGTTTTAGTATCCATCAGTGAGTCATGCCTGCAACAATTATTGTATGGTGTTTTAACGATTGATTTCTATTTGTTTTATTTCTTCTATGTTTATCAAATTATATTCTTTATAAGCAAGAACTGTTTTTTCTCATTTCATTATTCATTAATTTAATAATTTTTATCAGTATAAACTGATATAAATTTATATTTTATTCTATGGGTAATTTTCAAGTACTGTTGTAACATTGTTGGTGATAATTTGCCGACTTTGGTTATTAGGAGCTCTTTCACAATAGTTTCCAAGCTCTTTTGAACAATTTGTATCCTTTATTGAGCACTTTCTTGCTATGATATTACAAGTTGCTCCAAGATATCTTAAATTTCTTCTCCTCTATTTTTAATCATTTCTCCAAAGATCTTGGTTCCCTTGGCTGGGGAATGGTATTCAGAAAACTTCTGTGTTCTAGATGTGCCCATTGTTACTGAGTCGTCATTATATACAGACCCTCTCAACTAACAGTGATTGAAAGAGTATATTTTTTAAAACCACAAGATCACTTGAATATCTTCATTAAATGCAACATGACAGCATTTATTCTAGCCTTTTTTCTTTCTTTGTTACTTCTTTCTCTAACAATAAGAGATCTATCATGATTTAGATAAATTTACATATATATTCAACTGTAGTATGTATAATATTTAACAGAGTTTCAGAATTCTAATCTTACTCCATTGAGAAACAAAGGTATACATCCTTACACTACTCTTAATAAAACATTTTATCAGGTAAGTGTAGTTAATTTACTTTTAGTATTATGACTTCCAAAAATTCACAGAGCACTCATTAACTGTATAAAAAAAATGTTTTTTTTTCTTTTTGTTTCTTTGTTTTTCTATTTTCAAATAATGTGTTCAATTTTCAGTGCTAGAGTTTCATGTAAATCTAATTGTATTCCTATGTGTCATATAGTTTAATATAAGTGCAACAATATCTTCCATATACATTTTCAAAGAGAGGATAACAGGCCTCAAATAGCTCATTGACTAAATCTTTTGCATTTGATGACTTAGCTACCAAGCTACAGAAAATGCCTCTGAAGAATTTAAGTGAACTATTGTGTTTATTCCATTAAAACGTCTGTAGAAATGAATATACTTTTAAACTCTCAAGCACAATAGAATATAGATGTACAATTTCTGCCTTTATTATAATCACACTGCTATGCCATACTGGATAACATCCTTGACTCACCATTACATTATAAAGACTATCTTAAAAAGTGTGGGGATAAACTATTAGATTTGTTATGAAACAAATAAAAATGAAAGAAATGAGCAATATTAAACTAAAAACATGGTGGATGCATATAATATCGCATACTAATATTCAAATAGATGCTGATAAGTTGTATTGAAAATGCTCATTTTGCTTATGGAAGGTCAATTTTATATTAGCTTCAAAAAAATAAAAATTGTTGATGCTTTTCTAAGCAACACACTTATTTGTGAAAATTTTCCACTTTGACAGTGTCTTTATAACAAATTTATTTTACTTTATTACACTTCTTATAATGCACTAACAAGGAAATCTACTTTGCAGCCATAGTTGTACTTGGTTAAAATTGCAATTCTCTCACAGACAAAATAATTTAACAATAAAATGAATGTAGTGGGAGAAAGGCATACATTCTTAAACATAAGAGGAGGTGGCAGGAATTAGTGAACAATTATATATAAAAATACTTTGATGTTTTGTCTGACAATATTTTGCTCTATTATTTATTACTCCAATATGTTTTAGGCACCATTGCCAAATTATCTCTTAAAATTGATAAAACAATAGAGGATAATTCATTCTGATTGTTCAACCCTTGCACAGAAATAGTTCCTGAAAGTCTCAAAAATTGGAAAGAAAATGTTAAGAAATTCAATTTGTCAATTATCAGTATTAGTTGCAATTATATTTGGAAAAATAGAGAAATAATTACTTTTCTAAACCAGAAAAATAACACAAAGCATAATAACCTAGTATATTTGGTTACTTAAAATCATTGCAGAAATTATTATTTAGAAAACTATTTTATCCAGATAGTAAAACAAGTATTTTATTGCTTAAACTTTTATTAATTTTTATATTTTGAGATGAAATTATCTTAAATAGTCTTCTGCAAATATCTTACTAATTCAAAGATAAAATATAATCTCTACCTTATTCCCCCCAATTTATTTAAAACCGTTTACTAAGAACCTACTTTGTGGCAGGCACTTTTCCTGGTATTGGAAGGAGGTGAACTAGAGAGTTTTCCCAGACCACAGTGTGAAATCCAGACACATGCCTCTAAGGCAACTCTAAGCATGCACTGCTAGAGGGAATGCCTTTTCCACTACATTCCAACCGGTAGTAAACTGAGTTTAGCAAAGGCTATCATATTTAAGGCAACCAGTGTAAGCAGACAATGCCAGAAATGGTGGTAGACAAAACTAAAAACACTGCCCATGACAATAAGGAGCACTTGAGGCCCTTTGAAGGTAAAGGTTTTGCAATAGAGTGAAGGTAAATTCAGAAATAACCAAAACCAAGAGGCAGATTACAGGTAGGTTTAGGGGAGGTACAGGGAAAAGGAAACAGGACATACGAGAATGAATAAAATCACAGGATGATGATGAGGAAAAAGATTTACCTCTGGCTCAGAGTTTGAGGAAAGAAGAATTATTTTAAGCAGTCAATATCTAGTTCACAGAGTTTCTATTTGTGTTATTGTTATTTCATTAAAAATACTAAAATTCATTTTTGTTAATACTAATATAGTCTTTGCTCCATACCCAAACACAGTTCTAAGAGTGCTACAACTCACACAGCAATTCTATAGATGATTAATAATGTCTTTGCTATTTTATGGGAGAAAACAATACAAAATTACTAAATAACTAGAAAGGCCACATGATTAGCAAGTGGTTGAACTGAGATTCAAACCCATGTAGTCTGGTTCTAATCTACTCCTCTTCCCAGTGTGACATACTATTTCTAAATATTTAATCAGATGTTATGCTTTTCTTCTCTTAAGGAGAGATGGCCTTAAATTAATATTTTTCCCTTTATCAAAAGTGCTAAAAAGGTTAATTGGGCTGTGCCAACATTATGAAGAATTTGTTCAATAGCTACAATCTTTGTTAGGAAAAAATCTCCCAAATAACTCTTTTCATGAGATAAGTATGCATATATATATATATATTTAAGGTAGGGTTTTTCTTTCTTTTTTTTCCCCTATATTCTTTCTTCATTTCTTTCTTTTCTTCTTTTTTTCTTCTTTCTTTCTTCCTGCCTTTTTTAAAATTTCTCTCTTCTTGTTCTTATTTTCTCCCACGGATAAGCTTTACTTTTGGTTTTACCTATCTTTGTGATATTCTGCAAATTATATTAATTAGGAAACAGTAAAATGCGTCAATGATATAGTACCCCATTAAACTTATTTTTACTAGATGCTCCAATCAGATTTTGTGTATATGACAGATTTAAACTCCTGAATGATTTATCAGTAAACTCTAAAAGCCAGAAAAGCAGGAAATTACTTCAGTTTGTCTGAACAATGAAATTGCAGAGTTTGTTTGTTCTGGATTGAGCCCATTTTTGGTGATTCTTTTCACAACATTGGCTATGTTTCCTACCATTATTCTGATCTATTTAATGATTAACTTATATTTATTTCTCTTCTGAGTTATCTGCATTTTATTATTCTTTATGTGTATTTGTGTGTCTGTGTGTATATTAGCAGTTAAAATTGGTGGGTTAAATCTCTTCTAAGGATTAGCTACACAACATGACTATCCAAATACGAAGTCAGTTTGGAATTTATGATGTTTGAATCATTGAATTCCTCACTTTTAATTATGATACTAAGACTATATTTTCTATTGAGTTCACTCACTATTATTTGCAGCCAAGCACATGCCTAAGTCTTTGTCAATATCATTTACTGATAGGCAATTAAGTACAAAGAATTATAATATGATTTTATATAAAAAAATCACCCATACAATAAAACTTCTTTTCTCTGTTTGGTGTAGACTATGTTATTAAAATCTTTCAAACCAAATAGATTCTTCCTTGCATAGACTCAGCAACAACATGGGGAAAAGACCTAACAGGGCTGAGAGATTTTGATCCATTCAGCTATGCTGTGCCTTGCCTCATGATTCAGAAAATCAATGGCATATCAGCTTAGTAGTCACTGATCCATGAGGTAATTGCACCTTCTAATATCTTCAGCATAAAGCTTCTGAAATAGGTCAATCCAATGACCAAAGTATAAGACACCTTTTTAAAAAAAATTTTTATCATATTGAGAAATAATCATCTCAGTCTGTATTTCTGAAGGAAAAATACTAGTGCCTCAGAGGTATAATCTAATATTAAATACACTTTATCATATTAAGATTGTTATTCTTTCAAACAACTGGTTTTATGCTGCTACAGATTATATTTACCGCAAAAGTTGTGTGTAGTCTTCTAATTTATTTTAAAAAGCACTCGAGATTTCAGTATAGAGAGCTGGGTACTTCATTTTGTTGTTAATATGGTAGGAAATTATCCTTACAGCTTTTGTTATGCTGCTGAGAAACATCTTAACTAACTAGATAAGTGTTCTTTAGGAAAGAGATGTGGGCTTGAGTAAATACTAAACAAATTGAGTATTAATGCACAGGAAGAAAGTAAGATTGATGATCTGACAAAAACATTAATTAAAAGAAGGAACATTGCCAAGATTTTCTTGTATAATTCAAGTCTACATAATTCAAAGGCAAAATTAATTTGTTTCTTATTTGACAACAAAGAAACAGCTTTATATTATTTTTTAAATGTGTGCACACATAACATGGAAAACTTTATAATAGGAAACATAGTTGTTTAACCTCAGAGGTTTGCATTTAAATTTCAGAATTCCACAGAGACAGCAGAACATTTCTTTGAAACAAAATTAGTTTGCACTTATTTCTGCAGGTTTCTAGGCATACACAAACATCAAAGATCAATTTCATATTAATTAAAGAAAATAACCCTAAAACATTTGGCAATTTTTACTTTGAGCACTTGCCAGTTTGCACCACACTACATATGCTGAATATTTTATATACAAATGATTTATTACAAAATTTACCAATAATGGCTAACAATATATTTTATTTATTAATTCTTTCAGAGACAGAGAGAGAGTCCGAGAGAGGGATACATAGGGACAGACAGACAGGAACAGAGAGATGAGAAGTAGCAATCATTAGTTTTTCACTGTGGCACTTTAGTTGTTCATTGATTGCTTTCTCATATGTGCCTTGACCGTGGGGCTACAGCAGACCGAGTAACCTCTTGCTCGAGCCAGCGACCTTGGGTCCAAGCTGGTGAGCTTTGCTCAAACCAGATGAGCCCGCACTCAAGCTAGCGACATTGGGGTCTCGAACCTGGTCCTCCACTGTGCCACCACCTGGTCAGGTTAACAATATATTTTAAAGTTAACTTGTTCAAGTATCAGCAGTTTCAAAGATTATATGTCTTTCTGAATTATAATACTTTGTGTACTTAATAATTTAATCTTGAGATATTTCTTTAAACTTATTTCCTGTCACTGTCATTTTAGAGTTGTGATTTTTTAAATAATTATTTTTATGTTTAAAATTACAGGAAGTAATTTTTAGAAAATAGTTGATTCTTCTGTTTAATAAAGTGAAGCAAAATGAACTTTTGTTCCAAAGGTATAATTCTATGTTTAGTATTAAAGTGATGCCAGGGTGATTACACCTCAGGATTCTTATATAAATAAATAGATACCTGTTTTTATTTGAATTTTGGATTTTCAATAATAATCAATTCTAAGATACTTTTAATCTAGGTTTCATAGCATTGATGTTGTTTAGAGATATATCATGGCAAACATTGAACTTTAAATTTTCTCTCTGAGAATATTGTTTCCAAAGCGTGAATGTTAGAACAGAAAAAGGACTTCAGAGACATCAACCGGAGCTAAAACTCAGAACTGAGGCATACTTACGTGCCACTAGTTTATGAGGAACTGGAATACCAGGCAAGCAGAAAAAAGAGAAGAATGAAGCCAGGGAGAAGGAAGTCAATAAGAGGGTGTGATACTAATCTGGTACCAATGGTAACTAAGTGCAAATGATTGTGTGCTCATAGGACTCTTCTGAGGGTACAGAATTCTTGGTTCCGAGGAAGTCCAAGGAGAGGCAGAGGAGGAAGGATGAGGAAGCATTCACACACCAACCTTTCTGATCTAAATGAGGAATGTTGGCCCCTAGAGGATGTTCATTTCACAGCACCTGCTTTTTTGTTTTTTTCTACCTGCACAGGACTCAACTAGGTCTTGGGAAATCACAAGCTTCTGTGGCAAAAAGGCAACTTCACAACTTGGCTCCATAAAAGGGATGTGCCCTGGTACCCAAGCAAGGCTCCATTGTGTTGTGCCTACCTGAAGGAAGAAGCCCATGAAGAGTTGGTCATGATAGCAGTTACTTAAGTGGAAAAAATTGCCAAAGCTGGAGGCAGATGAGGCCAAGAGAAATTGAATTGGCGTAAAAGAGGTGCTGTAAGCAAAGAGAAACTTATTTATTCATATCTGAACTAAAATTTATAATTTAGGATTAATTTATTAACCTGCACATCCATTTAAAAGTATGCACTAACAATGATATCTGAGTGAGCACCTTATTATGCACATTGTACTTTATTTTCATTATGGTGCTAATATTTATTTATTTAGCTAGTGAAGATACTCAAATACCCTGAAGAATAGTTGTATAGTATTAACAAGAGATTTCTGAGCTATTTATTTTAAGATTGAAATAATGTTAGGATCATAAGAAGCTTAAGCACGGGCTCATCTGGCTTGAGCAAGGCTCACCAGCTTGAGTTTAAGGTTGCTGGCTTGAGCAAAATGTCACTTGGTCTGCTGTAGACCCCTGGTCTAGGCACATAAGAGAAAGCAATCAATGAACAACTAAGGAGCTGCAACAAAGAATTGATTCTTCTCATCTCTCTCCCTTCCTGTCTGTCTTTCCCTATCTGTCCCTCTCTTTGTCTCTGTCACAAAAAAAGTCAAAATGCCATAGCCATTTTATTGACCTTATAATTTTTTATAGTCCTTTCAAATGTATTTCACAAACATTTTTTAAGACTTTATTTATTCAATTTTCAGAGAGGAGAGAGAGAGAGAGAGAGAGAGAGAGAAAGGGGAGGAGCAGAAAGCATCAACTCCCATAATTACCTTGACCAGGCAAGCCCAGGGTTTCCAACAGGTGACCTTAGTGTTCCAGGTCAACGCTTTATCTCACTGTACTGCCACAGGTCAGGCAACCTTATGATAATTAACATTTCTATTTTACTTTGACTTCCTTAAGAACTCAAAATTTTCTTCAAATTTCTCTCTCTATATATATATATATATGTAGTTTAATTCATATTTATATATAGATATTCTTTTGTATTTTTTTCTTTTTACTGAATTTATTGGAGTGTCACTGGTGAACCAAATTTTATATATTGTAGGTTTCAGATGCACAATTCTACAACACATCATCTATTCACTGTTTGTTAACCGTATTTGTACTTTTATATAATATTTATATTTAAGTTTGAAAAGAATGTAGTTAGGGATCCTAATTGGATTCCCTTCCTCCTCTTTATGAGTACTGAAACTTAAAATACAGAGGGCAAATCACACATAAGTGAGATAACTATATGATGTCTTCTCTATGTAAAATTGTCTTTGTTCACCAATTGTTTTTTTAATTCAGAATCACATTCTCTAAGATCTTATTTATGACCAATTATACTTTTCTTGAAAGGAATATCTTTTGGCCATGAGAATTTCTGCTAAATACTTTCAAAGCTTAAGATAAAGATGCAAACTCTGTTTCAGTGCAGAACACTTCTTTGCTAATATACCCTTTTTGAAAAAAAAATATTTTGTTTATTTATTTTTAAATTAAGTGAGAGGCAGGGAGGTAGAAAGACAGACTCCTGGATCATACAGCCAACCAGGATCCACCCAGCAAGCCTCCAATGGGAGATACTCTGCCCATCTGGGGCCATTGCTCGGTTGCTCAGCAACAAAACTATTTTTAGCCCCTGAGGTGAGGCCATGGTGCTAACCTCAGTACTGGGGGCCAACTTGCTTGAATGAGCCATGGCTGCAGTAGGGAGAGAGAGAGAGAGAGATAAAGAGAAAGAAAGGGTAGGAAGAAGGGGTGAAGAAGCAGATGGTCGAATCCCCTGTGTTCCCTAACTGGGAATCAAACCCAGGACCTCCACACACTGGACCAACTCTCTACTGCTGAGCAAACTGACCAGGGCTTTTTCTTTCTTTCTTTCTTTCTTTCTTTCTTTCTTTCTTTCTTTCTTTCTTTCTTTCTTTCTTTCTTTCTTTCTTTCTCTCTTTCTCTCTCTCTCTTTCTCTCTCTCTCTCTTTCTTTCTTTCTTTGTGAGAGAAGGGTAGATAGTGAGGCAGACTCCCGCATGCACCCTGACCAGAATCTACCTGGCAATTCCATCTGGGGTCAATGCTTGGGTACCGAGCTATTTTTTGTGCCTGAGGCTGTTGTGCTTAGACCAACCATGCCAACCTCAGCACCTGGCTGCACTCAAACCAAACAAGACACTGGCTGTGTGAAGGGAAGAAGGAGAGAAGGGGAAGTAGGAATGGGTAGAAGCAGATGGTAGCTTCTCCTGTGTGCCCTGACCAAGAATGGTACCTGGGACATCAATATGTGGGGCTGATGCTCTATCCAATGAGCCACTGGCCAGTGCAAGAAAACTCTTCTAAAATTAACTAAAATGTGCAAAAAATATTCAAAACAAATTTAAAATGAATGTTTGACTGAACAAGAAAAAAGGAAAACCTCAAAAGTCAAAAATAAATTAATAGTTAAAAAGTTCAGAGAAAAAGTGAGTGAGATAAAGATAGAGTGGGGAAGGAGAGAGGAAGGAGGAAAAGAAGGAAATAAGAAGGAAGAAAAAGACTCAAACCAATTTTAGCCATTTGGATAACTGCTGAAATCAAATAAACTTGTTTCTTTCTCTATCTCCCCCCTCTTCTTCTGTCCCTCTCTCTTTCTCATTTTGTTAATTATTTTTGCATATGTTGACTCTCACGATTTTAAGATTGTTTTGCCCTAAGTTTTACCCTTGAGTCACTATCAGATGTCTCTCACTTTAATGACACTCCTAGGATTAAGGTCAGCTTTGTGTGATATTGGTATATCTACACCAGCTCTTCTTTGTTTAGTGCTGCATAATTAACAATATTATATAAAATTGTATTGACAAACATCCAATATCTTAGAATAAATCCAATGTAAAAGCTATGAATTTCACATGAAAACAAAAAATTCATTGTTCAAGGAAATAAAAAAAAATCTAAATAAATGGTGGAATATATCATGTATATGAATTGTCAAAATATATTATAATGATGACAATTCTCTGTACATTAATATAAGGTCTACCAGAAAGTTCTGTCCATTTCTATCACAACAAGTTTCAACACGAGAGCATGTTTGTTTGGCGCATGTGTGCCTCTCTATTTTTATCACTTAATGTATACATACTGACTTAGCAAATTAACTAAAACAAAGTCGATTCACGTTAGTCTTATGTGTGAAGTGCTAGTGTACCCATGGCTACTGATAAAGTTCATTTACACCACTGTAATTTTTACAAATTTCAACAAGGAATAAATGCTACAGAAGCTATCAATAAATGCTACAGAAGATATCAAACAAGCACTGGTTCAATTTTTCGCATCGAAAGATAAAACATTTTTCAAAAATGGGATATACAAATTGCCCTCACACTGGCAAGAAATCATTAATAATAATGGCAATTATATTATTTAATAAAGTTTATTGATGGTAAGAAAAATTTGTATTTTGTTTTATTCCAAAAATGGACAGAACTTTCTTGTAAACCTTATATATACAAAATATAATTTCAATAATTTTTTTCTTTAGCAATAATTGCTTATTACATTATAAACCTTTCAGAGCATTGCAAGACTCCAGAATAATCGAGGGAATCTTTAAGAAAATGAACAAAGCTGGAGGACTTACACCATCATATTAAGACATATTACAAAAGTATAATAATTTCTAATGTAGCATTTATTTAGTTTATTTAATCAAAGAAACTATAGTGATATTTCATAAATATTACCATGTAAATTTGAGTGGCTAAAACATTTAATCCATGATATGACTTACTTTTTCCTAAAAGTTCATGCTTATTGTTCTTAGCAAATGAGAAAAAATTTAGTTGAGTGGTATGCTTTACCTGTCATCAGCATTGCTCTTGGGGCAGTTTTATAAAATGACATGTGTTTTGTTTCATCAGTCTCCTTAGAGAATTAAATAATCATAAATCAAAATATATAAAAAATATTAGTAAATTGATTAACATGTAGTGAACTGATAGTATACTATAAACAAACAATATACAGGGGTGGGTAAAAGTAGATTTACAGTTGTTTGGATAAAAATAGTACAAATAAATAATGCAATAATTAATAAATAAGTAACAATAGAAAAATAAACTTTTGCATACTCACAACTCTAAACCTACTTTTGCCCATCCCAGTACCTCAGGGAGTATAATGGCTCCTCAGCAAAAAACTGTTAATGTAACTCACCATTTAGGTCAATTAATGGAAAATGCCATGAAGCATCTGTATATATTCTAGGAGGCATTTGGTAATAGTCCAAAGTCATTAATGTTAAACACAAACAAACAAATAATACTATCAGAACATAAATACAATTTCTCAGCCTACTTGAAAGTACTTTTCAGAAACCTAAAGTCAACAAGAAAGCATGAAATTATGTGGATATAATGAGTGTCTTAGAGTAAAAACTGTATTTCTCTCTGAAAAGAAAGTGTTTTCTATATGTGTGAACTTAGAAGACTCAATGAGAGTTATGAACCTAGTGCATTAAACTGTCTGCCAATATTATCATTAATGACACCCAGTTATTTCATTAATCCTTTCTCTAATTTATTCTCATTATTTTAATGAACACTATCAAAAGCCTACTTTTTGTAATATTTACATTAAGTATGTGTGCAGATAAAAGATGAGTTAGATAAAAAACTTGCTTTCTAATAGCTTTTAAAATTATTTTACTCATATATTTGTATTTCATAAGTACATATTGATGCTTACATTGTCTGAATTTATATGCATTTTTATCAGGTAAATTATCTATGATAATTTTAATAGATAATTAAATTTAGATAATTTTAATGTCTTTGTATATGTGTGTGTATAGGTAGATGGGAGCAGTGGGATTGACTTAACTGAGTTGAAATACAAATCAAAATTAAATTGATCCATCTAAAACCATAAATATAGGTATTTATGTTTAAATAGTTCACTGAATAAATATGTTTAAATAGTTCTCATATGTATGTAACTAATGGAATTTATTAAAGAAATATATTAAAACATGTAAAATACAGTAAATGTGTAAAACTTTATTTTGATCAATTTTATTTGAAACAAACACTTGGCTTCTGAAGTTAAATAAATCAATATTTTCTCAATTATGACAATAATGATAATACATATGTTAAATTTAATTGTACTTCTGAAATATACAAATAACAAAAGTTCTTAGGTTTATATGCTTATAATTATTACTTTATCAATCTGTCCCTTTGAGTGAATATGTTAACTTAATTTTGACCAAATTAAATGCCAGAAATAATATATTATGTTTCATATGTTACTACCTACTAAAATCATAATGCTGATTTATTGCTGTGATCTCCTATTTAAAGCTTGAACAAGAACTATTAAACTCACTCTCATTCCAGAAGGGAAATTTTTATTATTAACAGATGCATTCTAACTGGGGATCTCATGCTACTATGAAATATGAATCTTACTTCAAGATGCATTTATTCATTATATGTGTATAGGGACCGAGAGGTTCAGCTCTGGGCTCAGACTGTATTCTTGGCTCCTGTTGTCATCAGCTTCCTAAGTGATTCTGCTCCCCTAGTCCCGAGAGACCTGCTCATTGTTATATTTCTTCCTGTGTAAACACTGTTTTACCAGTGCAGATGAGTGCTCTCTTCTCCTCCCTACTTTACTCTAATAAAATCCCCATTTTTCACAAACAAGAGAACATTTATTTTTCCTGCCTCATTTTTCAAGTACCAAATCATGGCATTTCAAATTTTAAGTAAACAGAATGTCCAATTTTTCATAGTGACAGTAACTGCATTGATGTATGAACCTGAAACTCCAAATGACTTAGTCCTGATGATATTTGAAGAAGCCCCTTGTATTTTTAAAACATGCCAAAGTTATTGGTTCTGGCATTGCATTTTAGCCCTTGCTTAGGTAAGTTTTTAATAAGCTATGTTTCATTATAAAGGGTAGTTTCTTGTTATAAATTAGATCCCATCTGCTAAAATCTCCTCATTAGAGGTTCTAAGGACAGATAGTACGATTTACTCATTACTTAAATAAATCTCCTAAATTTGCAGGCTGTCCTATAGACTTACTTGGAAGCAGTGGAAACAATGACAAATATGAAACATATATATATTTTAACCTTTTGAGTGAACTGCAATACAAATATGTCTAGACAATCTCAGAAATGGACAGAACCTGTTTTCTTGTCTGGATATCCTGGGAAGAAAATAAGCATCACAGCAATTGCCTTTTCATTTTTGTTCCAGTCACAGAACGTAGACATGTGTTTTGAGGAGAAAGTACTTGTAGATGTAAACATAACATTGTGCCTGTCCCTTGCACTGGCTTGTGTGAGTGGACAGTGATGAATGAAAAGAGCTGTGATAAGCAAGTATTCACTTCAGATCTAGGGTTTCCATCTTTGAAGAGTGACTGGCTAGGAACCCATGGCTAAAGGAGTGCCAAAAGGTACTTCCTAGTTTTTTTCCATGACTGTAGTAGGATAAAGTGATTTAGTTCAGTAGTTCAAAGATTAAGACCTTGAATCCAAATGCAAAGTTGTGAAACCTTCCTCTACTCATTTTATCCTTGTGGGACTTGGGGGTGGGGCAGCTCTGCAGTCTTCATGTTTGTGTTGACATATAACTGACATAGAAGATAACTATATCTATTTAAAGTATGTAATTTCTAACACATTAACATATTTAGGCACCTAATTTTTCACAAGTAAGATAGTGAACATAGTCATCAAACCCCCAAATTCTATCATGCACTTTGTGATTCTCCCACTCCACCCCCTCTGCCTCATCCCCTTGTCCCAAGAAATCACTGACCTGCTTTTCATTATTATAAGTCCATATTTTCTGAATTTTTATAATAATGAAATTGTACTCTTTTTTTTCACTAAACATTAATTTCAAGAGTTAATTATTCTTGTATTGTGTATTCCCTTTTTAACGCTGAGTAGGATTTTATTGTGTGGATTTGCCACTTTTTGTTTATACCCCTGCTAACAAACATTCAGGTTGTTTCAAGTTTTTAGCTATATTACAAATAAAACAACTATGAACACTCTTGTACAGCCTTTTGACAACTTTTTTTTTAAGGTCCACTAAATATCTAGGATTAAAATAGCCGAGTTATATATAGAGGGCATATATGTAACACTTTTTAGAAACTGCTCAACTGTTTTTCAAAGTAGAGTATTTTACCTTTCTACCTGAAAAGTTTGAGAATTCATTTCACATGTCCTTGCCAACACTTGTATTGTCAGCTGTTAAACTATAGTCTTCTGACTTATGTAATGGTATTCCACTCTAGTATTAATGTACATTTCCCTAAGGTCTAGTGAACTAAAACTGTGTTAGCTTCTTTCCTGAAGTGTCTGTTCTAGTCATTTGCTCATTTCTTAATAGATTATTAATATTCTTATTAGGTTTTAATAATATGTATTCTAGAGGTAAACTTATTATCTAGATAGCAAATATTTTTCCCAGTTTATATACTGGCTTTCAATTCATTTAACAGTACTTTTTTTTTTTTAAGAATTTTTAATTTTAAATACATTGCAATTTATCATTTTTTTATGAGCTTTGGTTTTATAATTGTATATAAAAAAGTTTTGACTTATCTAAACTTCTAGAACAGTGTAGATTTAGGTTTATATTTATGTCTTTGATATATTTTGAGTAAATGTTTATATATGGTATCCAAATCTATTTCTATATGGATAGTCAGTCATTCCAGCGCAATTTGTTGAAAGAATCTATTCTCCACTGAATTACCTTTGTAACTTTTTCACAAATCATATCGTGACATTTGTCAATATGTGTTATACATATATAGATATTTTTGGGAGTCTATATTCAGGTACAAGAAAATAATTTGACTCTATGACAATCTAATACTTTAGAATAAGCTATATAGTAAGTATAGCTTTGTAATATAACTTTATACTGAATCATCAAGTCTGCTTTTATTAATTTTCTCAGTTTTCATTTTTTTATGAATAAATTTTTATTTTAATGGGGTGACATCAATAAATCAGGGTATATATATTCAAAGAAAACATTTCCAGGTTATCTTGCCAGTTAGTTCTGTTGCATACCCATCACCCAAAGAGAGATCATCCTCCGTCACCCTCTATCCAGTTTTCTTTGTAGCCCTCCCCCTCTCCCTCCTTCCCTCCCCCCACCCCCCGTAACCACCACACTCCTGTCCATGTCTCGTAGTCTCGTTTTTATGTACCACCAATGTATGGAATCTTGCAGTTCTTGTTTTTTTCTGATTCACTTATTTCACTCCACATAATGTTATCAAGATTCCACCATTCTGCTGTAAGTTATCCGATGTCATCATTTCTTCTAGCTGAATAGTATACCATGGTGTATATGTGCCCCATCTTCTTTATCCAGTCTTCTATTTTTTTACAGTGATTAAAAGCCTTTAAGCAAACTCTTGGCCAATAAAGCAAGAATCCATAAAAGAGTAGTGTCCTTAACATGTTCACCAAGTCCAAGTTGGCCCCATCACCATGTCAAATCCCTGAAAAATGCAACCCACCCACAGTTCAGTCTGTTAGGAGCTGTCACAGGGAGCAGGAGTCCAGGAAAAGTCCACCTCCAGGAAAAGTCCAGATGGCACTGGAATTGTTGTCACCATTCTATACTTTGCAGCTCATGTCCAAGTCCCAATGACCGCTGCTTCTAGCTGGTAATGATTCAGGTAGACTGGAAAAGCCATTTGCAGCATACGTGGATATGGAGCTTCTGTTCTCCTCTGCCTGGAGAGATGAGACCAGGTTGCTTTTCCCTGGAGCTCTGCGACTGTGGCTTGGTAAAGAACCTTGGAATACACTAAGCTGGGTGGCAAAGGTAGATTCATAATAGAAGTTGTCAAAAGGGGGAAAGAGAGCTCTAAATTAGGAGTAGGTCCCAGCCTGAAATATGAGTGGGGCATTGAGGTAGGAGGGATAAAGGAAACACTATATATTAAGCAAAGCAGCAGAAAATAGGACTATCAACACCCACAACAGAGATCTTTGAGGGAAGAATAAAAAACCTGACTATTCAGGCAAAACATTTAAGTGGCCCTTGTGCAAATGAGATCAGTTTACCTGCTTCTTGGAAGAAATACCCTAGGCTCGTCCACAGTGTCATAGATGAGGCCAACGGCCCTGGGCACCTTCAGCCTTCAGTGGCAAACCCCAGCTTTGTGGGCAAGGTTAGGTCATAGGTGGCTGGAGCAGGGCTGGAAGAGACTGAACCCTCCCTTAGAGGAGCGAGGGGGAAGCCTAACTTCCAGTGTCCCTGTTTCCTCACAGCAGAGGCGTGTAAGCCTGGCAGGCTTTAGCTCAATGACCTTCCTTTCCACTATTGAAGCAGGACCCAGATGGCATCCTATGAGACCCCTTTGGGGTGTTGGAGCCTTTAAGGGTGTATCCTAAAAGCTGGTAGTTCCCTTGATCTCTATTGGGCTTTTTCTGCCTCTAGGTATCTTAAAAACCATGCTCAGAAGATCTCGCTGAGGGGTTTGAGGATCCCCATCCGCCTATATAAGTCTTTTCCATATATCTGGAGCTATTTGGAAAAAGACAAAACAGTGTTATTAGCTGGATCTAATAAAGAAGGTAGTAGTTTGCAGGCAAAAAAATTTGGTGTCTCCTGTTCGTCAGCATTCAAAAGAAATGTAAAAAAAATTTTTTAAGTGAAAAGCATGATATGGTTGACCCGTAGGAGTTCCAGGATATGACTACCCCCTTTTAATTTTTTTTAATTGCCCTTAAAAAGTTTGCTGAGTACAGTTTAATAATACCTTAACTTTAAAGATTGTAAGCATGACAAAATACAGTAAATGCTTTTGCTCCATATGCATGAGCATTTTCAGTTTAGCCAGTTTAGGAAATCCAATAATAGAACAATGCATACAGACAATGAGCTATAATATACTTAGCAGCCTCTCTTGTTCTGACAGAGGTCACTATAGATCTGGAATATGTATCCAGTGTAATGTGGACATACGACTGTTTGCCAAATGAAGGTATATGAGTAACATCGCTCTGCCAAAGCTGTCCTGGTAGGGGTCCTTGAGGGTTAACTCCAAATGAAGGAGTAGTATAGGACCCCTTGGACAGGATTTCCCACTCTGCCATGCTGCTTCCCGAGAAAGTTGAACTGTTTACACTGGGCTGCAGCGTTCTGGTGATGAATAGTATGAGACTGACTTGCTCGGTCTGTCATGGTTGCTCCATATAATTTTCTTTTGGGTAGCTTGATCAACAAGGGCATTCCTAGGCCCTGGCTGGTTGGCTCAGTGGTAGAGCATCGGCCTAGTATGCAGGAGTCCCAGGTTCAATTCCCAGCCAGAGCACATAGAAGAAGCACCCATCTACTTCTCCACCCCTCCCCTTCTCCCTCCTCCCCGTCTCTCCCCTCCCCTCCCGCAGCCAAGGCTCCACCGGAGCAAAGCCATTCTGAGCACGAAGGATGGCCCCATGGTCTTTGTCACCAGTCACCAGAATGGCTCTGGTTGCAACAGAGCAACACCCCAGATGGGCAGAGCATTCCCCCCTGGTAGGCATGCCAGGTGGATCCCGGTCAGGCGCATGCGGGAGTCTGTCTGACTGCCTCCCCATTTCCATCTTCAGAAAAACACAAAATAAATAAATAAAAGAAAAATACAACAACAACAAAAAAAAGCAAAGAAAAAAAAAGGGGGGCATTCCCTTGTGCTAAAGCTCCAGGGAGCATGGAGTGAGCATGAGTATGTCCTATGAAACATGGAGCTCTCTGTTGACATATAAGTCTTTGAAGAAGGAGGAACAGCAGAAATAGTTCATCACATTTGTCCCTAAAACAGCAGTCTTTATAGTGGAAACACCATAAGTAAATATTTGCTGTCTGTCTATAGATTAAGGGGGGAATATGGCAAATGCTGAAAAGCCATGATCTTTGTGCCCCTCCCCTCCTCCAACTCCCTCCCTCTCCTTCCCCCACCCTGTAACCCCAACACTGTTGTCCATGTCTCTGAGTATCATCTTTATGTCCCACCTATGTATGGAATCCTATAGTTCTTAGTTTTTTCTGATTTACTTCTTTTGCTCAGTATAATGTTATCAAGGCCCATCCATGTTGTTGTAAAAGATCCTATGTCATCATTTCTTATGGCTGAGTAGTATTCCATAGTATATATGTACCAAACCTTTTTAATCCACTTGTTTTCTGATGGACACTTGGGCTGTTTCCAGATCTTTGCTATTGTGAATAATGCTACCATAAACATGGGGGTGCATTTCTTCTTTCCAAACAGTGCTATGGTGTTCTGGGGTATATTCCTAACAGTGGTATAGCTGGGTCAAAAGGCAGTTCAATTTTTAATTTCTTGAGGAATCTCCATACTGTTTTTCCACAATGGCTGCACCAGTCTGCATTCCCCCAGCAGTACAGGAGGGTTCCCTTTTCTCCACATCCTCGCCAGCACTTATTCTGTGTTGTTTTCTTGATGAGCGCCATTCTGACTGGTGTGAGGTGATATCTCATTGTGGTTTTAATTTGCATTTCTCTAATCATTAGTGATGTTGAACATTTTTTCATATGCCTCTTGGCCATCTGTGTGTCCTCTTTGGAGAAGTGTCGATTCATTTCTTTTGCCCATTTTTGGATTGGATTGTTTGCCTTCCTGGTATTAAGTTTTACAAGTTCTTTATACATTTTGGTTATTAAACCCTTATTAGACTCAATGTCAAATATAGTCTACCATTGTGTAGTTTGTCTTTTTATTCTGTTCTTATTGTCTTTAGCTGTGCAGAAGTTTTTTAGTTTGATAAAGTCCCATTTGTTTATCCTGTCTTTCATTTCACTTGCCTGTGGAGACAAATCAGCAAATATATTGCTGCGAGAGATGTCAGAGAGCTTACTGCCTATGTTTTCTTCTAAGATGCTTATGGTTTCACGACTTACATTTAAGTCTTTTATCCATTTTGAGTTTATTTTTGTGAGTGGTGTAAGTTGGTGGTCTAGTTTCAGTTTTTTGCAGGTAGCTGTCCAATTTTCCCAACACCATTTGTTGAAAAGGCTGTTTTTACTCCATTGTATTTCCTTACCTCCTTTGTCAAATATCAGTTGTCCATAGAGCTGTGGCTTTATTTCTGGGTTCTCAGTTCTGTTCCATTTTTCTATGTGCCTGTTCTTATGCCAGTACAATGCTGTTTTGAGTACAATGGCCTTATAATATAACTTGATTTCAGGAAGTGTGATACCTCCTGCTTTATACTTCCTTTTCAAGATTGCTGAGGCTATTCATGTTCCCTTTCGGTTCCATTTAAATATTTGGAATATGTGTTCTATATCTTTGAAGTAAGTCATTGGTATTTTAATTGGTATTGCATTGAATTTATAAATTGCTTTGGGTAATATAGACATTTTAATGATGTTTATGCTTCCTAACCATGAGCACGGTATATGCCTCCACTTATTCGTATCTTCCCTGATTTCTTTTATCATTGTTTTATAATTTTCTGAGTACAAGTCTTAATCTCCTTGGTTAGATTTATTCCTAGGTACTTTATTTTTTTGGTTGCAATGGAAAAGGGGATTGATTCCTTGATTTTTCTTTCTGACAGTTCATTATTAGTGTATAAAAATGCCTCTGATTTCTGACTATTGATTTTATATCCTGCCACCTTGCCGAATTCATTTATCAGGTCTAGTAGTTTTTTGACTGAGACTTTAGGGTTTTCTATATACAATATCATATCATCTGCAAATAATGATAGTTTTACTTCTTCTTTTTCAATTCAGATGCCTTTTATTTCTTCTTCTTGTCTGATTGCTGTGGCTAGGACTTCCAGAACTATGTTGAATAAGAGTGGTGAAAGGGGGCACCCCTGCCTTGTTCCTGATCTTAAGGGGATTGCTTTTCATTTTTGCCCATTGAGTATGATGTTGGCTGTGCGTTTGTCATAGATAGCCTTTATCATGTTGAGGTATGTTCCCTGTATTTCCTCTTTGCTGAGAGTTTTGATCATGAATGGGTGCTGGACTTTATCAAATGCTTTTTCTGCATCTATTGAAATTATCATGTGGTTTTTCTCCTTTCTTTTGTTTATGTGATGAATCACATTGATTGATTTGTGAATATTGTACCAGCCTTGCCTCCCAAGAATAAATCCTAATTGATCATGGTGTATGATTTTTTCATATATTGCTGGATCTGGTTTGCTAATATTTTGTTGAGGATTTTTGCATCTAAGTTCATCAGGGATATTGGAATTTTCTTTTTCTGTGTTGTCTTTGCCTGGTTTTGGAATCAGAATTATACTTGCCTCATAAAAGGAGTTTGGAAGTCTTCCTTCCTCTTGAATTTTTTGAAATAGCTTGAGAAAGATAGGAGTTAGTTCTTCTTTGAATATTTGGTAGAATTCACTTGTGAAGCCATCAGTCCCATGACTTTTCATTTTTGGGAGTTTTTTGATAGCTGTTTCAATCTCATTTGTTGTAATTGGTCTGTTTAGGTTTTCTGATTCTTCCAGATTGATTTTTGGGAGATTATATGATTCAAGGACTTTGTCCATTTCATCTAGGTTGTCTAGTTTTTTGACATACAGTTCTTCATAGTATTTTCTTACAATATTTTGTATTTCTGTTGTGTCAGTTGTTATTTCTCCACTCTCGTTTCTAATTTTATTTATTTGAGTCCTCTCTCTTTTTTTCTTGGTGATTCTCATTAAAGGTTCATCGATCTTGTTTACCTTTTCAAAGAACAAGCTTCTGGTTTCATTGATCCTCTGTATTGTTTCTTTAGCCTCTATGTCATTTATTTCTGCTCTGATCTTTATTATTTCCTTCCTTCTATTAGCTCTGGGCTTTACTTGCTGTTTTTTTTTCTAGTTCTTTTAGATGCAGGGTTAGGTTGTTTATTTGAGCTTTTTCTAGCTTCTTGAGGTATGCCTATAATGCTATAAACTTCCCTCTCAGGCCTGCTTTTGCTGTGTTCCATAAATTTTGAGTTGATGTATGCTCATTCTCGTTTGTTTCTAGGAATTTTTAAATTTCTTCTTTGATCTCAATGTTAACCAATTTGTTATTTAATAACATGCTGTTTAGTTTCCACGTGTTTGAATGTTTTTCAATTTTTCTATTGTGGTTGATTTCTAGTTTAATGCCATTGTGATCAGAGAAAGTGCTCGATATGATTTCAATCTTCTTAAATTTGTTGAGATTACTTTTGTGCCATAACATGTGGTCTATTCTAGAGAATGTACCATGAGCGCTTGAAAAGAATGTATATTCTTCTGTTTTAGGGTGAAAGGTTCTGAAGATATTTATTAAATCAAGTTGATCTAATATGCCCTTTAAGTCTGCTGTTCCTTTGTTAATTTTCTTTCTTGAGGATCTATCTAGTGATGTTAATGGGGTATTGAAATCCCCTACTATTATAGTATTGCTGTTGATCTCACCCTTTAAGTCCATCAAAGTCTGCTTTATATATTTAGGTGCTCCTATATTAGGTGCGTAAATATTTATAATGGTTATATCTTCCTTTTGGATTGCTCCCTTTATCATTATGTACTGATCTTCTTTATCTCTAACTATGGTCTTTGTTTTAAATTCCATTTTGTCTGATATAAGTATTGCTACCCCAGCTTTTTTTTCATTTCCATTTGCGTGAAATATTTTTTTCCATCCTTTTATCTTCAGTCTGTGTGCATCTTTTGATTTAAAGCGTGTCTTTTGTAGACAGCATATGTATGGGTCGTGTTTTCTTATCCACACAGCTACCATATGTCTCTTGATTGCATCATTTAATCCATTAACATTTAAGGTTATTATTGATATGTAATTGTTTATTGCCATTTTTTCTTTAAAACTGTATTCCTCTTTTGCTATATTCTTTTTTCCCTTTGATCTGTTTATAACAGGTCCCTTAGCATTTCTTGCAGCCTTGGTTTGGTTGCAGTGAATTTCTTGAGTTTTTTTTTTTTTTGTCTGTAAAGCTTTTTATTTCTCCTTCAATTTCAAATGATAGCCTTGCTGGATAAAGTAGTCTTGGTTGTAGGTTCTTGTTCTGCATTACTTTGAATATTTCTTGCCATTCCCTTCTGGCCTCAAGATTTCTGTTGAGTAGTCAGAAGACATCCTTATGGGGGCTCCATTGTGGGTGATAGCCTTTTTTTCTCTAGCAGCTTTTAATATTTTTTCTTTATCATTTAGCTTTGGTATTTTAATTATGATGTGTCTTGGTGTTGGTTTCTTTGTGTTTCTCCTTAATGGAGTTCTCTGTGCTTCCTGAACATGTGAAATGTTTTCCTGTCTTAATTGGGGGAAGTTTTCCACTATGATATGTTTGAACAAAGTCTCTATCCCTTGTTCTTTCTCTTTTTCTTCAGGAACCCCTATGATGCGGATGTTATTTCTCTTCATGTTGACACAGAACTCTTTTAGAGTTTCCTCAGACTTTTTGAGTCTCTTTTCTTTTTTCTGCTCTGCTTCTGTGCCTTTATTTATCATGTCCTCTATCTCGCTGATTCGATTCTCTGCTTCATCCATCCTGCTTTTAATTCCTTCCATTGTATTCTTTATTTCAGATATTGTATTTGTCATTTCTGACTGATTCTTTTTTATTATTTAAATGTCCTTTTTTATATTTGTTATCTCTTTATTTAGGTTTTCGTAATGGCCATCTATGGTTGTTCTAATATCTTTGAGCATCCTAACAATCATTATTTTAACCTCTGCATCTGGTAATTTGGTTATATCTGATTTACTTAGGTCCTTTTCTGGGGATTTCTCTTGGTTTATTTGTGTTGTATTTCTCTGCCTCCGCATTTTCTCTTCATGGGAGTGGCTGTGATCACACGCTCTGGTGCACAAGGGTTGGTGGCCTTGGCCTTTGCCCTGCCCCCATGTATGACGTTATGCTCGGTCCTGAGGACACTGGCGAGCACCTTTGCTCAGCTGCGGGTCTCCGCCTGTTTCAGTCTTTCGCCCTGCCCTTGTAGGTGGAGTCTGCTCGAGGAACGGCTGCTAGCCTTGGCTCTACCACCAGGCAGGACTGCGTGCCCAAGCTCAGCTCAGTAGCAGAACTCCACCTCTTCTGGGCTTTTGGCTCCACCCCTGTGGGAGGAGCCTGCTCCCAAGTCAGACTGCAAGCCTGGGTTGCACAGGCGGGTCAAGGCTGTGCTCCTGTGCCCTTGCTCAGGGGCCAGTCTCCACCCTTTTTGGGGTTCCTGCCCTTCTCCTGCAGGCTGGATTACAGGCTGCCGGCAGCTGAGCTTGACTGCTTTTGCACGCCCCCTTCTCCCAAGCCGGGCAAGATTGGGCTCACACCTGAGCCCAGTGGTGGCCAGCTGGCTTCTGCCCCTGCCAGCAGAACCGTGCTTTTGTCTCCTGCTGCCGCCCACCCTCTGGTGAGCCCTCTGCTGAGTGGGTGGGGGCGTTGCAGCTCGGACCCTAAGACTCACTACTGTAGACCCAAAAGCTCCCTCCTTCTATGTGACTCTGCTCTGAGTGCTGTGGGGGAGATTGTTTGGCTGCTCTCCTGCTTCCCTTTGCTGGTATTGCTGTTTCCGGGGGAAATATTCACTTCAGTTTTGGGGAGTAACTCGTCCCAGGGGTTAGGGTGTCTGTCTCCCAAAATGTTTCTCCCTGTGCCTCCTAGATTACACTCTCTTCCTGTTACTCTGGTCCTCTCTTCTCTCCCCATCCCCGGGAACCCCAGGTGAGTGGTTATGAGAGAGATGTTCTGTGTGGTCCCTTTAAGAAGAATCCTGGGTCTGAGAAATCAGACTTTTTCTCACAAGCAGTATCCTGACTTGTTTCCAGCTAAATACTGTCCTTACGCCTCTTCTAGGCTCTGGGGCTGCAGGCTGGGGCTTTGTTCCTGGGGCTCAGGATCCTTCCCCCTCTGCTAAACTCAGTTCCCGCCACACGAGTCTCTCCCTGCTGCTGTTCGCTCCAGGGAGCTGGACAGCCCTCTCCATGTTTCCTTTTTTCCTACCAGTCTTGGTGTGGCTTCTTCAGTGTTCCTTGGTTGAAGAGTCCTCTTAGTTTAGTCCAAAGTTGGTTTTTCTAGATGATAGTTCTTAAAATTCAGTTCTCATTTTTTAAAAATATATTTTGCTTTTCTATATAAATTCTTACTTGGCAATTTTATTTGAAAATGTAAACTGCAATTTTGATTGGGATTATAGAAAATCTATAAATCAATTTTGGGAGACTTAATATATCTTAAAGATATTAAATCTTCAGACTCATAAACCAAGTATATATAATTATATTTCCATTTATTTAGTTCTGTAATTCCTTAGAACAATGTTTTATAGTTTTCCATGAACAAGTTTTATACATCTTTAGTCAGATCTTTTTTTGTTGCTATTACAAATGATGTTGATTTTTTCAAAGTATATCTGATTTTTCTTTACTAGTATAAAGAAATAAAATTTTGTATCTTGAAATCTAGCTAAACTCACTTACTATTTCTGGTAGCTATTTTTTAGGATCCATCAGAATTTTTCATGGATTATCATATAATCTGTTCATAAAGACAATATTTTGTTTTTCTTTCTAATTAGCATGTCTGCTATTTATTTTTCTTGTTATTTTAAATATCGTGCTCTGTGTCAAACTCAGCATAAAGTCAATTAGGAGTTGTAAGAGCAGATGCTTATGTCTTATTCCTGATTTTAGGGCAAAAGTTTTCAATGTCCTACAATTAAGTATAATATTAGCTGTAATTTTTCATAAATGACTTGCTTATGTTAAATTTTCCTTCTATTCCTAGTTAGCTTAGAATTTTATTATAATTTTTATTTAATATTGTAAAATGATTTATCTGTGTCTATTAAGATGTTCATACAAAATAAAGAAAAAAGAAATTATCACACTTTTTTATTTGTTTATGTTTTTATTTATTCATATGGTGAATGACACTATTTTTCTAATAATACTAACATTTGTTTAGGATTTTTGTTCTAAGTTTATAAGGGATATTGATTTGTAGGGAGCTTTTTTTGTTTCTTTCTTCCATACAGTGTTTGCATGGTTTTAATATAAGGATAATGTTAGGTTTAAAGAATTCTTCACTTTTCTAAAAAGAATTTAAGCAGAATTGGTATATTTTTCTTAACTGTGTGTTAAAATTTACCAGTGAATCTATTTGAGCCCATTGTTCTTTTTGTGGGATGGTTTCTAACTACAAATTCCATTTATTTAAATTATATGGTGCTGTTCATGTTATTTATGTATTCATGAATGAGCTTTACTAGTTTATTTCAAGGAATTTGCCCATTTTCTCTAAATTGTCAAATTTATTAGCCTAAAGTTGTTCATAATGTTCCCTTATTCTTTAAATCTCTATTTGTATAGTGTTGTCAACATTATTCCTGATTTTGTTAATATTTGTTCTCTTTCACATTTTCCTGATAGTAGAGCAAGGGTTGGCCAATGTTTTTCTGTAAGATTCACATAGTACAGTAAAGATTTCAGGCAGTAGCCCATAGCAGGTCTCTGTGGCATGTTGATATAAACTTCATTAGTCATTTTTTTAAAATTAGTTTTATACATTCTTAGATTTGATTAATATTTTGTTGAGGATTTTTTATATACAGTTCATGAGAAATAGAGTCTAGAGTTTTGTTTTGTTTTTTCCTGTACTATCTTCATCTGTCATTCTTATTTTTTTAATGATATTTAAGCTTGGTACATAATTCTAGGTTGATAGGTTTTTGTTCTGTTTCATTGAGTCTTTTTACAGTAGATCAAAGATGTTGCTCTATGGCCTTTTTATTTGCATTTTTTCATATGAAAAATTTGCTGTCAACATTATCTTTGCTGTTGTATATACAACATTTCTCTTCCTCTGCAAATGTTAAGTTCTTGTTTCTGATTATGGTATGCTTTGGCTTAGGGTTTATTGTTTCCATGTTTCTTGTGCTGGGTTCATTGACCTTCTTGAATATGGGTTTGTTTTTTTCCCCAGCATATTTGACAAAATTTGACAATTATTCTGCAAATACTTTTCTTTCTCACACCTTGTTCTCTTCACCTTTTTAAACCCCAGTTACATGTATATTAGACTGTCCATTGATGCTCTGTTCATTTTGTTTATCCTATTCTACCTCTGTGTTTTATATTGGAATGTTTGTCCAACCATGTGTTCAAGTTTCTTTCTTCTGCCAGGTCTAATCTTTTATTTATTCTAGTCAATATATGTTTTATCTTTGCATTGTATTTTAAAAAGTATTTTTCCATTGATTTGAGAGAGAAAGAGACAGAGGAAGTGGGAGAGAGGGGAAGACAAAAAAGGACAGAGAGGAAAGAAGCATAAACTAGTTGTTTCACTTAGTTTGTCTATTTAGTTGTGTACTCGTTGATTGGTTCTTGTATACACCATGACCAGGGGTCAAACCAGAACCCTCTGGTAAACTAGGTCAACATTTTATCTGCTGATCTGCCCATACAGGCCTGTACTTTTTATTTTTTAAAGTTCACTTTGAATATCTTTTTTATATTCTTCCATATCTCTCTTTAACATTGCAAAAATATTTAATGCATTTATAATAACTTTTTATATTCTCATTTTCTAATTCTCACATCTGTGATAATTTCAGATCCACTATACTTTATTGACATTTTTTTGTAATTGGTAATTTTTTTTGCTTCCTCATAGGTCTGATAATATTTTATAGGCTGTGAGGTATTATGAATTTTACCTTGCTGGTCCTGTATATATTTGTATTCTCACAAAAATTATTAAGCATTTGTAAGGGGCACAGTTAAGTTACTTGGAAGCAGCTCTACCCTAGGGTCTTAATTTTAATTTTGTTTAGTAAAGTCAAGATGATATTTATTCCCTCTACTGCTGCAAAATGCTTCTGAGTAATCTACCTTGAATTATAGATTATATACTCTGGCTGGAGAACAGTATCAGGTATAATTCCCTCTACTCCATTTGAGGATTTTTTTCCCCAGGCTTAGATTCTTCACATGCATGCATGTTCATAAAACTACTGAAAATTTTTTGCAGATCATTAGTGATTGGGACCTGATATTTTGGGAAGCCATTATTCCACCTAAATGCATGCAGATATATTAATCAGTTATTGCAAAAAAAATGTAGCAAAACAAAACCAAAATCTCAACTACTGTTTTTCAGCTGATTCCATCAGGATTGACTGTGTTAGGCAGACACTGAATTTATTGCCTCCAGGTATGCTTTGTTTGTCTATATAACAAATGATAACTCCTAGGCCAGGCTCTTTACCAGCAGTTATAAAACATAACTCCTTGAGTTTGTACCCAAGAAGGGTTCTTTTCTAATAAAACTGTACTCAATTAAATACATATATATGTTATTTATTATATATTATTTATTTATATTTATTTATTATATATTATATTTATTTATTACATATTATATATATGCAATATAATATAATATAAACATATAATTTAATATATTTATATTTACATATATATTATATTTATTATATATAATATATACAATATAATATAATATAAATATACATATATAATATAAAAATATATATTAACATATATATTTATATATAGATACCATTTTGATAAATTCAGTGGAAAACTTAGCTATTCAACCAATTATTTTGCATTATGCTCACCAGTGCCACACAGAGCTTTTAATATTTTAACACATTAATTTTAAAAAAAATAAGCACATGTTGTAACAAGTGTACCCCTCTCGTGCAAGATATTGTTGGGGGAGGTTGTTTATATATGGGGATAGGGAGCATATGGGAATGATCTACATTCTGTTTAATTTTGCTTTTTATCTAAAACTGATCTAAAAATAGTTTATTAGTATAAGAATAAAAATAAATAGGGGCCCTGGTTGGTTGGCTCGGTGGTAGAGCATCGACCCGGAGTGTAGAAGTACTGAGTTCAATTCCCAGTCAGGGCACACAGAAGTGACCATTTGCTTCTCCATCCCTCCCCTTTCTCTTTTCTCTTTTTATCTCTCTCTTTCCTTTCATTAGCCATGGCTTTAATGAACAAATTGGCCCCAGGCACTAAGGATGGCTCCATAGCCGCCTGTCAGGTGCTAAAATATCATCAGCCCGAGACAGGAGTTACATGGTGGATCTCTGTCAGAAAACATACAGGAGTCTTTCTCTCTGCCTCCCTGACTCTAACTTGATAAAAATAAATAAATAAGTAAGTAAATAAAAAAAATAGGCCTCCAGGAATCTCTAGTCATTTGTATAATGCTTTAATGCAAGAGAGACATCAAGGGGGAAAAAAAATAAGATAAAATAAAGATATTAAAATTAATATCCTCATAGAGATAAAAAATATTTTGTGCCCATAAAAATATAAATGTATGTTATTTTTAACAAGGAACAACTAGAGAGAAATAAACTCATGGAAATTTAAAATATTCTAGTTAAATTTGATTTAAAAAGTCAATCAAAATTGAAAAGATAAACTAAAATAAATTTCTTTACAAGTTAGAAAATAAATATAAAGACAGTCAATTTACAGAATTCAATACTTACTATAGTATTTCCATAAGTAGAGAATGGGGAGGAATATAGCAAAAGAAAGTGGTTAAATGGAAATGTTCCGATTAAGGTAATTATCTTTTTAAACTAAAGAAGGCCTATTAAGTACCTCACAAAACAAATAGTAAAAACATATCCTGATGGGTTTATTGATGCAACCCCAGAAATAAGAAGTTAGGAAACAGTGTCTTGTGGGTTATAGAAAGAGGAATATTCTTATATAACATGTGTAAATCTTTCTGAAGGACTAGATATTTCTTAACATGTGTAAATCTTTCTGAAGGACTAGATGTTTCTATCTGTGAAAGATGCTTTGTTCCTTGAACTTAGATTAGAACTTACCCTTGGAAAAAATAATAATGTAATATCCAGGCTCCAAATAACAAGGCAGCAACTAACCATGCTTTAGTAAATTGAAGGTACTCTGTAAGGAATAAAACCCCTTTGTTCCTTATATAACACAAGGACAGGGTAAATCTTCCTGTGTAGCTGAGAGGCAGGTTAGAGATCCTCTCAAAAAGAAGGACTACTACTTTCATTCAATTCAGTGAAGAACAATATGGGGGAAAATGCCAAAGATTATGTTACTGATACTAATAAATAAAACTTTATCTTCTGTGAAGTACATCAATATCTCAAGCAAGTAAGTATTCTTACTTAGTATCTTTTAAAACCATTCTTCCTGCCTGACCAGGCAATGGAAATTAGAGCATCAGCCTGGGATGCTAAAGGCCCAGGTTCAAAACCCTGAGGTTGCTGGTTTGAGTGCGGGCTTACCAGCTTGAGTGCAGGATCATGGACATGACCCCACAGTCCCTGGCTGTAGTCCAGAGGTCACTGGATTGAAGCCCAAAGTCTCTGACTTGAGCAAGGGCTCAAATGATTCAACTGGAGCCCCCCAGTCAAGGCACATATTATAAACAACTAAAGTGCTGCAACTCTGAATTGATAATTCTCATCCTTTTCCCTTCCTGTTTGTCTGTCTCTCGCTCTTTCTCTTGCTAAAATAAAAATAGATAAATAAAACCCTCCTTCCCTATTGAATAAATGCTTGTTAACTAAGTCAATGTTACACTTGCTATAAAATATCGCTTCTCAATATAGTGATGAAAGTTGCATAATATGGTATTGACCTGATTGATAACTAGAAAGTTCTCCTCTAGGTTCTTACCTGTAGAGAAATAAGAACAATCCTATGTTTCTTTGTCAGAATATTAATGAGGCTTCTTTTCCCTTCTCTGCTGCTCATTTTTTACCTGCTTAGTGATGGAGCCAAATAAGCAAAATAAATGAAACATTACAAACAAACAAAATCATCTTGCTTGTTATGAAAGCTCCATATTTAGATTAGGTTCTCTGAAAAGAAAATAGATTAAACCCAACAGTATCAACTATAGTGAAATATTTTTAAAGGGTTCATTCCTTGAGGATTCTTTGTTTTAAATAGCAGGCATTGACAACATTTTAATATTCCTCTGGTGTGGAGAATAAGCATAGTGGAATATTAATTTGATATTTTATTCATTCATTCTCAATATTTATTAATCTTTCTCTCTTTTTTTTGTATTTTTCTGAAGTGAGAAGCAGGGAAGCAGAGAGACAAACTCCTGCATGCCCTTGACTGGGATCCACTGGCACACCCACTTGGGTGTGACGCTCTGCCCATCTGCGCTGTTGCTCCATTGCAACTGGAGCCATTCTAGCACCTGAGGCGGAGGCCATGGAGCCGTCCTCAGCACCTGGGCCAACTTTGCTCCAATGGAGCCTTGGCTGAAAGAGAGGAAGAGAGAGACAGAGAAAAACGAGAGGGGGAAGGGTGGAGAAGCAGATGGGTGCGTCTCCTGTGTGCCCTGGTCAGGAATTGAACCTGGGACTTCCACGTACCAGACAGATGCTCTGTTACTGAACCAACTGACCAGGGTCTCAATATTTATTAATCTTCTTTGAAGTATCATTTATTGTGCTAGGAACTGAATTCCATGTTTTATTGCAATATCAAAAAAGACTAAAATGTCTGAAAAGACTATTGTACTATTTCTTAAACCCGTGACAAAAATTACTGATCACTTGATTTTGAAGAAAATGAAGGTCAAGTAATTTGAGGTTAGTAGGCCTCTATTATACACCAAAAGGAAAATAACATACCATGAATAAAAACTTTAAGTAAAAGCCTCAGATCCTTAATATCACATTTTTTGACTTGGCTTTGAAAGTGAGGTGCCATTTAAGATTTTTTTGGAATGAACTCCACTTGGTTGTGATGTATTATATTTTAAATGTATTTTAAAATGTTTTACTTATTGATTGTAGATAATTTTATATATATATATATATATATATATATATATAGAGAGAGAGAGAGAGAGAGAGAGAGAGAGAGGGAATAATTTGTTCCACTTATTTATGCATTAACTGGTTGATTCTTACATGTGTTCTGATGAAGATCAAACCTGCGTGCAACCTTTTTGTATCAGGATAATGCTTTACCAAATGAGCTACCTAGCCAGGGTAGGATAGGTATCAAATTTTTGAATGTTTGGTAGAATTCACTAGTGAAGCTATCTGATCCTGGACTTCTACTTTTGGCAGGTTTTTGATGGTTATTTTAGTTCCTCTCTGTTGATCATTCTATTTACATTTTCCACTTCATCATGATTCAGTCTAGGAAGCTTATATATTTCTAGGAACATGCAAATGGCCAACATACATGTGAAAAAATGCCCAGGTTCAGTAGATATTAGAGAAAAGCAAATCAAAACTACAACAGCATACTTCCTCACACCTGTTAGAATAGCAATTATCAACAAGACAAGTAATAACAAATATTGGAGATATTGTGGAAATAAAGGAACCCACATTCACAGCTGGTGTAAAGGTAAGCTGGTAGAGCCACTATAGAAAACGTTATGGAGGGTATCTCCCTAAAAAATTTGAAAATATATATTTGCAAAAATATAGGCACTCCTATGTTAGTTGCAGCATTATTCATGGTGACAAATACATGGAAACAACCAGTGTCCTTCAGTAGATGATTGAATAAATAATTTGTACGTATATACAGTGGAATACTACTCAATATTAAGAAAAGATGAAGCACTACCATTTGTGACAACATGAATGTATCTTGAGAATGTCATACTAAACAAAATAAGTCAGACAGGCAGAGTTTAGAAACATACGATTTCACTCACAAGTGGAATATAAAGTTAAAGTAACAAATGAACAAACAAGAAAAACAAAAGCTCATAAACACAAATAACAATATGGTAGTTACCAGAGGGAAAGGGAGTGGGGGATAGTGTAAGGTAAAGGCGTTCAAATATAGAATGATGAGAAATTATTTGACTTTGGGTGGTGGGTACACAATGTAATATCCAAATCATGTATTATATAATGTATATATATAGGACAATAAGGGATATTGACACAACAGTATAATTCATAGTATAAATGAATGCAGAAGAAAGGATCCTGAGTAGTGATATATGTGAGTTCTGACTTTATACAATATTAAAGTTATATACACATTGTAAACTATTTCTATTTTCTCTTATTCTTAGGAAAAGGTTATTTTTAAAAGAAGATTCTCTGTACTCTTTAAGAATTGATTAAAAAACAAAAAAATCCTGCTGTTTATATACAGTACATTTTCTTTTCTTTTCCTTTTTCTTAAATTCAGCGAGAGGTTGGGAGGCAGAGACAGACTTCCTCATGTGCCTGACAGTGATCCACTCAGAAAGCTCACTAGGAGGTGATGTGATGCTCTGCCCATCTGGGGCCATTGCTCAGATGTTCCAACGGAGTTTTTCTTAGCGCCTTAGTCAAGAGGCCATGGAGCCATCCTCAGTGCTCAGGGCCAACTCACTCCAATTGAGCCATGGCTTTAGGAGGAGTAGAGTGAGAGAGAGGGAGAGAGAGAGAGAAATAAGAGGGGGAGAGGTGGAGAAGCATATTGGTGCTTCTAATGTATGCCCTGAATTGAACCTGGGACATCCATATGCTGGGCTAATGCTCTACCACTGAGCCAACCAGCCAGGACCACATTTTCTTAGAATATTAGCTTTCACTACAGAGTTAGAGATAACATTATTAAAAAAATAATAGTAAGAACTAAATATATATAATTTCAATGACACTAATAAAATATGTAACAATTCAAATCTATTTTACTTCCACTAACAAGTTTGTAGAGGAGTAAAATAATTTCCGATGAAGAAGGTGTATTACCAAGCATTCTTTGTTAATCTTACCTAATAATTCAAACTAAATTTATGTTTGTATATGAAAATGGCTAGTAGAGTACTCATACATTTAATATTTATTAAAAATAAATTATGTTTATTAGATCAGACACTGGTTTTTCATTTTCAAAAAGTATCACTCATTGGGAAAGATAGAAAACTTTTATTTCAAGTTGACAATTACTGTTGCAATTATAGTCATGCATCCATAAGAAAGAGGGAACATAGGGGAACAAACACTGACAACTATCTGCATTCTTTTCCTGCTGCCAGCTAATATCAAGGGAATTACTTTAATCAATTTGACTGAATGATAATTATCTCATCAAAACTGGAATTTCACCAAGAGAGGTAAGAGAAAAATACAAAGGTGATTATCTATTACTAAAATCAATTCGAGAAACTATTTCTCGAGAAACTAAAATGCCGTTGGAGTTAAATAATTGTATGTATTTTTCCATACTCTTCTAATGGTAGAATACTCAGGTTGGATCAAAGAACAATGTAATAATCTTTTAAACTATTGATTATTTAAAAGTATAATAATGGCAAGCCTTTTTTTTTCCTACTACTTGCTCTTTCCATGATATTTATTTTTTTCTCTTTTTCTCATTTGTTTTCCTCTTCACCTTCTGTCCTTCTTCTTTTCCCCTCAAAGAGGCTAAGTGTACAAAAGAGGAACATAAACGTGATGAAAAATTGGAGAGAAAATTATCCAGGAAAAGGTAAATGAACTAAATGTGTCACTGTAGAGATCATTTTTCTCTACTACTAAAGAGATGCTTTTCTATGCTGACTACAATTTAAAGATTTCTTTTTTACTGATATTTTACAATATCACGAAAACACGTATTTTTAAAGTAGGATTGACTATTATGAGGTAACAAAAGTTCTTATTTTTATAGATAAGAAAAGAGAGGCTTGCAAAATGTAAGTAATTTTCAGAGCTAAAATCTTTTACTTTTAAAAGTCAAGCCTCCTTATAAAAGAGGATATGGGACAAAAGAAAAATATATGGTGACAGAAAATGGTTTGACTTTGGATGGTGGACACACAGTGCAATAGGATCATAGAACTGATGATCCTATTAACCTATGTTATCCCAATAAATTTAACTTAAAAAAAAAAAGATGTAGGAGGCAAGGAAGCAAATGGTAGGTAAGAAGTCTAGAATAAGCCATAAAGAGTAACCAAATATTCTGCTATTTAAATATTTATTTAAATATTCAAGTTTCATGTACCTATAGGGCTTTGTATTAAAAAATTCACATAGTTAAATAATTTAAATCACTTTTTAAAACTATTTGGAATGTTAAGAGAGGAAAAAACTTTGCTCTATTCTCAAGGTTCTTTGGGCCGTCTTACAATCAAATAAAAGTGAGACAGCTAAACAAGAGAAAATAACTAAATTTAATGGATACATATGTATGGGAACCGCATATACATAAGACAGTCACAGATCCTACAAACACAAGAAGCTCACAGACAGAAAAGGAATTGGGTATATAAGACATTCTAAGGTAGGGATGGTAGAATACAGCATTGGGGTTTCAGAAGGTCATTGCAAGGAGAGCATGTGTTCAGTAAGTATTAGTTTGCCCTTCCATATAGATAAAAGTCCTTTCTGGTGATAACTCACCCTGGGCCAGGCTCATAATTTAAATTCTTCTAGATAGTTGGTGGGGGGGGGGGTGGTAAGGAAAGCAGAAGTTTCTCTTGAGCCTGCAATCTCAATTGTCTTTAGCTTAAAATATATTGATATAATTTCCATACCATTGAGATACATTGTGGAATGGCTCATCCTGAACTTCTACGGAATTGCAGAAACAAGATTATTCATATGCTCAGATAAAGTTGGTTACTATTTGAACTCCAAGCAGTTCTTTTCCAATAATCCATGTGTTATAAATAAAGACATTTTCTGAACTTGATCAACTTTGTTTTAGACAATTTAGCATTGTAGTACAAAAGTTACTATTTTCTTTATACCTTCCTTCTAGAGAACTATTATGGTGCCTGCTTTCCTATATGACAGGAACAACCAAGCTACCAAATTCAAAGCATTTACTTTTATTTATTTATTTATTTATTTTTTGTATTTTTCTGAAGCTGGAAACAGGGAGGCAGTCAGACAGACTCCCGCATGCGCCTGACCGGGATCCACCCGGCATGCCCACCAGGGGGCAATGTTCTGCCCATCCGGGGCATCGCTCTGTTGCGACCAGAGCCACTCTAGCGCCTGGGGCAGAGGCCACAGAGCCATCCCCAGCGCCCGGGCCATCTTTTTGCTCCAATGGAGCCTCGGCTACGGGAGGGGAAGAGAGAGACAGAGAGGAAGGAGAGGGGGAGGGGTGGAGAAGCAGATGGGCGCCTCTTCTATGTGTCCTGGCTGGGAATCGAACCCGGGACCTCGGCGCACCAGGCCGACGCTCTACCACTGAGCCAACCGGCCAGGGCCAAAGCATTTACTTTTATTTTCAGCAGTTTTTGTTTGATTTTTTTTTTCTTCAAAGTAGGTCAACTGGTTTCATTTCAACTAGTTTCTTTATAATTCTATTTCTCATAATGTAGCTCTTTACTGTGTTCAATTTGGGTGTTTTTCTAAGATTGAAAATGAGATAAGTAGTCAAGACAGGAGTTTAAGAGAAATTTGCCAGAATGGGTTTCAGTATGATTTACTAAGGACATAACTGAAACATTCTCCAATCCAAAATCCTATTGTTACCATAGAGACCCTACAAGCAAGTAATACTTTTTCCCAGTTGTTAATTCAGCCTTTAGAAATAGTTTGAAAAAAAATGCATGTGACATGTCATCTCAGAAAGATGCTGCTGAAACTGGAAGGATCGCATAGGCAAGACCTTGTCTGGCAGATTGGTTAACATGACCGCAGACCAGGTGATCCCTCCTCTGTTTAACTCTCATTAATATCAGCTTCTAGTACCTTAGCTTTGCATGCTGAAAAGATGGTGTATAGTTAAAATAACAATTCATCTTTTCTTAAAGACTTTTCTCTCTTCTAATTTGATTGAATGCAGATACATAGCACTGTTTACCATTTTGAAAAATGAAAATTTTAATGGCTTTTGTAGCATAAGAGCTATCAAAGTGCAGACAGAAGAAGCATGCACTTTGTTCTTTACTTTCAACTCCAAAAATATATCTTTATATGCAAGGACAGATCCCAATTTGGGATCCTCAAAGTCAGGCAATTTGACAACCATCTTTTAGAAAAAGAAGACAAAAATTAAGAGTATATTATAGGAAACTATTTATTTATTTAGAATGAAAAACAGGGAAGCTTAGGAACGGTTTATAAAAGGAAGAATTCATAAAGTTTAATTTTCATGAACTTCCTAGTAAACCCACTTTATTTGGCTGATAATTTTGTCTGTTGGCAAAAAGTCATGAATAGTGAATATATTTTACCATGCTGCTTTAGTGTTTTTTACCCCTTAATGGAAGTACTCCTTTTAAAATCATAAAGGTATTAATGTGCTAAAACTTACCCATTTTATAATGCCCTATGTGATAGTTGGAGTGACTAAATAGCTTTATTATCTCTCACATGTTTTCCACTATGTAAAGTGCTTGAAATAGCAATTAATTTGAAAAAAAGAAGAAATACTAATGGACTTATTTTTGTCAAAAAGTATATACAATAGTGCTAATAATTTTCTAAAAAATATATTTTTTTCTTTTTTAAAATAAGTAAAAATTGAAAATTATTTCTGTTAGCTAAGCAAAATAAATAATACCTGCATTTGTTTTTAAAAATCTAGAATACATGACAGTTTTATTCTGCTCAAATATGAAGGTATAATCAGGAATTTTCCTCTGTTGAAATGTATTATTCTTCAATGATGGATCAGTCTCAATTACTTTGAGATTTTGGTTGTATAGAAATAAATTGTGCAGTAAACTCTCTATATAACAAGAATTGAGAATTATCTATTCAACAACAAATTAAAAAGTGCCCTATTTTTTAGCAAAGGATATAAGCTCTGTTTAAAAAATTAAATCCTCTGGGCCCTGTGGCTTAGTAGTAGTAGAGTGTCTGCCCAGCATTTGGAAGTCCTGGGTTCATTCCCAGTCAGGGTACACAGGAGAAGCACACATCTACTTCTCCACCCTTCCCCCTCTCTCTTCTCTCTCTCTCTCTCTCTCTCCCTCCCTCCCTCCCTCCCTTCTGTATCCATGTCTGATTGGAGTGAATTTGTCCTGGGTGCTTAAGATGGTACCTGGCCTCACCGCAGATTCTAAAACAGCTTGGCTGCTGAGCATTGGAACCTTGCTGGGTGGATCCCCAGGTGCATGCGGAGAGCTGTCTCTGCATCCCCACCTCTCACTTGATAAAAATAAATATATATATAAAAGAAATCCTGTTCTAAGGATGGAGGTTTTTTCTTTAAACTATAGCCTTTTGTGGTACTGAAGATGGCAGCATAGTAGGCAGATGCACAGACTCCCAGCTCACACCACTGAACTGGATTACAAACTAATTTACGAACAATCAGCATGAAAAACCAACCCTGGAATACAAGAACAGCTCTCAAAAATCAAGGAGCAAAGAAGAAGCCACAACAAACCTGGTAGGGAGTGCCTGAATCTCCTCTGCGTACAGGAACAGAGGGGGGTGAGGCTGAAGAAAAAGAGCAGAAAATACTGCTCAGAGCCACTTGCCTGGTGATCAGGGAAAGAGGTGTGTTGAAAAGGCCAGCTTGTCTTCCAAAAAGAAAGGGGAGAGAGAGAGAGAGACAGACGGTGGAGGGGCAGAGGAATGCAGGGGCAACCTGAGTAGTTGACTCATCCAGTGCTAGAGGCAGCCATAGTTGGGGGAGGGGCTGATCCTTCCACAAAACAAAAGACTGAAGTGCTTCTGGGTCACAGATCTCCAGACATCTCTCCAGCTCCAATCAGTGCAACAAGACACAGCTGAAAACAATAAGTCGGGAGGAGGGGCAGTAACTCAGGTCTCCATGCAGATCCGAGATACACTTCCCCCTACTGAAGCTGAGAAAATACCCTGCCCCCAGAGTGAGTAACTGGCAGAACAGGCCTTCAGAGTCTCAGGTTACACCCACAGCATTCCTGGGTACAGTTCAAATAAGACCCCTGCTGAGATCAGTAAACAAGACTATCACCTGTTAAGAAAACAAACAAAACAAGACTTCAAAGCAGCCCAAATCTGACAGTGGAATTCAAATAATAGCTGATGCCAACCCCAGAAGACCTAGAAATAACACAATTGAAAACTGGAGGCAGACAACCCCAAGCCTAGACTCAACCAGCTCTACAAACAAAACACCCAAACACAGACATAATAGGAAGACAGAAAAGTGCAATCCGAATGAAACCACAAGAGAAACATCCAGGAAATGAACCAAGTGTTATGAAAATAACCAAACTTCTGAATGTGGAGTTCAAAATAATGATTGTAAGGATGCTTAGGGATCTTAAAACAACAATGGATGGTTATTACGAACACCTAAATAAAGAAATAGCAAGTATAAAAAAGGACATTGAAATATTAAAAAAGAATCAGTCTGAGATGACAATACAATATCAGAAATGAAGACTACAAGGAAAGAAATTAAAAACAGGGTGGATAGAGCTGAGGATCGAATTAGCGAGTTGGAGGACAACTTGAATGAAAGCAAGAAAGCAGAGAAGAAAAAAGACTCAAAAAGTCTGAGGAAATTCTTAGAGAACTCTGTGACAACATGAAGAGAAATAATATCTGAATCATAGGAGTTCCTGAAGAAAAAGAGAAAGATCAGGGGATAGAGACTTTGTTCAATCATATTATAGCTGACTGACCTGTGGTGGCGCAGTGGATAAAGCGTCAACCTGGAAACGCTGAGGTTGCCGGTTCAAAACCCTGGGCTTGCCTGGTCAAGGCACATATGGGAGTTGATGCTTCTTGCTCCTCCCCCTTCTCTCTCTCCCCTCTGTATAATGAATAAATAAAAAAAATCTTAAAAAAAATATTACAGCTGAAAACTTTCCTAAATTAATGCAGGAGAAACTCTCACAATTTCAAGAAGCAGAGAGAACTTCATTAAAGAGAAACTGAAAGCAACCAATACAAAGACACATCATAATTAAAATACCAAAGCTAAGTGACAAAGAGAAAATATTAAAAGCTCCTGGAGAAAAAAAAGCTATCACCTACAAAGGAAGCCACCTAAGGATGACATTCGACTTCTCAACAGAAACACTTGAGGCCAGAAGGAAATGGCAAGAAATATTCAAAGTAATGCAGAACAAGAACCTATAACCAAGATTACTTTATCCAGCAAGGCTATTATTTAAAATTAAAGGAAAACAAAAAACTCCCAGACAAAACAAACAAACAAACAAAAAACCTGAAGGAATTCATTACAACCAAACCAACCTGCAGGAAATGTTAAGGGGCCTGTTCTAAACAGATTAAACTGGGAAAAAAATATACCAAAAGAGAAATACAGTTTTAAAGAAAAAAATGGCAATAAACAACTACATATCAATAATAACCTTAAATGTAAATGGATTAAATGATCCAATTAAAAGACATAGGGTAGCTGCATGGATAAGAAAACAAGACCTGTACATATGCTGTCTACAAAATACACTCCATAAAACAAAGGATGCACATAGACTAAAGGTAAAAGGATGGAAAACACCATTTCATGTAAATGGAAATGAAACAAAAGCTGGGGTAGCAATACTTATATCCTACAAAATGGACTTTAAAACAAAGGATATAGTAAGAGATAAAGAAGGCCACTGTATAATGATAAAGGGAGCAATCCAAAAGAAAGAAAAACTATTATAAATATCAACACCTAATATAGGAAGACCTAAACATATAAAGCAGACTTTGATAGATATAAAGGGCGAGATCAACAGCAATACTATAATAGTAGGGAATTTCAATACCACACTAACATCACTAGATAGATCCTCAAGGAAGAAAATTAACAAAGAAACAGCAGACTTAAAGGACACACTAGATCAACTGGATTTAATAGATATCTTCAGAACCTTTTACCCTAAAGCAGCAGAATATACATTCTTTTCAAGCGCTTATAATACATTCTCTAGGAATGACCATATCTTAGGGCACAAAAGTGGTCTCAACAAATTTAAGAATATTGAAATCATATCAAGAACTTTCTCTGATCACAATGGCATGAAACTAGAAATGAACCAAACAGAAAAGCTCAAAAATTCTCAAACACATGGAAACTAAATAGCAGGTTTTTAAATAACAAAGGGATTAAGAATGAGATCAAAGAAGAAAAAAAAATTCTAGAAATGAATAATAATGAGCATAGAACACCTCAAAATTTATGGGACACAGCAAAAGTAGTACTGAGAGGGAAGTTTATAGCACTACAGGCACACTTTAAGAAGCTAGAAAAAGCTCAAATAAACAACTTAACCCTGCATTTAAAAGAACTAGAAAAAGAACAGCAAGTAAAGTCCAAATGTAGTAGAAGGAAGGAAATAATAAAGATCAAAGCAGAAATAAATGACATAGAGGCTAAAGAAACAATACAGAGGATCAATGAAACTAGAAGCTGGTTCTTTGAAAAGGTAAGCAAGATTGATGAACCTTTAACTAGACTCACCAAAAAAAAAAAGAGAGGATTCAAATAAAATTAGAAATGAAAGTGGAGAAATAACAACTGGCACAACAGAAATACAAAATATTGTAAGAAAATACTATGAAGAACTGTATGTCAAAAAAACTAGACAACCTAGATGAAATGAACAAATACCGTGAAACATACAATCTTTCAAAAATCAATCTGGAAGAATCAGAAAACCTAAACAGACCGATTACAACAAATGAGATCAAAACAGTTATCAAAAAACTCTCAACAAAGAAAAGACCTGGGCATAATGGCTTCAGAAGTGAATTCTACCAAATATTCAAAGAAGAACTAACTCCTATCCTTGTCAAGCTATTTCAAAAAATTCAAGAGGAAGGAAGACTTCCAAGCTCTTTTTATGAGGCAAGCATAATTCTGATTTCAGAACCAGGCAAAGACAACACAAAGAAAGAAAATTATAGGCCAGTATCCCTGCTGAATATAGATGCTAAAATCCTCAACAAAATATTAGCAAACCAGATCCAACAATACATGGAAAAAAATCATACACCATGATCATGTGGAATTTATTCTGGGGAGGCAAGGCTGGTACAGTATTTGCAAATCAATCAATGTGATTCATAACATAAATAAAAGGAAGGAGGAAAACCACATGATAATATCAATAGATGCAGAAAAAGCATTTGATAAAATCCAGCACCCATTCATGATCAAAACTCTCAACAAAGTGGGAATACGAGGAACATACCTCAACATGATAAAAGTCATCTATGTCAAACCCATAGCCAACATCATACTCAATGGGCAAAAATTGGAAGCAATCCCTTAAGATCAGGAACAAGGCAGGGGTACCCCCTTTCACCACTATTATTCAACATAGTCCTGGATCCTACCCACAGCAATCAGATAAGAAGAAGAAATAAAAGGGGCATTCAAGTTGTAAAAGAAGAAGTAAAAGTATCATTATTTGCAGATGATATGATATTGTATATAGAAAACCCTAAAGTCTCAGTCAAAAAACTACCAGACCTGATAAATGAATTCAGCAAAGTGGCAGGATATAAAATTAATACTTAGAAATCAGAGGCATTTTTATACACCAACAATGATCAATCAGAAAGAGAAATTAAGGAAACAATCCCCTTCACTATTACAACCAAAAAAATAAAGTACCTAGGAATAAACTTAACCAAGGAGACTAAAGACTTGTACTCGGAAAATTATAAAACATTGATAAAAGAAATCAAGAAGGTCTAGTAGTTTTTTGACTGAGACTTTAGGGTTTTTTATATACAATATCATGTCATTTGCAAATAATGATAGTTTTACTTCTTTTCCAATTTGGATGCCTTTTATTTCTTTATCTTGTCTGATTGCTGTGGCTAGGACTTCCAGAACTATGTTGAATAAGAGTGGTGAAAGGGGGCACCCTTGCCTTGTTCCTGATCTTAAGGGGATTGCTTTTCATTTTTGCCCATTGAGTATGATGTTGGCTGTGGGTTTGTCATAGATGGCCTTTATCATGTTGAGGTATGTTCCCTGTATTCCCACTTTGCTGAGAGTTTTGATCAAGAATGGATGCTGGACTTTATCAAATGCTTTTTCTGCATCTATTAAAATTATCATGTGGTTTTTCTCCTTTCTTTTGTTTATGTGATGAATTACATTGATTGATTTGCGAATATTGTACCAGCCTTGCCTCCCAAGAATAAATCCTACTTGATCATGGTGTATGATTTTTTCCATATATTGCTGGATCCGGTTTGCTAATATTTTGTTGAGGATTTTTGCATCTAAGTTCATCAGGGATATTGGCCTCTAATTTTCTTTTTTTGTGTTGTTTTTGCCTGGTTTTGGAATCAGAATTATGCTTGTCTCATAAAGGGAGTTTGGAAGTCTTCCTTCCTCTTGAATTTTTTGAAATAGCTTGAGAAGGATAGGAGTTAGTTCTTTTTTGAATATTTGGTAGAATTCACTTGTGAAGCCATCAGGCCCAGGACTTTTCTTTTTTGGGAGTTTTTTGATAGCTGTTTCAATCTCATTTGCAACCAAAAAAACAAAGTACCTAGGAATAAATCTAACCAAGGAGAATAAAGACTTGTACTCGAAAAATTATAAACCATTGATAAAAGAAATCAGGGAAGATTAAGTGGAGGCATATACCATGCTCATGGTTAGGAAGAATAAACATCATTAAAATGTCTATATTACCCAAAGCAATTTATAAATTCAATACAATACCAATTAAAATACCAATGACTTACTTCAAAGAAATAGAACACATATTCCAAAAATTTATATGGAACCAAAAAAGAACACGAATAGCCTCAGCAATCTTGAAAAGGAAGAAAAAAGCGGGAGGTATCACACTTCCTGAAATCAAGTTATATTATAAGGCCATTGTACTCAAAACAGTATGGTACTGGCATAAGAACAGGCACATAGATCAATGGAACAGAACAGAGAACCCAGAAATAAACCCACGGCTCTATGGACAACTGATATTTGACAAAGGAGGTAAGACAATACAATGGAGTAAAGACAGCCTCTTCAACAAATGGTGTTGGGAAAATTGAACAGCTATCTGCAAAAAAATGAAATTAGACCACCAACTTACACCACTCACAAAAATAAACTCAAAATGGATAAAAGACTTGAATGTAAGCCATGAAACCATAAGCATCTTAGAAGAAAACATAGGCAGTAAGCTCTCTGACATCTCTCGCAGCAATATATTTGCTGATTTGTCTCCACAGGCAAGTGAAATAAAAGACAGGATAAACAAATGGGACTTTATCAAACTAAAAAGCTTCTGCACAGCTAAAGACAATAAGAACAGAATAAAAAGACAAACTACACAATGGGAGAATATATTTGACATAGCGTCTGATAAGGGGTTAATAACCAAAATTTATAAAGAACTTGTAAAACTTAATACCAGGAAGACAAACAATCCAATCCAAAAATGGGCAAAAGAAATGAATAGACACTTCTCCAAAGAGGACACACAGATGGCCAACAGGCATATGAAAAAATGTTCAACATCACTAATGATTAGAGAAATGCAAATTAAAACCACAATGAGATATCACCTCACACCAGTCAGAATGGCTCTCATCAATAAAACAACACAGAATAAGTGCTGGCGAGGATGTGGAGAAAAGGGAACCCACCTGCACTGCTGGTGGGAATGCAGACTGGTGCAGCCACTGTGGAAAACAGTATGGAGATTCCTCAAGAAATTAAAAATCGAACTGCCTTTTGACCCAGCTATACCACTGTTAGGAATATACCCCAACAACACCATAGCACTGTTTGAAAAGAAGAAATGCACCCCTATGTTAATGGCAGCATTGTTCACAATAGCAAAGATTTGGAAACAGCCCAAGTGTCCATCAGAGGACGAGTGGATTAAAAAGCTTTGGTATATATATACTATGGAATAGTACTCAGCCATAAGAATTGATGACATAGGATCTTTTACAACAACATGGATGGGCCTTGATAACATTATACTGAGTGAAAGAAGTAAATCAGAAAAAACTAAGAACTATATGATTCCATACATAGGTGGGACATAAAGATGAGACTCAGAGACATGAACAACAGTGTTGGGGTTACAGGGTGGGGGGAAGAGAGGGAGGGTTTTGGGGGAGGGGAGCGGCACAAAGATCATGGCTTTTCAGCATTTGCCATATTCCCCCCTTAATCTATAGACAGACAGCAAATATTTACGTATGGTGTTCCCACTATAAAGAGTGCTGTCTTAGGGACAAATGCTGATAAACTATTTCAGCAGTTCCTCCTTTTTCAAAGACTTATATGTCAACATAGAGCTCCATGTTTCATAGGACATACTCAAGCTCACTCCATGCTCCCTGGAGCTTTAGCACAAGGGAATGCCCCCCCTTTTTGGTAGTATTTTTTCTTTTATTTATTTATTTTTTGTATTTTTCTGAGGATGGAGATGGGGAGGCAGTCAGACAGACTCCTGCATGCGCCTGACCGGGATCCACCTGGCATGCCTACCAGGGGGGAATGCTCTGCCCATCTGGGGTGTTGCTCTGTTACAACCGGAGCCATTCTAGCGACTGGGGCGGAGGCCATGGGGTCATCCTAAGTGCCCAGGGTGGCTTTGCTCCAGTGGAGCCTTGGCTGCGGGCGAGAGGAGAGAGACAAAGAGGAAGGAGAGAGGTAGGGGTGGAGAGGTAGATGGGCGCTTTTCCTCTATGCTCTGGCCAGGAATCCAACCCGGGAATCCTGCACACCAGGCCAATGACTCCGACGGGTCTACAATATCATACTTTTTACTTAAAAAAAAATTTACATTTCTTTTGAATGCTGATGAACAGGAGACACCAAATCTTTTTCACCTGCAAACTACTACCTTCTTTATTAGATCTAGCTAATAACACTGTTTTGTCTTTTTCCAAATAGCTCCAGATATATGGAAAAGACTTATATAGGCGGATGGGGATCCTCAAACCCCTCAGCGAGATCTTGTGAGCATGGCTTTTAAGATACCTAGAGGCAGAAAGAGCCCAATAGAGATCAGGGGAACTACCAGCTTTTAGGATACACCCTTAAAGGCTCCAACGCCCCAGAGCGGTCTCATAGGATGCCATCTGGGTCCTGCTTCAATAGTAGAAAGGAAGTTCATTGAGCTAAAGCCTGCCAGGCTTACACGCCTCTGCTGTGAGGAAACAGGGACACTGGAAGTTAGGCTTCCCCCTCGCTCCTCTAAGGGAGGGTTCAGTCTCTTCCAGCCCTGCCCCAGCCACCTATGACCTAACCTTGCCCAGAAAGCTGGGGTTTGCCACTGAAGGCTGAAGGTGCCCAGGGCCGTCGGCCCCATCTACAACACTGTGGACGAGCCTAGGGTATTTCTTCCAAGAAGCAGGTAAACTGATCTCATTTGCACAAGGGCCACTTAACTATGTGTTGCCTGAATAGTCAGGTTTTTTATTCTTCCCTCAAAGATCTCTGTTGTGGGTGTTGATAGTCCTATTTTCTGCTGCTTTGCTTAAATATATAGTGTTTCCTTTATCCCTCCTACCTAAATGCCCCACTCATATTTCAGGCTGGGACCTACTCCTAATTTAGAGCTCTCATTCCCCCTTTTGCCAACTTGTATTATGAATTTACCTTTGCCACCCAGCTTAGTGTATTCCAAGGTTCTCTTTACCATGCCACAGTCACTGAGCTCCAGGGAAAAGCAACCTGGTCTCAACTCTCCAGGCAGAGGAGAATAGAAGCTCCATATCCATGCATGCTGCAAATGGCTTTTTCTAGTCTACCTGAATCATTACCAGCTAGAAGCAGCGGTCATTGGGACTTGGACATGAGCTGCAAAGTATAGAATGGTGACAACAATTCCAGTGCCATGCGTACTTTTCCTGTGGGGAACTTTCCTGGACTCCTGCTCCCTGTGACAGCTCCTAACAGACTGAACTGTGGTTGGGTTGCATTTTTCAGGGATTTGGCATGGTGATGGGGTGAACTTGGACTTGGTGAACATGTTAAGGACACTACTCTTTTATGGATTCTTGCTGTATTGGCCAAGAGTTTGCTTAAAGGCTTTTAATCAGTGTAAAAAAAAAATATAGAGGACTGGATGAAGAAGATGGGGCACATATACACCATGGTATACTATTCAGCTAGGAGAAATGATGACATCGGATCACATACAGCGGAATGGTGGAGTCTTGGTAGCATTGTGCGGGGTGAAATAAGCGAATCAGAAAAAAACAGGAACTGCAGGGTTCCATACATTGGTGGGACATAAAAGCGAGACTAAGAGGTATGGACAGGAGTGTGGTGATTACAGGGGGTGGGGGGAGGGAAGAAGGGAGAGGGGGAGGGGTAGGGGTACAAAGAGTACTGGATGGAGGGTGGCGGAGGACGATCTCTCTTCGGGTGATGGGTATGCAACAGAACTAAATGACAAGATTGCCTAGAGATGTTTTCTTTGAATGTATGTACCCTGATTTATTGATGTCACACCATTAAAATAAAAATTTATTTATAAAAAAAAAGTATTAGGAAAAAAACAATGACTGTCATTAGCATGTAACTGTGGCTATTCAAAGTTGCTATATCTGCCAGTTAATGAGCCTTTCTGTATCAAGCCCTGTGTACTGAGCAGAACTGAAGACCAGGTTGACATGAGCAGATAAACCCACTATGGGTGGCTCTAACTGGGTGGCACCCATTTTGAAATAGAGGGTGATGAAAAGTAGGCTTAAAGTTGTTCATATGGAAAATAATACAATAAATAAATAATACAAGAATAAAAAAAAATCAAGAAAGATACAAACAAGTGGAAGTATATACTGTGCTCATGGTTAGGAAGAATAAACATCATAAAAATGTCTATAGTATCCAAAGCAATTTATAAATTTAATGCAATACCAATTAAAATACCAATTACATACTTTAAAGATATAGATCATATATTCCAAAAATTTATATGGAACCAAAAAAAAACACGAATAACATTTGTAATCTTAAAAAAGAAGAATAAAGTGGAAGGTATCACATTTCCTTATATCAAGTAATACTACAAGGCCATTGTACTCAAAACAACCCGGTACTGGCATAAGAACAGGCATATAGATCAATGGAACAGAACAGAGAACCCAGAATTAAAACCACAGCTCTATGGACAACTGATATTTGACAAAGGAGGTAAGGGCATACAATGGAGTAAAGAGAGCCTCTTTAATAACTGGTGTTGGGAAAATTGGACAGCTACCTACAAAAAAATGAAACTAGACCACCAACTTACACCATTCACAAAAATAAACTCAAAATGGATAAAAGACTTGAATGTAAGCCATGAAACCATAAGCATCTTAGAAGAAAACATAGGCAGTAAGCTCTGCGACATCTCTCGCAGCGATATATTTGCTGATTTATCTCCACGCTGAAGTGAAATAAAAAACAGGATTAACAAATGGGAATTTATCAAACTAAAAAGCTTTTGCACAGGCAAAGACAACAAGAACAGAATAATAAGACAAACTACACAATGGGAGAACATATTTGACATAGCGTCTGATAAAAGGTTAATAACCAAAATTTATTTTATTTTTTTTATAAATTTTTATTAATGTTAATGGGATAACATTAATAATTCAGGGTACATATATTCAAAGAAAACATGTCTAGGTTATCTTGTCATTAAATTATGTTGCATACCCCTAACCCAGAGTCAGATTGTCCTCCGTCAACCTCTATCTAGTTTTCTCTGTGCCCCTCCCTCTCCCCCTAACTCTCTCCCTCCTTCCCTCCTGCGACCTCCCTCCCCCCACCCCTGGTAACCACCACTCTCTTGTCCATGTCTCTTAGTCTCATTTTTATGTTCCACCAATGTATGAAATCATGTAGTTCTTGTTTTTTTCTGATTTACTTATTTCACTCCGTATAATGTTATCAAGATCCCACCATTTTGCTGTAAATGATCTGATGTCATCATTTCTTATGGCTGAGTAGTATTCCATAGTGTATATATGCCACATCATCTTTATCCAGTCTTCTATTGAAGGGCTTTTTGGTTGTTTCCATGTCTTGGCCACTGTGAACAGTGCTGCAATGAACATGGGGCTACATGTGTCTTTACGTATCAATGATTCTGAGGTTTTGGGGTATATACCCAGTAGAGGGATTGCTGGGTCATAAGGTAGTTCTATTTGCAGTTTTTTGAGGAACCACCATAATTTCCTCCATAATGGTTGTACTACTTTACATTCCCACCAACAGTGTATGAGGGTTCCTTTTTCTCCACAGCCTCTCCAACATTTGCTATTACCCGTCTTGTAGATAATAGCTAATCTAACAGGGGTGAGGTGGTATCTCATTGTAGTTTTGATTTGCATTTCTCTAATAACTAATGAAGCTGAGCATCTTTTCATATATCTGTTGGCCATTTGTATTTCTTCCTGGGAAAAGTGTCTGTTCATGTCCTCTTCGCATTTTTTTATTGGATTGCTTGTTTGTTTGTTGTTGAGTTTTATGAGTTCTTTGTAAATTTTGGATATTAGGCCCTTATCTGAGCTGTTGTTTGAAAATATCAGTTCCCATTTAGTTCGCTGTCTGTTTATTTTGATATCAGTTTCTCTTGAAGAGCAAAAACTTTTTATTCTGATGTAGTCCCATTCATTTATCTTTGCCTTCACTTCTCTTGCCATTGGAGTCAAGTTTATAAAATGTTCTTTAAAACCCAGGTCCATGAGTTTAGTACCTATGTCTTCTTTTATGTACTTTATTGTTTCAGATATTATATTTCGGTCTTTGAAACATTTTGAATTAATTTTAGTACACGGGGACAGTCTGTAGTCGAGTTTCATTCTTTTGCATGTGGCTTTCCAGTTTTCCCAACACCATTTGTTGAAGAGGCTTTCTTTTCTCCATTTTGTGTTGTTGGCCCCTTTAGCAAAGATTTTTGACCATATATATGTGGTTTTATTTCTGGGCTTTCTATTCTGTTCCATTGGTCTGAGTGTCTATTTTTCTGCCAATACCATGCTGTTTTGATTGTCGTGGCCCTATAATATAGTTTAAAGTCAGGTATTGTAATGCCCCCAGCTTCATTCTTTTTCCTTAGGATTGCTTTGGCTATTCGGGTTTTTTTTTATAGTTCCATATAAATCTGATAATTTTTTGTTCCACTTCTTTAAAAAATGGCATAGGAATTTTGATGGGAATTGCATTAAATTTATATATTGCTTTGGGTAATATGGCCATTTTAATTATATTTATTCTTCCTATCCAAGAACAAGGAATATTTTTCCATCTCATTGTGTCTTTTTCTATTTCTCTTAGCAATGCCTTGTAGTTTTCTTTATATAGGTCCTTTACATTCTTTGTTATGTTTATTCCAAGGTATTTTATTTTTTTTTGTTGCAATCGTGAAGGGGATTATTTTTTTGAGTTCGTTTTCTAATATTTCATTGTTGGCATATAGAAAGGCTATGGACTTTTGTATGTTAATTTTGTATCCTGCGACCTTACCGTATTGGCTTATTGTTTCTAGTAATCTTTTTGTGAAGTCCTTTGGGTTTTCGATGTATAGGATCATATCATCAGCAAAAAGTGATACCTTTACTTCTTCTTTTTCGATATGGATGCCTTTTATTTCTTTGTCTTGTCTGATTGCTCTGGCCAGAACTTCTAGCACCACGTAAAATAAGAGTGGAGAGAGTGGACAACCCTGTCGTGTTCCTGATTTAAGGTGGAAAGTCCTCAGTTTTATGCTATTTAATACGATGTTGGCTGATGGTTTATCATATATGGCCTTTATCATGTTGAGATATTTTCCTTCTATACCCATTTTGTTGAGAGTCTGAAACATAAAATTGTGTTGTATTTTATCAAAAGCCTTTTCTGCGTCTATTGATAAGATCATATGGTTTTTGTTCTTTGTTTTGTTGATATGGTGTATTATGTTAACCGTTTTACGTATGTTGAACCATCCTTGAGATTCTGGGATGAATCCCACTTGATCATGATGTATTATTTTTTTAATATGTTGTTGTATTCGATTTGCCAGTATTTTGTTTAGTATTTTAGCATCTGTATTCATTAGAGATATTGGTCTGTAGTTTTCTTTCTTTGTGCCATCCTTGCCAGGTTTTGGTATGAGGGTTATGTTGGCCTCATAAAATGTGTGTGGAAGTATTGCTTCTTCTTCGATTTTTTGGAAGACTTTGAGTAGAATAGGAACCAAGTCTTCTTTGAATGTTTGATAGAATTCACTAGTATAACCATCTGGACCTGGACTTTTATTTTGGGGGAGGTTTTTAATAGTTTTTTCTATTTCCTCCCTGCTGATTGGTCTGTTTAGACTTTCTGCTTTTATTTCTTTTATTTCATGAAGAAGCAGAAGCAGACTTTCTGCTTCTTCATGACTCAGTTTAGGAAGGTTGTATTGTTCTAGGAATTTATCCATTTCTTCTAGATTGTTGTATTTGGTGGCATATAGTTTTTCATAGTATTCTACAATAATTCTTTGTATATCTATGATGTCTGTGGTGATCTCTCCTCTTTCATTTTGGATTTTATTTATTTGAGTTCTGTGTCTTTTTTCCTTGGCGAGTCTTACCAAGGGTTTGTCAATTTTGTTGATCTTTTCAAAGAACCAGCTCCTTGTTCTATTAATTTTTTCTATAGTTTTTCTGTTCTCTATTTCATTTATTTCTGCTCTGATTTTTATTATCTCCTTTCTTCGGCTGGTTTTGGGTTGTCTTTGTTCTTCTTTTTCTAGTTCCTTAAGGTGTGAAGTTAAGTGGTTTACTTCGGCTCTCTCTTGTTTGTTCATATAGGCCTGAAGTGATATGAACTTTCCTCTTATTACTGCTTTTGCTGCATCCCAGAGATTTTGATATGTCGTATTTTTATTTTCATTTGTCTGTATATATCTTTTGATCTCTACGCTTATTTCTTCTTTGACCCATTCATTTTTTAGAAGTATGTTGTTTAGTTTCCACAATTTTGTGGGTTTTTCCCCCTCTTTTTAACAGTTTCAAGGCTTTATGATCAGAGAATATGCTTGGTACAATTTCAATTTTTCTAAATTTGCTGATATTGTCTTTGTGGCCCAACATATGGTCAATTCTTGAGAATGATCCATGTACACTAGAGAAAAATGTATACTCTGTCGCTTTGGGATGAAGTGTCCTGTAGATGTCTATCATATCCAGGTGTTCTAGTATTTCGTTTAAGGCCACTATATCTTTATTGATTCTCTGATTCTCTGTTTGGATGACCAATCTAGAACCGTCAGCGGTGTATTGAGGTCTCCAAGTATGATTGTATTTGTGTCAGTTTTTGTTTTAAGGTCAATAAGTAGCTGTCTTATATATTTTGGTGCACCTTGGTTTGGTGCATATATATTAAGAATTGTTATGTCTTCCTGATTCAGTGTCCCCTTAATCATTATGAAATGACCATTTTTGTCTCTGAATACTTTTTCTATCTTGTAGTCAGCATTATCAGATATGAGTATTGCTACACCTGCTTTTTTTGGGGTGTTGTTTGCTTGGAGTATTGTTTTCCAGCCTTTCACTTTGAATTTGTTTTTATCCTTGTTGCTTAGATGAGTTTCTTGTAGGCAGCATACAGTTGGATTTTCTTTTTTAATCCATTCTGCTACTCTGTGTCTTTTTATTGGTAAGTTTAATCCATTTACATTTAGTGTCATTATTGACACTTGTGGGTTCCCTATTGCCATTTTATAAATTGCTTTCTATTAGTTTTGTATCTTGTTTGATTATTCTCTTTTGTTTTTCTATCGTTTGTTTTTGTTTGTTTGTATTCCATACTTCTTTCCTCTGTTGCTACCTTTTTTAAGTCAAGTGTTTTTGTGGTGGTTTTTTTCAAGGGTGGTTACCATTAAGTAATGAAAAGGGTACCTACCATATTCATTGTAGTACCCTTTCTTATGAATATTTCTGCGCTTCATCATCCTTTGCTACTGTTAATCTCCATCTTTTATCCCCTTTTTTTTCTTTTGTTGTCACAGTTTAAGTTTGGTTTTATTGTGTTCTTGGTGGAGCTATTACTTGTGGTTTTGTTTTCTTTTGTTCTTTGGATCTGGTTGGAAAACCCCCTTTAGTATTTCCTGGAGTGGGGGCTTTCTGATGATAAATTCTCTCATCTTTTCTGTATTTGTGAATGTTTTTATATCTCCTTTGTACTTGAAGAATAGCTTTGATGGGTATAGTATTCTTGGCTGAAAGTTCCTCTCTTTCAGGGCTTTAAATATTGGGGTCCACTCTCTTCTAGCTTGTAGAGTTTCTGCTGAGAAATCTGATGATAATCTAATAGGCCTTCCTTTATATGTTGTATTCTTCTTTTCCCTGGCTGCCTTGAGAATTTTTTCTTTGTCATAGGTTTGTGTCATCTTCATTATGATGTGCCTTGGAGTGGGTTTTTTGGGGTTAAGAAAACTCAGTGTTCTGTTTGCTTCTTGAATTTGAGGCTTTAGTTCTTTCCACAGGCTTGGGAAGTTCTCATCTATTATTTGTTTGAATATATTCTCCATTCCATTTTCTTTCTCTTCTCCCTCTGATATACCTATTATTATTATGTTATTCTTCCTGATAGAGTCAGACAATTCCTGTAGGGCTTTCTCGTTTTTTATTATTTTTGAGTCTCTTTCCTCTTCTCTCTGTTGTACCTCACGTTGTTTGTCTTCTATTTCACTAATCCTATCTTCTATCTGGGCTGTTCTATTAGCTAAGCTTGTTACCTCGTTTTTCAGCTCGTGAATTGAGTGTTTCATTTCTGTTTGATTTGTTTTTATAGTTTCAATTTCCTTGGTAATATATTCTTTGTGATTGTTGAGTTGTTTTCTGATCTCTCTAAATTGCCTTTCTGTGTTTTCTTGTATATCTCTGAGTATTTTTAAGATTTCTATTTTAAATTCTCTGTCATTTGGCTCCAAGGCTTCCAATATGTTAAATATTTTCTCCATAGATTTTTCCACATCTATTTGTGTTACCTCTCTATCTTTTGTATCCATAATATTCGATTTCCTTTTTCTTATTGGCATCTGAAGGTGGTCTTGTTGATAGTGTTAATTAGAATTAATAAAGAAAAAAAAGAAAAAAAAAGGAAAACACTCCAGACACAAAAAAAGTAATAATTTATTATTTCCCCCTTTTTTCTTTCTTCTCTTTCCCTCCTCTCACCTCCTTAGGGAAATATCGTGATGACCTGTGAATTATATTATGCTAAATGGAACAAAAACTGCCTATAATGGATGGCCTGATTTGGGGTGAAGAGTTCAAGGGGCAAAAGAGGTAGTAGGAACCTACTAAATGCAAAAAAAAAAATAGGAGAAAATTTTAGACAAGCATAAAATGATTTGCTTGTAAGTGATGGTCGACTAAGAGATATAATGAGAGGGTTAAGAGGGAAACAGTAAAAAGGAGAGAAAAAATAATAATATTTAAAGAAGAAAAAAATAAAAATAAAGATAAAAATAAGTAAAAATCTGTTGTAATAAGTGGAGCAAAGACTAAATAAATACAATGGAGACTTTGGGTTGGGAGGAATGCTAGTGAGTTAAAAAGCAATGTAAAAAGTACCCAAAATGCCACAAAAACAAACAAATAAAGGAAAACCAAGAACAAAAGCAGAAAAAAAAAGAACAAAAAAACCAAAAAAAACTTGAGTCCCAAATTAAATAATTTGTTCATGATTGAGGATTGAATGGGAGGAAAATAAAAGGAGAAAAGAAGAAACCAATAGAAAGGAAAAAATAAGAAAAAGAGAGAAATGAAGGAAGAAAAAAAGGAAAGAAAAAAAAACAAAAACAAAACAAAAACAAAAAAAAAAACAAAAGAGGAGAGAATGAGAGTTAAGGGTTTTGGAGTGTAACCCTAAAGGAGAGTAAGGATGAAGAAAAGAAATAAAATGTAACACTCATGGTTAGTGTAGTTCAAGAAAAGGGTAGCATAAGATGGGCAGAGAATAAAAGGACTGAGGTGGAGGAAATACAAATAATAATAAAGGCAATAAGAAAGAAGAAAGAAACAACAACAACAAAGAATTAGTGGAACAAGTTATAAAGTCTGTGGATTTTTCTTGATTTTGAGAGATTAATTTCTTTTTCTTTTCTCTCCTCCTTCCTGGTCGGTGACTCTGTACCCCAGGTTCTGCCCCTGTGTCATGCTTAGGTAGGGATTTGAGTTGATGGGATTCTATGGCAATGTCATATAATTGGCTTTAGTCTCGCTGGTAGTCAAGGCTTGTTGGCGTTTGCAGAGTCCAACAATGAGAGAGTTTGCTTTCCTGGAGTCTCTCTCCTAGTCTCCCCTTCCTGAATTAGCAGCCTGGTGATCCAGCTATGAGGCTGCCACTGCTTCTGTCTGGGGAGTAAGAGGCTCAAAGAGCTGGGAAATCCCCACTCTATCCTCACTCAGCACAAGGCTCTGGGTAAGGCTCTGGCAGTCAGAGCCTCCAGCGTAATCAGGTGGGGCTGGGAGTCAATTGTTGTAAAGGTGACTGTTCAGCGCCTATGATTCAGTTGGACCACTCAACCCAGGCTTTCCACACTTTGTAGCCTGTTTCGGCTGGGAAGAAGATGCACTATTCGCTGCTTGCTGTATAGATCTTAATATCTGCCAAGTCCCTCTTGTTAGGTATATCCCTGAATATGGAGGCTCTGTCAATCAGAAGTTGCCCCCGCCCCTTTAGCAAAAGGCACTGAAAAATATCAGGCCTCTTGTCTTGGATTGCTGAACTGGGAGAGATCTTATCAATTAGAGCCCCGTGGGTGCGCAGATTTTGTGGGTTAAGCTAATTTCAGTGATTGGATCTGCAGCCGTGCTCCAGAAAGTATTTCAGGCTGCCTGTGCGCCCCTCCCCCAACACTTGATTGTTAGCTTGAATGGCTGGGTGAGGTGCCCCGTCCACGGAGAGAATCTCCAGAGTAGGAAAGACAGGCTTGGCGCCCCTCCCGGACCGCAGGCACGGGGCGCGCGCGTGGTTTCGCAGTGCACGCACGTGGCCAGGACTCTCCGGACTGCAGCACGGGGCGCACGCACAATAACCAAAATTTAGAAAGAACTTGTAAATCTCAACTCCAGGAAGACAAACAATCCAAAAAAAATGGGAAAAAAAAATGAATAGACACTTCTCTAAATAGGACATAAAGATGGCCAATAGGCATATGAAAAAATGCTCAACATCACTAATCATCAGCAAAATGCAAATTAAAGCCACAATGAGATATCATCTCACACCAGTCAGAATGGCGCTCATCAACAAAACGACACAGAATAAGTGCTGGCGAGGATGTGGAGAAAAGGGAACCCTCCTGCACTGTTGGTAGGAATGCAGACTGGTGCAGCCTCTGTGTAAAACAGTATAGAGATTCCTCAAAAAATTAAAAATCAAACTGCCCTTTGACCCAGCTATCCCACTTTTAGGAATATACATACCCTAAGAACAGCATAGAACTGTTTCAAAAGGAGAAATGCACCCCCATGTTTGTGGCAGCATTGTTCACAATAGCAAAGATCTGGAAACAGCCCAAGTGTCCTTCAGTGGACGAGTGGATTAAAAAGCTTTAGTATATATATACTATGGAATACTACTGAGCTTAAAGGAATGATGACATCAGATCATTTACAATAACATGTATGGACCTTGAAAACATTATATAGAGTGAAATAAGTAAATCAGAAAAAACTAAGAACTATATGAATCCATACATGGATGGGACATAAAAATGAAACTCAGAGACATGGACAAGAATGTGATGGTAAAGGGGGGTTGTGGGGGGGTGGGAAGGGACGAGGAAGGAGAGAGAAGGGGTGGGAGGTGGGGAAATGCACAAAGAAAACCAGATAGAAGGTTACAGAAGACAATTTGACTTTGGGTGAGGGGTATGCAACATAATCAAATGTCAAAATAATCTGTAGATGTTTTCTCTGGACATATGTACCCTGATTTGTCAATGTTACTGCATTAAAATTAATAAAAATAAGATTAAAAAATGAAATTAAATTAAAAATAAAAAAAAACAACTATAGCCTTTTGCTTCATTGACTATTCTAACCTTCCCAAAATAATTTAGGAAATATTTCACATCACTTTAAAAAATACCAATATAACTAAAATATTATCTTAGTGTATATATTTTAGACATAAAAAAATTCAGTTCCCAAATATATAGTTTTTCAAAATCCATATGACAGGATTTTTTTCCCCTCTAAATATACTCAACTAATCACCTGCATAGTAATTACTAGATTGCTTCTTAAACCAGTGGTGCTGAGGTCTTCTTCCAACCCAGTGAACTTGACTCTTTGAGGGCAGTGCCATACCTGCATTTTTTAAATAAGATTTCTTGGAATTCTTTAGCACATTAATGCTTATGAACCACCATAGAAACTATAATGTTGCATTTTATTAGTAAATACTTAAAATAATTATTGAAATATTTCTTCTATTTGGCTACAAATACTTAAAAGTAATATTTGCTGGAAAAAAGTTACCGAAGTGTTAAATATATTGGGCTATCTATCCCTTATATATATTCTTATATATAGCCCTTAAATAATTTTAAGATTCCTTATCATTTCTGAATTTGGATATAGGACTCAACAATCACATTAAACTTTATTTTTTCAAGAGGTATGACAGATATATTCTTAATATTAATGACTCAAAAGTTATAAAGGTCTCATAACTTTTATTATATAAAGTATGATTAAGTTAATACTATTACCATAGGCAAGTTGTTTAATGATTACTAGATAAAGCAGAGGTAAGATATAATACTTATAAAACCTGCCAAGGTTTGATAATATAAATTTAACTATATAATTTAGGAAAAAAGTTAAGTTTTTAGTTAGTTTTTATGAACCATTAGTATATTTACCCAACGATGAACCAATAAGCACAACGGTAGGTGTTAGACTGCTTTTTCAACTTTCTAGGCACATTCAAAGCTATCAAATTGAAACAAATGTATTTTGTTACCCATCCACATATTATTAACCTAACCATCCTCTCTGTTTACCATTTCTCCCGTGCCATTATTACACTAAATGTAGATCAAAGATAAAAGTTACCTAAAGGTGATTCAATCACAAATATACATAGCTCTAAAACATGGGGAGATTGGTAACCTCTAGTTGGGTATGTGGTTCACATCTTCAGAGTGAGTGAGAAGAAACACTGAATGCTTTTTTGACAACGTTCTTTTTTATTTCAGACCCTGAGCACCCTTCTTTGGCCAAAGTGACTGCTTCTAGAAAGTAATTTTGGATTGAATTAAATCTTTCAAAGACAGACAAAACATACTTTACAGTAGGCAAATTGAATTCCTCTGGTTCAGTGACTTGCTATGCCACAGTGCCTTTCAAGAAGATTTTCACATTATTGAGAGCTCATAGTTTCCTTGTAAAATAGCCACAGGCTGCATACACATACTATGCAGCTGATGCTTTGACTGCCATTTCTCTCAGAAACATTTCTTTCTTTTACACTCATACAAAACTATTTAAATGAAGCATACAAAGAGATGATGTGAACTATTGTTTCTGTCTGAAAAGAGTATGTTTCAAGTGGTCACTAATTCATGAAGCAGTCTCAAAAGAAAGGCTTAGCTCAGTACCTAGTATGGTGAAAACTAAAAGTACTATTAATGAAGCGAAATGGAAGAAATATTTACTTATCTCACATACAACTAAGAATGGAGAATTGGAAATATTTGCAATGATTTGATTGGGAATACTATCAATTTATTGGAGGTATTCATCCTACCAGTTTGCCAAAAAAAAGAGACCTTTTTAAAAAAAAATTTCTTTTGGAACATTTTTTAAAATTATGAACTGATTTAACTTATAACATAAGCATCACTTTTCCAAATATTTTTATACAGATAAATCCAGAAATTACCTTTGCATTTTCAACATGTACAGGTATAAATAGAGGGCACTTTAGTGTGATTAGTATCAGGAATTTACAGCATTCATAAGAAATAACTGCACCTATTCCCATTTTCATAGTTTATTTAAGAATATTATTATGATTAAAATAATTCATTATAGAGAAAAAAAATTTTCATAGAGAAGGCAACCATTTGTATTCTGAAATTTTTTTGTTGATATTGTCATTATTTCTGAAATACCTCATCTTGCTTATGATTACGTAGTTACATTACTCCAGGTAAAGTATTCCTCCATACTTTTCTATGTGGCATTAAATGACACAGTCTCATTTATACTACTTTCTCCTACACACAACATCATTTTATATTTCTCAGGTAAAATTTTATGCCAGAAATAAGAAAATGTCAGGATCATTAGGCAATGAGCAGCATTCATTCTGACATAGTGGAGAGGATTGCATTTAACCTGAAAAAACAAACAAACAAACACCCTGAGTTCTCTGTACTGATTCTTTGCTCAGAAGTCCCTTGGGCTTGGAGCCCTAGGAACAGATGTGATCTCAGGCCTGGTCTGAAGAGAACACCACCATGGGCGGCGGAAACACCTCCCTCCATCAGTGAGGAGCTTCTGCCAGAAGCAGCTTTCTCACCAGGAGGAACCTAGAATCATTGCCAAATTAGAATGTACCTGGTGGGAAGTCACTGGGCATAAAATCTCCAGTGATTTGGTGCTTGTTCACTGAACAAACCAGAAAGCATATGCGAAGATTTCACGAATGGGTTTGTGTGCATGTGCAGCAGACACTGGGGGGGTGGGGCGTAGGTGTCAGTTTTGTTGGCTTCCCTCCTGAGAGCACCTTCTCAAGGTCTGCTATATTGTTAGACACTTCTGGCAAAACTAAGGTGTCTAGAATGCATGGGGTGGGAAGATTGATATTACATGCTTTTTCTTTAATTCTGTTTCTTTGATTTTGTTTTGCAGGGCAGGACAATAACAAAATCATCTGGTTTCTATTTTTCTTTCCTTTTTTCTTCTAAGTATATCAATAAGACCTTAAGAAGATATTTAAAAACAGGCTATAATAATGTTTAATATGTATAGCAAGATTTAAAAAGTGTTCTAAAATACAAGCATTATATAATATAAAATTTATTATAGATATGTTTTAACCCTCACTTTAAGAAGTTCCATGAACATTCCAGTGTTAGTCTTAAATTGTAAAGAACTTTATTGTACTGCAATGTTGAAAATGACACAAAGATTTGAAAATGATAAATGTATTGGTAGATTATACCACATAATGCTAAGGATACATACTAGTTACCTGGATTTTTAGCCTCTTAAGTGATACTCTATCAGAAAATAATCTTGAATATTTCATTTGTTTCAGCCACTTTGGGGCCCCATGGATCTTCTAATTTAACAGCAAAAACTGCATTTTTAGTGTTCTGCATATTAATCAGTTATTTAGAACATCCTGCTGAGAAATATCATTATAGCAACAACACCATTTTAATAAGCAATTCAAAGATACCTTAGAGAATAAATTACAATGAAAGTCTACAAATCACCTGTTTTGATTTTTATTATTTTATAGAGTTAGAAAGACAGTGGATGAGGTAATGAGACTTTTAACAGTTTCAATACTTCTTAGGGAAGATATCATATAATTCAGTTGGATCAGAGGAATTATTCACTAGTTAGTAAGTTTGAAATATTGGTGTTTATTACTCTGAAAGCCTAGAAGTGGTCCTGTGTTCCACCATAGAAATGATGCAAACTAAATTAGTAGTGCAGTTCTCCAACTTTGTTTTTAGAAAAAGAATTTGAAAATAAAATACTGGAAAATGTCAATTTCAGAAGTCTATACAAGGAATATTTTTTATCACAGCTAGTCTGAAAAAAGCTGGCAAATAGAAAGTAAATTTAAAATTAGCTGCTGGTTCAGAGATCTTCAGTCTGAAGTTAAGAATCTTTTTTTAATACGCCTTATTTGGGGGGGGGTATTTGTCAGTACATAAAATTAAGACGATGCAACCCTGATGATATAAATGAAACCTATTCCCAAAAATGTTTCTTTTAAATGCAACCCACTTCAAGTAATAAAAGAAAAGAATGAGATATGAAGTGTTTTCTGAAACAATTTTGCAAGAATAAATGCAAGAGAGTTTGTTTTTGTTGTTGTTTTTTTTTTTCATTTTTCCGAAGCTGGAAACGGGGAGGCAGTCAGACAGACTCCTGCATGCGCCCGACCGGGATCCGCCCAGCATGCCCACCAGGGGGCGATGCTCTGCCCATCTGGGGCGTTGCTCTGCAGCAATCAGAGCTATTCCAGTGCCTGAGGCAGAGGCCACAGAGCCATCCCCAGCGCCCAGGCCATCTTTGCTCCAATGGAGCCTCGCTGTGGGAGGGTAAGAGAGAGACAGAGAGGAAGGAGAGGGGGAGGGGTGGAGAAGCAAATGGGCGCCTCTCCTGTGTGCCATGGCCGGGAATCGAACCCGAGACTCCTGCACGCCAGGCCGATGCTCTACCGCTGAGCCAACTGGCCAGGGCCGAGAGTTTGTTTTTAATCATGCCTCAACCTACAACTTCAACCCTGTCTTCTAGAATTTATTCTTATATGCCCTAATCTTAAATCACATATAAACTGTCTCTGCTCCTGAAAGCACACTGAAAAATCTTAACTTAATGCCTTTTCTCTGCCTAGGAGTAGAGTTCCTTTCCCTTATTTTCACTTGCCCAAAGCATGCTCCACTTCCAAGTTCTGGTACTCTTTATTCCTTAAGGCTTTCTCTCATCCTTCCAGCAGGAGGTAATTGGTAAAGGGCAGAATCTGTACTGTAATAGCAATTTGAAAAGGTCTCAAAATACTTAGCTTATTCTAGTTTGTATTATATGTTTGTACCTTTTTTCAGTTCTAGTAGATTCTAAGCTCCTTGAGGATAAAGAGCCCATTGAAAACTGTATTTAAAAAAAATCATTGCTCTGGTTTAGTTATACATTTTTAAAAATATATTTTATTCATTTTAGAGAGGAGAGAGAGAGAAGAGAAGAGAAGAGAAGAGAAGAGAAGAGAAGAGAAGAGAAGAGAAGAGAAGAGAAGAGAAGAGAAGAGAAGAGAAGCAGGAAGGCTGTAGTTGCTTCTCGTATATGTCTTGACCAGGCAAGCCCAGGGTTTCAAACTGGCGATCTGAGCCTTTCCAGGTCGATGCTTTATCCACCGTGCCACCACAGGTCAGGCTAGTATACATTTTAAAGAAACTTTTTTCAGAAAACTCATAAAATTTAGCTGTCATTAACAGATAGAGAATATGTGGATAATGGCTTAAATTGCAGAACTTTTTCTTCAATAATTTGTGTGTTCAGATGAATTAATGTAAAAGTGACAAAGAGTGCAGTCTCTTTTGGCAAAATAAACCTCCCTCACTGATACAAGAGGAAGTATTGTGTAAGTTTTAAAACAAAGATTGACATTGAATTTTTATCATGCTTTCTGGACATAAAGTGAAAAGAGAAATGATAAGGATACAAATAACCACTAATCCAAAATCTGCTGAGATTATTAAATCTGAGAATTAAATTATTACCATATTTGAGAGCCACATTTGGATGGTGGCTGTAATTAGAGATGATAGATACAACTTAACATAATGGTGAGCAGTACTTCTTTAAAACTTACTTTTTTTAAAACTTAGAGGAGGTAATAACATCCTTTGAATTTCAAAAACTCTGTTGTAACTATAATTATATCTTTTTGTAATTTGTGTGATTTATAGACTACTTTGTAATACATTATTTGTATCTGTGTCAGATTTTATTGCATGAATGCTTCATCATTTATTACAAATCCCTAGATACTGCACATATGGTATGTGCAGGAATATACTTCAGGCAGGTCGGAAGCCCAGGGTTGTTAGTGGCTGAAATATCAGGAATATTTACCCTAAACAGCTTATCTTTATCCTCAGATAAAAACTCAGGAATATGGTAGATTTGTAACCACTTACTTGAGACGAGGGACTGGCAAAAGCATATTCAGAGACCCCAGAACATTCTAATGAATATCAACCAATTCCTACTAGTACCCAGGCCCCCACCCACCATCCCTGCTTTTGAAAGCTCTAAATGAAAATGTCAGATGCCACAGGACATCTTTGTGGCAATTTAAAGAATAAGGAGGATTTTTTTCCCTTCATGGAGGACAATGCTATTGTGTCCTTGTTTGCAAAGTTGTCTTTATGTATTTACTTTTATATACAATTTATACATGTATACATGTACATCTATGTCTACATATATACATATGCATGTACATAGTTATATATAGTTTATAAATAATTATATATAAAATTGTATATGTTATGTTCTCTATTATATATGACACTCATTCTTTTTATATATTTTTTCACATTCTCACAATTATTTTATTGGAATATTCTAGTTTTGAATAGGCATGTGACTAGGGGCTAGGTCAGTGGGTATGTATGCATTGTTTTTTGTTCTGTAGATCTTACTGCTTGAATATATGATTTTATTAAGTACTTCTACCATTTTTAAAGCATAGTTTGAACAAAAATATTTTTCTCTGTAATTTTGGATGTGTTTTTTTACTCTTCTGTGAATTTATGTATTTTCTCTCTTCTTATCTGAGTATGCCAAAAGACTTTTATTTTTTTTTTATTTTTTTTATTTTTTTCATTTTTTCATTTTTCTGAAGCTGGAAACGGGGAGAGACAGTCAGACTCCCACATGCGCCCGACCGGGATCCACCCGGCATGCCCACCAGGGGCGACGCTCTGCCCACCAGGGGGCGATGCTCTGCCCATCCTGGGCGTTGCCATATTGCGACCAGAGCCACTCTAGCGCCTGAGGCAGAGGCCACAGAGCCATCCCCAGCGCCCGGGCCATCTCTGCTCCAATGGAGCCTTGGCTGCAGGAGGGGAAGAGAGAGACAGAGAGGAAAGCACGGCGGAGGGGTGGAGAAGCAAATGGGCGCTTCTCCTATGTGCCCTGGCCGGGAATCGAACCCGGGTCCTCCGCACGCTAGGCCAAAAGACTTTTAAATACACACTTTTTTCAACACATAACCTATATATGTTATGGGATAAACTGTACAGCTTGCTGGTTGACTTGGCATTCTCCTAAAGAGATATCAGAAGCTAATTTCTTTTCTGATTTTGCAGAGGTGACCTCAGGAATATTCTTGGATCAGGTTATATTTTTCCCACTCTGAATCTGAAGGCTCAGAATGCTGTGCATCCATGTGAGAGGGTGCACTGTCACTAGAAGTTACTATTTGAAGGACTGTGGCCTTTGGGAATCATCATGAATCTTCGCGAGTCGTTCTGGAAGAGCTTATGTCTATAATCATTTGTAAAGCTGCTCTATTTCTGATACAGAATTTCCTAAAATCATCCTAATTATTTCTTGCATTTCATTCATTTTATATTTTATTTTTAGTTTTTTATCTAAGAAATTACTTTTATATTTTTAACTAGACTTATTCAGTGGAAGTACTTCAGTATTAAAATTTCCCTTGACACATTAATTTCCCATTTTATTATTCTGTATTTATTATTTTTACTTTCAACATTTTCTAAATAGTTTTAAAATATCATTTAATTTTTTTTGACCCAGGCAATTAAAAGGAGTTTTCAAAGATATCCCTTGGTTTGTTTATTCCTTTATATTAATATCTGACATAATTGCATTCTGGTCAGTGTAGCATGCACCGGATACAAGAACAGACGTCAGAGACTTTCAGGAGTATAGATGTTTCTTTATTGGTCAGTTTAACCTGCGCAGGGGCGAATTCCCAGGTGTTCGGAGACACCATACCCACAAGGAGCTACAAATGGGAATTGCGCCTGACACTTACAGCTAGGTCCTTATATATCCTAAGTAAGCAAACATTATACAGAAGCTGATGTGGCAATTACCTATTTGCTAAGGGGGGCACACATAGCATAGCAACAGGGGCTGGGTCTAGCTCATTGGCAAATTTCAAACATAAACTTCTGATAAGGGTCTCTAACCAATGGAATGCAAACGTTTGTCTTCCTTTGTTCTCAGCCTTACAGGGTTCCTATCATTACCTCCCTGTCTCTGCTCCTACACTCTGGCAATCCCAGCACACTTTCCTGAATCTAACATTTTGATCTTTTCTTGGTCCTTACAGTCAGATAATGTCTATGTGTAATATTCTTTTTTCAAATATTGAAGTACCTTTGAACTTATAATTTTTTGTTCCACTCCACAAACACTTTAATAATGTAGTTCTTTTCTGTGGAATAAGAAAAGAGATAAACTCTTTTGAAGGACTAAAATTATAAGAAAGAGAAATAATATAATCATGGCTATTCATGTAATATATCTTATTTTCTTTATGTCTAGCAAAATGATGATATATGGAAAGAATAGACAACAATTTAGAAAAACAAAAAGGCCCTCAGCCCTAAGTGAAAAAAGTATGTGGCATCCACATGATCTTCTAAAATACCATAGTCTCTTCATTTTAGATGTAAAAATGAAGAGCCAAAGTAGCAGTAAGGAGTGAAAATGTAATCATACAGAACACTTTATTTGCAAAATTGTATTTCAATAGACTTATTTTGATAGAAACTTTTACTTTATATTTGTGTGTTTTGTTTTTATCTTAAATTTATTTGAAAATTATGTTTCTTTTTTTAGTTATCTTTACCAAAGGGACTCTTAAATCATGTAAAAGAATAATATAAATGGAGTATGAGCTGCCATCGCAGAGGAACTGCCTTTCAAGTCTTACTCCTGACCTAGATAGAACTTTTGGAATGTCAACATTGGGCAAAATAACCTTTGGACTGAGCCTAAAGCAGCATTGTATTCAAAACTACTGTTTGCACTGCTAACAGGAAAGCAGATATTGTGATTACTACTCTGAAACTTGAACATATTACTTAGAATTAGCATCACTATGTTATTTATCTGCAGATACACAAAGTATTTTCTTAACCTTCTAATTCCCATAGAATCCCTCCCTTCTATTCATGTGATTATTTTCTTTTCCTTTAGATAAGACCCCTTGCCTCACCTCATCCACACAATATTTGGTTTCTCCCTGAATCAGAACCTCTTTTCCTAAATGCTGTTGCCTCTCACTTTGGCCTTCTGTTTTTGTTTTTTATTTATTTATTTACTTTTATTTTTTGACAGAGACAGAGAGTGAGTCAGAGAGGAACCGATAGGGACAGACAGGAAAGGAGAGAGATAAGAAGTATCACTTCTTCCTTGATGTTCACTGATTGCTTTCTCATATGTGCCTTGACTGGGGAGCTACAGCAGAGCAAGTGACCCCTTTGCTAAAGCCAGCAACCTTGGACTCAAGCCAGTGACCTTTGGGCTCAAGCTAGTGACAATGGGATCACATCTATGATCCCATGCTCAAGTCACTGTCCCCATGCTCAAGCTGGTGAGCCCGCACTCAAGTTGGTGACTTTGAGGTTTCGAACCTGGGTTCTCCATGTCCCAGTTCAACACTCTATCCACTGCACCATGGCCTGGTCAGGCTCTCTTTTTAGGTTAAGAATCACATGATTTGTGAAGGTTTGAGGAATTTTGAATACTTAACTGTGAGCTTAAAGTAATTCATTAGGTTAGGAAACACATGATCATGGTTAAAAAAAAAAGGTTCAAAAGATACAGAATTAGCAATAACAGGATAAGTTTTTGCATCCTTAAAATATTCAACAGCCTAGGGATAAGCTTGTATATGGCCATTAGTAGTGGTTGTAATGGCCATGCAGATGCAGGTTCTCCCTGAATTCTGACGGATGGTAAAGAAACAGTGGAGCCAAAGAACAGTGGGCCATTCTTTTATTAATGTCTTATACCCGCTGACAAGCAAACAGGCAGGGAAACACTTCCCTTTTTATTCAGGGCTCCTGAAGCCACTGACACATTCTCCGGTTCCACAACCAAGAGTATCTTCTCCGTTTTCTCCTAGAATCAAAGGCTCTACCAGTATTAGTGGGGCTCGCAAAGCCCCTCAGCTCTGGTTCCCCATCTGCACACCTTCTCTTTTCCTATCAACATGGCTTCTTCCTCAGCACTCTGCATTCTCTCTGCTCTCACTCTGCAAAAATGGCTTCTTTCTGCCTCTTCTCCTTATTCTCTGCTCTTTTCAAAACTTTCTGGCACAAAAACCTCTCCTCCTGCAAATATTAGTAAAACAATGGCCTTTCCCAAGCAGAAAGGTAATTTGCAATTTCACAGACCACATATACCTGGTACTGCCCAGCCCCCAATGCAAACTATAAGTGAACAAACATAAAAATCATATTTTACGAACACATTTGACCAACAGCCTGTACTTAGAATTTTATATCTTTTTTTTAAAGATTTTATTTATTCATTTTAGAGGCGGGAGCTGTGGCAGAAAGCATCAACTCGCATATATGCCTTGAACAGGCAAGCCCATTTAGGAATATGCTATGAAGACATGCAGAGTTAGAAAAACAGAGACAACAAGGCACCCTAGGGTAAAAGCCCTGAGCAGACAAGAGTCCAGGGGCCTCCCTGACCTGGACTGGAAACAGCAAAACATCAGGATAAGATCCAGCAACACAGAAATGTTTGTGTTGCTTTTAATCTCTCAGAACAGAGATTAGGAATCAGCATGTTCCTTGTCCTTTACTTCACCTCCTGAAAACTTCTATCTGCTTTTTTGAGTTATTTATACTGGCTAATAAATATCTGAGTAAGGCTGGAGATGGGCTTCAGTCCTTGAATCTGCTGACCGAGGCTGTTGCCTCCCCCCAACCCCTCCGAGCATGTCATCTGGTCTCCAAGTAGTTTGTTGTCACCTCAACAAGCCCAGGGTTTCCAACGGGTGACCTCAGTGTTCCAGGTCAATGCTTTATCCACTATGCCACCACAGTTCAGGCTAGAATTTTATATCTTTAAATATCAATAAGCCTATGTATTTCGTTGACTGTGTTCTTTTGCTTATGGAAGGTGGGCAAAACAGCCACAACAAGGTAAAGCAAAACAAACAAACAAAAGAAGCTAAGGACTACATACGAGAGAGATGTGGTTAAAAGGTAGAATGAATAACCATGTAACAGATAAAAGAGCCAGAACATTGATTAACTCAGCAAGGTCCAATCTCTGACCTCTGACAGGATTCTACACACTTTTGATTATTTATTTCCTGGCTACTGCCCAGTTTGTTGGTTTTGGAATCATGAAGAATTTTGAATCCTAGGATCACCTATGCTAACCAGAACAACCTCACCTGATACAAGTATGATTCTATGTATTTGTTTTAATAACTTTGAAAGTGCTATATATATATATATATATATATATATATATTGCTAATAAACTGTATTATGGTTGTCCTTTAACATGGTATATGTTGTCTAATACAACCAAACTGGTTAGAGAAAGCAGTTCTCAGGGCAACATGAGTTTTCATATTCAGCAGACATTTATTTATTTAGCAATTAATCACTTCTAGCACTTGACTTTTTTTTTTTTTTTTTCAGCTTGTAAAGCCAGGAGCCACCATCGTGGCCATTCACATGCAGGTTTGCATTTGATTCTGACAGTCAGTAATAAAACAACAGAGCCAAAAACTGGTGGGTCATTACCTTTAATCCTAGCTTGCACCCGGCGGGCGGGCAAGTAAAAACTCACACTAGACTCCAAAATCCACTCATTCAGTGCTCACAAAGCTACTGACTTATCTGAGTTTCCTAGAATCAAAGGTTTCTAGCTCACTAGCCTTATTCACCTCTGTTCCCCATCTCCTTCTCTCTGCACAAACTCTGCACTAACTGGCTTCTTTTTCAGCACTCCGCCGTCTTGACTGCTTCTCCTGGCTTCCTCCATGTGGCTCTTCTCTGCTCTCCTCCCTGCTCTCTGCCCTCCTCCTAGAACGCCATCACTCTTCTCTCAGAACAACGTGATCTCTCCTTTTAAAAACTTTTGGTGTGGAAGCCCTCCCCCAACACACATTAACATAATCACGTCCATCCCAAGCAAGTAGGGCAATTAATATCATCATCTGGGTGACAGGCTTCCATGTGGGCAATGCCATCTTTAACAAAGTGAGCATAATATATTTTTTCTGCCCAACACAGCTGAACAACTTTTCTGAGGTAATCATTGCAAATGGGATTAGATACTTCCTATTTCTTTAATTCTCTGACTTTAGAACAAAACTTCATTAATTAGAACCAGCTTCAATAATATATTTTTGAGTTGACATATGCAGTATTGCAATCCTGAATATGCTAACTGAAGTATATTTCTGCCCCCCGTATTTTTAGTGTGCTTGAATCAAGTTACAGATACTTCTTGGTTTAGAAATGAATATATGGCACATAGTTTTGTTCAAATTCTGCTGTAATGGGGTGATAGTTCCTAGATTGCTGCTTTCCTGATGTTACAGGAGTTGGGACTATAGATGTGTATATTGAAGAAATCCTTAGAGCCATATGTGTTCTTCTGTTATGATAATGTTACCATTAGTCTTGATTGCTTTTGACAATGGTTGCAAAATTGCCCAAAGCAAGAAGTTTAGTTTTGTTCACATTTTCCTCCTTAATTTGGGAGAGTGTTTTTATTTCACTTTTATTTGAAATGAGTTCCTGTGCTATTATGGCATTTTATGTGGCTTGTCATTGTAGTAATCAATTTTATATTTTCTTCACGCCAGTTCAACATTCTGCTCTTGACGAGCACTTTGTCATATTTACTAGGCTTCTTGTCATACATAGGAAAAATGCTTCCTCTATTTGTTTCCAAATTTTTTCTTTTCCCTTGTTAGTAATTTTGCTATCTCTATATCAATGTTCTGGCTGGTTGCAATTACAAGTTTTCCCAGCTGGGAGCTTGTAGCATTTTCTCAGTCTCTGCAACATGCTGATCTATGCTGATATGAGTTCCAGTAGTTTCACCTCTGTGTTCTGCATTTCTACCATGCATTGTTGAAAAGGAACTGTCAAAATTTGAAGGGTTAGAAGTTTCCTTTTTTGCCTCTTTTACCAGACTCAAACTTGATGTTGCTTAGGTATCTTCCAGGTGAGATTAATTCTTGTAGGCTGAGCTCTTGGAATAGCTGCCTAGAGATTCCAATGCAAGTTATATCTATAAAAATGTCAAAGGCAAAAAATGATTAAGTACAAATTCTGAATAAGAAACTAATTGACCCTGCACATGGGAATAAAACATGAAAAAAATTCTTACTTTATATTCAGTAATTTGAAAATCTATGTGTGTATGTGTACACATGCCTGTGGATATGTGTTCTAAACTTAGATCAGAGTCTTTATTATTATTGCCACAGATCACTACCATTTTCCTATCTGTTTCTTGTTTTAATTCTTTTGACAGTGAAAGTGTTCTTCTAGGGAAAAGACTCTCTAATTGCAAATTAGAATCCCTTTTATGACTTGTTAAAACAAAGAAATTTGAATTAGTAGTTTAAGGTAGAGCCTGAGAATTTGCCTTTGTAATAAGTTTCCAATAATGCTATAAATAATGGCCAGAAAATCTAATTGCTTTAAGCATTGAGGCATTTGACATTAATAGGTCCTAAGTTTGTATGTCAATGTCTCTCATACTTTTTACAATATTATTTGAATGTTTCTGTAGGCATGATGGCAGCCAAGGGAAGGATAACACCAGCCAACAATTACTCATAAATACAAAATTCAAGAGTCCAAAAATTAAATTGTACAAACACATAAACACATGCATTCTTGTTCTATGAAAATTTTGAATGAATGAATGATTTTACTTAAAAAAAATTTTCTGATATAGCATAGGTTAAAGTGAAAAAATATTTACCTACAGCATTCTAAAACATTACTCCAAAAATATATAACAGAAACCAAACACACACAGTGGAGGAAACTTGAAGCCAATAGCCTAATTTAAAATGACACTGAGGCAAGTTTGATTTTTTTACCCAAAGTCACTTTAATTTTTCAAGTTATCGCAATTTGACTGAAAATCCAATTATAGTTTTCAGATCTGATTAGGTTAAGTCAGAAAAAAAATCTATGCTGAAAGGGTAAAAGAAATATAGGTTTTCTATAGGAGTATATTTTAAAGGCCAAAGAATTAGAGAAGTAAAGTTAAATTCTTGGAATAAAAAACCAGATTCACAAATTATTCAAACTAACTAAGAAATTTAAACTAGTTAAAATAAGCTATTAAAATTTTTAAATGAATTATAAAAACTTTTTCAAATGCATAGTTATAACCACCATATTCATAAAATTAATATAAATATTATTTTGGCCTTAAACAATCTATACTTTGATGATAATATAAAAAGCAAATTTTTGGAGATGTTGGAAAATTGGCCTGTAACATCTTGAAATAATGTTTGAATAATAGAAGAGCATAAATTTTGTCTTCTGGTTTGGGTTATTTCACAACTCTCAAGTCTCAGACACACCGTGAAAGCTGGAACGCCCACTAGTGGGCAATAGGGACCGGTTTGACTACCACTGATTTAGAGCTTCATCTATGTTGTAACATTCGTTGTAAATAATAACATTTAATGTTATTATTAAATGTTACACAATATAGTAAGATTTAATGTAAATAAATGTTACACCATCATAGGGCATAAAGATAAAAAAGAAGTAATATTTTAGCTACAAATCCCTTTTTCATGAGTATCTACAAAGTCTGTAATATAACAGACGCTGATTTATAAAATGTATTTCTCTCATCTCACATCTGTGAAAAAAAAATTCCCTAGCTTTTATTTCCCAAGTCCACCCAACCTAGGAACCATTTTCCTAAATGGAACCTGGAGAAGAGACTAGAATGAGCGAGATTTCCTGAAATACTTTTCTGAAAACAAGCCCTGCCTGAAAGTAAAACTTTCAAAGAAATATATAAAAAACAAGCAAAAGTGCATGCTCAATACTATATATTTATAGGGAAACTCTTTAAAATATGCATAAAGCATTCATCCATTCCAGGCTTCCCTGACTCTCTCTCCCTTTCCAAACTTCTTTTTCCATTGGGCCCGGTCTAGGTCTAGCCTCCAGTGTGCAGAACTTAACTATCTACACAGGGATCCTTATCAGCTCTGATAAGGAATAATAAAACTGTGGAGAAGTTACGTGGGAGTACCAGAAAACTTCTGGATGAGTTTTAAAAATGAAGTACAAACCTCTGAGGTGACTTTATACACAATTCCAAATCGAGCTTCTGTTTAGTGGTCCAAATTATTTTTATAAACAGTAATATAATACTAATTAGCCTAATTTTTAAATAAATATGCAACTAAGACTTCTCTGCCTTGACAAATTAAATGCCAATTTCCCTATTGTGAAAACTCAAGTTTAATTTTCAAAGAAGTTAGTATCTGTAGAAATTAATTCTGTGTAAAAGTAGAGAAGTGCACAGATAGAGGAAGTATTCAAATAAATGTCTGAAATATTTTATGGATCTAATTTTATTTTTACAAAATCATTTAATTTTATTTATTTATTTATTTATTTATTATATATTTTTCTGAAGTTGGAAACGGGGAGGCAGTCAGACAGACTCCCTGCATGTGCCCGACCGGGATCCACCCGGCATGCCCACCAGGGGGTGATGCTCTGCCCATCTGGGGCGTTGCTCTGTTGCAACCAGAGCCATTCTAGCGCCTGAGGCAGAGGCCACAGAGTCATCCTCAGCGCCCAGGCCAACTTTGCTCCAATGGAGACTTGGCTGCGGGAGGGGAAGAGAGAGACAGAGAGGAAGGAGAGGGGGAGGGGTGGAGAAGCAGATGGGCGCTTCTCCTGTGTGCCCTGGCCGGGAATTGAATCAAGGACTCCTGCACGCCAGGCCGATGCTCTACCACTGAGCCAACCGGCCAGGGCCTCATTTTAAATATATTATTGGTTAGTCCCAGTGAGAAAATGATCAAATATACAAATTAAATTATTTGAGCACAATTTCATGCTAAATCAAGGAAGGAAAGAGAATTATGACTGATTTTATATTTAGTTATTGAGGTAGGTATTTTCAATCCTGCTATATGTCTAGTAAGCAATGATGTTAAGTACCAAGAATCATCATCTTTTATGCTAGGGGTTGGTCAAATAAGTTCGTAAAATATGATTTTTATGTTTGCTCGCTTATAGTTTGCATTGGGGGCTGGGCAGTGCCAGGTATATGTAATCTGTGAAATTGCAAATTACCTTTCTGCTTGGGAAGGGCTATTATTTTGCTAATGTTTGCTGGAGGAGAGGTTTTCAAACCAGAAAGCTTTAAAAAGAGAGAGCAGAAGGAGAAGGGAAAAAGAAGCCATCTTTGCAGAGTGAGAACAGAGAGAATGCAGAGTGCTGAGGAAGAAGCCAGTTTGTGCAGAGAGAGAGAAGGTATGCAGATGAGAAACCAGAGCTGAGGGGCTTTGGGAGCCCTACTGAGGCTTGTGGGGCCTTTGAATCTAGGAGAAACCAAAAAAGATTCTCTTGGTTGTGGAAATGAAGAATGTGTCAGTGGCTTTGGAAGCCCTGAATAAAAAGGAAAGTGTTTCCCTGCCTGTTTGCTTGTCTGCCAGTGTGAGACTTAATAAAGGAATGGCCCACCATTTTTTTTTTTTTTTTTGGCTCCACTGCTTCCTTTCCATCTGCCCGAATTCAATGAGAACCTGCAGCTGGCCTTAAACTAGGTATCTATCTGCCTGTCTCTCTTCTATCATTTCTATTACTTTTTCTAAATGATAGTTTACCTATGTATTCTATTGGAAAGGTTTCAAAGTTTCTGAAGTTTGGGAATCAGATCTCTCTTTTATCCCAAGGTATAGCACTTTATTCCTGAAAGGCTCTAGAACAAACTTAAATCATGCAAGTAGAAAATAATATTTTTTCTGGGTTTTATTTGAAACAGTTTGTTAAAATCACTGAATAGCTTACTTGGGTTGGAGGTGGGACCTAATTTTATAATTTATGTTATGATGCCAGTAGAGTTAGTGCAGTACATGTATAGGCCTATGTAACAGCCCTTTCTGTGTTTTCTATGCCTCCAATAATAACTACAGTATCATATTTTTCTTATATTATTATCAGCAGTCATTACATACTCTGACATGTTTAATAAAAATGACTTTCTACTTCTCACAAAGAGTAACAGAGCAATATAAAATATCATAAAAATAACATAATCACTTCCTATTTCATTACATATTCTCCTTGCAACAGGTTGACCAAAATATCTCTTCAATATGATTAAATGACTGAAGAAATTATATTAGATTCAGTTCCCTAAGAGACCATCTACACTAAATACAACAGTGGGTCTCAATTTGAATAAAAGTTGATTGTATGCTTACTGGTTCTTCTGAGCTTTGAAACTGGAAAATTAAAAATTCACACATAGCAATTTTTATTTGCTTCTGAGAGAAGGTTCTTGATTTAGATACCCAGCAGGCTGCCAGTAGGTAAACAGAATGGTGAGAAAAAAGCAAAAGTATTTTATTTAGGATATTATCATAATTGTATAAATAAAACTGGAAGCAGTTCCTCTTGGGTTTCTTAAACTATTATATCATAAACTATGGTGTTGTTGTTGTTTAATTCACAACAATAGAGTTAGCATATCTTTTACTCTTCTTGAGATAGTCCCAGTTTATATGTGGTATTCCACAGTAATGGTCCTGGTCTCCAAATTGTCCAGGTAGGATGATAATTTATATCATCATTTTACATTTTATAAATTGGTTTTTTGCAGCAGCCCAATGACAATTTGCAGTTGGGCTAGTGCCCCCTTATTCGAAAGTAAGTGTTTCCAGTATATTGAGATAAGATACCATCAAATTTAAATCATATAGAATTACATTTGGATTTCAGAAAGATAGGTGTTCAAGTAATATTTAGGATCCTATGATTCTAGTAGAATAATTAAAGTTTTGATCTAGTCATTAATTTAAGTGGATAATGAATTAAATAAATTTTTTTCAATATCAACTCTGTCTAGGTACTTTTCCTGACTACCTGACCATCCCTTTTTAAAACTAGGTTTTTGAAGATCTTTTGTGTATATACATATGAAAAAATATGTGCATATATATAAATAGATAGATACCGTATTTCCCCATGTATAAGATGCTCCCATGTATAAGACACACCTTAATTTGGGGGCCCAAAATTTTAAAATAATGTATTAAAGTTATTGAACTCAAGTTTTATCATAAAATTCATACAACTCCTCATCACTGTCAGAACTCCCATCTATTAGCTTGTCCTCATCTGTGTCTTATGACGAATCACTGTCTTCAACAATGAGCACAAAAACAAGTATGAAAAAGTGGGAAATGCAAGTAAAAAAAATCTACAACCACTGTATAAGACGCACCCAGTTCTCAAACTCCAAATATTTAGAAAAGGGTGTGTGTTATACATGGGGAAAAAATGGTAGGTAGGTAGATAGATAGATATTTTAAATAATTAAACAAAGAGAGAATAGAAATAGGAAAGAAGAGAGTTTTACCCCAGAGGAATGTACAATTAGAAGCTTAATACTAGAATTAAAAACACTGCCCAGTAGAGCCCAAGCTCTATGTCAGTGGTAGTCAACCTGGTCCCTACCACCCACTAGGGGGCATTCCAGCTTTTATGGTGGGTGGTAGCAGAGCAACCAAAGTATAAATAAAAAGATAAATTTAACTATAGTAAGTTGTTTTATAAGATTTATTTTGACAAATTTAACAAAAATCCGACATAAAGTACTTGGTAAGTAATTATTATTATATGCTTTAACTTGCTGTAACTCTGCTTTATAAATTTTATAAAGTTACTTCCCTACTTTATAAATTACCATTACTGTGGAACCAGTGGGCGGTTAGATAGTTTTACTAACAGAGATACAAAAGTGGGTGGTAGGTATAAAAAGGTTGACTACTCCTGCTCTATGTAGGTCAGGCATCCCTGATTCGACTTCCCCATGCAGTGGGACACTCCTGCTTCACAGAAGGGCTGGCAGCCTCTTTGAGACTACTTAAGGTGGCTAAGAGGATACTACTGATCAGTGCCAACACTAACTGCCACCAGAGGAAAAACATGAGACCGAAACAGAAACTTAGTTGCAAGAATCACACAGGCAATTTATTACTCACAAATCCTCTTGGCATGCCTGGGTACAGCTTAAGAGGGCCCCATCAGTGTGCTCCTCTTGGCTGTCTTTGGTCAGAGCTGAGTGGAGAGAGTCCACGTTCACGTTAGAGTCTGGACGACTACCACAGCAAGGAGGACCCTCAGCTTTAGTACCTTTTCTGGCCAATGCCTTCTAACAGGTGGCAATCTACTGGATTATCACTTCAAACCACCTTTTTGGGAGTTCCTGGCAGGGAGTTCTTTTTATATTTATCTACTGAAATGTTACATCAAGCCACTTTTAAGATGTTCCTAGGGAAACTTCTTGTTTATGTTAACATACAGAGTTATGACATCAAGCCACTTCTTATCTATGTATAACTTCACACATACACACACTAACTGGGCCCTGCTTGAAAGTCAGAGTTTATCACATCTACACCCACTATATTAATTCCTATCCAGATGGCATAACTTTATTTAATTTTCTTAATTAATTTTAATATACCTTAATTACTTTTATATATCTTCCATATTTTTTATATTTCTACATATTTAATTACTATAACATTACATTACTACAACAAATACTAAAATTTAAAAAGTGAGTATGGGACCTGGCTGGTGAGTAGAGCATCAGCCTGACATGTGGACTTCTCTGGTACGAACCCCTGTCAGGGCACACAAGAGAAGCAACCATCTGCTTCCATTCTCCTCCCTCTTCCTTTTCTCTCCCTCTTCCTCTCCCGCAGCCAGTGGATCCATTGGTCTGAGTGTCAGCTGGCCGGGGAACTGAGGACAGTTTGGTTGATTCAAGCATTGTGATTGCCAGATGGATCCTTGTCGGGGCACATGAGGGTGTCTGTCTCACTATCTACCCTCCTCTCACTTAAAATAAAAAAGTGAATTGATGCCTAATCCACACATAGAAATCTAGAAGAATTTTATTAAAATATTTTATAATAATTTTGAAAAGTAATAAAAGAAAGCTAATACCTCATGGTTACGTATATAATAGTCACTGTTCTAAATCTCACCAAAAAGATGTACTATGTACCTTTATTATTTCAAATTACAAGTGAGGCAACTGAGGGACTAATAGTTTCATTGTTTACTAGTGTAATGCTTTTAGAAAGCAGGGAACAAGGGCTTTATTTCACATTGTCTGACTTTACAAGTTATACTTGAGCTCTGTACTCAAAAGGCCAATGGTGCCATGCCTTGTATAGAATAAGAAAAAACAATATATGAAAATCGATAGTTATACAATTTTGTATCAAATATATATACTCCAGAAATCATTATTTACATAAACACTTTTTAATTTGTTCTGGATATCAACATCAGATTCATTGGTGCATAAATAACAAAGTGTCCTTCAGAGGACGAGTGGATTTAAAAGCTTTGGTACATATATACTATGGAATACTACTCAGCTATAAGAAATGATGACATCGGATCATTTACAATAACATGGATGGACCTTGATAACATTATACAGAGTGAAATAAGTAAATTAGAAAAAAACTAAGAACTATATGAACCAATACATAGATGGGACATAAAAATGAGACTTAGAGACATGAACAAGAATGTGATGGTAACAGGGCGTGGGGTGGAGGGGTGGGGAAGGGGCGAGGAAGGAGAGGGAGGGAGTGAGGGGAGGGGAGGGGCACAAAGAAAACCAGATAGAAGGTGACAGAGGACGATTTGACTTTGAGTGAGAGGTATGCAGCATAATCAAAGGTCAAAATAATCTGGAGATGTTTTCTCGAAACATATGTACCCTGATTTATCAATGTCACTGCATTAAAATTAATAAAAATAAGATTTAAAAAAAAACCCAAATTTATATTTTCTCTTAAAAAATCACAATAACCCACATTCTGACATGAAATATCTCACCTATTCATAGTTCTTCAGAAATTATACTCACTCATGCGTCATATTTAAAAGTACCAATACATAACACAAAGTGAGTTGTTATTCTGTCAGTGTTATTCCTAATAATTGACATATATAATTCATTTTCACTAGAACCTCATGAAATGGATACTATATTTATGCTAATTTTTATAGATCAATCACATTATTTCTGAGATTAATGAAGAATTTCTGGATTCTTAGTAATGCAACTAATGTGAGTGTTAAAACTCTTAAAAACTTTATTATATATTATCTTATAGAAATAAATAAACACATGATTTACATAATATGCAGTTTTACAGCTAATTATTTAAAATATTTTCCAGCACAGCATATATAAAATATGAACATAGTGTCTTCTCTTAAAATCTCAGCTACTGTGAAAGTCACTCATTTCATTCCATATTAGTTCTATAATTTATAGTATAGCAGCTATCATCATTCTCGAAAATAGCCATGATGTGAGTTTAAATGCCTCACTCTAATTAACATCATTTAATAACATTATAACATTAGATTTATACTGCAGTCCAAAATACCCCTCTATTTTTGTTATTTCTTTACTTAATAAACATTTATAAGCTTGAATAGCTTTTTTTCAATATTGACATTACCCCACAGAACCCAGCATATTCTAGACTTTATCTTTCTGTTCAAACTTATTATCACTTTAATATTTTTTTATTATTAAAAACCATAGTATTAATAAGCAATCTTGCACAATACCCATTCTAAACCTGGTTGGAAGAATAAAGTTACTAAGTCTAACAGTACAAAAGAGGTCAAAATCACTCATTTTGGGCATCTCCATATATATTCCCTTTACAAGAAACAAATGTGCTTTCTTCATGCGCTTATGCTATGATTTACTTAAAGTTTACAACAATTTCCTGTAATAAATTTTAGAATATCAACTGATTGAGAAAATTGGCGTTTTGAGGTTTAGATAGCTTGCATAAGGCCATACAGTTCTGTATAGAGATCCAGGATTCAAACCCAACTTTACTGAATCTAGAATCCATACTTCATTAATAGCATTTCACCACACATAACTGCCCTGCTGGTTTCTCTTTACTGCTCTCTGCTGCCCCTCTTCTTTAAGACCTCCCTTTGTTTCTCTCTTCTCTTTTTATTGCTTATATTCTGGAAAAGTGGAGCAGAGTGAGCCCTGCAAGTGGGGACAAAGGATTGAGAACTTAGGCCCCGTGTCTATGGTTTTTTCTCCACAAAATCTGTACAATTTTCCCACTTAAAATAAACTTTTTTGAAAGGGGAGTTTTTGAAGGCTAAAAGTGGCTTAAATTCAACATCAGAAAGTTCTATTATTGTAGACCATCAGGGGGCTTTAAGAGTTAGTTTTATAGGTGGAATAAAATGAGACAGATCAGAGAAAAGATTTGCCTCAAAATCACACATCTTGTAAATGATGAGATTGTGCAGATGATCTAGGTCTTCTGAGTCTTGAATCCATACTATTGTTTCCAAAATGATGGGGATATTGAATGAGTTACAGTTCTCAAGGTGATTTTAGCTGGTACATGGCAACAGCATTTGATAACAGTAAATCACAGACTGAGCAAGGTGAACCCACTTCAATTTCTTCCAATCTTTCAATGAGAAATTCTCATGTTAATGCTAGTATGTCTTTTAACCCCACTTAAGCATTTCTCAACTTTTGCTCTCCTGTATTGAAGAACATAGAGTGAGTGATACAATATATATCTCTGTCTTTCTCCACTCTGTCCAACAAAATATTAATGCAGTTGAAGAATATATGAACCTGTCTTAGTCCTTTCAGGGTGCTACAACAAAATACCACAGACTGAGTGGCTTATAAATGACAAGCATTTATTTTTTCATACTTCTGAAGCTGGGAAGTTCAAATCAAGGTGTTGGCAGATTCAGTGTCTGGTATTAGCCCTCTCCTGATTTCATAAAATGGGGGTCTTGACACGATTACTTCACATGATAGGGCAAACAATCTTTCCAAGATCTCTTTTATAAGGGGACCAATGCTATTTATGAGAGCTTGGCCCCATATGAACTAAATAGCTACCACCAAAGGCCCCACTTTGTAATACTAACATATTGGAGTTTTGTTTTTAATGTAAAGATTTTGAAGGGATCTTAAAAATTTGGTTTATAAAAAAGCCCTTCTTGCCCTGGCAGGTTGGCTCAGTAGTAGAGCATCGGCCTGGTGTGGAGGAATCCCGGTTTCGATTCCCAGCCAGGGCACACAGGAGAAGCACCCATCTGCTTCTCCACCCCTCCCCCCTCCTTCCTCTCTGTCTCTCTCTTCCCCTCCTGCAGCCAAGGCTCCACTGGAGCAAAGTTGGCCCAGGCACTGGGGATGGCTCCTGGCCTCTGCCTCAGGTGCTAGAATGAATCTGGTTGCAACAGAGCAATGCCCCAGATGGGCAGAGCATCGGCCCCTGGTGGGCATGCTGGGTGGATCCCAGTCAGGCACATGAGGGAGTCTGTCTGACTGCCTCCCTGTTTCCAACTTCAGAAAAATACAAGAAAAAAAAAAAAGCCCTTCTCTGCCCTGGCTGGTTTGCACAGTGGTAGAGTGTCGGCCTGTGGTGTGGAAGTCCCAGGTTTGATATCCGGCCAGGGCACACAGAAGTGTCCATCTGCTTCTCCATCCTTCCCTCTCTCCTTTCTCTATAACTTCCCCCTACCCCATAGTCAAGGCTCCATTGGAGCAAAGTTGGCCCAGGCACTGAGGATGGCTCCATTTTTCCTCCACCCCAGGTACTAGAATGACTCCGGTTGCAATGGAGCAATGCCTCAGATGGGCAGAGCATCGCCCCTTCGTGGGCTTGCTGGGTGGATCTTGGGTGCATGTGGGAGTCTGTGTCTCTGCCACCCTGCTTCTCACTTCAGAAAAATACAAAAAAAATAAATAAAAGAGCCCTTCCCTGATTCCATCTTCTTCCCTTTTAACTGGCATTTACTAATTACAGTTTGGTGATTTCTATTCAAATGTATTTTCATAGTTTTAGAAATAAATGTATATATTTTCACATACTTTAGATGCATGTGTACAGTCAGCCCAGTCTGTAGTAGTACACACAGTTTTATTTTTTAATGACAAGGTATTATTTTGCATTTTAAAAATGAACTTAAATGATATTACATCATTCTTCTGAAATACTTTTTAGCTCAATTATGTTTTTGAGGTAATTACATTGTATGGCCTTTATTTTTTATTTCTGTATATTACCTACTTGTCCATCATTATTATCCATTTCATTGTTTACAAGTTTGTTTTTTGTGATATGACAAATAAAGCTACTTCGGATATTCATGTTCATGTTAAATGGGCTATTCTTAATAGCATGATGAAATCTTGAACCATCTCATTCTGTCAGACCTGGGCCTAGAGTATCCATACCCACACCTTAGTCACTCTGTAGCTTTCTCTATTGTCAGATCAACTATGGCAGTATTGCAGTGCTAATGTTCACATTACCTTTATTTTACATGATAACAGCGCCAAAGCTCCATAGTAGTAATGCTGGCAATTGTAATATATCAAAGAGTAGTTATAAAGTGCTTCTTTTAAGAGAAACATAAAAGTTCTCACCTTGAAAAGAAGGAAAAAAAATGTATGTATGTATGTGTGTGTGTATATATATATATATATATATATATATATATATATATATATATATATAGTGACCAAGCATCCTCCTTTAGGGAGGACAGTCCTTCTTTTGTAAGTTCCGTCCTCCTTCAAAAAGTATCCTCCTACATGTCCTCCTTTTTGATATTGGAAGACTAATCTGTAAATGTCCGTATTCGATTGATGCTGAGTCTATCCATTGCATGTGATGTGACATATTTATTTGTATTTGACATGATGATTCATCAAGGATCAGTAAAGTGCAGTGAGACATGATTATGAGATGCATGTGCTCCGCACGGGAGACCTTGAGAGAGTGCATGATATACCGAGTGCGCTAATGGCTTTGTGTACTTCTTACTGAAACATGACAGGGCACATACGACATTGTAGACTCATGATTATTTCTTTCTCAGTGAATATTCAATGAGTCAGGTAAGCACAATTCACATTTTATTAATCCATTATCTATTTAAGAATTTCCAAATACGTATAATTTTATTTACAAGTATTTTTCCAAAATTTGAGTTTTAAAGTGGAAATCTAACCTCAAATTATATCTATTAATGCATTTTGATTACATAGTTGCATAAAACAGACGTTTTTTAATTAGAAAAGATAAATACATCCGAATATCACTCCAAATTAGTGGTTTTGTTTGATATTTAGTTATACTAAATGAGTACTTTTTCTTACAATTATTATTAAAAATTAATAAGCAAGTAAGCATAATTACGATATAAAATATTATAAATGTTTTTATTATGCATTTATCATATTTTAATGTATTATTGTTTCAATGACTAAAATGTTTATTTATGATATTGTTTTCTTCAATTTATTTTTGTCCTACTTTTCATTGTAAAGAATTTGGTCATCTTAATATATAGGAAAAAATATAGTATATATAGAGTTAGGTACTATTTGAGGTTTCAGGCATCCACTGGGGTTCTTAGAATGGATCCCTGTGGATAGGTAGGGACTACTGTATCTGTGCTTTGATATTTCAATTTTAAAAGTATGTCCTATGTTTGTATTATCCCTTGTTCCGAAAATTTATTTTAATCCAAGCATTATAATTCTGTTATAAAAATTTACTCACTTCAAGTACAAATTCTTTGTTTAATTGTTTATAAGAACTAACTATATAGAGAAAACAGGTAATCCATCACAGATTTCCAAATAAATTTTAGAATTTTTTATCCCACTGAACCTTCAATAAAAGTTGCACAGTGGTATTTTTCTTTGTCCATAGACACATATGCATATGAGAGCACACATACATGTTAACCAGCTTCATAATCAGACAAGAATGTGTAGATAGTTCAATAAACTCTCTTGCCACTTCTGAATAGATAATATTTTCCTCTGCAAGTAGAGAATTGTGTTGTTTTGTTTTTGTGAACAGCAGCATACTGTTATAATAAAAATTTCCCCATCCAATTGTACCAAAAATAATGCCAATTTATTTTCTTAATGAACTTCATTTTGTCTGCAATTACTGAATACATTTATGTTTAGTGTAAACAGCATCAAAATTCTTTTTGTTGCAATATCATCAGTACCAAAATCTCCCCTTAGTGTCTTTTGATTGGTTTAGATTAACCTTAGTATGATGTACCTTTTCATTGTTCATTTCAAAATTACTTCAGGTCTTGATTATCATCCCCATGGATTTTCAGACAGACTTTCAAGTATTTTCAGATTTTTAACAGGAAATGTTGAAGTTTTGAATACAAATATTATATTTTAAACTGACACATTCTCCAAAGTAGTATCTGGTAAAGAGTTTTATTGGCAAGACACATAAATGCAAAGCATGCAAGACCTGGCTCAAAAATCGTATTACAATTGGTTGGAAAGCTGAGAGTAGAATTTTGAACTATTTATTTTTCTTCCCATTTTTGCTTAATTCATTCACACACACACACACACACACACACACACAGAGACACACACACACACACAAAATAACTGTATAAAGATGAGAGGAGAAACAGTTCTAAATGAATTCTGTAGTCCTTTCCTTCTCTAAAACTTTAAAACTCACAGAGCTTATTAAATAATTTTCTTTATGTATGGGTGTTTATATGTTTATTAACTTTATCTTATATTTTCAAAGCAAAAATAGAAAATAATTAAATATATAAGTCCTGATATTTATTCAATTTTATATATGATTAAAAAACTTGACAAACTGTAAACACAATGGGGGAATAACGAATAAGAAAATGAAATGGTCACAAACTACAATAAAGATTTAAAATAAACTCAGTACAGGAGACAAAAAGCCAGTAACTTTAATTAAATAACTAAGAAATGATGCATGTTCATATGTCTAACCTCAGGATGCCTCAGTACACAAAAAATAAGGTGAAGGATTTATATAACAGAAAGAGAAATAAGAGTTTTGGTACAAATAAAAAGGCAAGGAAGATATATCACACTGCTATGCTAAGAAAGACATTTACTCCTTCATTTTTTTCTTTAAATGTTTTGTTTAAATAAGCATAGCAAAGGATAATGTGTGTTTCTACATGGTAAACATAGTAACATATTAAAGCACATGAATACAGTGCCATTTTTCCCCGCTACTTTCTCTACTATGCACCTTTAGTTGTGGCCAGTTATCTTTAAAAGCTAGTTTGAGGGTGTTTTATTGCATATGGTTTACTTTCCTTGAGTTGAGCAAAAATTGTGTCTTCTACTGAATTGTTATGCAGTCACTTATTATTTTTTAAAGTTTCATCTCAATTATACTCGACTGACTCTAGGTCAGTGACCAGGTGGGCTGACTAGTACGATCACCAGAGTGGCCTAGGGATCCTGATGAGTTAGAGACACACTTGAGTGCATTTGCCAGTTCAGACACTCCAACCAGAATAGACCCTGTGACCTAAAATTCTAGCCACATGGAACATAATGACCCCATCAGAGAATTAGAACCTCCCCTTTTGCTAGGAAAAGTCTGATTTGCCAATTTCTTTTCTTTTTCTTTTGTTGTATGGCAGAGACAGAGAGAGTCAGAGAGAGGGACTGATAGGGACAGACAGGCAAGAATGGAGAGAGATGAGAGTCATCAATTGTTTATTATAGCTCCTTTAGTTGTTCATTGACTGCTTTCTCATATGTGTCTTGATGGGGAGGGGGGCGTACAATAGAGTGAGTGACCCCTTGCTCAAGCCAATGACGTTGGGCTCAAGCCAGCAACCTTGGGCTTCAAGCCAGTGACATTTGAGCTCAAGCCAGTGCCTATGGGGTCATGCCTATGATCCCACGCTCAAGCCAGCTACCCCGCGCTTAAGCTGGTGAGCCCACACTCAAGCCGGATGAGCTTGTGCTCAAACCAGAGATTGTAGGGTTTCAAATCTGGGTCCTCCACGTCCCAGTGCAATGCTCTATCCACTGCACCACCTCCTGGTCAGGCTGATTTGCCAATTTCTTCATACACACAGTCTGCAGTAATCTCACCATTTTTTCTATATATACTGAGAATCCCATACTTAATACAAAGTATCCACCAACCAACCTCTTCCACACAAAGCAGCACGGATCCCTATGTGCATTCAAGGAACATATTTTTATGTTTCAGTTAGAGGGAGGCAGAAAGACAGATTCCTGCATGTGCCCTGACCAGGATCCACCCAACAAGTCCACTTGGGTCATGCTCTGCCCATCTGGGGCATTGCTCCATCGCTCAGCAACTGAACTCTTCTTTGCATCTGAGTGAAGGCCATGGAGCCATCCTTAGCACATGGAGCCAACTCACTCTAATCAAGCCATGGGTGGTAGAGGTGAAGAGAGAGAAAAAGAAATGAGAGGGGGAGGGGTAGAGAAGCAGATGGGCGCTTCTCCTTTGTGTCCTGACCAGAAATCAAACCTGGGATATCCACACATTCAACCAATGTTCTACCACTGAACCAACCAGCCAGGGCCTAGGGGCACATTTTGTAAAGAGAAAGGGGAATGATGCCAGACAAAGAGCACAAAGATACCCTCTCCTCTCCACATATATATCACATAGTAAAATGTTTCTTCAAATTTCAGTTAGAAGGCCTGGCCGGTTGGCTCAGTGGTAGAGCGTCAGCCTGGTGTGCAGAAGTCCTGGGTTCGATTCCCGGCCAGGGCACACAGCGCCCATCTGCTTCTCCACCCCTCCCCCTCTCCTTCCTTTCTGTCTCTCTCTTCCCCTCCTGCAGCCAAGGCTTCATTGGAGCAAAGATGGCCCGGGCGCTGGGGATGGCTCCTTGGCCTCTGCCCCAGGCATTAGAGTGGCTCTGGTTGCAACAGAGCAATGCCCTGGAGGGGCAGAGCATCGCCCCCTGGTGAGCAGAGCGTCGCCCCTTGGTGGGCGTGCCGGATGGGCACATGTGGGAGTCTGTCTGACTGTCTCTCCCCGGTTCCAGCTTCGGAAAAATACAAAAAAAAAAAAAAAACTTTCAGTTAGGTAAGTATTCACTTGAAAACTATAGCCAAGCATCAAGAATCACTTGAAAATTGTGCAAATTTAATTTGTAAATCCTGATAGTGGTAGATGGGATGGTAATAACTGTATGAGAATATATGTGTTTCTGACTATCTATTCAAGCTTTTTGAAAAAAAATATGAGAATTTCTCCAAAATATAACTATAAAAAGCTGTTACTTTTCTTTGATGCAGTTCATTAGCAGTTATAAGTTTTGCCTATGCTTATAACTCTGAAAGACAGACAAGTTTTTGACAAAATCTTTTTTCATTTAAAAAACTCAACAGTTTTACATAGTTCAAATTGCTTTCTTAAAGTTTAAACTTTTATTATTATATCTGAAGAGAAAAATATTAGAAATGTAAATACATTAATGATATGGTTTATATATTTGATATAGTGTTAATAATTTGAGTATGAACATGCTCCTAAATATAGAAAAATAAACCAGGAAAAGAATATAAAAAAGAAATCCATAGGAGATGACGTCAGAGTAATGGCGGGGTAGGAAGCGATACCGATAAATCTCCCCCAAAACTCAACAAGATCTTCAACCAGAAACAGAAAAACCTATACTTGGAGCTTCCAGATGCTTCGCAATACACCCAAAGGTATGATTGAGTGAAAAATTGGCTAAATATATAACCAAACCCCGAAGGAAATAGGGAGTAAGAAATGCTCTGCCTTCCTCACTAACCTAAACAGGGCGGCTTTCTCTGGTAACTGTGAATATAGAAACTGAGGCGGGCAAAGGGGGTGAATAGATCCAGGCCGCCGCGGTACAAACGGCCGAACCAGGCTGTGGCACGGAGATCCAAGCCAAGGAAAATCTGATCCTGTGGCAACCCGGGCAATACAAGCTAACACTCGCGCCAAACCCAAACAAAGAAAGACAAGCGGAGTGGCCATTTTACCTGGTCTCCTGGTTGGTGCGCAGTTAGTGGGCGAGAATTTCTTCCTAGGCCCTGAGAGTGGGTGCCCGTGTTGCCCCATGGAGAGGCAGGGTCAGAGGCCTTTCTGTGGGCCGAGGGCAAAGTCTCTGGGCAGCCCCAACGCCCTGGGAAAGCCACGCACGGGAGGGAGTGAGAACTAATTCCAACAGTGGAGATTTTCCGTGCTGGAGGGTGTTTCACTCAGAGGGAAACATGGCTGGCCTCATATCCTGGTTTGCGCGCACAGATAAGGAGTGAGCGATTCCTCCGAGTGCCTCAACAGTGCGCACCCGTGTTATCACACAGAGGGGCAGAGTCAGGGGCCTTTGTGTGGGCCAAAGCGGAATCTCGAGCCGTCCCAGCACCTTGCAAAAGCCGCGCACGGGGACGGAGCAAGACTCAATTCCAACGCTGCAACTTTTCCCTGCGGTTGGGGGTTGCACTCAGAGCGTGAGACTGCTGGCCGGATATCCTGGTCGCAGACAGTGAGTGAGAGTTTCCTCCAAGCGCCCCAGAAGTGGGCTCCCGCTTGTGTTACCGGACAGAGTGGCAGAGCCAGAGGTCTTTGAGTGGGTGGAAAGCCTGCCTGATTATGCTAGCAGCTCTGACTGACTGAGCCTTACCCAGAGCCCTGTGCTGAGTGGAAATAGAGTGGGAAGTTGCCAGCTCTTTGAGCCTCTTACTATCCAGGCAGAGGCAGCAGCAACCCCATAGCTGGGTTATCAGGCTACTAATTGAGGAAGGAAAGACTAGGAGAAAGGCTCCAGGAACACGGACTCTCTCACTGTCGGAGCCTATAAATGCTAATGAGCTTCGACTGCCAACGAGACTAAAGCACAGTACATGACATTGCCATAGAGACTTATCAACTGCAAACCTCTACCTGAGCGTGCCAAAGGGGCAGAACCCGGGGTACAGAGTCATCGACTAGGAAGAGGGAGAGAAAAGAAAAAGCAAGAAGATAACCTCTCAAAATCAAGAATAATCTGCAGACTTTATAACCTATCCCATTTTATTATATTTGTTCGTTTGTTTCTCTTATCTTCATTCTTGATAATTTTTTTTCCTCCTCCAATTTGGCCAATTAACTCTCTACCGGTCTTACTTTCTCCTCTTCTTGAACTACACTACCCATAAGTGTTACATCTCCCATTATATTTTCTCTTCTCTTCCTTTCTCTCTATGAGGGTTGCACTCCAAAACCCTTAACTCTCTCTCTCTCTCTCTCCTTTCTTTTTTCTTCTTTTAGTGGTTCCCTCTTTTTTTCTCTCTCTCTCTTTCTTTTCTCCCTCTATATTAGTTTCTTCCTTTCTCCTTTACATCTCCTCTCATTCAAACCTCAATAACAAACAAATTATCTTATCTGGGACTCAAACCTATGTTTGTGGCATTTTGGGGGGTTTTCACTTCACCTTTTTAACTCACTAGCAGTGCTACCATCCCTGGCTCTCCATATTATCTAGTTCTTGTTACACTAAATACAATAGTAATTTTTTAATTTGTCCCCCCATTTTTCCGTTTTCCTCTTATTCCTCTCATCATAACTCTTAGACAACCAACACCTAAAAGCGAATCATTTTATTGTTGACCCAAATTTTTTCCTTATTTGCTTTTTGTGGGTCCATACGCTCTTTTTTTTTTTTTTTCTTTTTTTTTTCCTTTTTTTTTTTTTTTGCCCCTTCATTACTTTTCCCCAATTCAGGCCCTCCATCACAGTCATTGTTTGTTATAATTCACAGTCCACCACAAGATTTTCTCAAGAAAGAGGGGAGAGGAGAGGAGAGGAAAAAAAGGAGGGGGGGAATAATTTTCTTTTTTAAAAAAATTTTATTTTATTTTATTTTTCTTTATTTCATTAATTTTTTTTTAAAAAAACAACTCTTTTCGATTTTTTATTTTTTATTTTTTTAACTTTTTATTCTTTATTAAATCTCATTAATATTATCAACAAAACCACCCTCAGATGGCATTAAGAAAGAGAAAATTGAATATCATGGATACAAAAGAAAGAGAGGTAACACAGCTAGATGAGAAAAAATCTATAGAGAAAAAATTTAATATATTAAAAACCTTGGACCTAAATGACAGAGAATTCAAGATAGAAATCCTAAAAATCCTCCGAGATATACAAGAAAACACAGAAAGGCAATTTAGGGAGCTCAGAAAACAACTCAATGAACACAAAGAATATATGTCCAAGGAAATTGAAACTATTAAAACAAATCAAACAGAGATGAAAAACTCAATTCATGAGCTGAAAAGCGAAGTAACAAGCTTAGCTAATAGAACAGGTCAGATAGAAGAGAGGATTAGTGAAATAGAAGACAAGCAACTTGAGGCACAGCAGAGAGAAGAAGAAAGAGACTCAAAAATTAAAAAAAATGAGATAGCCCTACAAGAATTATCTGACTCCATCAAAAAGAATAACATAAGAATAATAGGTATATCAGAGGGAGAAGAGAGAGAAAATGGAATGGAGAACATACTCAAACAAATAATAGATGAGAACTTCCCAAGCCTGTGGAAAGAACTAAAGCCTCAAGTTCAAGAAGCAAACAGAACTCCAAGTTTCTTAACCCCAACAAACCTACTCCAAAGCATATCATAATGAAATTGACACAAACCAACAGCAAAGAAAAAATTCTCAAGGCAGCCAGGGAAAAGAAGAATACAACATATAAAGGAAGGCCCGTTAGATTATCATCAGATTTCTCAGCAGAAACTCTACAAGCTAGAAGAGAATGGACCCCAATATTTAGAGTCCTGAAAGAGAGGAACTTTCAGCCACGAATACTATACCCATCAAAGCTATCCTTCAAATACAAAGGAGAAATAAAAACATTCACAGATACAGAGAAGATGAGGGAATTTATCATCAGAAAACCTCCACTCCAGGAATTACTAAAGGGGGTTCTCCAATCAGATACAAAGAACAACAACAACAAAAAAAACAGAGCCACAAGTAAAAGCTCCAAGAAGAACACAATAAAACCAAATTTAAACTGTGACAACAACAAAAAGAAAGAGGGGGAGAGATGGAGATTAACAGTAGCAAAGGACAATGGAGTGCAAAAGTACTCACAAAATAGTTCGCTGCAATGAAGAGGGTAGGGACCCTTTTCATTACTCAAAGGTAACCACCATTGAAAAAACCACCACAGAAGCACATGAGATAAAAAAGATAGCAACAGAGGAAAGATGTATGGAATACAACCAAATAAAAACAAAAGATAGAAAAACGAAAGAGAAGGATCAAACAAGACACAAAACTAACAGAAAGCAAGATATAAAATGGCAATAGGGAACTCAAAAGTGTCAATAATTACACTAAATGTAAACGGATTAAACTCACCAATAAAAAGGCACAGAGTGGCAGAATGGATTAAAAAAGAAAATCCAACTGTATGCTGCCTACAGGAAACTCATCTAAGTAACAAGGATAAAAACAAATTGAAAGTGAAAGGCTGGAAAACAATACTCCAAGCAAATAACATCCAAAAAAAAGCAGGTGTAGCAATACTCATATCTGATAATGCTGACTACAAGACAGGAAAAGTACTCAGAGACAAAAATGGCCATTTCATAATGGCTAAGGGGACACTGAATCAAGAAGACATAACAATTCTTAATATATATGCACCAAACCAAGGAGCACCAAAATATATAAGACAGCTACTTATTGATCTTAAAACAAAAACTGACAAAAATACAATCATACTTGGAGACCTCAATACACCGCTGACGGCTCTAGATCGGTCATCCAAACAGAGAATCAACAAAGACATAGTGGCCTTAAACAAAACACTAGAGCACTTGGATATGATAGACATCTACAGGACATTTCATCCCAAAGTGACTGAGTATACATTTTTCTCCAGTGTACATGGATCATTCTCAAGAATTGACCATATGTTGGGCCACAAAAACAACATCAGCAAATTCAGAAAAATTGAAGTTGTACCAAGCATATTTTCTGATCATAAAGCCTTGAAATTAGAATTCAACTGCAAAAAAGAGGAAAAAAATCCCACAAAAATGTGGAAACTAAACAACATACTTTAAAAAAATGAATGGGTCAAAGAAGAAATAAGTGCAGAGATCAAAAGATATATACAGACTAATGAAAAAGACAATACGACATATCAGAATCTATGGGATGCAGCAAAAGCAGTGATAAGAGGGAAGTTCATATCACTTCAGGCCTATATGAACAAACAAGAGAGAGACCAAGTGAACCACTTAACTTCCCACCTTAAGGAACTAGAAAAAGAAGAACAAAGACAACCCAAAAGCAGCCGAAGAAAGGAGATAATAAAAATCAGAGCAGAAATAAATGAATTAGAGAACAGAAAAACTATAGAAAAAATTAATAGAACAAGGAGCTGGTTCTTTGAAAAGATCAACAAAATTGACAAACCCTTGGCAAGACTTACCAAGGAAAAAAGAGAAAGAACTCATATAAACAAAATCCAAAATGAAAGAGGAGAAATCACCACGGACACCGTAGATATGCAAAGAATTATTGTAGAATACTATGAAAAACTTTATGCCACTAAATTCAACAACCTAGAAGAAATGGATAAATTCCTAGAAAAATACAACCTTCCTAGACTGAGTCAAGAAGAAGCAGAAAGCCTAAACAGACCTATCAGTAGAGAAGAAATAGAAAAAAACCATTAAAAACCTCCCCAAAAATAAAAGTCCAGGCCCTGACGGCTATACCAGCGAATTTTATCAAACCTTCAAAGAAGACTTGGTTCCTATTCTACTAAAAGTCTTCCAAAAAATTGAAGAAGAAGCAATACTTCCAAACACATTTTATGAGGCCAACATAACCCTCATCCCAAAACCAGGCAAGGATGGCACAAAAAAAGAAAACTACAGACCAATATCTCTAATGAATACAGATGCTAAAATACTAAACAAAATACTAGCAAATCGAATACAACAACATTTTAAAAAAATAATACATCATGATCAAGTGGGATTCATCCCAGAATCTCAAAGATGGTTCAACATACGTAAAACGGTTAATGTAATACACCATATCAACAAAACAAAGAACAAAAACCATATGATCTTATCAATAGACGCAGAAAAGGCTTTCGATCAAATACAACACAATTTTATGTTTAAGACTCTCAACAAAATGGGTATAGAAGGAAAATATCTCAACATGATAAAGGCCATATATGATAAACCATCAGCTAACATCATATTAAATGGCACTAAACTGAAGGCTTTCCCCCTTAAATCAGGAACAAGACAGGGTTGTCCACTCTCTCCACTCTTATTTAATGTGGTACTAGAGGTTCTAGCCAGAGCAATCATACAAGACAAAAAATACAAGGCGTCCATATCGGAAAAGAAGAAGTAAAGGTATCACTTTTTGCAGATGATATGATCCTATACATCGAAAACCCCAAAGAATCCACAAAAAGACTACTAGAAACAATAAGCCAATACGGTAAGGTCGCAGGATACAAAATTAACATACAGAAGTCAATAGCCTTTCTATATGCCAACAATGAAACAACTGAGAAGGAACTCAAAAGAATAATCCCCTTCATGATTGCAACAAAAAAAAATAAAATACTTAGGAATAAACATAACAAAGAATGTAAAGGACTTATATAATGAAAACTATAAACCATTGTTAAGGGAAATCGAAAAAGATATAATGAGATGGAAGAATATACCTTGTTCTTGGCTAGGAAGAATAAATATAATCAAGATGGCTATATTACCCAAAGCAATATACAAATTTAATGCAATTCCCATCAAACTTCCAATGACATTTTTTAAAGAAATAGAGCAAAAAATCATCAGATTTATATGGAACTATAAAAGACCCCAAATAGCCAAAGCAATCCTAAAGAAAAAGAATGAAGCTGGGGGCATAACAATACCTGACTTCAAACTCTATTATAGGGCCACGACAATCAAAACAGCATGGTATTGGCAGAAAAATAGACACTCAGACCAATGGAACAGAATAGAAAGTCCAGAAATAAAACCACATATATATAGTCAAATAATTTTTGATAAAGGGGCCAACAACAACACACAATGGAGAAAAGAAAGCCTCTTCAATAAATGGTGCTGGGAAAACTGGAAAGCCACATGCAAAAGAATGAAACTGGACTACAGTCTCTCCCCCTGTACAAAAATTAACTCATAATGGATCAAAGATCTAAACATAAGACCTGAAACAATTAAGTACATAGAAGAAGACATAGGTACTCAACTCATGGACCTGGGTTTTAAAGAGCATTTTATGAATTTGACTCCAATGGCAAGAGAAGTGAAGGCAAAAATTAATGAATGGGACTACATCAGACTAAGAAGTTTTTGCTCAGCAAGAGAAACTGATAACAAAATAAACAGAAAGCCAACTAAATGGGAAATGATATTTTCAAACAACAGCTCAGATAAGGGCCTAATATCCAAAATATACAAAGAACTCATAAAACTCAACAACAAACAAACAAACAATCCAATAAAAAAATGGGAAGAGGATATGAATAGACACTTCTCACAGGAAGAAATACAAATGGCCAACAGATATATGAAAAGATGCTCATCTTCTTTAGCTATTAGAGAAATGCAAATCAAAACTGCAATGAGATACCACCTCACACCTGTTCGATTAGCTGTTATTAGCAAGTCAGGTAATAGCAAATGTTGGAGAGGCTGTGGAGAAAAAGGAATCCTCATACACTGTTGGTGGGAATGTAAAGTAGTACAACCATTATGGAAGAAAGTATGGTGGTTCCTCAAAAAACTGAAAATAGAACTACCTTATGACCCAGCAATCCCTCTACTGGGTATATATTCCCAAAACTCAGAAACATTGATACGTAAAGACACATGCAGCCCCATGTTTATTGCAGCATTGTTCACAGTGGCCAGGACATGGAAACAACCAAAAAGCCCATCAATAGAAGACTGGATAAAGAAGATGTGGCACATATACACTATGGAATACTACTCAGCCATTAGAAATGATGACATCGGAACATTTACAGCAAAATGGTGGGATCTTGATAACATGATACGAAGCGAAAGAAGTAAATCAGAAAAAAACAGGAACTGTATTATTCCATACGTAGGTGGGACATAATAGTGAAACTAAGAGACATTGATAAGAGTATGGTGGTTACGGGGGGGGGGGGGGGGAATGGGAGAGGGATAGGGGGTGGGGAGGGGCACAAAGAAAACAAGATAGAAGGTGACAGAGGACAATCTGACTTTGGGTGGTAGGTAGGCAACATAATTGAACGACAAGATAACCTGGACTTGTTATCTTTGAATATATGTATCCTGATTTATTGATGTCACCCCATTAAAGAAATAAAATTAAATAAATAAATAAATAAATAAAAAATAAAAAAGAAATCCATAGCCAATACACATATGCAAATGTGCTCAATATTAAACAGAATTTTAATATTCTAATTCTTATTAGACCACTGATATAAAGAGAGAGAGAAAAATCAAATCTTTACTTCTATATATATTAGAGTTTAGGTATTACAATAAAATCTGATATAATTAAGTATCTAAGTCCTGAAGATGAAATGAATATATAATAATTTAGCCTGTTTGTGAAATAAGATTTATTCCAAGATTAAAATATTATAACAACATAAATTTAACATTTTAATATTCTTTTCACGCTTTGTTCACTGTTTGGAAAAGTAGCTGTATATGGCTTTAAACTCATGCAAACACTTCCTCTGAGTTACTAATATAATCAGCTTTTAACTGTGTCAGCTAAATAAAGGGTGTGTTTATTATTCAAACAGAATAGTCTCAACTTCTCTAGAAGTTAGGATACTAGAAAGTACAAGGCTAAGAGATATATTATTGACTATTAAATTTTTAATAATTAAGAAAATAAACCATAATATCAAGTTTATTAGAGTTAAAGAATAGAGATTCTCTCACTGACAGGAGTTTGCTTTATTAAAACCTCTTAATTCTGACTTCTTAAATATAATAAATTAAAATACATTTTCACTAAGGAATTCCTCTCTGGAGAGCCTTGCCTATTGTAATAAAAATACTGTAGCATTAAGAAGACCAAAAAAACCCAAAACCCTACAATTAAAATGTATACATTAAATAATTGAATAAAATATCAATTCCATGTAATAGTTATTTTAAAAATTACTTACATCTCCATATAAGGGTCCAGTAGGATATAAAATGAAAAGTCATATGGGAGTATAAACTTTTAATAAAATTGTTTTTTAAACAGAGGTATATAAAAAGTTGTCATTTATTTTATAAAAGTATAGAAAAAATTATTGAAAGATGAACCCAGATTGATGAATTCAGATAAATGAATATAAGATTGTATAGGATGAGAGAAAAATTATATAAAGCTATATTCCATATGTTTTATAATATAATCATATTTGTTATATAAGTGTAATATTTATATATTATACTATAAATAATTAATATTAACATTATTTATATAAAATAGACATAATATATTTAATGGTTATGTATACATACATATATTGTATATATTATTATGTAATTTTTTTATATAACAGTATTTTGTTATATATAATATAATAATAACTTAGTAATAACACCTAATAAGAATAGCAGGCCCAGGCCAGTTTGCTCAGTGGAAATAGCATTGGCCTGGCATATGGAAGTCCTGGGTTTGATTCCTAGTCAGGGCACACAAGAGAAGCAACCATCTGCTTTCCTCACCCGCCATTTTCCCTTCTCTTCCTCTTTCCTTCCCACAGCCACTGACTTGACTGGTTCAAGTGTCAGCCCCAGGAGCTGAGGACAGCTCAGATGCTCCCAGTGTCAGCCTCAGGCAGAGGTGGATTTAAAGGTAGGTGTACCGGGCATGTGCCCTGGGCCCCGACTTCTGAAGAGCTCTGCAAAACCCTAACTTTCTACTTTTTTCTAATGATATCAAGTTTGGTTTTATATGTGCAATTTTAACATTAATAGTACATAATTTTTTTATTTATTTAAAAATATGGTTAACATGTATTTTTATTTTCCCTGTCTCTCTTTTATTTTTAAGGGTCCAATATTTTCTTCTGCACCTGAGACCTTAACTGATCTTAATCTGCCTCAGGCCTCAGGTGCTAAACATAGGTCAGATTGGAGCATCTGCTCTGGAGAGGGTTTACCAGGTGAATCCTTGTCAGGGTGCATGTGGGAGTCTGTCTCACTATCTCCCTTCCTCTCAGTTAAAAAAAAAAAAAGAATAGTAGAAAATAGCATGCTTGTTATATCTCTATATAAATATGATACATCCAAAACTATAGGCACCAAAAAGAAATATGGAAACAAAAGTAATTTTAGCTGTTCTTTCTTAGATATGGAATTTTACTTTCTAATATAAATAGAACTAGTTCTTATTTCTTAAAGGCACAAAAATTCAAATTTATAATAGAAGTGCTTCTATACTATTTTAACATGATTAAATTGATAATTTTTATTAGATTTTCTGGCTTGCAATGACACAAAATTCAATGTTAAATGTATCTTTTAAATAAAATATCTACAGTATCTCAAATGATTACTTCTTCCCTCAACATAAAAAAATTTAACCATCTTTGCCTGACCTGTGGTGGTGCAGTGGATAAAGTGCTGACCCGGAACACTGAGGTTCCAAGTTTAAAACTCTGGCTTTGACCAGTCAAGACACTTACAGGAAGCAACTACTATGAGTTGATGCTTCCCGTTTCTTCCCTCTCACTTTCTCTCCTTTCTCTTAAAATCAATAAATAAGATAAAAAAACAAAGTAACCATCTTCTATTTCTAGTTAACTGATTTTAATTATGTCTTGTGTCTTAGAAATAGATATGAAGCACATTATAAATAAATACCTTCATTTTTTTTCTAATAATCTTCACAGATTATAGATATACTGCTTTTACTGAGAATTATCCTATGGAATGGTTTTATTATAAACTGAAAGAACACAATTATAAAATCATAATACCAAAAAAACCTCCAAAAAGAAAAGACAATCATTAAAAATAGAAAGGAAAAATATATTAATTCAAACATAAGACATCTTGATATTTTAGTAAAAATTATTAGGGAGTTGAGTATATTCATTGAACTCTAAATTCAAAAATATATAATCTAAAATATTCTGTATATTCTAAAATAAAGCCACATACAGAAATATTTTCTTATGTTACCATTAACCTAAAGTGTGTGTTAATTCTATTTCCAAAAATGATCTTTTATAGATGTTCCAATGTTTTGTGGAGTAAATAGCAAACATCCATTAATCAGATAACATGTTAGCACTTATACAGATCTTACACAGAAAATTTACCTTGATGAAGTAATCTAAATTTAAAGTATGTTTGTTAAAACAAAATAGGCAGAGGCTTTTTCTCCAACCTCCAAATTCTAAATATGAGATTAGCATTTATGTCTACAAGTGGTTTGGAATGAAATTCTTAGCCTTATTTTTTTCCTTTTTCTTTTTCTTTTTTATCACTCTTTTTTCTTTTTCTAATGGCTTGCACAATTTCTTTTATGAAGATAGCTCAATACATCACATGGTAACTGAGAATATTTTATGTACCCAGTGGAGACAGGGGATAAAACTAATGCATACATTTTTTTCGTTCCTTCAAAACACTTATAAAACATTTTAAAGTATTTACATTTCTGATATTATTATCAGGAGGCATTATACAGTAAAGAATTAATTAAGAGTTTTATGAAATCCTAATAAATATTTTAAAAAAGAAAGATACATTCATAGGACTTGAATTATTCTAATTTTAAGATGAAATAGTTTTAATTTTTTACAGTATGGGTTTGTTTTTCCATATGCAATCCTAACGATTATAGGTAGAACTTGATAGTAGTAAATATATATGTATCTTTAAATTTAAATACATATCTTGAGAAAATTAACATACATTAAACAAATTAACACTTTAATATACACATACAAATATAATGCTGTATAATTTTTACATTGACAGTATTTTAAAAAATAGGCACTAAAATCTGGTAATGAGGTGAATGTTAAAGGCCAGTGAGTATTTTAATGTATCTGTCTCAACAGTATATCCCTATGTTGTTTTATAATACCTCATTTGGATAAAAAGTCAAAGGCCAAAATTTAAAGTTTTCTATGACTCTCTGGCACTTCCCATAATGTTCCTAGCAACATAAAATTTCCCTGTTAGATTGTCAGTCCCCCACAAATTCTGCACTCTCTCACAAACCATCAGAGATCAAGTACACTTTACATGCTTTCTGTCTCCCTTCCCTCTACTGTGTATCGGCTTGGCTGAGCCCCCAGAGGTGAGGGAATTGGTAGGCACCATCCCATCTGTCACTAAAACTGCCTAAAAGAGCTAAATCAACAGCACTGTTCAATAAAAATTATAAATCTAAGTTTGCCATATATGTAATTTTAAGTTCTCTGGTAGCAAAATTAAATTATTTTTAAAAGGGTAAAACTAATTTTAATATATTTTATGTAACTAATTTCAACCTGTAAACAATATAAGATATTGAGAAATTTTCCATTCTTTTATTTTTTACTATATCTTCAGAACCCAGTGTATTGAACATTCATGGCACATTTCAGTTAAGACCAGCCACATTTCAAGGATTCAGTCGGCATTCATGCTTAGTGGTCGCCATATTGAAAGTATGTTGGCTCAGTGGTAGAGCATCGGCCTGGTATGTAGGAGTACCAGATTCGATTCCTGGCCAGGGCACACAGGAGAAGCGCCCATCTGCTTCTCCACCCCTCCCTTTCTCCTTCCTCTCTCTCTCTTCCCCTCCCGCAGCAAGGCTCCATTGGAGCAAAGTTGGCCTGGGCGCTGAGGATGGCTCTGTGGCCTCTGCCTCAGGTGCTAGAATGGCTCTGGTCGCAACAGAGCAATGCCCCAGATGGGCAGAGCATCGCCCCCTGGTGGGCATGCTGGGTGGATCCCAGTCAGGCGCATGCAGGAGTCTGTCTGACTGCCTCCCCATTTCCAACTTCAGGAAAAAAAAAGAAAGTACAGAATGTGTGAACTTTCCCCTCTCTACCTCCTGGGAGCTGTGGCTCCTTCAGTAGAACTCTGCTACTCAGGACTTTGAATCTTGAGTGAGTAACACAGAGGAAAGCAGCTACTGAGTTGTATTAAAACATGAGCTGTGGTGATTTCTGTAATTGCTGGCTTTCTGTCTAGACTTTTCCACATGAAAGATGACTTTGAAACTGTCTACTTTTTGTTCTTCTGAAGCTGCCTTATTTAATTCAAGTCTGTGTTCCAAATTTGATTTTTCACCAACCATTGTTTCTTTTAGCCTGATATCCTTCCAAATAATACTATAATTATGTTTAAGAAGAAAGACAAAATCTGATATTCTTTGAAACCAAAGCATTTCTATAATATACATAATAAACATTTGGGTAAAAGTAAGAAACTAATCACGCCCAATACTTAAACTTTACTTGTAAATTTCAGAGATATAGCACAATTTGGTAAAGAGAGTATACTTCTCTCATAATTATATATATGAGAGTATATATATACTGTGAAATGATCAGGATTGGTGTCCAAGTAATTAATTGCAATTTTGGGACTACATTCATTCCTTCATTCCTTAATTCCTTCATTATCTATTTCGTCAACAAATATTTATGAGAATAGATGATGTTCAAGTCAGACTGATATATAAAGATGAATAACACCACAGTATATCTAATTCAAGTTTTTATTTTCCTAGAGAATTTGTGCCAATATACATCTGTAAATTTTAAGACTGATATCACAGTGATTGCTATAAAGTAGATTCTTGTAATTTGGGAAACTAAAGTGGTACTGGTTTGTGAAAGAGGTGTCAAATGTTCAGGACTTAATGGACAAAAATTTTAATTCTTAAAAATATGAGTAACACAGGGAATTAAAGGGGAAAAAGTGTGTTATGGCTGAAAACTATGGAACATCATTTTGGAACCAACAGTGATTAGTGTAGCTGGAATATATTAGTTCTACACTGTGCAAATGATATTGTTTGACTGTAAGCCAACTGAGATTTTCTGTACTATATTGATCCACCACTACTTTGTCACCTGGCTTCTATTTTGTACATGGGACACTTTGGAAGATATATAGAGTGACACTGGGAAGCAGAACAATGCTGATTGTCCCTTATGGGGATTAGACTCTTTGCCTGGACCTCATTAGCACCTGACTAAGCAGCTAACTTGCCTAAGTGAAAGTGGCTAAAAGTAAAGACATTCATCATTAACTTCATATTCCTTTAGGAGGAGGAAAAAGAAAACAACAGGTAAAACAAAGAAATGTCCTAATAATACTACTATGTACAGAGCATCGCATGAATAGTTTATCCATATATGCCCTTATTAACATTTGAAAGCAGATACCTAGAGACTATGGTTACATACATGTGTACATTCATCTTATAAATCAAACCATTTGTATTCAAAATTTTAATAATTTATTCTTTTACTAAATTATGTCGATATAAAATGCTATATGCCCTTTAAAGTTTAGGAATGTGCCTAACTAGCAAAATTCCTCTTGTCCAATTAGCTCAGTCAAAATATATCATTTTTCTTAATTCATATTGAATAACAGAGATCTTCAAGAAACACACATCAGCCATTATTAGAGGACTGGGTAAAGAAGGGGTGGTACATATATACAATGGAATACTACCCAGCCATAAGAAATGATGACATATTGCCATTTATGACAACATAAATGGAACTTCAGAACATTATACTAAATAAAATAACTAAATTAAAAAAAGCAAACAACTATATGACTTTTCACACATAGGTGGCATATAAAAATGAGACTCATGGACACAGATAAAAGTGAGTGGTTACCAGGGAGGTGGTGGGGGGAAGGAAGTAAAGGGCAAAAATAGTGACAGAAAATGATCTGACTTTGGGTGATGGGTATGTAACTAAATCAACAGTTCAAATGCTATAGAAATGTTTACCTGAAACCTATGTACTCTTATTGATCAATGTTACCCCATTAAATTTAATTTATAAATTAAGAAAAGGAAATTTAGGAGATTTGGTACAATTAAAAATAATTAAAAAAAATAATCATTTATCCATTTTGTGATGTTTCTCAAAAAAAATAGTACATTTAACTACATTTTAACAATTTATCTTAAATTTTCTAGATCACCATAGAGGTCATGAAATGATAGTTGTGATAAAATATAAATTTAAACAACACACAGGTCAGTCTTTACTAAATCAAAAAATTATGATTCCTTATAAAAAGTATTTATATAAATAGTTTATATTATGGACATATTGAAATATCACCACATGAACCATGAAATAAAATTATATATTGGATTTTACTTAGATTGAAATTTTAATAATCAAACCAAGGAGAAAAGACAGAAGACCATATGTGCACACTAAATATTGTGTGCACAAGGGAATCAGTTTATTTTTTTTTCATAATTTTAGGAAGGTTTCCCAAACTGCAGGTTTAAAATACAAATGTATATTTATTTTACTTCCAAAAAAGGATAAAGTAAATAATTTTGAATCTAGATATTGTTAGTATATGAGAATAAACATTTATTAACCAAACTATATATATTCATTTTTAAACTAAATTAAAGGGTACAATACTTTTTATTAAAGAAACCAAAGCTTTGTCTATTTATAAGAAATACTAGGCCTTCCCTATTATTTTCTTTGAAATGAGCAAACTATAACAAAATGATATATATAACTATAAAGTTTTTAAATTTAGTTTTTCCTTCAAAAATTTTTAATATGTGAGATAATTTGTAGCTTTGAAATAAGTTTAATGTAACATTTTATTACAAACCAAACTTTAAGAAATTTACTATTTCTCTTTCCATTTTTTATTGTCTTATGTGTTTATTAGAGAACAAAGTTCAAATGGTTCTTTTCCTATAGCATTTCATGCCCTGCTTAAAATGAAAATAAAATATTCTATGAAGAATCTGTACCTGCTTAAGTAGATCTAGGACTTGCTCTAATTTCTGCTTTCTTAAAGATTAATGATGTTGAGCATCTATTTTGTGCTTATTTTTTAGTCCTCATCTCATTTTTAAAAAAATATTCTAAAAAGTTTTAAAATTACAATTTACACACAATATTACATTAGTTTTGGGTGTGTACAACCCAATGATTAGACACTGGTAATATAATAATGATCATTCTGGTAAGTCTTATACCCATCTGAAATCATACATCTTTATTAGAATATTATTGACTATATTCTCTATGCTGTACTTGACTATTCTGTTACAATCAATTTGTATTTCTTAATTCCTTCACCTTTTTCATCCATGCCACAAACCCCCTCCCATCTGGTAAATTTCAAAATGTTCTGTGTATCTATGAATCTGTTTCTGTTCTGCTTGTTCATTTTTTTTTTTTTAGGTTTAATTGTTGATAGATACGTATTTATTGACATTTTATTGATGATAATATTTTGGTCTTTATTCTTTCCTCTTCTTAAAGAAGACCCATTAACATTTATGTAATAATGGTTTGGAGGTGATAAACACCTTTAGTTTTTTCTTGTCTGGGAAGTTATTTATCTGTCCTTCATTCTAAATGATAGCTTTTCTCAGTTGAGTAAGCTTGGTTTTAGGTCCCGGCTTTATACCCATTTGAATAGTTCTTGCCATTCCCATTTGGCCTGAAAAGTTTCTGTTCAGAAATCAGGGGACAATATTATGGGAGCTCCCTTGTAAGTAACTAACTGCTTTTCTCTTGCTCCTTCTAAGATTCTCGCTTTTCTTTAACCTTGCATTTTAATTATGATGTGTCTTATTGTGGGCCTCTTTGGTTTTAACTTGTTTGGGACATTACATTTCCTGGATTTGTATGTCTATTTTCTTTACTTCTTTAAGAACATTTATTGTCATTATCTTTACAAATAAGCTTTCAATTTCTTGTTCTTTCTCTTCTCCTTCTGCCATCACCAGGATGTAAATGTTAGTACACTTATAGTTGTTCCATAAGTTCATTAAACTATATATATATATATATTTTTTGTCAGAGGGAAGGATTCTTTTTTTTTTTTTTTTGCTATTCTGATTGGGTGTTTTCTTCATCCTTATATTCCAAATCATTGATATGATTCTTGATTTTATCTACTTAACTACTGATTGCATATAAATTATTTTTTTCTTATGATTTAAAAATATTTAATTAAATTTATTGGTTTAAATTAGTCTTTATTTCAGTATGTAAAGCCAGTAGCCACAGCCACTATCACAGCCACCTGGCTCATGCAGGTTCTCATTTGATTCGGACAGATGGTAATGAAACAATGGAGCCAAGAGCTGGTGGGCCATTACCTTTAATCCTAGCTTGCACCCGGCAGGAAAGAAATACTCATAGTGGGAAAACACTTCCCTTTCCATTCAGGGCTCCCAAAGCCACTGACTTACCCAAGTTTCCTAGAATCAAAAGTTTATACCTCACTAGCCTTATTCACCTCTATTCCCCATCTCCTTCTCTCTGCACAAACTCTGCACAAATTGGCTTCTCCTTCAGCACTCTGCCATCTTGGCTACTTCTCCTCTCCTCCACATGGCCTTTCTCTGCTCTCTTCCTGCATGCACTCCTCTGCCCCATTTTATAGTGTAAAAATTAAAACCTTTAATCCAATATACAAACAAGAATGTCTCTGATACAAAGTCACTTATCTGGGGCATAAATGGGATTCCTCATGAGAGTGCACCAACCCACATCATATAACAGTCAAGGGTGTGGGGAAAAACTTAGGCTATAAGGACCCTGCCTACTTACAGCCTGCCCCCCACACCCAAACTATAAGCGAGCAAACATATATATCATATTTACAAACTTATTTGACTGTTTTATCCACCAGGTGTGAGAACAAACGTTGGAGACTTTCAGGAGTTTAGATCTTACTTTATTGGCCAAGTTTAACCTATGCAGGGACGAACTCTCAAGGTGTCCGGAGACACCGTAACCACAAGGGGCTGCAAATGAGAGTTGTGCCTGGTGCTTACAACTAGGTCCTTATATATCCTAAGTGAGCAAGCATTATACAGAAGCAGATGTGGCAGTTAGCTATTTGCTAGGGAGGTTGCGCGCAGCATAGCAACAGGGGAAGGGTTTAGCTCAGTGGAGAATTTCAAACATAAACTTCTGTAAGGGTCTCTAACTCATAGAATGCAGGATGTTCGCCCAACTTTGTGCTGAACTCTTTGTTTTCGGCCTCACAGGGACCTTGTCAGCACTTCCCTGTTCCTGTTTTTCTAAGAGTTAGACTCTGGCGGCCACAGCACACTTCCTTGAACCTAACATTGACCAACACAGTACATGTATCATTCATTTCTGTTTCCTTTTTAGATGTCTATGTCTTCTATTTTGCAATTGAATTTCTCACTAAATTTCTTGAAGTTTTCATTAAGTTCCTTGAGTATCTTTATAATCATTGTTTTGAACTCTGTATCTGATAGTTTGCTAGCCTTCATTTTGCTTAATGTTTTTCTCTGGGTATTTCTCCTATTCTTTCACTTGAGATATATTTTCCACATTTTAACTGCTTCCCTCTGTTTTATTTAAATTATTATTATTATTTTATGTGGTAAGTAGTGCCTTGTGTAGTAGGTGTCCTGTAGACTAGAGCCCAGTGGCACAGCCTCCCAGTCATCTAAGCTGAGTGCTCCGGCTGTGCCCTCTGTAAACTGTTCTGCAGTGATTTAAACTCCATTGTTGTAAGGGTCACTAGAAGGTGTTGACCCCTACACCAATTGGCTTCAGAGACAAACTGCAACCACAGCAGAGGACTTGCCTCAGTGGGACTCTATTGCTCACCAAGTCCACTTTTTGAGTGTGTCACTCATGGAAGTGGGAAGGTTGTAATCCAGTGTAGGCTGATAACTTTCTTCTTATTACTGCATTCACTGCATCCCAGAAGTTATGATATTTTGTATTTTCATTCTCATTTTTCTCTATCTATCTTTTAATTTCTCCTTTAATTCTTTGACTCAGTAATTTTTTAGTAGTATATTGTTTAATTTTCACATTTGGGGGGTTTCTTTACTTCTTTGTGTAGTTGATTTCTAATTTCAAAGCATTTTGATCAGTTAAAATGCTTGGTAAAATTTCAATTCTGTTGAATTTATTGAGACTAGTCTGTGTCCCAGCCTATGGTCTATTCTTGAAAATTTTTCATGTTGTTGGGCAGATAAAACATATTATGCTCACTTTGTTAAAGATGGCACTGCCTACATGGAATCCCATTGGACAGGAGATTGATTGAGATAGGCGTGATTGATTATGTTAATATGTGTTGGGGGAGGGCTTTCACGCCAAAAGGTTTTAAAAGAAAGAGAGATCACTTTGTTCCAGGAGAAGAGAGATTACATTCTAGGAGAGGCCCATGCTGTAGGAGAGCAGAGTAAGGCCACATGGAGGAGAGGAGAAGCAGCCAGGATGGCGGAGTGCTGAAGGAGAAGCCAGTTTGTGCAGAGCTTTTGCAGAGAGAAGGAGATGGGAAACAGAGGTGAATAAGGCTGGTGAGGTAGAAACCTATCATTCTAGGAATACTAGGATAAGTCAGTGGCTTTGGAAGCCCTGAATGGAAAGGGTAGTGTTTTCCCATTGTGTGTATTTCTCGCCCGCCGGGTGCAAGCTAAGGTTAAATGTAATGGCTCATCAGTTCTTGGCTGTTGTTTTATTACTGTCTGTCCGAATCAAATGCAAACCTGCATGGGCCAGGCAGCTGTGATGATGGCTGTGGATACTGCCCTTACAAATCCCCAAACAAAAAACAACAGAAACACAAAGGAAGAAAAAATAGCTATAGAAAATTTTCATAAATCAATAATTACCCTAAATGTAAATAAACTGAACTCTCCAATAAAGAGGTACAGAGCAGCAGATTGAATCCAATGACAAAAACTCAACCATATGCTGCCTTCAGGAGACACATCTATATTTCCAAGACAAAGTTAGACTAAAAGTGAAAGGGTGGAAAATCACTCTCTGTAAGTGTAAAGCCAGTAGGCAAGGCCATTATCACAGCCGCCTGGCCCATGCAGGTTTGCATTGAATTCGGACAGGCGGTAATGAAACAATGGAGCCAAGAACTGGTGGGCCATCATCCTCAATCCTAGCTTGCACCGAGCGGGCAAGTAAAAACACACACTGGGCTCCAAAACCCACTCATTCAGTGCTCACAAAGCTACTGACTTATCCGAGTTTCCTAGAATCAAAGGTTTCTAGCTCACCAGACTTATTCACCTCTGTTCCCCATCTCTTTCCTTCTCCCTGCACAAACTCTGCACAAACTGGCTTCTCACTCAGCACTCCGCCATCTTGGCTGCATCTCCTCTCCTCTACATGGCCTTTTTCTACTCTCCTCCCTGCTCTCTGCCCTCCTCCTAGAACACAATCACTCTTCCCCCAGAATAACATTGGTGGGCAGATAAAATATATTATGGGCACTTTGTTAAAGATGGTGCTGCCCACATGGAAGCCCATCGCCCAGGTGATGATATTAGTTGCTCTTATGCTTGGAATGGGTATAATTATATTAAGGTGTGTTGGGGGCAGGCTGTGGGCAGGCAGGATCCTTGTAGCCTATGGTGTGGTTTTAGGACTAAGCCTTTCCCACCCTTTTGAAGTGAGGTGGACTTTGTATCAGAGACTTTCCTATTTTGTATATTGGATTAAAGGTTTTGATTTCTGCACTATAAAGTGGGGCAGACCGGGAGCTTACTCTCTCGTTCCTGAGATTAGCAGTAGAGCAGAGAGCATAGTAAGGCCACATGGAGGAGAGGAGAGGCAGCCAAGATGGTGCTTTACATTTGGCATAGTCTGTGGTAGGATTCAATACAGTTCAGTATGGAGCCACCAGCACCTTTGAGCAGTGGATTAGAGGATTGGCTGCTGTTATGGTTCCCCATGGCTGTCCTTTTGAGGGCCGTAGGCTGGCTGACTTTTACAGCCATGTGTGAGTAATTCAAGAGCTCTGTGAAAGAGGCTGCCTGGGATCAGCAAACTGAGCAGTGGAAATAGCTGGAGCAAACTAGGGAGAAAGAGATGCCAACCATGGAGCTGTAGCAAGCAGAGGAGGCCGACCAGGTTTGTAAGATTTGCTTGGAAATACAGAAGCTGGTGGAGAAGGAATCACTGGTTTGTGAGTTGCAGATTGCCCTGGACGTTGTAGAGAGCCAGCAGCAGTGGGAGGCTGGGGCTGAGGCCGGAGCTGGAGCTGCCAGGTCTGCGGAGCAGAAGGCGGCAGCTGTCTGGGTCTCAAGTCCAGCAGTGGGAGCTGGTGTTTCCAGTTCCGCTTGGAGGATGAGGAGAATCAGGCTGGAGTTGCAATCCGCAGTCTCCAGAAGGTGAGAGCCCAGCAGCAAGGAGTTCCTACTACGCCCCTGGTAGGTCTGTGAGTTTAGGACATAGGGGTGAATGCCATCATGCTCTCCAGAGCAGACATGGAAGTGCTGACTGCCATTGCCACATGCTCCTCTTTGGGACAGTGTAAGACCTGCCAGGATGACAAGGATGAGGGGGGTGGTTGAGGCCCTATGTGCTTGAACTGATTCCTGGACTATGACCGGAGTAAGCACTGGGTCCTTTGTTGGATGGACTTATGAATTTTGGACAATGTGAAATACCCTAATGGGGATGGGGGGCGGCTTTGCTGGAGGCCATTCTCCTGCCCCAGGAAGCCTTTCAAACAGCTAAAGGGAAGGCCAACGACATTTTGTGCTTTTGGCAAAGTGCTCAGAGACTGGTGAAATATACCTTGGTAATTGTTGAAATTGTATGATTTGTCATGTTGTAATTTGTGTAATGTGCCTAATTTCCTTGCACAGGGATGTCGGTGGTGTAGATTGTGGGTAGTAAAGTGAACATAGGGGTGGATTGTTGGGCAGATAAAATATATTATGCTTACTTTGTTAAAGTTAGCGCTGCCCACGTGGAAGCCCATTGCCCAGGCGATTGCTTCACATGGGCATGCTTATGTTAATATATGTTTGGAGCTTTTGTGCCAAAAGGTTTTAAAAGGAAGACAGATCACATTGTTCCAGGAAAAGAGTGATTACATTCTAGGAGAGGCCCATGCTGTAGGAGAGCAGAGAAAGGCCACATGGAGTAGGCCAGGAGAAGCAGCCAAGATGGTGGAGAAATGAGGGAGAATCCAGTTTGTGCAGAGTTTGTGCATAGAGAAGGAGATGGGAAACAGAGGTGAATAAGTCTGGTGAGCTAGAAACCTTTGATCCTAGGAAACTCAGATAAGTCAGTGGCTTTGGGAGCCCTGAATGGAAAGGGAAGTGTTTTCCCACTGTGTGTATTTCTTGCTCGCAGGGTGCAAGCTAGGATTAATTGTAATGGCCCACCAGTTCTTGGCTCCATTGTTTCATTATAGTCTGTCTGAATTCTATGTGAACCTGCATGGACCAGGTGGCTCTGATGGTGGCCGTGGCTACTGGCTTTACACATGTGCACTGGAGAAGAATGTATAGTTTGATGTTCTGTGATGAAAGGCCTGTACATGTCAATTATGTCCATTTGGTCTAATTTGTCATTTAAAGCTGATGTTTCTCTATTGATTTTCTACTTGGATGATCTATCTAAAGCTGAGTATGGACTATTATGATCCCCAACTAGGACTGTGATTTTATCAGTGTCTCCCTTGAGTTCTGTTAGTAGAACTTTTTGTATGACCAGTGGGTGCTGCTGTCATCGCCATGCAGGTTCTAATTGGATTCAGGCAGATGGTAAAGAAACAGTGGAGCCAAACAATGGTCGGCCATTCCATTTATTAAAGTCTTGTACCGGTGGGTGAGCAAACATACAGGGAAGAGCACTTCCTTCTCATTCACAACTCCCAAAGCCCTGATGCATTCTCCAGCTCCACAACCCAGAAAATCTTCTCTGGTTCTTTCTGGAATCAAAGGATCCCACCAGCCTTAGTAGAGCCCCCAAAGCCCCTCAGCTCCAGTACTGCTTCTGTACTCTTTCATCTCTTCCTGCAAAACCCAGTCTGGGGGAAAATTCCTCCTCCAGCAAACATTAGCAATACAATGGCCACTCCCAAGTAGGAAGGTAATCTGCAGTTTGCAATCTGCCTCCCTGAGGGCAAGCACCTCAGCCTTTCACAGATTAGTACACATGGCCCTCCAGGTGTTGGGCAGATAAAATGTATTATGCTCACTTTGTAAAAGATAACGCTGCCCATGTGGAGGCTGTTGCCCAGGTGATATTAATGTGTGTTGGGGGCAGGCAGGGATTGTTGTAGCCTGGGGCTTGGTTTTGGGATTAAGCCTTTCCCACCCTTTTTGATGTGAGGCAGTACAATCCAATCATGCCTCAGAGAAGTGACTTTGTATTAGAGACTTCCCTATTTTGTATATTGGATTAAAGGTTTTGAATCTACACTATAAAATGGGGGCAGAACGGGAGCTTGCTCTCTTGGTTCCTGGGATGATTAGCATGAGAGAGCAGAGGGAGCGGAGCAGAGAGCAGAAAGAGGCCATGTGGCCAGGAGAAGCAGCCAAGATGGCGGAGTGTTGAGTGAGAAGCCAGTTTGTGCAGAGTTTGTATCTGGGATAAGAAAGGAGATGGGGAACTGAGGAGAATAAGTCTGGTGAGCTAGAAACCTTTGATTCTAGGAAACTCGGATAAGTCAGTGGCTTTGTGAGCACTGAATGTGAGTGGGTTTTGGAGCCCAGTGTATGTTTTACTTGCCCGCCGGGTGCAAGCTAGGATTAAAGGCTATGGCCCACCAGTTTTTGGCTCCATTGTTTCTTTACGACTGTCCGAATCCAATGCGAACCTGCATGGGCTGGGCTGCTCTGATGGTGGCCCTGGCCGTGGCCACTGGCCTTACACCAGGCCAATGCAAAATACAAGCAAGCAAACCTAAAAAACAGATTTTACAAACTTATTTGCCCAATACTTTTATATATTTCTATGCTCCCTAGTTGGGTGCATGTATATTAAGAAGTGTTATGTTTTTTATTTAAATTCCCCTTTATAATTATAAAAAGTCTTTTTTTGTCCCTTGTTACCTTTGTTATATTGAAGTATAATGTGTCTGTTGGGCAGATAAAATATATTATGCTCACTTTGTTAAAGATGGTGTTGCCCAGGTGAAATTAATGTGTGTCTCTGTGGGAGGCAGGATCTTTGTAGCCTGGGGCTTGGTTTTGGAATTAAGTCTCTCCCAACCCTTTTGATGTGGGGTGGTACAATCCCATCATGACTCAGAGAAGTGACTTTGTATTAGAGACTTCCCTATTTTGTATATT